>NW_028327174.1:94651119-95291402 GCF_987537825.1 Furipterus horrens | reverse complement strand
CGTGATGTCTCCGCTGCCACCATTCAGGTTATTCTCTAGGGTGAGGTCTTTACCCATCTTAGAGGGAGGGCGTGTGAAATCATTAGCATATTCAGAGGGACCACATGGTCATTTCACTCCCCCACCAGGTGAGAAGGGCTGGGCCAGCGTAGGGGCAGCCAGTCCTGGTGGTGGGTGGAGATAAAGGGAGGTGAGAACCAAAGGGGAGATGAAGGGCACCAGACACACCCTTTCCCGAGGATAAAGTGGACCTGTTTGGGATAACGGCAGACACTCTTCCTCACGTAGCTATCCCTGGACTCTGGATCTTGTTGAGCACCGTGCTTCCTTGACATCCCAGGGCAGGTGGGTTTTATCATCTACAACCTTCGTGAGGTGGCTGGCTGCCAGTCCTCAGGATGGTGGGAATGGCCCAGGTAGGGAGGAGTGTGGAATTCAAGTTTGTGGTTTCCAATGATAGTTTGGGTGAAATGTGAATTTTCCTCCACATTTGTGTTCCTCTTTCCCAATTCTGTCCTGAGTGAAAAAAATTTTCTGTAGATTTAAGTGTAGGGTGCAGTGCTGGAGCTAGTATTTTGACACAAGATAGAAAATGGAGACAGTGCTTGGGAAAAGCACCCAGAGAGAATCTCCCCCGAGAGGCAGTGTAGCTTAAAGGTCATAGGCTATACTGCTTGAGTTCACATTCTGTGTTGCCAGTTCCTAGCAGGTGTAAGTTATTTAACGTCTGAATTACTCAGTTGCCTGATCTATAAAATGATCATCGTTGTTTCTACCTTGAGGACACTGTCCGAGGTCTAAGTGATTTAAAGTATGTAAAGTGTGGCAGAGCACTTAGTGCTAAAGGTTGTTGTTGTGATCATGGAGCAAACTCTTCTGGGCAGGGCATCCTCCTGGGGGCCTGGGGAGACAGGGCATCTGTGAGACCACTAAGGGCACAAACATCCCCAAGCCTCTCTTTCATCAAGAAACCTTCAGTGAGTCTGCTTGCTTAAAGATGTAGTCTGAACCCTCTCCAAAGTCTGGCCTCCAACCTCACCTACTCCTTGCTATAAAACTTTGGGCTTATCATGGAAGTCTTAGGAGGCCCCCACCACAGATTTGCTTTTACTTTTATATTTTGAATCTTTCTTTCTTAACACAGAAAGGAGCAACTATGTAGGTGTTATTCCTAGGGATGGCATTATAGAGAGTTGCACATGGTTTTGTAGGGAGTAGCTATACCCAAGCAGTTGACTTCTTTTTTATTTCTCTCAATACACCATTATTATAATGCAGAAATGACTGCATTTTATATGCCCATGAGATGACAGTCAAGGGGCTGCTGCCTCTATCTCTGTCTTTTCCTGAAACAGGGCAGGTGACTGCATGACCAGTACTATAGTGTCCTTATCTGGCCCATTGAGCATGTGTTCACAGACCTAGAACTTGAATAAGTCCACAGCTAGAAGAAATCAATTTGTAGGCAAGTAATACTCTGATGTTGGCTCTTAAAAATAAACTGCTTATATTATATATTACACTTAATTTTGTCTCTACTGTAAGTAGAATGTCTCATTGATACCTTTGCTTATTAACTGTAGATTAATCGTTAAGGGTTATTTGCCCAGATGACTTTTTGATCATCTCAAATCTAAATATCAGCACCTCAAAACGAGGACCCAGGGGCCACACACATGACATTAAGGAAAGAAATAGAACTGGTGGAGCAGAAACTGTAACCCTGAAACCTGCTTCTCTCTGCAGCCCGGGGAGTTCTTTTGGGTGCTGGGTTAAGATCAACAGGACAGCTTGTATTCAGAGACAGGCTGTTTCTTTCAGAACAGGGGAGAGAGCCTTGATCTTTCCTGGGAATTTGATCAAAGTGAAACCAGAAGAAAAATGTAGACTTCTTGGAGTAACTTGGCAAAGAAAGCCCAAGCAGACAGAGTGGTGTTGAAGGAACTCTGCAGGATGTCTTCTGGGCTAAGGGGAAGACACTTTTAAGTCTGAATGGACAGCATAGGGAGTGTGCCTGCGAAGGGAGAGGGCCACCTTCCTGGCTACCAAAGAGTCCCACGTGCTTAGGAGGAAACAGCAAAGGGATATGTCACATATACCTGCGGAGGTGGCGGCTCAGGAGAAGCAGCACAATGCAGACTGGTCAGCCAGCCTGCCTGCCCGGGAAGCTGGCTCCACCCCTCTGGTCCCAGCTTTCCTGTCTGTGAGATGGAGATGACAATGGTACGCACCTCAGAGGGCCGGTGGAAGAATAATCTGAGTGGAGCCATGCTACTTGCTTAGAAAGAACCTGGCGTGTGTGAAGGACTGAGGAAGCTCTGAGTGTTACTTCAGCAGTCACTGCTTATCCGCAGTTTCACTTTGTGTGGTTTCAGTTACTCGTGGTCAAACTCTGCCTGAAACTATTAAGTGGAAAATTCCAATAATAAACAGTCTTTAGTTTTAAATTGCGTGCCGTGCTGGTAGCATGATGAAATCTTGCATCATCCTGCCCTATCCTGCCCGGGACATGAATCGTCCCTTTGTCTAGCATGGCCATGCTGTATACGATCCCCGACTGCTAGTCACTTACTAGCCTTCTTGGTTATCAACTGGACTGTCACAGTATCGCAGTGCTTGTGTTCAAGTAACCTTTATTTTGCTTAATAATGTCCCTAAAGTACAAGAGTAATGATGCTGGGATTTCAGATATACCAAAGGGAAGCAGTATAGTGCTTGCTTTAAGTGAGAGGTGAGTACAGTATGGTAAGTTATTTTGAGAGAGAGAGACCACAGTCACATAGGTTTAAAAAATGTTTTTATATAATTATTTTTAGAGATAGGTTAAGGGAGGGGGAACGAGAGGGAGAGAAACATCAATGTGTAGTTGCCTCTCGCATGCCCCTACCTGGGGACCTGGCCCATCACCCAGGCATGTACCCGGACTAGGAATCGAACCAGTGACCCTATGTTTTGCAGGCTGGCACTCAATCCACCGATCTATACCAGCCAGGGCTCACATAACTTTTATTATAGTATATTGTTATAATTTTTCTATTTTATTATTAGTTATTATTGTTAATTTCTTACTGTGCCTAACTTATAAATTAAACTTATCATAGGTATGAATGTATAGAAAAAAAATAGTATATATAGAGTTCAGTACTACCTGTGGTTTCAGGCATTGACTGGGGGTCTTGAAACGTATCCACTACATATAGCGTGAACTACTGTATTTAGGGTTAGTCAAAGAAAGAGTCTACATTCTGGTGACTTAAAGTAAGTACAGCATTTCCCTTTTACTTTGCTGCCTCATCCAGGTTTACTGACACCAGATGCTTGGCCTGAGGATTCTCCAAACATTGTTTCTAAGATCTGAGAAGGATACAAATTGACGATCAATAAAACTGTCTTTGGCTTAGGCAAACATAGCCCATAGGTGGGAGTGCTCAGTGGAACACACGCCCTGTAAGTTCCCGAGTGCATCACTGCAGGAGCTTGGCTAGGTTCTGAGTGGGGTAGAAAAGAAGCAGTTTCCCATGGGGTTTTCAGGACTCAAATTCTTGATGGTAGTAACTAGCACGAAGCATGCAATGGGGTACTAATGGGGCTGGGATGTGCTGGCTGGAATGGGTCATATCCAGAAACTGCTGGAGAGCTGCATTTGTACTGAGGATGCTTCTAGATGCTCATTTTGGGCAGGCCTGAAACATGAAATGGGCCCTCATACCTAAAGGGTAGGGTCTGGTGGGGTGGGGGGAGGAGGGGGACTCTGTTTCTCACAGTACCAGTGCCTAGACATCACTTTTGTGCAGCTTCCGTCCTTGACCCTAGTGAGTACTTGATGAGGAGCTGCTGATTGTACAGTACAAGGGACATGGGTTTTACATGCAGCTTCTGGGAGGAGGGGCTGGCTCCTCTGAGTTCTGCGCAGTATTCAGCAGGAATTACCTTGGCTGTGGTGTTGAGGGGCAACACAAGATTATACTCGGGTGTTTGATCAGCGATGATGATGATCAGCATTGTCGTTGTCTAATGCCTTGTGCTGGGTCCTACATGGCTTCCTTCTTTATAGCAGCAAGTCATTACTCTGTCCGTCCATTTCTAACCTGGACACACAGCAGCCACCTCAAAAAGCACTGAGGAGCCCAGGTAACCACCAGATATTAACACTCCTGAATAGTTTAAATAAGAACTACTCTTGCTGGCTTCACTCATTCAGCTGTGAAGTATCTACAGAGGTTTCTGAGCTATGAGCATTCCCTTCAATTAATAGGAGGCTTGCCCTGGAAAAGGCAGTGTTTATCCCACGGAGAGATGTCCTGGGACACCTCAGCTACCAGGAAGCCTCCCCCATCCTCATGGGTGCAATCAAAGGGTTCAGCGGTTGGTGACTATCAGTTCAGACTGGAGAAAGGTACCATAACAGTGTAATGAATATGGCAACCCTTCGCAGAGCATGCCAAGTAGGCATGTTCTACATGCCTGATTTTTAATTCTCACAACAACCGCAAAAGGTAGGCATTCCTAAATCCTCTTTCCTAATGGGGACACTGAGGCTTATAGAGCTCAAATATCTTTCCCAAGGACACTTAAGTAGGAGCTGGTGGTGCTGGAATTCAAGCCCGAGTCTGTCTGATTCCAAGGCTGTGTTCCCTGTGGCTAGTGCAAGGGTGTAGTCTGGAGTGAGAGGTGATGGAGTTCTCTTTCAAGGAGCACCAGATGGTGGAGTGCAGGGCTGGCTGGGATGGGAAGCAGGCTCCCCACAATCCTCCGGTGTCAGACATGGGACTGATGTCTTTGTTAGTAGACATTGGTCCCCAGGTGGCCAGGCATGCTGGCAGCATTCCTGGCCCCGGCACACCCTGCACAATACCTTCCGCACGCACGGGCCTTTTGACAGGGTGTGACAGCTGTGATTCAACATGTGCACCAGTGGCAGGAGAAATGTGGGTGAAACAGGGGAAAGGACTGTAATTACCTCTTAACACATTTCCACATTTCTCTGCTGTCAGAACGGTTTTGTTTTCTGCTTTATTTTGATCGGCTTGAAAATTAGTTGCTGAAGTGAGGTTGGTATGTAATCATTGTCCTGCTAGCAAGCAGCCACCATCAGCAATGTGAGCCCAGCAAACGTGGTTTTTTCCCTCCTTTTCCCAATTTGTACAGTTTCTGCATGTGTTGAGGACCAGGCAAAAGGGATAATGGCACATCTGTCTGCCTGCCCACCTGGGTACCCTGCCTCCTCACCATGTGGGTGTGTCTTCCCAGAAGGTTCATGCCCCCATGGATTGCCCAGTGAACCCCCAACTGAACTCTTTTGCCCTGTCTTTCTTCCTGTCGTCCTGGCTCCTGCTCTCCCCCACCACACAGGCAGAATGCCTTCCCTTTTGTGTGCAGCTTCCCATCTACTCCGGCTTGCAGACCCCACACAGCCCCAACTCTCCCCCTTGACCTGTCCCCACCATCTGCTTTCAGGAGCTTGCACCCACTTGTAGAAACAAAGAGAACTGGGCCTGACCTCCCTCGGTCCACAGGACCACCAGACCTTTTGCATCACTCTCCATGCCGGTCTCAGTCAAACGGGGTAGCAGCCTTTCCTCTGTGGCCAGGCCAGGATGAGAGGGGAGAAGGGAGCCAGCACTGCAGAATGGTAAGGGCCTCGGTCCTTCCCAAGAGTGGGTGTACACCAGGAGGCCTTCTCTGGAGAGGATTGCCATAGTGAGCATTCAAAAAGCAAGAGCTTTAGAACCAGAAAGAAACTCTGAGGTTATGGAGAAGACTGAAGCCTAGAGAAGGGATGTACTCAAGACACACAGCTGGTTGGCAGCGGGGGCTGGGCGAACACCTGGATCTCTGTTGCATTCTGTCCGAAGGTGGGCTGGCTGGTTTCATGATGGAAGCTGCCTGTGTGCTAGTATCTGGGGTTCTGCCATGTCCTCCCTGGGATTCCTACCTTTAGCAGTGCCTTTTGGAGTAAGTCAGGGATTAACAAACATTTTATCGTCCAAGAACCTTTTCTTCTGACAAAAGCTGACACAGAACAGAAAAGAGGAGGGACGCTTTGGTTCAAATGTGTGACGACTGATAGATGATCCAGAGGCCCCCGTTCAGCTTCCCTGTTCTCTAAGGAGGCCCCTTAGGCATTTCTCTAGAACCTTCAGTGCTTCATGGAATATAGTGAGAAGACATTTAAGGCCTCAGGGCAGATGACTAGACAAAGACATTCATAGCTCCTACACCTTAGCATTTGGTTTGTTTTTCAGAGTAATTTAAAGCAGAGACCAAGACTATAAAAGAATGGTGTTCCCAATAGGGTAGATTTTGAATTAAAGAGCTACTTAGAGAGACAAGGAAATGGTTGCAGCATGGGAAGGTCAAGTTCAGCTGGTGTGCCTTTGGTTCAAGCTGGAGTAGGTCAAGAAATAGGGAAGCCTGGAAGCTGAGTGCCTGAATCAGGGATCCAGGGCCCAGGGAGACAAGGGAAAGTCTCAGACATAAACTCTAGCTCCTCAGTGAAATTGCATGGAGTATGCAAACCCTGATACCTCTGCCATGGCTTACTTTTTTAGCATGTCACAAAGGCTGCAAAAGCACTGAAAAACATCACAGCATTATGCTTTCGTATCAGGGCCATGCCCTCAATTGATATTGAGAACTGACATTCACACAGCACGTCACAATTTGTAAGACTCCCATGTTCAGTGATTCTGCCGGTACCATGTGAGGCTCTATTACTATCACCCCCATTTTGCGGATGTAGAAACACAGGATGAGACATTGCTTAGAAGCATCATTATTAAGTTATTCCTAACAGTTACATGTCTTAGAAACATTTAGTTTAATTCTTCTCTCTCCTTTTAGTAGACAGGCAGACAGGATACACATACCTCTCTTGCTCTGAGGAGTGGTAGGAAAAAGGGGCTTGCTCCTTGCTTAACAGTAGTATCTCTGTCTTTGCTCTCTAACAACAACAGCAGCAGCAGCAACAACAGCAACAACACCATCTTCAGAACCCACAACTCTGCTCAGAAATCTCAACAGCAGTGCCCCCCAACTCTGCTTTCTGCCCCTAAGAGGATCTCCAAGAAGATGCGCCCAGCACCTTTCCCCTCAAGCACCCCAGCTCAGTGTGGTTGGAGTCCCTCACCTCCGGGTCTTGACCATGCGGTGTCCCAGGCAGCCGAGGGAGCCTTCTCTCTCGCCACTGCTACCTAACAGACAGGTAGCTCCTGTCCTGTTCATCTCCCTCTGACCCCAGCTGCTCATTGCAAATAGGTTTGTGGTGATGCTTCTTTAACAATTAGTTCCTGGACTTGAACTTATTATACCTGCACTGACAGCAGAGCAGAGGGGTCCTCAGATATTATATTAGATGCAGAAACCACCTTTAACCTGGTCACATGGAGGTGGTTGCATATTATCACCGCTCTTAGCAAAGACTGCGGCTGGCCTGGCCACCAGCACCCAGCGCACTGATTCCTGGCTTGCTTCAGGCCTAGAGCGAGGACCCGCCCTCACTCCCTGTCCTGCCTACGTGGGGAAGGTGGATCCAGGAACTTTGTCCCTGCTGCTGGTACCTTCTATGCAGGGCACAGAAGTATACCTGATCTTAAATTCTATAGGAACAGACCGTTGGGTGGTGTCACCAGGTATCCAGATGTTTTCTCCTGGATTTTATATCTGCCATTTATTTTTAAAGATGTTTTTGTTTACTGAGATATAGTTTTCATAGAGTATTATAAATTATCTCATTTTAGGTTTCCAGTTCTATGAAATTTTTAAAAATTGGCTTTACTGAGATATAATCAGCATACAATGAACAACATATATTTTCATGCGTGTACTTTGAATAGTTCTGACATATGCATACACCTGTGAAACCATTGCCACAATCATAGTGAACATATCTGTCACCACCCCCCAAAACTCACTCTTGCTCCTTGTTAATCCTTCTAGCTCATCCTCCTCTCCCTCCTCTAGCTCTTTTCTGTCATAAGAGATCAGTTTACATTTTCTACAGTTTTACATAAATAAACTCTTTTATGTATGTACTTTATTTGACTTCTTTCATTCAGCATAATTACTTTGAGGCTCATGCATGCCCTTGGATGTATTGATAGTTCATCCCTTTTTGTTGCTGAGTGATGTTCAATTATATGCATACATATACTACACTTGTTCACTGTTGATGGACAGTCAGGTTATTGCCAGTTTTAGCTATTTAAGTAAAGTCACTGTGAACATTTGTATACAAATCTTGTACAGGTATATTCTTCTTTTAGTAAATACCAAGCAATGGAACGATTTCATCATGTGATATTATATGTTTAACTTTTAAGAAGTTGCCAAACTGTTATTCAAAGTGGTTGTACCATTTTACACTTCCATCAGCAGTGTATGACGTTTCAATCCCTCTCCATCCCCACCAGCACTTGGTATAGTCAATATTTTAAATGTTAGCCATTATAATATGTATACGGTGGTATCTCATAGTGTTTCAATTTGCAATTTCCTAGTGGCTAATAATATTACACATCTTTCATATGCTTATCTGCCATCCATATATCTTTGGTGAAGTGTCTGTTCATATCTCTTTTCATTTAATAATTGCTTTGTGTTCTTATAATTGCATTTCGAGAGTTCTTTATATAATATATTCTTTATTAGATATGTGCTTTGTATATATTTTATTTGTCTGTGGCTTGTCTTTTCTTCCTCATCTTTGTTGGAAATCAGTTTTCATATGTGTGCAGATCTATTTGAATTCTCTGTTCCATTGACCCATTGTCTATCTTTATACCAACACCATACTGTTTTGATTACTGTAGCTTTGTAAGTCTTGAAATTAGGTAGTGTTACTCAATCCTTAACCCTGGCTGGTTTGGCTCAGTGGATTGAGCGTCGGCCTGCGAGCTAAGTGTCGCTGGTTCGATCTTCCAGTCAGGGCACATCAGAGAAGGAAAGCTCTGACTCCAAAAAACCTCCACTGCCTTGCGGCATACCTCTTCAGGGGAAAGGCTAAGGGAGTAAACCCCGACAGAAAATCCGGAGCCGGAGTCCCTAAGGCGGTTTGACGTTGTAGTCAACACCGGCAACTCCTGCGGCGCACCTGAAGCCAAGCTGTATTGACTCCGTCTTTCCCTTGGACCCTTCAGCTGCGAAGAGAGGGGGGGTCTGCTGCATGGGCAACAGCAGACCCTCCATATCACCCTGCCCAGGCTCTGTAGCTTCAGCTCCACTGGAGAGGACACTCCAGCGTCATCGCAAGATGTCGATTCAACACGGGAGGAGACAGATACCGTGTCACTCCCGAGTCGGACTGCACAGCCATTCTCGGCGGTGCAGATAGACTCTTAAGAAGCTACACCATCGTCTCTCGAGACGGACGGCTGCCAACGATGACTCAATCCTTGGACTTTGTTCTTTTTTTTTTTTTTAACAGTTATTTGAACTATTCTAGGTCTTCTGCATTTTCATATGAATTTTAAAATCTGTCAATTTCTAGAAAAATTTTTTGTTTCATGTATTTTGAAGCTCTGTTAATAGATGTGTAAAGATTTAGGATTGTTATGTCTCCTTGACAAACTGACTCCTTTGCTGGTGTGACTATTACTTCTTTATTCTTGGTTATATTCTTTGCTCTGAACTCTACTTTGACTGATATTAATATAGCCACTCCAGTTTTTTCTTTTCTTTTTTGATTCATGTTAGTATTGTATGTCTTTTTAAATCCTTTACTTTTAAACCTTTTGTGTCTTTACAGTTAAAGTGGATTTCTTGTAAGAAGCATATGGTTGGATTTTGCCCTTTTATCCAGTCTAATTGTCTCTGACTTTTAATTGAAGTATTTAGACCATTTGGATTTAATATGATTATTGATATATAGTTAAGTTTATCTTGCTATTGTTTTTTAATTTAAAAATTTTAATTTGTTTTTATTGTATTTTTTATTACCATTTAGTCCCCTTATACTCCCTCCCCCAAGCAGTCACCACACTGTTGTCCATGTCCATGAGTCCTTGTTCCTTTTTGCTCAGTCCCTCCACCCCTAACTGCACCCGCGCAGCGCAGAGCTGTCAGTTTGTTCTCTATCTATGAGTCTGTCTCTATTTTGCAGTCAGTTCAGTTTGTTCATTACAGTCCACATATGAATGAAAT
The DNA here is from genome assembly GCF_987537825.1 of Furipterus horrens. Classification (NCBI taxonomy): domain Eukaryota; kingdom Metazoa; phylum Chordata; class Mammalia; order Chiroptera; family Furipteridae; genus Furipterus; species Furipterus horrens. The sequence goes on along the minus strand of NW_028327174.1, from coordinate 95,281,262 downwards.
CATCTGATATTTGCCTTTCTCTGACTGGCTGCTATTGTGTTTTATTAATCCCTTATGGTCTTTCTTTCCTTTTCCTTAGTTTTCTGCATCCTTTTGGATTGAGTATTTTTAAACTCTTATTGGCTCCTTAGCTAAAATTTTTTGTTTCGTTATAATTATGGTTTTAGAGTTCATAGTATACACTGTTAATGCATTGCAGCCTGCCTTCAAGTGTTATTATGCCACTTTACATATGGTATAGGAACTTTACAATACTATATGGACATTTCTCCTTCATGACCTTTTTGCTATTGTTGTACATTCTACTTATGCCTTTGTTATGAACCTCAATATATTGTTATTATTTTAGTTTAAGCAATCTTTTAAAGAAAAAATCGTATAGACATTTCTGGCCTCTTCATTCCTTTCTGCAGATACAGATACAAATTTTCATCTCATATCACTTTTCTTCTGCCTAAAAGGGCTTTCTTTGACATTTCTTATAGTGCAAGTAAGCTGGTAATGAAATATTTTAGCTTGTGTATGTCTGAGAAAAAGTCTATTTTTCACCTTTATTTTTGAGAGATAGTTTCACTTAGTATAGAATTCTAAGTTGACAGTTTTCTCATTCAATAATTTAAAGTTAAAGTTGTGATTTCACTATCTTCTTGCTTATATTATTGCCAACAAGAAATTTGCTGCCATCCTTGTCTTTGTTTTTCTACATGAATTTGTCTTTATTCTCTGGCTACTTTTAATGCTTTTTCTTTATCACTGATACTGAGTGATTTGATTATGATGTGCCTTAATGTGTAAGTTTTTTCATGTTTCTCATGCTTATAATTCACTAATCTTCTGGAATCTGTGGGTTTATATTTTTAAAATTAAATTTGTTTTCCCTACTTATGCTGTGGCTTGGAAACTCAAACAAGGCAGTAAGCTGGGGCAGCCATAAAGTTCACCTTGTTTGTTTCCCTTGTCCTGAGGATCTCAAACATTGCCCTTTGTTTACTGATCTCTAGTGTCTTGAAAACTATTGTTTCATATAATTTTTTTCTATTTTTGTTTTTGGCAGTTTCAGGTGAGAGGATAAATTTGGACTTTGTTATCTCATCTGATCCAGAAGCAGAAGTCTTCAATTCTATGAATTTTGTCAGATTTCTGTAATCACATAACCACCACCACAATCTAGATAGAAAAATGCTTCTCTCATCTCAAAAAGTTCTCTCATGCTTATTTGTAGCTACTCCTCTCCCGCAGTAGCTGGGAACAACTAATCTGGTTTCTCCTCCTATAGCTTTGTTTTTTCCAGAATATTATGTAAATGGGATCATAAGCCTTTTGAACCTTATTCCAGTTTTGCAAAAACGCTTTCTGTAAGTCATCCATGTTATTGCATGTATCTGCTATTCACTTCTTTTTTATTGCTGAGTAGTGATCCATTGTATGGATGTGTCACAGTCCTTTCAGTGATTTGTGAGTAATGGATCCAAAGGGCCATAGCTATTAGGAGAGAAGATCAAATTCTATGCACTATGTCTAAGCCTTTATGCTTTTCTTCCTTCCTTGTCTCCTGTCTCCTCATCCACACACACTTCCGCCCTCCTGCCTCCTCACTTTCCTTTAGAAGAACCTTGGTAGATTCACCCAATAACTTGATAATGTTTATTATTTTAAAACAAACCCAAGGTTTTCAATCTGTACTTCACAAGCTGACACATCTTCTTCTATCCTCAAAGCCAGACTAGTGGTCAAAGTTTCTAGAGGGTGAAATCCAGGAGTGACATTTCTGTAATTTGGTGGAGTTTGCATGGATGGCATCATGCTTTGGAGCCTGGATTGAGATGCATCCAGTTTCTCCTGACTCCTCATTCTCTTTCTTTCCTGTCCCAAAAGTAAGGACAGTCAAAATGAACCAAAAGGTATCAGACAGCCTGGACTGCAGAACTTAATGCTTGGATTTCCTTCTCAAGAGGAAAGGAGCCTGAGGGGTGAAGCAGAACTGACATCTCTGTGCAAGCTGAGTGTCCACTAAACACTTTGAGAGAACACAGGCTCCCCTGTAGGGCTTGAAAGCCCTGCCTGGGACAGTGACTTTAGGAGGAGGTCACCATTACCACTTCTTCCTCTACAGTCACATCAAGGGGAAGAATTGTGGTCCATGCAAAAACGTAGGAGGAGGAGGAACAAGCAGGATCTGTACATGTGTGTGTACAGTGTCAGAACCACTGAATGAGCTGTCAGGAACAGGTGAGGCCCAACTAATTCCTACCAGAAAGGGGGTCATGTAGGGAGACCTGCAGTCTTGCTGGGCTTAGTTAACTCCATTAAAGACTCGTCCTCATTGTCATGTCAATTAGGAATGTTTTCAGCTTCAAGTAATAGGATATTAAGAAGTCTGGAAGTAGCCCTGGGCAAAGCAGGTCAGTTGGTTAGAGCATCTTCCCGCAATTGAAAGGTTGGTATTTGATTCCCAGTCAAGATACATTCCTAGGTGGTGGGTTTGATCCCCAATCCTGGGTTTAGGTCCAGGCGCCTTCAGTCCTCAGTCCAGGTGCATATAGAAGACAACAAGTTGATGGTTCTCTCTTGCATCAATGTTTCTCTCTCTCCCCTCCTCTCTCTCTAAAAGCAGTGAAAAAATGTCCTCAGGTGAGGAAGAAAGAAGGAGGGAGTGAGGGAGTAAAGGAGGGAGGGAGGGAGGAAGAGAGAGAGAGAGAGAGAGAGAGAGAGAGAGAGAGAGAGAGAGAGAGAGAGAGAGAGAGAGAAAGTCTGCAAGTAGCCTCAGAATTGGTCGAGAAGCTTAAGATGCCACTGAGGACCAAGAGTCTTTATCCCTTTCCACTTTCTCATACTAGGCCTATTCATACTCAAGCTAGTTTTCTTTTTCTTGCAAGGTGGTTGATGCAACTCCAGGTATCACACACCCACATTTGAGGCAGGGACAATTAGAAAGCCATGGTGCCAGTAACACACTCTGCCCTTTAACAGGAAATAGGCTTTACCAGAGGCCCCTGAGGATAATACATCTTGAATTTTAATATGCATAAGTATTATCTATGGACCTTGTTAAAACACAGGTTTGGATTCTGTAGATCTGGGGTAGAGCCTGAGATTGCACATTTTGACCCAGATTCCAGGGCATGTTAATGCTGCTAGAAACTACATTTTGAGTAGCAAGGTACCACATTATTTCTCCTTCATCTTATCACCATAATTCAGTCGCGTGGTTATAGTTAGCTGTAAGAAAGGCTGACAAGGTGCCTCACTTTTTCAGCCTTTATAGTGGAAGGGGCAAAAGAGAAGATAGAAGGGGAGAGTTTGGGTAGGAAATAGTCAGCTGGAGTTCTACTAAAAATGTAGGCTACAGAAGCTTCTGAAGTCATTAGATTGACTTGGGACAAGTTAGAGCCTTTCTGTCCACAAAGGAGGACCATAGACCTGCTCACACCATATCCACACCCAGTCCACAAAGACAGGGTATTCTTGTCTCATGCTGAGTGGTTGGTTATGTATGCCGGGCTGTGAGCAACTTCCTAGAGCTGGAATTTTACTTATAGAGCCTTATTGCCTCAGCATCAATCATAGTGCCTGACTCCCAGCAGTGCCCAATAAAATACCTGTTAAACTGTAATGTTACTAACACATTTTCTTACTACAGTGCTTCTGAAACTGCAGTATTATATACAGTTTGCCCAGTTGAACAAGGGGAACCTTGTTAAAGCACAGATTCTGATTCAGTCCATCCAGGATGGAGATCCCAGATGCTGCATTCTTATCAAGCTCGTGGGTGATGCTGCTTTTGCACATCCCGGACCTCCCTTTGGATAGGGCCAAATATATACAGAGTCAAGTACTTCTTCCTGACTTACCAGCAGTTACTTGTCCTTCATTTGTGAAAGGGTGTTAGCAGATACTAGGTGTAGACCTTGGAAGGTGCAGGGTCTGGCTGGGCTTATTTCGGGACAGGAGCCTGGTTGCCTATAGATCTTATTTGTTGCTTTCCTAGGCCCTCATCTGCCCAAAATAAAATGAGCAGCATACCCGGGAACGCCAAGCCAATCTTTCAGCAACTCTTGACTTGCTGGGCTCCAGCCATGAAGCAAGGCAACTCCACCCCAGTCTCAGCCCTGGCCTTCCGGAAGTGCTGTGGACTCAGTGGCTATGTGAGGGGCCAATGCACTTTGGATGTTTCAGCTTCCCTGGAACTGTGGCCTACAAGTGGGGCATTGGGGAAGGGAAGGAAAAATACATTTTTTTTGTAAATATTTGTGCCCGGAGGAAAAGCTGAACTCTCTAGAGTAGAGCTCTGGATTCTCTGGATTGGGTTTTTTTTTTTTTTAAGTAGCGGGAACTGAGTTACTGGAATTTCTTCTGAATTAAAGTCAAACAAAAAGTTTCTTGTGGTTTCAGTTACACAAGAGGCTGCTGCCAAGATGGAATGAATGAGAAGAGCTGCTGAAAGAAGAGGTGGTGAGGGGCTGAGGCGAAGGGGGTGCAGGACAGAGTCCAAGGCCATCGCAGAGCAGTGTTCTTGGTTAGGGCATGCTGTCAACTTCTGTGCTGTCAAATTAGGGGGGGGGGGGGGGGGAGAGCTGACCGTATGGGTCTTCCTTCCAGACTCAAAAGGAAGAAAGGTGGGGTTTTATGTGAAAGTGATGTGTATACTGTAAGACACGTTCACATGTAAATGATTATCATTTCTTTGTAATTTACCATAATTCAGGGTCTTTCCTCTATGGAATCTTGCTTTGTGTGGTTTCCTGACTGATTGGCAGCCAGACCAGACAGTTCTCCTGCCCCTCAGCTATAAGGTTGTCAATTCAGCTTTGCTCAAATGTGAGGCTGCAGCCAACACTTGCTGCTCCAAGGGCAGGAGTAATGAACTTCTACTGAGAATCCCCAGACTTCATTTTTCTGAGCACCTCAAGCCTCCTCCCCACTACCTTCCTGGTAGGCACAGAGCGGGCCTGGCCAGGGCTGTGTCTCCTTTCCTCTCTCCTGCCTGCCTTCCGGTGCGAGTGCTCCTCTCACGGAAAGGGGCCTGGGGTCAGGTCTGCAGGATCCTGGCTTGGCCTCCTGTGGTGCCTGCCCCAGGGAACAAGGGGTCACTAAGGGCTGGCAGCGCCTTGTTCCATTTTTAGAAACATTCATGTCTCTCCATTCCATCTGCATGTTTACCTGACAGCAATTTTCTCATCCTTAGACTGGGTAGGTTGATCATGAGAGCTGGCTGAACTCATAGTTCTGAACTCTGCATTCAGTGTTATCAAACTGATAGCTTGAAAGGGACGACAGTAGGAGTATTTACACCATGGAAATTGGCAAATGTACTGGGCTTCCCTCCCACTGTGCCCCCAGGAAGATGTTTTTTAACTACTTAACCAGCATATCCCCAATTATGACCACTTGTGAAGGTGAGGTAGAGGTGAGGGAGAGGCCCAGTGGCAGACAGAACCCTCCTTCCTCCCCCGTAGACTGCGCTGGCCACCACTGAAGAGCTTGGTTGACCTTAGGATCTTTGTTCTCTGGGACTCTCTTTGGACACCTTTTTCCCCCCAAGAGGGTTGATCCAGTTCTATCCGAGGCCTCTGCTCTGGAACAGAGCTGGACCAACGCCAAGCTGGGTTGTACACAGACTTATTTTCTGCGTTCCTAGTTTTCCTTCCATCCCCTCCCACCATTCCTTAATACCCCAAACTTGTCTTCTTATCTGTCATCATTTCTATCCTTTTTAACAACCTGCTGCCAGTGTGCTCATTCAAAAAGAGGTTGATGAATATCTACCTAGAGCTTTTTTGGGTGTCATGGGGTGGGGGTGTTTTATTAGGAATTAAACTTATAAACCCAAGGGATACCACACTGATGAGGGAGTTCAGTCATTTTCCACTGGAGGTAGGGAAATGCTTTTTAAATAACATAGCTTTTCAGGCTTTGTAGTATTTTAAGTCATCACCTTGGGAGGTTGGATGCCACCTAGAGGTCTTTAGCCCGTACTTTACAGGTAAGGAGGCTGAGGCAGAGAGGGTTCTCAATGGCTGCACATTAAGAAAAATTAAGCTCTCCCAGTGCCCTGGTCTCATTTCTCCCGTGAGTGTTGAAAGGGCCACTATCACACGTGACTTGGGGATGGCTGCTGGAGAAGTCAGAATGAGCAGTTACCAGGAGCTAAGCACTCACCATCTGTATCTGGCCATTTTGGTCTTGACTTGTCCTTTATCTTCACAAATAACTTTGCAACCAGACTAGCCTGTTTGACTTTCTATTTAGAGTTAATGTCAAACTCAGGCCTGAGAACCAGATTTGGTTGTTTACATGAAAAGGGAATAGGAAATAAGAACCTTGATTTTCCTAGGTTCTTACCTACTCTTTAATAAAGGAATTTGAGGAAATGTCCTGGAGGCTGGTATTCCTGGAATAGAATTTTTTCAAGGTGGAACAAGCGGATGGAAATGTGTCTTAGGCAGGATGCCAAATTTTAAGGGCCAGTGTCTGTAGGTATACACCCAAGGATCAGCTGTAGGCCCCTGTGGGGTAAGACATCACTGGTAATATGGAACCTGGTACCCAGCTGCTGCTGGTTGGGGACCACACTTGGAGAATCACTAGTGTGGACAATTCAGTGACAACTTAGAATCTCTGCTGGTGTGACCTGGGCATCAGAATTTTTCAGATTCCCCAGGTGATTCTTATGTACAGCCATGGCTAAAAACTATTTCAGATCACTGGTTTTTTTCCATAACCTGATAACTATTCACTGTTAAGATTGTGTTCCAGGCACCATGTTGAACTGACAGAGACCTTTAGGGGTTCCTCTGATGACTGAACCATCAAAGGGAACAGAGCCCTGAATAAGGTCATCCAGCAGTTTTCCTTGACCTTTGGAGAAGTGGAGTGAAGCCTCCATCCTCCTTCCCCTTTTCCTTGAGTGTGAGTGTGTAGCTGGCTGCTGACAGCAGTGCCATCTGCCCTAAGCCTCCTTCCCTTCTTGAGCCAGCTGCTCTCTGAGGTTTGACGATTTCTTGCCAAATACATAAGGATGGGCTGTTTACCTCACTCTGGAGATTGAGACTCTTGTACAGATTCTGCCCCCTTGGGCATCAGAAATCAACCAGTCAGCTGGCACTGACAACCTGGAAAACAGTCCATTGTTCTGGGATAGATTGATTATACCCCAGAAGTGCCCTTGCCCCTCCTCCCCATCAAGTGTGTTTGCAGTTCCATTTTCCTGTGTGAACCTGCTCTTGTGGTGCTGGGTATGTGGTCCTTGATGGAGTCTGTTTTCCACGGCCTTCAGGAGTGGCTGTCTTTGCCCAGTGTGGGTGCTGGGCAGAGAACTGCCCTTGTGTTCTATGTTTCGTGTCCTTGGAAGATCTGAGCCTCCTTGGTCTGGTCTCCCCAGGACCACTCACTGCCCCATGCTTGTGTCTGCACCATGTGAGAGGGAGTATATGGATAACTCCCTCCCCCGCTACAGGGTGCCTGCACCCAGGGGCTCTGAACCCCAGTCAACAGATTATTTAGTGTAGTCTTCCTCGGTGGGGCTGCCACTGCTAGCCACCACTGATATGTATGTGTGATCTGAAAATTACAATGTAGATGGCAGGGCAACACATGTATAGGAAGGCAAATTTTAATTAAAGAGTCTGTTCTCTTATCAGCCTGCTGGTAAGGATAAAGAAATGCCAGCCTGTCAGGCTGCCAGACAGGGTAAGAGGGTTTCCTCATGCAAGATGGACCAAGTATGAGAACTAGGGCTTTGCTGAACTCAGGTGCCTTTGGTTAATTGTGTACCAAATGCATCGCACATGGGGACAGTGTGCCCTGGAACCGAAAGCTGCCTGAGGAAGTCTGGGTTTCCTCTTAGTCAGCATGAAGGGTGCATGCAGCACAGCGGGAGACTGTGAGAGTCAGGCTTTTGTGTGGAAGATGGGTCACATCAGAGAGAAGAGCTCATGGCCCGCCACCAAAGTGTATATCTGCCATGGGACGTGGCTGTCAAGGCCTTGGGCCCAGTAGTCATCCCATTTGTTGCAGCCCCCGGGAGGGAGTGTGTCAGAGGTGGGAAGCTAGCCATCTCAAGAGGCAAACCTCTGGGACAAAGCTCATCATTAAAATGATCTCCTATGGAAATCTCCAGGGATGGGATGGAAGAGGTACAGATCTCTGAAATGTGTGCTTGCTGCCTGGGCTCTGGTATATTAAGGAATTTGGTTATGTACAATGGAGATTCATTCATGAAACAACTATTTATGAAGTTACTACAATGTGCTGGCACGGTGCCTGGCACTGGGACTGCAGCGGTGGGTGAGACAAACACAGTCCCTGCCCTCAATGAGATTCCTGTACTGTCGGAGGATATGAGCATCAATGGGGGGTGCATGATAAATGTACCAGGGCCACGTGCTCAAAGGTACGTGTGGTCGCACACGGAGCATACCTAGATCCAAAAGGACATTTTAGGACCCTAAGTGCTTAAATAGCATCTAAAGCACCTAGTAGTGTGTCAGAGTCATAGGAAACACTCTTAAATGGTACCCCTATTAAAACAAAACAATTAAAGATCCTTCCTGTGAAGCCAAAAAAGTTATGTGGAAATGGAATAGTCTTTTAATGAGGGAGCCTCAAAATCCAGAAACACCAGTCAAAACAATAAAAAAGGAACCCAGATGGGTATTTGTCCAAGGGCCTATTGCTTCCCTACTGCACAGTCCTGCCCTGGAGCCAGCGGGAGGATTTGCCTGCACCACTTACTGGTAGTTTTGTGAAAGTACAAACTCTTTTTGGGGGGCTTTGGCACCTTGGTGAGTAGGACACCAGGAAGAGGGGGGAGGAAAAGCAAGGTAACTAGTAGTTTTGCAACTGTTTTGATTACTTCAAATTGAGATGTTTGTAAATAAGATGTTAGAGTCTGGAGATTTTGTTTGGCAGAAATATAGTTTTATTAAGACTTGTCACAGCCGCATCCCACAGTGGAGAATGAAGGATTTGGCTGTAATGGGAGCTAGATCTGACTTCTGAATGGCAGCACTGAGAAGTGCTTTTTCGGCTAGCACATCCAGGCCACTTCTGATTTGCTGTATGTCCCTTCTAAGAAGCAAGAGAAGTAAATGTAATCACCTACTGAAGTTGTTCCATTTGCCATTAATTTCACCTCAGTTTACTACATGGGAGAAGTGATAAACATACAGGAAGAATTTCCGAGATATCCTTAGCCAATAGAAGAGAGATCCAAATTAGGGAGCCATGCCACATCTTGTTTCGAGTTTTGGTTTGAAAGTATCTTTCCGACTGAGAAGGCAAGAAAGAAAAGGCTGTTTCAGCTTCTTATTGCTCAGTTGGGTTTAATGGCCTGACCCAGTCTGGGGATGCTCTGAGCCTGTCAGCAAATCTAGTAGGAAGGCATCACCAGGATTGGAAATAAAGGAAAATCAAATGACAGACATCCGTTAAGACTACTAAGTGTCAGCCCCTGTGCTGAATCCTGGGGAGGCAACGAGTCATAGAACCTGACCTTATCCTTAGGAAGATAATAGGTCATGATAGGTATTTAGCTTGTGCTAAATACATACACAATAGTGAAATGAATGACAAGTCCCATAAGGTAGTAATGTTCTTTTTCTGAATGTTAAGAAGTAAGTATGCATGTTTTTAGTTAGACACGATTCCTGGTTTCTAAGATGACAATTCAAGTTCAAGTACACTTATTGTGTCCTTTCTCTCTATAGACATCATTGTTGTACATGCTCTAAAGTTTTGGAGAAGGATGTGGTTGGGTACCCTTTCTTAGCCTCTGTGTTCTCCCATTCCCACTTGGCACAGCACAGAGGTCAGGAGCACTGTTTCAGGAATCCACCCTCATTGGAAACCTCCAAACTTAGCTGTGTGACCTTGACCAAGTTACAGCCTCATGCAGTCAATCAACAAACATATATTGGGTATTGACGACAAAGGCATTGGGGTATTATGGTAGCCAACGTAGCCAAACTAGAGGAATTCAAACCAATATAAAGATACAGTCTTTCTATAACACAAAATGAAATATCAATTAATATATTACTATAGAGCATGTATGAATAATTTAAAATGGAGGGAGTGCTTTTTGCCTAGTATAAAAGGTGAGAGTTCCATGGAGAATATATTTGATTTGGCCAGAAAAAAACTTGGCCAGAAAAAAACTTGGTGATGGTGGAGAGTTAAAGAAGGAAGAGTTGTCTTGGCAGAGAGAAGGGTCTATAGCCCATGGCCTGGGGCATGAGTATGGCTGATATGTTTGAGGAACCCTCAGTAGGGAGCTTGGTGAGGGAGAGGAAGCTGGAGGTATAGGCTGGGCCCAGAGCATGGAGGCCTTGACTACCCAGGAAGAACTGGGTCTGTCTTTGCAGACAGTTGGCAGTGCCCTGATGAGACTTGGGAAAGCTGCTCTGGTAGCGGTGGAGAGCAGGTGGGAGGATGGAGAGTGGATGGGGAGGCTGGTCAGGAAGCCATCGTGGTAGGTCAGAGAGGTCAAGAGCACCTGGACTGCATTGGTGAGGGTGGAAATCCAGATAGAAAGCAGATCCAAAAAGAAGTGGCTCTGTGGGGGTGAGGAAGACTGTCTCTGCTGTTGGAGCACATCACAGAGCTTGAAGAACACCAGCAGGGCCAAGAAAGGGAGAGGATGGCCCATGAGAGTGGAGCTCATGCCAAACCTATTCCCCGTTATTCTCCTTTCCAAATCTGCCAAAATGGCCAACCTGATTAATTCCTTATTTCTTATTTCTATCATGCTGCTTCCCACCTCTGTCACCTCCATTTAACATACCTCTCCATCTTCTGTCTTTCAGAGTTTTATTCACCCCAGCCTCCTTCAGTGCAGCATCCCTCTCTGACATCCTGCAGCCCTTGCTGTGCACATCACACATGGGACACATGGCAGGTGTGCCTGTGTGCTGGTTTCCAGGGCAGGGGATTTTCTAACACTCCTTGTAACAGTGCTAGACCTGTTCCAGTCATCACTTCATTGTCGTGACTACTCTGTGGGGTGGCTCTCCCTCTGTTTTGCAGATGAGCAAGCTGAGACTCTGGGAAGCCCAAGGTAACACAGCTAGGAAGTGGTAGATGTGGAAGTGGAACAACTGTCTGGTTCTAAGCCCACACTCTTAGCTTCTTGATGTGCATCCTCTGTGTCTCCTTTCACAGGTTGCATGGAGTTTTTTCATCATTTTGTTTTTGCAGACACATTGCTTCTTTACCCCTGTGATTGGGTCTTGCCCTCCTCTTGATTACGGGAGCAGCCTTGATGAGAAGCAAGGAGAATGGAGGGGGTGTCACAAGCCAGAGTTGTCAGAAAAATGAAGTTGCTCAGCAGGTGTCATAAAAATGGATGACTTGTGTCCTGTGCCTTAGAGTAAAGACGGAAAAATGGAAAGGGAGTGGGGAAGGGAGAGATGCTGACAGATGATGAGTCAGCACAACTGTTTATCCATGCTAATGGAGTGGTGACATGATAGCCACTCTGCTCTAATGGTTATGAGAAAGCACAAGGAATCTCACCCTAGAGACAGTGGAACCTAAAATCCATGGCTTCAAACAAGGGCTGAAGCATTTCTATAATGGTCCAGCCTCATGGGCCAAAAGACAGGTTATAGGCAGTGAAGACAGTTATTACGTAGAAAAATTTAACTGGTTTTGGCTTTTTATCCTCTGGACCCTCAAGGAGTCCAAGGCCATTTGCATCTCTGAACAGGTAGAAAGCTGGAGGAAAGTTATTAGGGTCAAAAGAGGTACAGGCCCATTTATCCTTCCCTTCCAAGGTCAGCCCAAAGAAATACTTACAGATGCTTTCAAATATCCTCGACCCAGACAATTGCTGCCCACCACCACCAGCCTGCAACCAGGCTGTCCGTCCCCAGCCTCTGTTCTCAGGCCTCCCGCGTCAAACAGAGATGATCTGAAATCTCTTCCATGGAGCCAAGGGTGAGGGAAAGGGTTATAAGGGACACAAAGTAGTATAAAATGTCCCAGTTGGTCTGTGGCCTGAGAATAGGGAAACATCCATCTGTATGGGGTGGAAATTTGTCTTCTTTGTAAATGTCCCACTACCTGAAATTTGCTTTGCTTCCATTATTTCATAGTCCTCCAGGGAAAGACAAATCTTTGATTTGCTAACAACCTTATCCAGATCACTTAGTTCATCGTCGTCGTCGTCGGCAGCCGTCCGTCTCGAGAGACGATGGTGTAGCTTCTTAAGAGTCTATCTGCACCGCTGAGAATGGCTGTGCAGTCCGACTCGGGAGTGACATGGTATCTGTCTCCTCCCGTGTTGAATCGACATCTTGTGATGACGCTGAAGCTACAGAGCCTGGGCAGGGTAATATGGAGGGTCTGCTGTTGCCCATGCAGCAGACCCCCCCTCTCTTCACAGCTGAAGGGTCCAAGGGAAAGACGGAGTCGATACAGCTTGGGTTCAGGTGCGCCGCAGGAGTTGCCGGTGTTGACTACAACGTCAAACCGCCTTAGGGACTCCGGCTCCGGATTTTCTGTTGGGGTTTACTCCCTTAGCCTTTCCCCTTAAGAGGTATGCCGCAAGGCAGCGGAGGTTTTTTGGAGTCAGAGTTTTCCTTCTCTGATGTGCCCTGACTGGAAGATCGAACCAGCGACACTTAGCTCGCAGGCCGACGCTCAATCCACTGAGCTAAACCAGCCAGGGCAACTTAGTTCATCACAGATCAAATAAACCCACAGAACTGACTGAGGAAATGGAGACAGGCTGAGAAGCCAGCCTTGTCTTTATCATCATTTTGCCTGGATCCTGCCTTGGGGGTGCAACCCTCTGCTAGTTTGTGGGAGAAAAATATCCATGATAAGAGGAAAGATGTCACATTCAGGAAGAGGAAGCAAACAAGTCAATACTAAAACCAACTCCTATATATTTCCAAGCTTCCTGAGGGTGATCTCCTCAGCCAACCCTCCAAATTTCTGACGTTATTTACTCTCTAGAGAGGGAACCCAGAAAACATGGGGGCTGCCCCTGCTTTAGCCACCTAATTGACAGCATTTACCAGTAGCCTTCAAAGGCTGCCTGTTTCATCCACAGCGTTAGCTGGGCTTTGGGACAGAGACCCTGCATGCGCCAAGAGGACAGGACAAGTAGTAAAGCATGGGCAGAATCAGTAGGTTGACATTAGCAGATGAGCACACTGGCTGGATTCACTAGGGCTGTTCTTATGGTTGTTATTTTTAATTCCTCAAAGAGACAACAGGTGGTGAGGAAAGACTAAGGGGATGCTAAGGAACCTTCTCTGTAGAATCGGAACACCCAGATGCTGTGTTTCCTTGCCACCACTAAGCCTCACACGTGCTTGTGAATTTTGTGAGTGATATTTTAGCATCGGAATCACTCAGGTTGCATCCCTGAGAATCCTGGGTCCTCTTCTCGTGACCCTTGGCCAGAAAAATACCTCCCCCCACAAAAAAAAGAGCACCCAAACCCCACGCATTTAAAGAAAGAGAAGAAAGAAGAATCCAGGGGAAAAAAGAAAAGTACTGGTAGAGGGTCATCTTTTCTTTTCCAGGGCCTTTAGCAGTTGTTCCAAACATACTTCCTTCCTGGCTGGTCCTGTCTGAAAGAGACAGTGTTCCTAGTGGTTACTGCCAGGGCTTTGGAGTAGGACAGTTTGCTGCAAAAACTCTTACGTGCTGTTTTGACTCTGGTCCAAGCCTCAGTGTCCTTGTCTGAGGAATACAGTCCTACTGCTTGTAAGTCATTGGAATGTTGAATTAGGGGAACATAGATCCCTCCTGCCCTGTGAGAAATGCTCAAAAAGGTACTCAGGTTTCCTCAACAGGGAGCAAAATCATTCATACGATGATGGTCATTGCTAGAGTTTAAAATGCACGTATCCCTTAGTTGACAATGTCTTATACAGAGGCGTCAATGACCAATGTTATTCACTCCTGCCTGAAACTTGGAGGGTGAAGAGTAGAGCCTGGACACCTCTCAGGCTGACTGCATCAAGGCCACGACCCTGTCTGTGGCCACGGAATTGGAGTCCGGTCCTTGTGTTGCCACCAGGTCTAGGCAAGTCACTTTCCTTGTGGACCACAGCATGCGCATGGAGGGGATCTCCAGAGCCCTTCCCAGTCCCAACCTTTTTTGCCCTGTGATTTCAATTGTGCATGGCAGTGTGCTGAAAATCGACTTAAAGAATGATGCCATTGTGATTACCATCTCCTAGGGACTTGACTTCTAAGTTGTACATATGAGTCTGTGTATAATGTACTCTCTTTTATTTACTCTTCCTCATGAGGCTGAGCTAGTGAGGATAGTAAAACATTTTATTGTTATTAGTTTTAAAAGTAGCTGCACTGTTAAAAAATGTTCCCTCTCATTTTGTTTATGTTTGAGAAAGGAGCTTACAAAGGCCAAGGTTGAATGGCCAGAGTCTTTCATCCTAAAAAAGACAAGTGTATGAGCTACTCATTAGAATCACCAGGGAAGCTTTAAAAATATTGATGTCGGGTGCCTTGGGCCCCACCTCTTTATTTGCCCTCCCTGCCTTCCCCAGACAGCTGTATTTATGTAAGTTCCCCAGGTGATTCTAATATGCAGCCATGGTTGCAGCCCACTGGACTAAACCAAGTACATTTTCCATTGTGTGGGGAGGGGAGGAGAGAGGCTGGCATACCCACCCGTGGTTCTCCATTCATGGGTATTCAGTAACTGTTCCCTGTGAGGTTTCATGTCTGATGCCTGGTGTGGCTTAATTCAAGTGCTGTGGACAGAAGGGCACAGACAGGATCGGTGCTTCTCCGTGAACGACCATCAGAATCATCCAATGATCTTTGAGAAAATACATACCTGGGCTCCTATCAGATTTGCTGAAACAGAATCTCCGAGGGTTAGAATGGGGAGTCTTTATTATTACTTGATTTTGATAATCAGCCAGATTTAGAAACCACTGGGTTGGAGACTCAATCCTCATTTTCCAAGAAAGAAGACTCGATTCTTTCCTTTTGATTATCTGATGGCTCTGGGCCACTAGACAGACCCTTTAGGAGCTGACAGGTAGTCCACCTCTCTGAAATGGGAACCACAATGGTACCTACTTCATAAGTGTTGGGAAGACTAAATTAGTTAATACATTTAAAGTGTTTGGCACATCATAGATAATTAATAAACTAACCATCGTCATCATCATTAATATCATTGTTTTGTAACTCTATGGAAGCTATAGGCTAAAAGAGAAATTTATAAAATTTAGAGTATAAACTAAAAAACTATGGCCCTGAAGTTTGTGGCGACTCTAGGGGTTCAGTCGGTTTCGAACTTGAGTGTGAACCAAGAACTTCTGTAGGAGAGTTGGAGGAAGATTATATACATCACACTCAAGACATATGTAGAGAATAAAAGCCATTGTTGGGAAGACAGGTCCTGATTACCATCCAAAATGAACTAATTAACGTTCATTATTGAGTGCCTCCTGTTTGCTCAGCTCTGTGTTTGGTGGCATCACATACAATAAGATGACATTCCTTTCCTTCAGGGCATTTGCAATCTGGTTTGGGAAGCACAACTGGCACCCTTCGAAGAACAGAAGCAGATGAGAGGATGTATAATTACATACTAAACTGTGTCATTCGCATTCTCCAGGGCTAAAGGATTCAAGGGCAGGCACTCAGCCTTGAAGATGGTTAGAGAAGGCCTCTTGAGAGGGTGGGCAGGGGGTCCTGAGTCAGGAAACTGCCAGAAAATCCAAAGACAGGAAATGTCTAAGGAGAGTCCTTGGGACAGCAGCCAGGATGAGAGTGACACAGCGGAGACTGGGGATGACGAACAGCTGGCCTGTCTAAGATCCCCAAGCCACACGGCCACTTCTAATCAGGGTCACTTCACTCTGTGAACACTGGACAGCTCCCTATGGCCTGTGGACATGCACCCCGCTTCCTGTCCTGAGCAAGTAACTCAGAGAAAGGTCTGCCCAGGAAGCTGTGGGCATGCGCACACACATGTTTATCTAAGCCTTCTGTTTACTGCCTTCTAAGACTATGATGTTCCTTAGTTATGAACCAGCTGGAAGTAAAAATGAGAGGAGACAGTAGGCAGGCTTCGCGATTGAATGAACTATCACTGTGGTTGGGAGGCTATTGTGAAAACACTTTGGATTTGTTTCTGGGTCAAAAGGAGTATGATCCAATTGATTTATTAGGAAAAAAATCTAAATTTTGGTTCGCTTACAAGAAGAAGTCTTTGGATTTCTGAAAAGGATACAGCTTTTGAGACTGGATGACTTTTGTGACTGACGAGTGTTTACAAACTAAAATCTGACCACCTTGGCTACTCTGTGAGCCTCGCACAGACAATTCCTGCCCAGGGACTTCACTCAAAGCCATTTAACCCATCACCACCCCTGGCCCTCCATTCACCATCCGTGGCCCTCAGCCGAGGGACTCTCCCATTACTGGGACATTAGGATGGAGAGTGCCTGGCCTGTGTTTTGGTAGGAGTGGAAGAAGGTATTAGGAGCATAAGGTTGTGCATGGTTGCCCTCCCTCCACCTCCATCCCATGAGTGGCCAGGCTGGCCCATCTGCTGAGAATGGATGCCAAACTCATCTTCCAGAGGCGGCGGGGGGTAGCTGCCTAGGCCCTCGCCTCATATTTACTCTCCGTGCTCTTCCAAAGGTGAGTTTCAGGACGTCACCAGTTCCTGGATGGTCCTTCTCTTGTATCTCTGCCCTATTGGAAGCCTGAGGGCTTTTCTGCTTGGCTGGGTTGGGGCTGTCCTACCTCTGCCTGTGTCCTCTCGCCTCTCTCTGATCGTCCATAGTGAGCCAGGGTTGGGGGCAGGGTGGGCTGCATGTAAATAAGGAGTGGTCACTGACCTCTCACACATCCATGCTCTTTCTTTAAAAGGGTTGACTACATCAAAAGCTTATTCATTAAAATGTATCCAGACCCATTTTTAGTGCTTTGAACATGTTGAATCTTACATAAGATTCATTTAGCATATATATTTAAACTATTCAGTAAACATCACCTCATTAGAAGAATGGTATTTTGGCCTGTTTTTTTCCTCTGCCCTTCACGTACCAGTTTAGGATCGAGGAGCCTGTTGGCACCATCTCAGTTGGTGGCCTTCAGACTGAGTGCCCTGGCTGAATATCAGTGCCTTTGCTCTGGTGAGGGCTTGTGTGGCGCCTGGCGGCTTTGTGAATGTGGAGCCGGAGTCACAGTGCCAGTAGGGGAGGCTGCAGAGCAAGATGCAGAGCTGGCCCTTCCTGCTGTGGGGAGATAGCAGCCTGGCACCGTGGGTGCTGCCCTGGACCTTGTTTCCTCTCCTGCCTCGCCTGCCTCTGACCTGTCTCCACCTTCGTGTTCTCTGCATTTCCTCCTTTAGTTGAGGACAGAAACAAGTGTGGTGCCGTAGAGCCTCTGCGTTAACCAGGAGGCCATGGTGTGTGTCAGAGCCAGTGTTCTCTTGGCCCACGAACGTGACTTCCATGCAGGGGTCGTACAGGTTGGAAAATGCATGGAGGGATCTGTGTGAGCCTGCCACGGCTGCTGTAACACAGGACCATCAGACTGGGTGACTTAAACAAACAATGAAGATGAGTTTTCTTACATCTCTGGGGCCAGAACTCTAGGACCCAGGTGGGGGCCAGACTGGTTCATTCCAAGGTGCCCTTCTTTGGCTTGTAGGTGACAGGCCGTCTTCTCCCTGTGTCCTCACATGGTCTTCCCTCTGTGTGTGTCTGTGTCCAGACTTCCCCTTCTTATAAGGACACCAGTCATATTGGATCAGGGTCCACCCTGATGGCCTTATTTTAGCTTAATTTACCTTTGTAAAAGCCCTATTTTGCAATGTGGTCATGTTCTGAGGTACTGAGGATTTGAACTTCAGCTGTGAATTTGGAAGGTCACATTTAGCTGTAAGAGAACCCTCCAGTGGATATGTCTACATGGGTAAGACTGCCTTGAAAGGCTGTGCATAGGGTGAGCGCCTTTGTCCAGTAAGTCCCTTTGACGCCTCCTTATCTGCACCCCCCAGGATTGGTGGTAGCCCTGTAAAGCAGCGCGTTTGGGGAAATGAGCTGCTTTTGGGGTAACGACAGATCTCGTTGGACTTTTATCCTGATTCTTTCCTGTTCACAGGGAGTGCACACTGTGTTTGAGTGGGTAGATGGAGATGGAGCTTGTGGGTGGGTGGGTGGGGTGCTTGGATGCTTTCTCAAGAAGAGCCACACGTGTGCCTGGGTGGATGTTCAGTCTCCCTCACCTTCCAAAGGCAGAGCGGGAGTAGGCACATGTGTGACTTCTGTCGGAGCTCCAAGAGTTCAGACAAGGACAGATGAGAGGATGTCTGTCAAGGGCTCTGAACTGTGGTGGGAAGTGAAACATCAGAGGGTGGATTCTGGTGAGTTACAAGTCTGTCAGCCGGAGTCAATACAGACCCTGTGTACATGTGTGTGACATGCATGTGTGTGTGTGTGTGTGTGTGTGCCTCTCTGTGTATGAAGGGGCACAGGGCATTATAGAAGGTATAAGCCCTAGAAGAAATTGCACATCCTTCCTTCCTTCCACATCAGACCTCACCAAGCAAGCCATGACAGCAACAAGAAGCATATGTGATGTACTAAGCCAACACTCAGGAAATCTGGTGCCAGGTTTCTCTGAACCCATGAAATGACCTCCATTGTAACATATTTTGTCCCTGTGTGTTGTCACTGTTCTGCCCCATGAGCAGAGCCATAGTGACTCCATGCAAGCTCAGGTGAGCAAGTGTCCAGGGGAGCACAGCCCTGCCTCCTCTGTACCCCCTCCTCTCTGTAAAGGTACAGAGAGCAGAGTTCTTTACGGGCCACTAAGTGGTCCCAGAGGGCTCGTATGTTCACACCTCCCAGTGCCAAGTCCTCCACATGCACAGGCACACGTGTTCCTGAGAGAACGGCCAGTTGCTTTTCAACTCAAAAGATGCTTTACATGTGTCCCCATGACTATTTTAGAACTACCAATTTATAGTTTTTATATAGTCAATAATATTTCAATAACTATGTATGGTGCCAGTTGGGGTACTGGAAGTATCGAGGGGAACACTATGTAAAGTGTATGATTGTCTAACCCCTTAGCTGGACACCTGATACCAATACAAAATGAAATTGAAAGAAAAAAATGCTCTTTGCATTCAAGCACTGAGCTAAGGTGAGGTGTGCTCTGTGTCAACACTGGGGCATGAGGAAGGGGTTAAATGGGGGGAAAGCAGTGCCAAGCACAGCAAAGCAAGTATGTGGGTGAGAGAAGCAGCTGCACGTGGAGCTTTCGTCTTGAGTATAACATTAACTTCTCACCTGGTTGAACACAGCTTTGAGTAGCTGGAGGGCAGCTGTGCGGGTATGTTTTCAGGTTGTTCTCTGCCTGGGCATCAGCACCGTCCTGGCTGCTGGAGGACCACGACAGGGCAGAGACTCCTCAGCAGAGCCTGAGGAAGGCGTCTGAACACCCAGTTCCCTGAGCTGTTAGCCCGCACACAGGTGCACACCACGGGGGTGGTTCTTCACTCAGTCGGCTCTTTCTGCCTCCCCACCACCAGCCCTTCCTGTACCTAGTGCCTGGCCTGGGATCGTGGAATTTAAAAGCTGGGAGAAACTCTGAGATCACTTACGTCAACCCCATCGTTTTACTCAGGAAGAAGCCGAGGCCCAGAGAGGCTCAGAGACTTGTCTGCAGTCACAAAGCCAGTTCATGGTGGAGGCTCAGGCCGAGGCCAGCTCTCCTGGCCTCCGACCTGGGGCTCCTCTCTTGTGTGACAACATCTTTGTCTTATCTTGAGTGTTCTCCCCATCATCATGCCTTCCTTTCAGCTATGCACATTTGTAGAGGTTCGGAAACCTCTCAGGCTGGGCCGTCTCATCCCCACCACCCCAAAACAGTTTGTTGGTGAGGCCAAATTGTGATATAATGTTATCAACAGCAGATACCTTTCTACTGCTTCCTGTATGCCAGGCACTGGTTTAAGCATATTACTTGTGTTGACTTATGGTGAGGAACTTGCCAGCGGCTATGTACCCCTGGGGGGTGGAGCCAGGGTTTGAGCCCAGGTAAGTGGTCTTGCTCTCCATCCCACATTCTTAATCATACCTGTCTTACCTAGAAAGGAAGGCTGCTGTGCTACTCATCCTAGTGGATGACAGGCTGCTAAGATGGGAAAGGGACTTTAGAAACTTCCAGAAGCTGTGTGTGGCTGTGCAGATTGATGCTTCCCAGCCTGTGGCCTGTGGTGGGCAGCATGGGCTGCGCAGATGCAGCCCCCCTCCAGCCTGTGCCCTCCACAGTCTGACGTGCTCCGGGCGGAATGCAGGGCCAGTGGTGCCTGGCTCTGGTGACCATGGCACGTCTGCTGTCTTGTCCTGAGAGTCTGCCAGAGAGCCGACTGGAGGAACTGGAGCTGGCTCGCAGCAACTAGTTTGAGTCCTAGGACTTGTCTTCATAAAGTTAAGTCCTGTAATCTTTTGTCCCATAGAATATAAAATTAAAGGGGGAAAAAAACCCTAAAAATAATTCCACCTCTGCCTCTCCCCTCCTCTAAATCCTCAGAATGTCAATCTTTTCCCAAAACCCACTTCTGAAACTATGCCTCTGTGTTTCACAATCTTCTAAAGGATGTTGGACAAATTTTACTTGTAAAAAGGTCTATCAGTCAAAAAAAGTTTGAAACTTGAAACTTAATGGCTTAAAAACATGCTAAACAGGTTGATTTGCCACTGGACTTATCAAGGGTCTTTAATATGCTAATATGCTTTGGAGGAAGTCTAGGGACCCTGAGGAAGTGCTTCTGAGGCCCATTTTTCTGGGAACAGCTCCTGCTTGCAGTGATAGGAAAGAAGACAGTGGCCATTTGCTGTCAGGGGAATTAGGCTGTTGGGCCTCCACATCCCCAGTGGCTAGACTTGGGGAGGGCTGGACCTCCTTTCCTGAACTATCCCGAACCCACTCTTAGCTGCCTATGGGACACGTGGTTGAAACCATGAGGCATCCTCCTGCCAGCCAGCTCTTCATTATCTGTCCTTGGTCATGAAGATGACCATCTGTTTACTCCAGGGGGTGGAGACATACAGAGCTACAAGTCTGACCTGGACCTTAGTTTAAGTGGCCCAGAGGATTTAGAGCTGCGTTTAGGGTCCTCCAGGATCCTGCTGAAGAGCCCCCAGGGCAGCTGCAGGTGGTGCTTATCCCTCCACTTGAATCTGTTTTCTGTATCCAGGTACAGGGTAGGTTGCTTCTGCTAGAACGATTTCATTGCCAAACAGAGTCTGAAAGCTGTTGATTTAGTTTGACTCCCCCTACTGAAAGTTAAGACAACTTAAGGCTCCAGGATACCCAGGAACCTGTGCAGGATCACACAGATCCTTGGAGACAGTAGAACCAGGACTAGAACCTACTTCCCAGCTTCCCAGGGTTTGTGGGTCTTCCCTCTGCATGGTGCTGCCTCTTGGCAGAACTGGAGGGTGGGGTGGGGTTGGAGCTGCATGGCCTTAAACTGTGGTTCTCAAATTTTACTGTGTAGCGCAACCACCCAGGGCATTGTAAAAAATTACAGAGCCATCTATACTGTAGGACCAGGACCATGCAGGAGAAGCCCAGGGATGTTGCCTGGGAAGCTTACGCTTCATCTTCTGAGGCTCTGGACAGAGTGTTCTTTCTGCTGATTCTGGAGCCCTGAGAGTCTTTGCCTACTCTTTGGTGTGTTGGATTTGCAGGGTATCTTAACAGACGGGAGGTGCAAATTCCTCTGGCTTAAGCCCACATGTGTATCTAATTGGCCGCACCCTGAATTCCCCGAGACAAATGCAACTGCCCACTGTTGTAGAGTCTTAAGAAGTAAGGGTAGAAACAGTAACCCCTGGAACCACAGAGGCTAGGTGGGTTTATGTAGGAAAGATCCCTGGCTCTATCGCTAGAGACTGTGATTCAGGAGGTCTGGGGTGCAGACCAGGAATCAGCATTTTTCATGGCACGCCCTCTTCCCACCCCCACCCCATGTGGTTTTGAATGCTGACCTACATAGTGAAGACCCCAGATTGCTTAATTATAGGAATCATTTAAACACCCACGTGCTAGGATATGAGGAAATCGGTCCATGATTGTCCAAGTGAGTTAGAGAAAGAAGCAAGGCATTTTAATTTTTAATGTGGGTAACAATGGTGTCATCTTGATGACCATTTTAGAAAGTATATTGAGCATCACATTGCAGGTAACATGGCAAAAACTATATGGCGCTAGTGATCCTTGTGGTCCTTGCCTTCTGGCAACTTGCAGAAAGGAGGGGATGAGAAAGTGGAACAGAACTGGTAATGGAATGCCAGGTAGTAACACAGTGCCTGGCACTGCTGAGGTCTAGGATTTGGCAGGAGGGAGTATCCAAGTGTGCCCAGTGCCACCTGCAGTCACAGACATTGGTCTGGGAACCTGTAAATGTTGCATGGTCCTCAGAGCCACTCAGCTGCCTGGACTGCGTGTGCAGGGACCATTTAATGTACAAAGTCCTTAACAACCTGTTACTCATTTAATTCTTTAACAACTTCATCAGAGGGGTTTAGTATCATCTCCACTTTACACAAAATGAAACAGAGGCTCAGAGAAGCTAAATAAATTAAGCCAAGTCGGGACCTCAATTCAGGTCATTTTGGCTCCATGACCCACTTTTATTCCCTTCAGTTTCTGCAACAGGAAAGGTGGGGCAACATCCTGTCCCCCGACTCCCAGGTGAAGAGAGGAAAAGAATGTAGAACTCTTCAAGTGCATCACCAACACATCTAACTTGGCTTTTGAATGAGTGGGAGGCAAAATGACATTGACAAATAATAGGATTTACATGCAGTTTTGATTTCTTTAGAGAGAAATGGTAAATCCTTTACTATTGTTAACTCATTTGGAAATTTGACTTCCAAAGGAGCAAATGCGAAGTATTTTTCATAACCCAGCCCTCCATTCTTAGCTCTGAAGAGGGAAATAATATGGTAAGTGACTGGAAGTCTAGAGTGGCTCACATTCAGCTCTGCCAAAGGGCGGGGGGACGGACTTGACACAATTTGCAAGGGCCTTCTACTCACAGGACTCTTTCGTTCAGTGGATCCCAGCTCTCAGTACATAAGAAGTGCCTAGGACCCAAGGTGCTTTAGAGATCACGCAAGCACTTTATAATGTTCCCAAGTACAACATCAGAAAGACTAACGGTTGCCTCTGAACACCTTTTTTAATGCAGATGGAGTTTTCTGTGAATCCTGGAAGGAGCCCTTAGGTGAGAGGCAGAAAAGGAATGGGAAAAGGAAGACAGCCCCCAATTTTGGCAGACCTCAGGGCTGGCGTCTGTACCAACATGAAACAATTTCTGGAAATTGAATCCTGGTCATTGATATAACATCTTTTCCAGAGGCGCTTGTCCTTAGACTTCCTTTCATGCTGATGTCAGCAAATGGCAGGGGTTTCGTCCCTCTGCCAGAATCCATAGGACTTCACTCTTACTCTGGAGCTAGCTTGGTTCTTTCCGTATGTCAGCAACTTAGGGGAAAGCCAGTGTCACCTCATCTCCCTTGAAGCACAGCTAACTTTTCCAAATAGCGAACTCTGTCTCTTTTAGCAAATGACTTCCAGATGCTGGAAGCAGCAGCCAGTGGAATTTTATTGCCCCCAAACTGTGGTTCTGGGCTGCATACTTCTGACTGGAAGGTAATTTGGAATGTAAACATTGCAAGGCATGTACTGGAATTAATTAAAGCTACCCTTGATTCTCCAAGGCCTACAAGCTTGCAATTAACTGTTTACATTAACACCAAGCCAGTCAGATCAACTGGAACACTCCTTGGACCCTTGATTATCACTTTCCCCCTTTACCTTTGGAAAAGAATGAAATTGGAACAAAGCTGACCCATTTCCCCAGGGGGGGTCATCAGTCCAGCATAAAAAGAGGTTTCTTAAGCTACCGCCTCTGCCAAAGCAAACAGAAGACACGTTCACCTGGGATCAATGACAGGCATGAACCTCTTTACTGTTGTATAGATGCTGGAAACTTGTTTAGGAACACAAGTACACACAAAGAAAGGGACAGTCGTGTCCAGGCTGGGCCTACAGAGAAAGCTGTGGAATCTACTATGTGGCTGAGAATACCAGGAACAGCTCTGGGGAATAATTTTTTAACTTCATGATGGCATCAAAAAGCAGTGTGAAAGTCCTGGAGACGAATAGTGGTGCTGGTACATAACAATATAAACGTACTTAATGCTACTGAACTTTATGTTTAAAAATGGTACATTTCATGATGATAATATTTTACCAACCAAATAAAGAGCGAGATGATCAGTCTGCAAAGACTCTTTGGGATTATGTAAACTGAGAGAGTCCCTGGACTATCCCTCACTCGCTCTATGGCATACATGAGGGAGGAGCTGTGGCTTCCTGGGAACAGCTTTGCTCGTGCCAGGGTATCTCAGGGCATATATGGAAAATACCAGGAAGCTAGGCCCCTGGGACAGGCCAATCCCTCACATCCCCTCTATGTCTTGAGAGGTGACTCATGGCAAAGAACATTCAGAAAAGCTGAATCAATGGTTACCTAAAGTCATTATTGACTATAGCCATTAGAACAGACTCTGGAGGTCATAGGTTACCCAATTCCTAAAGGAGGAAAGGGACTTAAAAATTATTCTGTGTGGTGGTGCCCACTAGCTATTCTGTTGTCTTGTCCCAACTCTCTAATTCTTGGAAATTCTTCCTTATGTAAAAAAAAAAAATCCCTGTCATCCATTCATTGGCCCTCATTCTACTCTCTTTATTACACAGAAAAAAAGAGCTAATTCCTCTTCCAATAGTATATTTAGAATTTTAAAGTGAATATGAATTTTCTCTTTCTGTTTTAACCTCGAATTGTCCTCAGTTCTCAAATCCCCCTCATAGGAGACAGCTTCCAGACCACTCATTGTCCTGGGAAACTTCTTTGGGTTAACAGGAGTTGTTCAGAGTGAAGCCAGACTAAACATAATATTAATAATGGTCTCGTGTACAGGAATTTTATTATCTGTTCTATTTAATCACCATATATCCAACATTGTAGCTTGATGTTACATTTTAACCATCATATGATAGTCTTGTCTTTAAAAAAAAAGCTTATGGTTACCTAAATCCTTCAGTTTTTTTTTTTAAATATATAAATGGCTATTGAGCGAGGGCTCCCCAATCCTGAAGTCAGGTAAATTTAACCTAAATCCAGACATATACCATAAGCCTTATAATTCATTATGTTGAATTAGTCCATGTGATGCTGAGATATTGAATCCTGATTCCCTTACCCACTCTCTTTTCCCAGCTTTGAGCACATCTTCATCTGAGTCCTAACTCTGTATATCACAGTTTGCTAGAAGTGTACAGGACTGGGCCAGGAAGCTCGGACACCACCTTTTCAATTTACAGCGAACCATTCATCAGGCTCTGTGTCTGTGATAAAGCAGCTCTGAATCCACTGAGCCCCCATCATTCAGTTCGTGGGCCTCCACTGTGTTCCCAAGGATTGATGTGCCGCTGCTCAGTGGCAGGGTAAATGAAGTGCTTACTGCACTGGTCCTGGTATGTGGGTGATGGGTGTTCAGTACATCCCGTGGGTGAGTTAATCAGCAGAGATACTGGCCATCCCCCAATCTCTTGGTAGGTGATAATTCAGACTTTGTTTCCCCTTCACCCAAAAAGACTTTCTTCAAAACTGCTCACAAAGTAAAGTGGGGGCTTTGAGTTATTTTCTCCTGCGGCTTCTGGTAAGAAGCGACTTCAGAGGTCTTTGAAAGAAGAAGTAACATAAATTTAAGGGCCTAGAACGTCTCCAGATCACTCTTGTAATTAGCGAGGATAAAATGAATGACAGTTTGAGACAACATTTACTCACTGGTTCATTTAGAACATTGATTCAGAGATGTGGGGCTGGACTTTCCTGACTGAAAAGGAGTGGAGGCCTTGCCCTTCAAAAAGACACATGCTTGCTCACTCCCTCCAGCAGGAGACAAGCGTATCAGGTAAGAGCCAGAGAAGACCCAAGAGGGCCCTTCCTGGTGGAGTGGCATTAGCAGGTTGGTCGAACTAAAGCAGACAGAGCTAAGGGATCCAGGCTTTCAGCTGAGAAAGCTTTTATTGCTCTTTATCTATTGACACTTTTTCAATTAAGGAGCCTCCCCTGAGATGATCTATCACCTCCCTGTCTGAGCAGGATATAATTACCAGTAAAGCGACTCCATCACACACCAGGCGCCTCCTGGTCAGGGAAGCTGTGGAGAAAACCAGAGCCTCCCGCTGGCCCTGTGGCCGTCTGTCTTTCTGGAGGACCTCCTCCTCTTTCTTCTCTATCCTCCCCTATCTCGGTTTCTTTGGGGCTGGTGACCATATTTTTACATCCTGTCACCATTCGCACATGTAGCCATGTTACCTGCTCTCCCTGAGATGCCAGTCATCTCTCTTGGTCCGGAGCCCGCACTTCCCTCATTCTTGAGACCAGCAGGGCTACACATCTGTTCAGATGCCTAAAAATAGGGGTTACCTCAGGAACAAAGTTTTATCTTACTGAGGTTTTTTTTTTTTCTCCCTGAGTTCAAAATCCCCCAGCTCCATGATTTCATATTTTAAAATAAATACTTTAAATTTAAACTTCATTGAACTGTAATGTGCAGATGGCAGAATATAACAACTGTAAGTGTGCAGAGCAGCTTGATGAGTTCTCATGGCGAAGCCAGCACCCAGGTCAAGACACAGAACTGCATTTGAACCCTGGTGTCTCCTTCCTGTCACGCCCCCCTCCCCCCATAACCACTGTTCAAACTGTGTAGATGAGTTTTGCCTTTTCTTTTTTTTGTACTTTATGTAAATGGAATCAAAGCTAGACCAAGTATTTCATCCTGTGGCCTATAGTTTTGTTTGTTCATTAATTATTGCTGTACAGAATTCCATTGTGTGAATAGACCACAATGTTTTTATTTAGTCTGCTATGATGGATACTTAGTTGGTTTTTTAAAATAGTAAATATATATACATACTTCAGTTGAGTGTGCTTCCTAAGGATGGGATTACTGAGTCACCGGTGTGTATGTTTAGCTTTATTATTGCCAGTTTTGCAAATGGTTGTACCACTCTGAATCTTTACTAATGTAGAAAAACATAAGAACAATTCTCTACCTTGCTCCCCGCCCCACCCCCCCACCCCCGTCCTCCTTTTACAAAAGGAAACACAGAGGTGTGACTTATCCAAAGTCAGAAAGGTCAGATCATTTGGCCCTTCACCTGATAACCTTTCCATTAGCCTGTGAAGGACTCTTCCTTTTGATGGATTTGAGGGGAAAGGACGCATCCTCCTCATCGCCCTTGAACTTCCCCCAGTCCATTCTTAGGCATTGATAATTTTTCACACTGTACCTGAATGGAACACTAGATGTTTAAGTACAGGTGACACAATGGTCATCTTTGCCTTATTTTATTTTATTTTATTGGAGAGGATTTGGGCAAGCATGAATTCCTGCCCCTCCCTTAATGGATATCATCTGCAACTATGTGCTTTTTATTTTGTGCCAGTAATGTGGGAACAGAGAGATGCGAGTGTTTACTTCCGACTGAATTTATGACAATAGGGACCAGCCTCCATTAGCTAGACTGATGAATACCCGGGTGAGCGTGTCACATACTTGCAGTTTTCCCTTCCAGCTACCCACCTTTCTTGATTATTGTCAATGTGTTTGACCGCTGAGGTGAAAGAATGGGCTCTAGCAATCCTTTTTGCCACTGGTGGTTTTCATTCTGGAAAAAGCAGATCTTTGTGCTCCAGTGCCTAGCACAGAGCTGCAGGTCTGCTCTAGTTGTCCATCCAACCTCCTGAGAAGGGCTGGTGGGGAGGGCTAGGAAAGGGAAGAAAAATATATTTATTGAGCAAAGATTAGGTTCTGAGCATTATTTTAGGCATGTGGATATAGTTAGCTGAGCAAATAAATGAATGAATGATTAGTATTAAAACTCAGTTAAAAGAGCTTTTGCTCACTTCCCCATAACAGAAATCTTCTGAGATTTTACTTAGATCTGGGGGCAAGTGGGCTCTAAGAATACATGTTCTTTGGCCAAAGTCCCTCAATGTTCCCTAACCCTGAGGAACCTGTTCTCATCAGGCAAAAGGGCAACAGCAACAAGAGAAAGAGCCGTGTTACAGTTCTTGGTATAAAAGGTTCTCCTGGGCTCTCCAGAACCAGCTCAGAGGGTGAGAATTATCAATGCTGTTGACAGAGGGCAGGGCCTTTGTGGACACAGAGCAGGTGACTGGGGCCTGTGCTCCAGCTGGGGAGGCCCCTCGCTCCACTGAGAGAACTGGGTCTGGCCCGTGTATCGTCCGCAACGCTGGGTAGGCCCCCAGAGCTGGACACCGAAGGAGGGATGGCTGGTCAGAGCAGTTAAGAGCATGGGCTCTTGTGTCAAACCGAGCTTTGCCCCTTCTTAGCTGTGGGACCTTGAGAAAGTGCCTGCGTTCCTCTGAGACCTCGGTTTCTTCATCTGTGAAATTGAGATAATCATACCTACTCCATTGGGTATGAGGATTAAATCAGTCAGTGATGTAACGGGCAGGGCGCACAGCTGTTATTATTGGAGAAATCATTTATCAGGCACTCCTACAGGACATACTTTTGGGTACCTGCTTCTTGCACAAGCCAAGACAGTACTGACACATAGTGCTCAGTGAGGATGGGGTCATTACTTGAGAGTTTGCTTTCAGCTGGTAAGGAAAGCCCTGGCCCTGTATAATACGCCAGGCTTGGTGGGCTCAGGCATGGATAGGGTAGCGTCTGTGTGGTCGTATCCCTAGGGATCCCCAGTCCAAAAAGAGACATCCCTGACTACTCGTATGCCTGCAATACCATTAACTCATTAGTTCGCCAAGTATCTGCTAAGTCAAGGCTGTGTTGGTCACCTGCATGCCTTTGCGTGTGCGCAGACTCTAGAGAGAGCTGGTTTGCCAGTGGTGAGAAATACACACACGCATAAAAAGATGAGCAGTGATGTGGGGAAGAAAGTGGCCACCACCAACTGAATAGCAGTATGATTTGACTGTTAAATGAGATTATACATGATGAGCGCCCAGCATAGTGTCTGAAACATGAAAGAAATAATTACCTCACATCCACTAGGTTGACTACTCTGAAAACAAGTGCAAAACAAAGCAAAACAGAAATAGAAAATAACAAGTGTTGCTGAGGATGCGGAGAAATTGCAATCCTTGTGTACTGCTGAGGGGAATGTAAAATGGTATAGCCCTTATGGAAAACAGTATGGCAGTCCCTCAAAAATTTAAAATAGAGCTACCATATGTTGCAATTCTACTTCTGTGTATGTATCCTAAAAATTTGAAAATATACAAAGAGATATTCATACACCTATGTTGATGGAGGCATTATTCATGATAACCAAAAGGTAGACATAATCGGAGTCTCCAGCAGATGATTGGATGAACAATGTCCCTACAATGGAATATTGTTCAGCCTTCAAAAGGAAGGATATTCTGACATACGTTACAACATGGATAAGGGCATTATGCTAAATTAAATAAGCCAGTCACAGAAAGACAAATATTGTATAATTTCAGTTGTATGAGTGTCTGGAGTAATCAGAGTCATAGAGACAGAGAGCAGAATGGTGGCTGCCAAAGGCTGGCGGAGGGGAGGGGAGGGGGAGTTGTTGTTTAATGGGTGCAAAGTTTGTTTTGCAAAATGAAGAGTTTAATAAAATACATTTTTTAAAAAATGAAGAGTTTTGGAGACTGATTGCACAGCAAGGTGAATGTACTTAACACTATTGAACTGTACATTTAAAATGGTTAAGGTGGTAAATTTTTTATTTGTCTTTTACCACAATTTAAACAAATAAAAAATAAAACACAAAAGAAACTCAATAAATATTCGCTGCATCTGAATCCAGCTTAACAGGAGAAATGTCTTGGAGTGTGTGATCACCACAGGCCAGGGAAGTCCAGGGGCTCTTGCTGGTGATTGGATTTGGGGACAGAGCAGAGAGCTGGGCTCTGGGGGGGACAGCTACTACTCCTCCGGTTCCTTGCTCTCTGAGGACATTTCAGGAGAGCAGAGGGAAAAACACAATCACCTTTCATTTGATAATTAACCAGAACCAGCCCTGGGAGAGGTGAGAACGCAGCAGCGACTGGAACTCATTCTAAGGAATAAATAACCGGCATCGCGGTGTAATTAGCAGGCAGAGCCCAGGGAGGCTGAGGCGTGAGGAAGTGTGCCATCTACACACTCTACAGAGGCGGCAAGTGGACAGCGGCAGGGCTGCAGGTCCCAGGGCACATGAGAGGGCTTGCTTGGGGCTGGGAGCAATGCTGGCGGCCAGAAGGGGCTTGGGTATAACTGGCCCCTGGTCAGGAGAATGCACAGATGTTCTAGGCCTAATGGACATTTCCTGGTGAAATTCCTGAGGTGTTTAAACAGTTATCCCTAGGCCGCTCAGTTGAGTCTTTCTTCTTCTGGAGCTGGAGCACACACCATCAGAAAAGGTTTTGTTAGAAGCGTGAAGTATAATTACAAACCTGACAGGTGGCTGCA
Organism: Furipterus horrens; assembly: GCF_987537825.1. Classification (NCBI taxonomy): domain Eukaryota; kingdom Metazoa; phylum Chordata; class Mammalia; order Chiroptera; family Furipteridae; genus Furipterus; species Furipterus horrens. The sequence goes on along the minus strand of NW_028327174.1, from coordinate 95,250,678 downwards.
AGTCAGAGGAGACATCTTACTCTGCAGAAGCTTAAACAATGATTTTCAGCAAGGTGACAGTGGAGAATTCTCCTAATGTGTGTAAGCTGGCCCTGTTGAGTCATGACCAGGCACCAAATCCTCAGGCACAATCACTTTCAATGGCAAGCAACTTCCTCCAGCATGAAGGTCAAGGGCAGACAGATCCATTGACTTTGGGATAAATTGGTCTTTATTCTCAGGATTGCAGCACACGCCAAAGAGAGGCCTCATCCATCCTTCCCCCAACCAGCCTGCATGCTTCAAGTGCATTCTCTGTGTGAGGCCTCGTGTTGGCCACTGGCCACACTGTCCGTAAGGACATGGCTCCTGCTCTCAGTGGGGTCGCAGTCTAAAGAAGTCTTTGCTGACAGTCCAGAAAACAGAGGAGTCAGGGTGGCTGCTTGGATGTATCTCGGATGTACCTGTAGGTGGGTACACCTGGTTCTTCAAGTTTACAGATACCCCATGGCAGGCAGCACACATGCTGGCAGGAAGTATGTGTCAAAGAGGGAGAGGTGGAGAGAAGGAGAGAGGAGGGAGGGAGGGAGGCAGAGGGAGGCAGGCTGGCCCACTCCTCTAAGTCCGAGTCAGGAACAAAGGCTGAGAAATTCGGAATTGAGCTCCATTTCTGACAGTAGTGATGTCTTCCAGAGAACTAATCCTAAATCTCCAGAAGAGTGCTTGTAAGTCTTACACCAGCTCTTCCCTGAGAACTAGGTTCACATGCCCCACTTCTTAAGAAAAGAAGTATGCTTATCCCACGGTATGGCAACAGCTCTGTGACCTGTCCTGGGTAGGAAGGATCCCCTGGGGTTACCAAAGCCTCTCCCCTGGCCGCAGCAGCCACGGATAAACCACACAGGGGCGGATCTCATTCCCACCAGCAGCTCAGGAAGCTGGTGGCCCTCCTCCGCGGCCCCAGGCCCCTGACACCCCTTGTGCCCTGTACTCTCTTGCTCCTTGGAAAGAGGGCCTGGCCTCCCTGGGTGTCTGGACCACCTGGGCCCAGCGCTACTCTGAGAGGCGAGCCTCAGGTGTGAGGATATGGCTGCCGCCCATTTCCGGTGTCTCAACATAGACCCACACCCCCCTCCAAGAGCAGGCGTCATCTTCTCCTTCCACTCAGCAGACACTCCTCAGACATTTTCTGTACTCTTTGCTTGTGCTATAAATTTTAGTCTGATCTGATGCACCTATAAATGGGGGATCATAGCGGGGTGCTCTGGGCTGGGCTGAGCATTCCCTGAGAAGGATACCACAGGGGCACTCGGTGGAAGGGGCCAGACCCTGAGATAATTCAGTAAGGCACCCCTCGCATGGGAGGGACCACCAGACATTTCAGTTCCTTATGCTTGAGTCATTTCGATAGTTCAGGGAAAATACAAATGCTTCCCAGGGCTGAGGAAGCCCCAGGAGCTATTCTGGTCTTGGCACCGCTCCCACCCCTCTGAAGCGCCAGTCCCCCTGGGCTTTGCTGCAGGATGGTCTCTGCCATCACCCATTTCCTTTCCCTTCTCAGACAGCCAGCCCTTTCCACCCCTGCCCCTCTGGGGACTCTGCTTCTGACTGGCCTGGAGCTCCAGCCACCGGGTGTGTCCCCTGCCTGAGGACAAGCCACGATGTTACTGACCCCTGGCTCCAAACTGAGCAGAAAAATTGGATTTCCAGTGGTGAGCCAGTGCCTGTGCTCAAATCCTAGACTCCAGGTCCTGTGGGATCCAGCCTCCTCCTTCCCTGCTCCCAGCCTTGACCTTATTCCAGGCAGCCAGAGCGGCCTGAGGCTCTGCCCTCTGTGGCTGTTTGTTGGCCTTGCTTTCATTTATTTCCCATGCATCTGTGGAAGATATATTTCTTAAAAAAAAAAAAAAAGAAAGAAAGAAAGAAAGAAAAGAAAAGAGAAAGGAACAAATACCCAAACACCAACATGTCCTATTGCATCAAGCGCCATGTACACACTCTTGGTCTGAGGAAACACACACAAGCATTAAGTGGCAATTATATTAATTATTGGAGTGTGCACATGATCAGTCACCCTTGGGCCCCTACTTCTTTGGTTAGCATGCATGTGGCATGGATGGATACTGCAAGGGACACAGAGGAGGGAGAAAGGGGGACTGGCTCCCGGACTTTTTTCTCTGCAGGAGGGGCTGGTGCACAGATCTCATAAGCAGGTCTTTAAGGTTTGCGGCCTCGGCGAGGCATTTAGGCCACGGCAGCCCTGCAGAAGCAGAAGAGAAGAAGAACGTTGTTCCTGACATGCTTGCAAGCCTCAGCCCTCCTGCGCCCTCACTCTCTCCTCCCACTAATGGCTTGGGGACAGATACAGGTCCTGGGGGAGAGCCAGACATGCTAGGTCCCTCACAACCTTGGATCAGAGGAAGTGCTTCATGGCCTTGACCTCTGTAGCAGCAGTTGTTTAAGGCTATGGATGGCTGAGGCTGCAGCCCCTAATCACATATTTATAGTCACTGCATTATTGAAAATTAAAGGTGTGTGCTGCACAGCTGCATCCTCCAGGCAACAGAGGTCTGTCCACTTGGGCTCTGCTGACACCAGCTGCCCTTGCTGCTCGCTTCGGCCCAGCTGGCTCTCAGACCCTCCCACCTGCCCAGGGGAACCTCGTTCTAGCTAGCTTCCAGGGCTGTGGTAAGGGAAGGACTAGTGCCCGTGCCGGTCTTGGCCACTCCTCTGTCCCCTGGGTGCGACAGGATGGATTCTGCCTCTGTTCTCTGGTTAAGGCGGTGTAGGTATGGAGTCCCATTACCAGCAAGTTACCTTAACCTGGGTCAGGACCTTAGGCTCTTTGTCTGTAAAATGGGGGCATCTACCCATCTCATAAGACGGGTGAGATGATTCAATGCGGTACTGTTTAGCTTTGTGTTGGCATTAGTTGATTAGTAATTCCGGTGATTCACGAAACAGTGGAGCACTGGTTGGGTATCAAGCATGAACCATTTAGGTTCCAGAGATAAAGCAGGAACATAGAGCTTACATTTGGTATGTGTGAATTTGGCAGGCAGTGGAGGGAACAGACAATTAAGCAAGTAAACAAGTGAATAAACAAGGTTATTTCAGATAGTGTATGTGCTATGAAGAAAGTGACATAATATGGGGTTGTAGCTGAGAAAGTAACATTAGTCTGGATCTGAATGAAGAAAAAGAACCTGGAGAAAGAATATTCTGGGCAGAGGAAACAGCAAATGCAGGGGCCTTGAGGCAGGAAGGAGCAAAGTCAGACTATGCTGTGTTAGTAACTGGTTCCTGCCTCAATGCAATAGTGCAGATCAAGTTTGCATTAAACCCAGAGGTGATGCGGGCATGTACTTTCAGAGAACCTGCACCTGTGACAAGCTGCGTACTGGTAGGTATCCCACATTGGCTAGAGCTATCTTAAGAAATTGATTTAATCTCCTCTTGGTTAATTGAGTTGCATGGTTTTTACCTTTATGAGTTGCTTGCCATGCAGATGTGCCTGCTCACGGGATGAACCAGCAATGCTTGGGAACCTGGGCAGGCCACTGGCTCACCTGGGTGAAGCCTGGGTGAATCTTGGGTGGTTCTGAAGCCACTTCAGATCAAGGTGTCTTTAATTAAAATAGTAATGATTTTCCTAAGTGCAGGAGCTAGAGGACAGACTTGGGGCCAGGAGGATATGGCACATTAACTCCACGGATTATGTATTCCCACCACCTGGAAGTGACCCCTGGCCCCTGACAGTCAGGATGCCTCCCGTGCGTGTGGAGCTGTACAGCCTCGATTCACTTTCACCTGCACCACCTCATTCGAGCTCAGCACAAGCCTGTGGGAGGCAAGAGAGGGCTCACCACCTTCGTTTTGAAGAGGAGAGTAGTGGCAGACCGAGGTAAAGATGGGACTCACATTTGGGAATTCTTCCCCTCCTGCTCCCTTCCTTCCTTCTGCTCATCCAAAACCCTTTCTGGAACACCTGCTCACCATGCAGTAGTGCTCCATGGTTGGGAGTGTGGTGTTGGTGCCAGCTGGCTAGCTGGGCGTTTTCAAACCTCAGCTCTGTCGTTCAGACACTTGTACGAGCGTCTGTCTCCTGAAGTAATTGTGAAAGTGAGTTGATACAAGCAAAGTGCTTAGAGCGGTGCCTGGTCCATAGCGAGCACTCAGTGAACGTTACCTGCCTGTGTCATCATATACCAGGCTGTCCCTTCTGCTGGACCACATTGTCCTTCACGAGACTGTTCGAAGGTCCTCACCATGTCCCCCCAATTTTGGTCCAAGTGCTTCTTTTCTTGGTCCTCTCCCTTACCCACCTGCTGTCTGCTACCGTCCTCAAGTCCTTTGCTCGCCTCCATCCCCTTCCTCCTCTCGCCGCTCCTCCACACACACGCACACAAGGCAGGCAGCCAGACACTTAATGGCTGCAGCTCTTTTTCCAGCGGGACTTGCTCCCTCTTTCTCAGTCTTGTAGATCACATCTCTAAGTAAACTTGAAGTTAAACAGTTATTCTTTAAGCTCATAATTCAGAAAATTATAAAGACACCCAAGCAGCCTTTGTTGGGCTCTGCTCTCCCAGCAAAAAATGAAACCTGGGGCCAGATGGGTTTGTTCTCACCACTTCCGTCTGCCTCTTCGTAAGGACCACGGGGAACAGTCCAGGCTTCTCTATGTGGAAAAGGGAAGTACCTGCAGAGTGGGGGTGGGGAGTGACTGGGCACCATGGCAGATGGAGGGTGGGCCGTCCAGAAGAGGATTGGATTGAAGCCACACTGGGGGAAGGACCTCAGGCTGGCCACAGCCCCACGCACCCCACCTTCCCATGCCGTCCCCACGCGCTGACCATTCTGCCTGGAACCTGTCCCCATCCCGCCCTCAACAGACCAGACTCTTTGCCAAGTGACAGCTTGCTCACCTCACAAGGTACCTAGGAAAGGTTGTGTCTTAGCAACAGGGGCTTTGGGGAAACTGCATTGGTTCAAGAGGGACTCTAACAGTGGCCAGAGGTTATGGGGGCAGGAGTCAGTTTTTGGCAAGTTTCTGGAAGCCCCCCTCAGACCATCTCCAGAGCTGGGGGACGGGTCTCTCCGGGATCAGAAGCTGCCCTGTTTCCCGCAGAGGCAGACGGACTAGGGGTTGAAGTTGGGTGGTGGCGGCAAAGGAAGTGTGTCGAGCAAGTGAAAGCTGAGGCCTTCTGCCGAACCCCAGTGCCGTCACCCTTTCCATTTCTCCGGTGTGTCTGGGTTGTGTAGTCAGTCTGGATACTTCCATTTGAAAACAAGCCAGTTGGCTCTGTATTGCCCAAATGTCCAGAGAATTGTCAGTCCTTTCCTTCAAGCCTAAGAATATGAGTGCAAGTCCCAGCTCTGATGCTTAAAAGTGACTTATTCTGGCCTCAACAGAGCAGCTGAAGGGGGCTGTCACCACAGGACCTCCATGGCCTTGCATCAGATGCGAAACACCTCACAGGACAGTGGACACCTAGCGGAGCCTGTCGAGTATTCATTTCTTTATTCCTTTTGCTTTTTGGAGGTTTTTTCATGTTTCACGTTCTCTTTTCTCTGGGCCAAGAAGGGATAGTCATGCCCTTACTGTGCACCAGCCCTGCCCTGTGACAGGTGAGTGTGTACCGGGCTGACATGCTGAATTCGCCCCTGCTTTGCCCCACACAGTTTCACTGGGGCGTGAGCAGCGCCCCCACCTCCTGCTGCTCAGAGCTGCCAGGCCGCCTGCCCTGGAGAAAGCACACCCTGCGGCTCACACCTGCTGGAGGAGGAGAGCTGCCAGGATCCTGATGCCCTCAGCTGCTTTTCTGCTCTGCTCTCCTGTCTGAAGTAGGAAATAGGGCAGGCTTATGTTAGACTCCAAAGGTCATTAAAAAGTGAAAAGGAAATAAACAGGCCTCCATAAATCAGTCCCAGGGCAGGCCTGCCTGGCAGGATACTGGGGGCCGGATGGCACTGGGCCTGGGGAGCATAACTGGGTCTCTGCTGTCTGCCTGTCTTTGTCCTGCGCTCCACCTGGTGAACCCAGGGGAAAAGCTATGAGCACTTACTATGCACCACGCACTGTGGTGGGCACTTCTGCCTTAGTTATTTAGTCTTCACTGCAACCCTCTGAGAGAGGACTATCATCTCCTTTCTTATAGATGAGAAAACCGAGGCTCAGAGGAGTTAAATGACTGACCCCAGGCCACGTGGATTGAAACCCAACTCTGTGTCCAAAGCTCTACCTGAGTGTGGACTCTTTCCAAAGAGATTTGCCATCCGAGCGCCCTTCACAGCGCCAGGAGGCAACATGCCCTGCCCCGTGCCAGCTCTCCTCTCCTCTCCTTCCTGTGCCACTCGGTGTCCAGAGGTGCCACCCTCACCACACAGCCCTTCCTGAGCAATTACTGCCCACCACGAACACTGTCCAGTCTCCAGTCCCCCGAGCCCCTCTCACATTGGGGGTTATCCACCAGACTCCCTGATACAGTAAGAACATTAGGTCACAAAAAAGGAGATTCGTTCACCAATAGGGCACTTCCTTAGGCAACATTTGTCTTAACAGAGGAGTCTTGAGACAGTGCCTAACAAATAACTATGCAATGGTTGAATTTTTTTTTTCTTTTTTGGCTCACGGTATATGGTTTATTGGAAGGAATATAGGCTTGGAGTCAGATACCAAATCCTGATCCTCACTAGTTGGGTGAATGTGGATGAACTATACACACTCTCTGGGCTCTCCACTGTATCATTTGTAACCCAGGGATTAAGTGAAATTATGCACATAGAGCCTACAGCACAGAGAAACCCCTGATCAATGTTAGTTTCACTTTTTATCCCTCTTGAGGACATGCAGGTTTTTTCCTACTTTTTTGCAAGTCATAGCCAACAGCTTCACTTATGAATAAGACCAGTTCTGGCCATGTGCATGGTGTGACATTGCCCTCAGCTTCTTACTTAGGGGCATTCAGGCTGCTGGCTCTGCAGGCGGCAGGAGGCTTCCTCTAGGCCAGGGAGGGAGAAGGGGACTGAAGTAGGACCTCCTTCAGACCTTCACACCAGCCCCCACTGCATCTGCTACTGGCTTTTCCCAAGGGGTCATCCCTGCTGGTCAGAGCAGACATCCAGCCTGCTTGCACCCTCTGCTGGTCATCGTGGGGGAAGGACACATCAGGGTGCCCAGAGGCTCTGAGAGCAGCGAGTAGGGAGTCAGGACTCACCCACATTTCAGGAGAAACATTCTTACTCTTCATTACTAATTTTTTAAGAAGGGATTTTGAGGGAGGGGCTAAAGGCAGGGAGAGAGAAGAAGGATAATGGAAAAAGAGGAAGGGAGAGAGACTGGAAGTGGGAGACTTGGTTAAGAGGATGACAGGAATGTGGTATGTGACCTGGCTTTCCTTCAGAGGGAACGCTGGTCTCGGGTTCATTAAATATCACCTGGGGGCTAATGGTCTGCATTTTGACAGGCTCTTCTAGCAATTTTGATGCAGATGTTTGGAGACCACACTTTGAAAAGCATCGCAACTTTACCTGGGCCTCTGAGATGATGGTTTCTCAAAACAACCCAAGGTCCCTTTCTTTGGAAAAGACAGGCTGAAGGGCAGGTTCTTGGTCTCATTGCAGATTGCCTGGGCACCCAACTCAGTTGAGTGGCTGCCCCACTGTCCTGAGGCTACAGGGACTATTTTCCATGAATTTAATTAGGCATGACCCCTACCTCTTAGCTTTCCTCATGCTGTGTCTCCTAGTAAATACCCTCTGCAACTCTCAGCAGTGTTCTTGGCCTTGAGGACCCAGCCCATATTTCACCCTCTTCTCAAAGCCTGGTTGCATTAATTAGCCCACTGGATTTACTGCCTAAAACACAGCTCAGTGTGATATTTCATTGATCTTTTCTTGTTTCATGTCACTTAGAATGGCTTCTGGCTGGAAGGTACCTAAGGGATGATCTACTCTAATTGTCCTTAAGCAAGAGTGTATGTCAACAACTCTTCAGGACACTATATAAATATAGACAAGGCCAAGCTCCAGGAGACCCATGATTTGGTGAACATTCTCTCTATAGTACTAGGGCAGATACATTAGTTAGCTTCTAGTACCCATTATTGCCTTCTTCTTTCTCCCTTCTTCCATCTTCCAGGAATATGGATGTGATGGCTGGAACTCCAGCTGCCATATTGGACCATGAGTAGGAGACACATACCCTGGAGGTGATAGAATAGTGAACTAAAGGAATCTTGTGTCTATGAAGTGTGTAGCATGGTTCCTTACCTCTCTATTTTTACATAAGAAAGAAGAAATAAACTTCTACTTTGTTTAATTCACAGAAAAAGGAGGCCTAGACCTACCTCTTGAGACTCACTCCTGAATGTTGGATGCCTGTTCTTCTTGTTTTTTCAGTAGTGCTATAAATTCTTTTCACTAATAACCACTGCAATTATACTTCCTTTGCAAATCTTATGAAGTTAAACATACTGCCAGGTATATAGAATGAACCAAGCAAATACTTGGGTTGATTGAGCAATTGCTTGATTAGGTTGGCTGTCCTGTTCTACACAAAGAAGGTGAAGCTCACTGGAAGAGTCAGAAGTTTTGATTCTGTCAGTAACTAGTTCTGTGGAACTACCTGTCACTTACTGTAGAAGTGCAGTTTTTGACCAGAGAACCTCCACGCTCCATCCATTTCTAACACACCATGAGGATGACCTTAGTTCTGTGAAGCATCTGTGTGGTGTGGGCAGGACTTTAGAATGCATGAACCTGATTGGTTAGCTCACCTTGTGACATTGCTGGTTGGAGCATGACTAGGAAGGAAATGGAACTGGGGACAATGCAACAGTTCAATTGAAAGATAGTGAACTTGGAGGGTTGTCTTGTCAAAAGCAAGATGAAAGTTCAGTTGCCTCATTATGCATACTCATAAAAGAAGATCGAGTTGGAAGAAAAGCCTGGGAGGTGAGGTGATACCAGAAAACTGGTCCCTTGACAGAAAATCCACCTTATCTTCCTTCTTCACGTGTGGCCTGTCATCCTGAATATCTAATTCAAAAGATGAGATTATGTAATTAGTTCTTAGGAGAACACATCTTTCATATGCCCTAGATAGGGGACCAGTTCTTTGTAAAGGGGAATTTTGATAGAACATCAGCCAAAATAGCAATCTTGTTAGACCCAGTGAAGAGGGAAGGCTGCTTGCTCTTTTCCCCTCTGTGCATGGGGAGTGGGGACGATGCTTCCTGTGATATCTGTTGCCCCTCAAATGATCCCCGAGCTTTGAAGGTTCAGTCAAGCAGCATGGATCTCTCAAGGTGATCTGCTCAGTCCTTGTTATTGGTACCTGGGCAGCAGAGCGTCCTGTGGGTATTTAGCTCCCTAATTGGACAGAGTCTGCCCAGTGGGGCATGATGTTATTGTACCAATAAAGTCACCATGATTCTAGTGTTTTTATCCCTTTTTCTCTTTTAATTCATCCAAAGTTATTGCTTAGTTCTGCCTGCAGAATGGATGTTGAAATAAGCTGGAGGTGGAGATGGATGGCTAGTCCCAGGTTGTCGGATGTCTGCTGCTGTGTGTGGTGGGCTAGCACTCTCCAGACTGATGCGAGCTGCTTCAATGCAGAGAACCTAGATGGGAATGTGGCTTGATATGTTTCCCAGAAGTTGGGAACTGCGTGCACATCGCTGGGTCTGTTCTTGCACCACTTAATCCTGACGCAACTAGACAGTGATAACTAGATGGGGGTTTTAATGTGTCAGCCCAACTAGAAGGTTGTTTTAGTTATTGTTAATGTGTCTTCTTTGTCATACCACTGGCCGAGCTAACCTACACTGTGAAAGCAGAGCAGGTAGATGAGGCCGTCAGTGCAGCCTCCGCAGAATGACTAAAGAGCAGTGTGGTGTCTCGTCTGGGACTAAGTGGGATCTGTCTGCATATGAGCCAGGCAAAATTAAGTCCTGTTTGTTACCCTGTTCTATTTTTACCTCTGAGATTGATTTTTTTCAGGAGCAAGAACAGTATGGGTGTGAACAAAGTTTGCTGTGAGTACCTCCTGGTTTTGTGACAGAACTAAAGACAGTGCTTGATAACAATGTTGTGTGTAATAGCTTCGGGGTCCCTCTGACCACCTAGTTGGTGTGCAGGCACCACAGTCCCTGGTGGGTGCTGCTGTCCTAATGACTACATTTTAGTTTCCATCCATTTTCTCTACTGGAATCATTTCTTCATGTGCGTCATTTCACAATGGTTTTGATGAGTGAAATAACAGAATCAATATTTTCTATTGTTTAATTATTTAAATTTTTTGAACACATGCAACTACTCAGTGTATAAGCTAGAATGAGGTCTTCTGTCTTGATATTATGAAGGCTGTTTGCCATAGCTAAGCCAAGCATGGAAACTCGCTCCTGAGAAAGGACTCAGGGCCTCCGCAGTGGTGCTGTAGCTGTCGGTGCGGGACCCCGTCAAAGCTGAAGTCACCTCAGGAATAGACACAGCGCCTTCAGGCTGGCATCGATTAAGCGGTCCTGTTCAGCATGTGCTACACAATCTACCCTGCCTTGTCACCTCAAACTTTGATTCTACAAAAAAGAATCAAAGGATATGTTTTTTAGCATATTAACAAAAGGGAAACATTTTAGTTCACTGGCTATGGAGGCTATGTGGCAGTGTGCAAGTGGGATATGGTGAGAAGTGTTAAGCATGGGAAAGTTTTAAACATGGCCCTCTGCACTTTATGTATGTATGTATGTATGTATGTATGTATTCCAGGGGCTCTCTTTGCGTCTCCCAGGGACAGTAAGTTCTCACCACTACTGTTCATCATTTGTCTGCTTCACTCTTCCCTCTCTCTCACTGGTTTCCTCTATTTACTTACTGCACTCGAAGCCCAGCCCAATATAGCCTCTCGTCTCTCAAATCTTTTGCTGAGCAAAGGCAGTCATCTCTAAGTCTCATGGTACCAGGCTGTCTGAGAGAGACAGACTCTTACTGGATGGCTTTAGGCAATGTATCCACCCTAGTCAAATCATCTGGGACTTGGAGGGGGTGTCCCAAGGTTGCTGCCTACTCAGCAAACTCTGGGATGGGTGTCCTTGGAAGGAATCTTGATGGAGCAGGCAGGGCTGGGGACCCAGAGTGAGATGGCCTGGCCAAGGAGCTCTATTCTTCAGTAGGCAGTGGAGAGCCAGGGAAACTTCCTGAGTAGTAAGCTACAGTTCATTTATTTTTTGCTATAGTTGCTTTGTTTCTCAGTTTTATGAACTGATAACAACACAGTTACTCTTTTAAAATTAACTATACAAACTTAGCATCTGGAAAACAATGAGTGTACGGTACCAGGGCTTCTCAGAGCCTTGGCTGCATTAAACAGCCTGCCTCTGGAAGTATATTTATAGCCCCTCACTTTACCTTATGTGTTTTGTGAAGTTTACTTTGAAGAACAGAATTGGACAGGGGCAAGATTTAAGACAAAAGTGTACCAATTCAATGGTTATGACATTATTGTCATGGTCTTTTTAGTGAATAAGAGGTCTCCTACAAATCCTACAGGAAACCGCCAGGCTGCAGATGACATTCCACTTCTCTGTAAGGCCTCAGCAGCTGGGTCTGCTCTGTACAGATTAGAAGTCTGTTGCTGGGACAGGTGAGCCCCAGATGGAAGCGCAATAGTTGGTTTGCATTTAGGGGCCATGCTATTTTAAAAATACACATCTATAAACACTGGAAACCCAGCCAACGTGGTGAGGTGATACCTCTCAGAAAGATTCATGGGAGCTAAGGAAGACTAGGTGAACAGCTGGTCGGTATCTCCCCGCTTGCAGAGAGTGCACCTGTGCTGAGTGTAGCTGTGGATAGCATCGCCCACATTATCTGAGTGGCATTCTCCCCTCTTCCTATCCTCTTTCCCCCATCCTCTCTCACAGTAGAATTTGCATGAGTTAAAAGCACAGGGGATGAGACTCTGCCTGAGTAGGAGATAAGAAAGGACCTGCCTTTCTTGTGGGAGGGCTTGGGTGTGTCACTTGGGAAAGTCAGCACACATTTCTGAGCCTCAAGTTTCCCATCTGAGAAATAAAAGGGTTACCATAAAAACAACAAAATAATTATAAAAATAATAATGACTAACATTTATTGAGCTCTTCCATGTGCTAAGTACTGTTTTAAGCACTTTACTTGTTTTGACTCATATACGATTATCACCAGTTTACATGTGCAAAAGTGGTGGATCTGGATTTGAATCCAGGAAGCCTGGCTATAGGGCAGAGGCCAATGCTTAGGCAGTATGCTCTTTTTCTAAGGTTCTAAATTACGTGAGCTTAGGAGAGAAAAACAGCTTATCCTGCAACCTTTCTAAAAGCCACTTGGCCAGATGGAGATACAAAAACCAATTTCTAAAAACAACAGTGATAAATCAGTGGTGAAGGAAAGGTTTATATAATAAATGGTGCTAGGACAATTGGTTAGCTACTGGGAAAAAATATCAAAGCAGTTTTTATCCTCATCTCATACAGTTTGCCACAATATACTCCAAGTTGATTAAATAAAGTAATGGAAAAAGAAGAAAATAGAAGTGAGTATCCAATCTTTGGTTGGGGGAGGACTTTAATAGTTCAAAACAGTAGTCGAAGATCTAACTTCAATAAGTTAGAAATTCTACAACAGAAATAAAATGTCAAATAATGAATTTGAGAAAGTGATTACCACAAATGTAATATTTTGCCTAATATCTGTATTTTAAAATATGTCTAAAAGAATAAGAAATACAAAGACTGTGATAGATAAATGGGGAAAAAGTATATACAGTGCCCTTATAAATACTTGGAGAATGTTTGACCTAAGTAATAATTTTTAAAATTTGAATTTATAAATGTCATATGTATATCATTATATATGTGCATATATCTTATGTATAATATATATTATGTTTTGCATATATTACATATGATTCAGAATATACGCACATATCACACATTTCCTAGCTCTGTAGCTGCTGAAAAGACTGAGAAGTGACATCCCAGTAGCAATGAACAAATCTCGCATTCAGATCTTGGTCTCTAAATATTATTCTCCACTAAAAGAAACAAAAGGCAAAGTAACCAAAAGAGAAGCCTGTAACATCTGGTGCCGGAAAGTAGTGCTCACAGAGCGATGGGGATGTCAAAGGACACAGGAGTCAAGTTGAAGGGACTTTACTGGCTAAGTCTGAGACCATTGGAGCTTCAAAATAAATGACATTAATAGATTAAATAAGAATCCGTGAGTCTATACTGATATAGGTAAATTAATGAAGAAATTAATGGGGACAAATGAGGACAACTTTTCTTGCCACAAAATGTTAACAAATATGGAAGGAATGATGGAGTAGAAAATCTCCACCTGTCCACCATCCCATTGCTTCAAACAAGAATTGTCAAGGTATGAAAAGACTAGCAGGTGGACCTTTAATGATAAGCTGGGTATTCACAGTCTCAAAGTATCTCCCTATAAATTACTTGTTGGTTAAATAGTAACATTACAGCAGCAAAACCTGGATACTACCTTAACCAAGTGGTTGAGGTAGACCTCATCACTAATAGGCGAGACCAATGTCGCAATACCCTAAAATGAAGATAATTCCACTACTGTGGATTCCTGCCAAAAATGCATAATCTTAATCTAACCATGAGGAAAATACCAGACAAACCCGAACTGAGGGACATTCTACAAATATCCTGGCTTGTCCTTTACACAAAATGTCACGGCCATAAAAAAGGAAGACTGAGAGAACTGTTCCATATTAGAGGAGTCTAAAGAGATATGACAATTTAATGTAATAGAGGATCTTGGATTGAATCCTGAGCTTGAATTCTTTTTGTTGTTGTTGCTATAAAGAACAATGGGTAAAGTTTACGATCTCCAGATTACATACAGTATTTATTTTGTGAATTTGCTAATCACATTGTGAGAATGACTTTGTTCTTATGAAATGCACACTGATGTATTTAGATGGAAAGGGCCTTTGCCTTTGTTACTTACTAGTGTCAGATGTCTCAGAAAAATTGTATCTATGATTACATATATTTGAATATATTACATATGTCTATCTCTACATCTGCCTATCTCTCTACCTATCTATTTAGAGAGGATATCTAAAGCAAATGTGGCAAAATGTTAACAATTGGGCAATCTGGGTGAGGAGTATATGATAGTACCTTTTACTATTTTTGTAACATTTCTGTAAGTGTGAAATTATTTCAAGATAAAAAGTTAAACAATAGCGAGTGCCCTGTTGTGCCTGTAGAATGAGCCAGGCTGCAGGGTGAGAGCCGCAGGGTGCCAGCGGGAAGCGGGAACTCCTGAGCCCTGCTGGGAGGGGTGGCTTGGCCCAGCTTTTCCGGAATGCAACTTGGCAATTTGTGTTAAGAACCTTAAAAATATTCATAACTTTTAGCTCCACTTCTACTCAAAGAAAATATGTAACTATGCAGAGATGTTTTTCACAAATATCTTATTGCAGAGTTACTTTCAAAAGTAAAAAATTGGAGGCAGCCTAAATATTCAACAATGGGGACTGGTGTGACCCCACTAAATGATGTCTCTGAAGAGTTTTTAACAGTTTGACCACATACTTATCTTATGATGTCCTGTGAGATAGCAGAACGTAATGTACATGCAGTAGAATCTCAATCACATTCAAAATATGCGTTCAAAAATCTGGAACAAAATAAGACAAAATCTTGAAGGCCTCTCAATGTAGTATTGTTTTCAATACTGTCCCTTTTTTTTTTTTTATCAGGAGCAAATATGCTAAAGCCAGAAAACAACAGCAATAACAATTAAAATAGCAGTGAGATTTTGAGCTTTTCCGTGGCCCCATGAAGAAAGTCCAGTGTGTGAACAGACCTGCCAGCAGCCTTGGGGAGCCCCTGTGGACTTGCCCCAGTCCCGGTTCTTGAGAAAGGGACAAAGACTGAGAGGAAAGAGGACGGGTTGTTGATGTCAGGTGCCGGGGTGGAGGCGACCCTCCTATGGGTCATGGTGGGCACTACAGAATCTCCTTGAATTCCCCCAGTGGAGGAGGAAACTGAGTCTTGGAGAGATTAAATGAGTGCCCAAGGCTAACCTTTAAGAGTTTAGGCGGGAGTTCCAAGTGACTGAGTGACTCCAGAACCTGTGCTCCCACTTCCAGTCCTGCCCAGGCCCAGGCCATGCCTGCAGGGCCAGCTCGGGCCGCTGCTCCTTGCACTGCCATCCTGACTGGTCAGCTTGCTTGTCCCCTCCTCTGCACCGTGGTTTGCTCGGGTTGATTATTAAATAATAATCAAGCATTCTTCTGCTGCTGCCACTGCTGGAATCTCCATCCCACAGTGGGCTAAGGGGGCAGTAAAATGTTTCCTTAGTGTCAGAAGCATTAACATAACGTCCAGGCCACTTCCACAGGTGGTTTCTAAGCCTTCAAGGAGCAAGGAGCCCATGCTGTTAGGATGGCGCTGCCCCCACCCCCGTGTCCTCTGTCACCTCAACCTGCATAACTGTAGGGGGCATTTGCAGAGAGAGACTGAGTTTGGCATCCAGAGCTCTTTATAACAATAGCAAGAGTGGATAAACAGAAATAAATTACACAGAGACACCATTCACTGTCTCTTCAGAGAGACTTCAGAAGGAATGCCTCACATTTGGGCCTCTCTTTTTGGTGTTCAAAGCACTAGTGCACAAGTTGCCTGGTCTGGTTCCTAGGAGAAGGTCCTGAGAAAGACAGGGCAGGAATCATTACCCTCAAGGAGGAAACAGAGGCCCAGACAGATTAGGCTACATTTCTGTGGTCATTCTTTCTACCCTCGGGATTCCTTGTTATCTCACCCAGGGCAGGGAGGTGAGCTATATCCTTCCAACACTGCTGCTGCCTTGATACCTTCATTTACCTCAAGAAGGTGGGCTCTTCATGCTTAGAACTTTTCTTATGCAGGTTACCCCACCGAGTCAAAAAGATTTATTGAAGGAGAAAGAGAGTGGAAGCCCCTATCTGGCCCCCTTCATCTGTCCTATTCCAGAGGAGCCCACCCAGAAATGAAGGCACTGCAGCATCACAGTGATATTGCAGATATTTTTCAGCGTGCACTAATGCGACTGGAATTGAGGGGAGCTAAAAGAGGGGAAAGCTTGCCACAGGTTGAGACAAGAGACCTCACTCCAGGCTCAAAAAGACCGTGGTGATGGTTCGTTAGGATGACTCAGCTTTCATCTGGCAGAGTGGACACATTTTTTAAGAGAGGAATTGCGTGGCATGAGACAAAAGTGAACTTGAAAGTCTGACAAATCAAGGCACAGATGCTGACTTCACTTCTTAGTTGTTCGACTTCCAGGAAAATCTTTAACCTCATTGAGCCTCAGTTTCTTCAGCTGTAAAACAAACTATCTCATGGCAAGATTGCAAGGATTAATGAGATGGCAAATACCAGAGGCCTGCCACAATGGACTCTCATCAATTTTATTTCACTCCTAAGTTAAGTGGAAATGTTACGTTATAGGGTTCCCATTGTGTGCTCGAGACAGACAAGCCCACGATTCATTTTTAAAATGTCCCAAGCTTCCCTTCCAGGGCTCTTTCACTTATTCCTTCAAGATGCTCCCTCCCCGCCCAATAGATCTATGAGAATACCTCAAGGATGAGGCATGTGAGAGCTAGACTCAGGGACTCGTACATGTGCTCTGAGCTGGTGGTGGCCACTCATAGGCCCCAGGCTTCTCTGAAGATCATCTAGAGGCTGGCAGTCGTAGTGTTTCAGTCCCTGAAGGCCAGATTATGACTGTGACTACCTGTCATCGCTGTTACTCCTCCAGCAGTCTCACCGTGGCTGCGGAGCTTCAGTCTGTGCTGCACAAGTGGCCGTGATGATTTATGTCCCATAACCCAGTGTTCTACGCCCACAGGCCTGCAGTCTCCCACCTGCCGGAAGTCATTGGGAATTAAAAATGCCACTGAAAACAAACAGCTGCAATTTATTATGTCAAGAGCTGTTTCCTTCCTCTTGAAGAGAGTCTTCAGAGGTGACTGTCTTTAGGTCACCTACTCTGTGTTGAGCCGATCAGCTAAAAAAAATGACCTGAAATGTAAAAAGATACGGAGATATAGAAGAGGGAAAGGCATTTTTCTGTGGTTAACAGCCTATCAGACAGAGCAGGATGTCTAAATGTCGGGTCCTCCCATCCCTGGAAGGCAGGTCCACTCTATTCTTTTCTTCCAAATGCATCTCCATGTGCATGACACACACGCCTGAGATCCTGGGTTAGAGACCCAGCTTGTCCACTTGCCTGCTGTGTGAGTGGTCCCTCTGAGCATTTTCTCCTCCAGCATCAGAGTCTCACCTGTAAACCAAGAGTGATGACAATGGCCTGACCTCCTTCCAAGTTGTTGTGAAGTCAAATGAGGCAGAGCAATAGTAAATTCTAGAGTAGAGGTTCAGAATAAAGACAGTTGTCACATATTTCGCCAAAAAAAACAAAAGCAAAAGCAAAACATGATAGTGGTGTAGATGGCTTTGTCCAAGATGTAAGGCTGAAATAAAATCAAGGTGGGTCCAAAGGCCATTCAAGGACAAACAGATTGTAAGTAATAGAAAAAGCTGTAAGATTTTAACGTAAGGATACCTTAGAAGTCTAGAAAGGAAATATAAAATCACTAAAGTAAAAAAGCAAAAAACCCAACAACAACAGCAAAACCTCCAAGCATCCTCTGTCTTTCTGTGACAATTTCTCAAACTATTTTAAGCCACATTGATTCTCAAGGGAGAAATCACCATCAAAGCATGGATGGAGGTTTCATTTCCCTGCTACTGCTGTGAAAATACCCCTGTGCTAACTTAAAGATCTAGAATTTTCTAATAAAAACAACTAGAATGTGTGAGGCATAATTAATCTTTGCCCACCTGTCTGGCTGTCTGTCATATCTCTCCGTGTGGCGTGCTGATTCCCAAAGGACTTGAGGTGGCTTTATTAAGTTGAACACTGTGTGAAAGAGGACAAGTATAGTCCCTGTTGGATTTTTATGTTACAGGTGGGGCAGTAGTTTTTAAATAGCTATATTTGTCTCGGTCTTATTTGAGGGCTTAGGTACATGGTTCCTATTTTTAGCAGCTCTGTGGTATTGTGAATCTGAGATTTCAATGCCAGTGAGTCAGGAGGTCCAGCTGACCAGAGAGGCGTGACTCAGATGGGCAGGAATAGTCTGTTTATCAGGAGATAAGGGTTTAAGGGAACCTTTGTACTTAATGAAATGTGAGTGAAAGCATAAGGTTTAAATAGAAATCTGTTACCCTTCTGGAGGGTTTTCTCCCCTCATCCTTAAAAATTCTCATCCCCACACCCAGGGAAGAACCTGTGCCAAGTCATTAGCCATTTTATTCTCTTTAGGAGCCCTCCAGGGCATCCTGGGGAAGAGGTTTCTATGTCACATCAGCCTCCACAAAGCCAGAAATGGTAGAAGAAAGAAGCCGAAGGGGTGGAGGTGCTGGGGAAAGGTAAGGCTCACAAGGAGATTTTTCTCTTTTAAGAGTAAAAAAATGGAAAACAATGGTGGCTTCCTCTGAAAGAGGGGAAGCAACAGATTGGTATTTTCTTGATTAGCGACTGGATCGGAAATGCTATAGAATTTTTTTATCCATTCACCATGCATCCGTCTGTCCATCCAAGTATCCAGTTGTATAGGCATCCAGTATATATACTGAGAGCTGACTGGGCCCTTTGCTAAATGCTAAGGAATGATACAGCCTGGTGGAAGACAGACAGGAAGAGAGGCAACCTTGCTATAAGATCCCTTCCGAGGCTAAGATTTTATGATTCCGAGTCAGGAACTTTGGCACTTCCAATAGTCTCTGTAGAGGTTCTGCTTGTGTAGAGGCAGATGAGCATTCAGAGTAAATCACTGAATAAATAAACCCACATGATTGGGGCCATGTCAGCAACCTCTCTCTTCATACTTTTTTTCCAGACCCTGACCCCTCTTTGGAGCTGAGCACTCTCAGGCAGGGTGTAGGATCTCTCTGGCTGTGGAGGGTCCCAATGATCTGGCATTCCCAGCCCCATCCAAGTGAAAATGCTTTTCATAGAAGCTGGGATAGTTGTGTTTTTAGCTGCTGTTTTTTCCAGTGTTCCATGAAAGCTCCTGAAATCTCTCCCCTAAATAATAAAGTCAAGTTTGGTGTTTGCTGAGTTGTTTGGAGTGTAGTGTTCAACTAGGCAGAACTAAGCTTCTGACAAAATACTGTCTCAGACATTTAATAATAATAGCTAACATTTGCATAACACTCTACAGTTTAACAAAGGTCCGTGCAGCAGCCCTGTGAGAGCCACTTGAGGACATGGTTGTCATGTGCATGTCACCTGTGGAAAATGGGCTGCTCCAGGACCCGTGGGTGGTATGGCCAGATGTAGGACTTTCTGGGTCCTGGGCCAGAATCTGGGCCTTTGCCACCCTCTCTGAAACCTTCAGTGACCACACCCTGTCCTCTAATCCCAGTTTGGTCTCTGCCTCTGGTTGCCACAATATGCCACAGGCTGCCACCAGTTCAATCTTGTCCAAACTCTTCTTAATTGTGCCCTGTCCTCCTTCAGTACCTAGAGTAACTCCCCCCGATGGAGTCCCAGCTCTCAATATCAGAGTCTCCTCTCTGCACACCCTGCCCCTCACTACCATCAGATGCATTCTCTGCAGCCAGGCTGGACTCTTCTCCCTGTTGGAGCCTGCCGTGGTCAACTGTAGATCCCAGTGTTGGCTAATGCAAGTGGGAAAGGGGAAACTTTTTTTTTTTTGGTAGCCTTTCTGGTGTCTAGCATGGGCTAGTTAATGAGCAGCAACCCCCTTCTAAATAAGCCAGAGAATCTGAATGTACTTATCTGAAGTGGGCATTTCTGTGGGCATAACAGCATTGCCATGGAGTCAAAGGCAAGAAGAGGCCCCAGGGTGGGCACCTTGTGGGCAAGAACGGCCTGAAATAGATGTCGAGGGGGAAAAGGGGGCATGTGTTCAAAGACCAGTGGGCCAATACCTTCTGCAGAACGGGGTGTGTTCCTCAGCATGTTCAAGCCAGGGTTGTTTCCCGCCTCCCCTCCCCCAACCCCTACCCCAACAGTAATCCATCGCCTGCTCCCAACACATCCCCAAATGGAGCTATTATCATTGATCACTCTAAACTGGTTTAACAACTTTTATGGGCTAATTTGATCACCTTACTTACAGTTACAGTATTGGTTTATGGGAAAAACACTTCCCTCCCTCCTTTTTTCCAGATTTCAGTAATAGCCTCAGTTTTAATTTAAAGAATAATTTTTATATTATAATTATACAGGTAATACATAATCATTATAGAAAAATTAAAAGACATTGAAAAAGTTTTTTAAAAAATTAATTCAAAATCCCAGACCTCAGGGACACTACTGTCTCTATGCATATATCATTCCAGCCTTTTACCACACAACCATAGAAATATATAATTATTTTAAAATCTTGTCACACACACTATGTAGCCTTGGTTTTCTTTAATTACATTCTTTGAATATCCTTTTGTGGCATTCAATGTGAATATATAGTATCATTTTAATATTTACCCTTTAACAAAATATAGCCAGACCCCAGCCAAGGGCATCCTTATTTCTACCTATAGATAAGATAAGCAAAATTCTGGTACAGCAAAGGAATTTGGGTAGTTTCTAGAAATGTGGTGAAATGGGATTGATTTGACCCATATCTGAAATTACCTTGACAAAAGAGAAATGCCTGACAGTTTAATTTATGCCATGGGGCCTTTGTTTCCCAATCCTCTTGGGACCTGGAATAAACTTTAGCATGTGCACCCTCAGGACCACGTCAGCCACAGTGACGCAAGTGGAAAGTGCCCTGGGCTCAGTCAGGGGCTCTGGACTGAGCCCCGCTGTGCTGCTCGGCACCTGTAACCTGGACAGGCCCGTCTGGTCCTCACCCGCGGAGGTTTGGTGCAGGAAGGAAAGAGCTGGGGCATTTGTTAGACAGATCTGAGTTCCTCGACTGTACTCTGCTGTCTGACTTTGGGCAGCTGATCTACAAAATGATTATGTTATGCACCTCCTGGAATTGTTGGTGAGGATTAACAGCATGGTAGGAGTTTGGCACCTGATCATAGTTTTCCTTTTGCCCTTCTGCTATATCATTTGTTCAAATGAGGGATTAAAGTATCTGATAAGAACCCTTTCAGATCGAATTTCCTTAGGATTCAAGGCAGCATAAGTGAGATCCTCCTTTTCTCAGCATATCTGAGAGTAGCTGTAGAACCCTGGTTCAGGGAGGTGATGTTTTTGCTGGCCTTGCTTCTCCCAGAGGTTGCCACAAGCCTTGTCCCCAGCCTAAGGCATTCTCTTGCTCAGCCCTCCTTTACAGGACATTGTTTATGTGCTTCTTCAGCTAGCCTTTGTGGTTATCTTTTTGCCTTCCCGGCTTTTGTCATCTAGTTTAGAAAATGAATTTCCTGAGGACAAGCCCCTGTCAGTCATCTCCTTTGACACCCCGCTCCCCTGCATCATCTCATGTCACCTGTTTATGGACCCCATTCAGGCATAACTAATTGGTTAATAGGGAGTTTGACAGGTGGGAATTTATTTCAGTGGGTCGGCCTTGCTGGACCTGGCTATGACGTTCTATACATGCAGCATGAAATTGGTTTATTTCAGCCCGTCTGCACAACCCCAAGATACCCATTCAGCTTGGAGCTGCACGTGACTCTCACGGGAACCCTTGCAGGGCTAATCCCATGTTGCTAGGCACGTCTCCACCTGCCCTAATGGGATAGAACCATCAGAGTGGTAAAGGGGCACATCCATTTGTTAGGAAAACAAAACATTTTAAACAGATTGTTTCCAGGTATAGAGAAGTAGGTTGACTATTAAATATTAACAACTTAAATATTATCTTTAGAAATGTCTTCCCTTTGGTCCAGCAAGCAGTCTGATCTGGCAGAGTGCGGTATGAATACAGTTGCTGAGTTGTACTGCAAAGTTTGTTACCTTCCCTTTGCCTCGTGCTGGGTGTCTTCGGTGACAGAGCAGAGCTCTTCTTTGTGTTCCCACTTCATCACATACCACTACCTTTTCTTCTCCCCGCTCTGTGCTGTCCCCTATCATGTCATATCAGGAGAGTGAATCCAGCCACAGTTGTATCCTATGTCCTTTTTGTGTAAATTCACCCTGAAAATTCATCCATCCACTTCTTCATTCATTCAGTGAATATTTACTGGAGAGATAATAGCCAGTTGCTTTGAACAAAGCTCATGAACGTGGACATGCCTAGTACACATTAGGTTTTTAATGCTTTTTTTTTTTAAAGAAAGCAACTCATGGTTCTTGATGGGCTGTGTCAAGTACTGGAGCCCCTGAGCCTACGTAGATTTGCCTATATGAAACCCTTCACCGCCTTTTTAAACAGAATACATTGCATATAATTTAATCTTTCTTGACACTTCAAAAGCTGTCCTTTTGAACATCAGGGCTGTTGTGGGCGGTGACACCTCTGTTTTGCTGAGGTACACAGGGTCCTCTGTGCCTGCGTTAGGTGTGTTGGGTGTTCTCTTTGTGACTCTTGTGCTTGATTTTTATGGACTGAGTCCTCCTCGCATGACTTATACGTTGGTGTCAAGCCACACTGACTTACTCTGTCAGGGTGTTTCTTTGTGATAACAAGTATCTCACACTTATTTAGCATTTTTCATATGCATTATTAATATGAAGGTTACCTACCTACCTCTGCAAAGTAGGTAGGATTGTTGCCAATTGTTTGATTAAAAGAGGGTGAAAAAAAAAAAACAACCCTGAAACTTCTAAGAGTTAAGCAGGTGTCAAAGATCCCAGGGCCAGAAAGGGGGGCAGTGGGACTCAGACCCAGGCCTCGTGACTCTCAGCCTGGGGCTCTTCCTGTGCCAGCTCCCTGCCTTCTTCTCCCTAATGTGCCCTGCCGTAACCTGCCACACACCTCGGTGAAGCTGGCAGGGAAAAGACTGGGTGAGAGTTTAAGAGGCTGTCCTCTGAAGACTGAGATTTAGCACACAGGCTTTGTGACCTCTCTTCACTGGTCATTTGCAGACCTTTTCCTTCCTTTTCTCTGATGCATTAGCAAGGAAGATGAATAGCAGATAGAGTTGCCAGGTTTAGCAAAAAAACAAAAAATCCCCTGAGATGACCACTTAAATTAGGATTTCAGATAAATGACAACTTCTTAGGTATACATATTTTTCATGTATATTTGGGACATACTTATAAAAAATAATTATTTTTTTGTCTATCTGAAAATCAAATCTAGTTGGTGTCCTGTATTTTGTCTGCAGCCCTAATGGCAGAGCTCTGGCTGCGTGAGGGTCTTGGCACAGTCATGACAGCGGGACCTTGAGGAAGAGGGGGCTGGGAAAACACACTGGGGTTGCAGAATCTATAGTGTTAATTAGAGAATGTTTCCTGGAGAAGATGGATCTCGAGCTGCTGTTTGCATGGCAGCAGGGAGACGGTTTGGCAGCCAGCGGGAGGAGCGATTTGCATGAAAAAAGAACAGCAAACTGGAAAAGGATGTGGCCCAGTGACATACACAAACCAAACAAGGGTCAGTTTACTTTGACTAAAAGTAAATTACTTTTCAAATACAACAGTGTTTCATCTGCTGCCTAATGTAAGGATCAGTTGGTTCCTGTACCAACTGTGGAGGAAATGGTGCCACCTTCCCCACATGCAGGCTGAGCTGACAGTGATTGTTTGAAAATATTTGGTTCCCTTAGGCAGTAAATTAGGGAGCAACCTGCCTTGAAAATGGAATTAGGTTACTCAAGACATCCTCTAGGCAGTCCAGAATTTCATGAAATCTAGGATATCATTTTTTTCCTGATAGTGTCTTCTCAAAATCTCACAAGTCCTGTTTTTGAGGCTGATCCCTCACTACCTGCGATTAGGGAATTTCCTGTGAAGTTCCCAGGTGAAGGAACTTTATGGGATTAGTTGAAGACTGCTAGCCTGTTCAGTGGGATGATAGAGCAGGTGGGACATGCTTTCTGAGTCCATGTGTTTCACACACGATGTTTGTCATGCATCTCGGTGAAGGAAGCTCTGGTTCTCCTGTGCTCATGGGAGAGATAACAGCTAGTTGCTTTGAACAAAGCTCATGAATATGGACATGCCTAGTACACAGTAGGTTTTTAATGCGTTTTTGTTTGTTTGTTTTTTAAAGAAAACAACTCATGCTTCTTGATGGCTGTGTCAAGTACTGGAGCCCCTGGGCCCACGTAGAATTACTTATATGAAACCCTTCACTGCCTTTTTAAACAGAATACATTGCATATAATTTAATCTTTCTTGACACTTCAAAAGCTGTCCTTTTGAACATCAGGGCTGTTGTGGGCGGTGACACCTCTGTTTTGCTGAGGTACACAGGGTCCTTGACTGGGTCTCCTCACTCCTTTCCTTTTTGGGTGCTTTACATTATAGATTTCAGGACCAAGCAACTCCCTTTTGAAATTTATATTCAACTAATTTTTGGAGTACTTTTTATATACCAGAGGCACATGGACACGCACGGTCCAAATCTCTTCCCTCAGCAGGTTTCTAGGTGCCAACTAGGTGCCTGGCCCTGTGGCAGGGCTTCTGCCCTCCCTTCCTTCCCACAGCATCCCTGCTCCCAGAGGGGATGTGCATATGGAGCTGAGCGAGTCAGGGACTTGCCTCATGACCCACAGCTAATGAGCAGCAGAGCTGAGATTCGAACTTACGTCTTATGACTCTGCTGTCATACTTGTTACCTGCCCTGTCATCAGTTAAGACAGTCATTACAAACCACGGGAGGCAGATGGTGTGCAGGGGTGGTGGGATTACAGGGATTGAACTTTCATTTCTTTAACAAATATTTACTTTGAGGAGCCTGTGCTGTGACCCCAAGACACTAGCCTTGGGGGTTTCCTAGCTTCCCAGAAGTGTGGACACTGATTCCAGTTTTCCCCAAACATTTAGAAATGAGGCTGGGCATCATGCAAAGCCACGCTGTGGCCATGTTCCTGTGTCCCTAGGTGTGATCCATTTGGGGAGGAACCACTTGCTCAGAACCAGGGAAGGCCCAGCAGGTGCCCTTCTTACCAGTGGGTTGAAGGAATAGCTGAAGCTCACTAGAAAAGGCTTGTTTCCACAGGGAGCCCCGTGTGGGGGTGTTGCAAGCACTTGCAGCGTGTACAGAGGCAAAGGAGGAGTTCGGGAGAGTCTGTGGAGCAGGGGTGATGTGCAAAATATGGAGCCATGCCGGGCACAGCCACCACCTCGACACAGACACAGACACAGATTCCGCCCTCTCTCCTCCCTCCATCTGCCCGCATCATGGGAAGTCTTGGGCCCCCAGAAAGGGCCTGGGCAGGGGGATTTCTTGGAGACTTAGAGTAGCAGCTATTAACCAACCAGATCTGAAGTATTTTAATAGTTTAAATAGTTAAATCCTAAGTACTTTATCACATGTATTAACTTAGGTAACCGTCACAAATAATTCTAGAAGTTACTCTATGTTAACATCGTGGTTTTGTAGATGTTGGTAGATGTTGAGTCATGTCCCTAAGATCCCACAGCTGGAAGCTAGCAGCGCTGGTTTTGAACCCCTCTGCTCTTAATTACAAAGTTATGCAGGTTGCCAACCACCCTGCCTTGGAGGTTGATTTGGCCGGCCACCAGAAACCGTTCATTTCAGAATAGTGACCTGGAGGTGACAGGACAGGGTGGGTCACAGTGTGATCTCTCCCTGGGGTCATAAAAAGGCATAAGATATGCTTAGGCATTGGGACCTTCATAGCATTCCCCTCTCCTCTCTTCCCCGCCAGATCCCAAGGTCTGGTGCCTGGAGGGAAGAAAAGAGAAATCAGCCCACACTCAGGACCCCGCCTAACACAGGAACCCCCACTGATCACCTCTGACACCGGCTAAGGTGCCTGCAGCAACTCAGCCTCCATAGTGGCAGAGGAGACTGGAGAGCCTGTACGATGCACAGCCAGCCTCTGTGCTCCTTCCAGAATCACCGACACCTCAGGGATCTCAGGGATCCTGCCCTCCCAGGCTGCCTGGAAACATTCGTTTGTTCCGAGACCTTGTTCCCCTGTAAGGAGGCCACAGCCTGGCTGTCTGTGGGCAGAGCTGAAGAAGGAGGGGCTGTGTGTGTGTGTGTGTGTGTGTGTGTGTGAGAGAGAGAGAGAGAGAGAGAGAGAGAGAGAGAGCATGCATGCATGTGTGTTCTGTGTGTATATGCATACACATGTGTGCCCCCCGGCCTGGGACATGCTCACATTTCACGGGTCCTGGAGAAAATGTTTTCATTGTCCCAGGGCTTTTGGACAAAGGCCCTGATATTTTTAAAATTTGAGGCCCCAGGAAGAGATGATGCTGAGTCAGGAGGGCTGTGGCTCAGCCCATCACCCCCCCTTCCCCCACCCCACCAGCTTCTCTGAATGCCCCAATTCCATTTGGAACCCACTGCAGGGTACAGGGCGTGCCCTGGGAGCACAGTCACTGACCTCCAAGCCTTGACAATGACTCTTCCTCTTCCAACAGGATAAGACACAGGTTTGCTGGCTCTCAGCAGGGGGTATAGGAGGTCTTGCACGGTAACGTTTAGAAATCAAATTTATTTCTGATCATTCTGGACTTCGCGTCCATTCCATGGGATGAGCATGTGCAGGAAGATACACAGGTATACACAGAACAGTGTGTGACAGTCATCTCGGTTCCTCATCCGCCTCAGAGGCTCTTTGGGGTCCCGGGATTTGACTCACCTCACCTCTGTGTTTTGTCTGTGTCACCGCTCATCCCTGTATAGAACTGCCAGTCCCCTCTGCAGCCCTGCTCCTCTGGCTGGTGCCACAGGACACTTGCAGGAAGCAGGCCATCTGACTGTCTGCCAGCGAGAGGGGTGCGTTGCTCCTGCGGTCGCTGCCCTAGTGTAGCCTGTCTCCCGCCTCTGTGTAACTCTTGGCTGCCCCAAGTTCTCCCAGGGCGGAGACCATGCCCTGCTGCTAGTTCTGTCTCCAGGAGTTGGAGCCTGCCGCGTGTGCGCAGTTAGCATCCAAGTGGACGAATGAGCGTTCCCTCTCTCGCCGCCCCCACAAGCCCTGCACTTTTCCCACATTTATTCGTGAGGAATGAAGCAAGTGAGACTAACCAGCACTGTGGTTGCCCATCTGACTCCAGATCATTTCATTTTTGTGTCCACCTCAGCTGACATCCGGGTGCTGTGTGCTAGGCACACTCACAGAATTCCCTAGCTCCTTCCCTCTTGAAGATAGCTCTGCGAGGCATCGGCCAGCTGCGTAAGCTTATACTTTCTGGAGGTAGATGGGGGAAGGAAGGAAGGGAGAAAGGAAGCCAGGCTCCACATATTTACTTGCGGGTTTAGTAAAAAGCTTCAAGAGAGGTCCTGTGTGCAGCCAACTCAGAATCACCAACATAGCGGGCTCTGGGCCTGACTCCCATGTGCCAGTGGTTCAGGGACTCCCCTGACCTGGTCAGCAGAGTGCAGGAACCAGGAGAGATCAGGAGCAACCTCATAGCTCCTGTCTGCGGAATTCCTGGGTGCATTACCCCTCTGGTATCCCGATGCTGGGCCCCAAATGCGCCTGTTCTCTCTCTGCCTGATTCAAGCCTGAGCTCTGACGCCGCGCCAATGTGCCCAGTGACATTTCTGGTCAGCTCATGCAGCAGGATCTGTTCCCTGGGCTCCTTCCTGTCTGGGGGGCAGGTCTGAGACCCAGGTGCCTCCTTCTCCTGCTGTAGGGGCTGTGTGAATGGTGGGTGGGGTGATGTCTCCCACCAGGTTCCAGAGGAGGAGCTGGGAGTGAGAGAGCTGCTTTCTCAGGGCCACTGGAAACAGCCCTTGGAATGTGCAGAGAGAGCCAGGGCTGGCCGGGAACTCTTATTTGCAGGGAGAAAAGCTTATCCTAGAAACAGCAGAGGTAACTCTGAGGCAGGCCCACTCTCAGCTCTGAAGGAGCCTCTCTTTGTGCCGTGTAAGTTGGAGGGCAGCTGAGGCAGCTGCCAGCGGACCTGACCGTTACTGACAGAGGTGCCCTGGGTGCTGAAGCCCAGGCCCGTGCTGCAACCCCAGGCCTGCTTGCAGGTAAAATGCAGGTCTGCAGACCCACTTCCTGCCTCAGGGCAAAGGCAGGCAGTCCCCCTGCCTGGCCACAATGACCCAGACCCTTCAGACTCAGGGGACTTCCAGTGGTTCCCAACCCATGGCTGCGTCATGCAGCTTCTCAGCAACTTTGTCAGACAACCCAAACATGGAGGTGATTTGCATGGTTAAGAGCCCTTTCCTGCTGGCATGGATGGTGTCTTCTCACTGAGCCATAGCACCTGGTGAAGGGTTACAAATAGTTTCTCCGAGAGAGCGGGGCTCACAAGCTGGTGGGCAAGGATTTCAGGCGAGTAGTTGGCACAAGAAGACACTATATTAAGGTCTGGTTATGTTTAGAAGTCCTCCTGAGAATGTTTGGCATGCTGAATATAAACTCATGCTTCCGTCTGCCTGCCACACTCAGATTTTTCCCGGATGGACCTGGAATGTGGGGTGCCCTGGGGAAGAAGCTGGGAGTGTCTCAGGGGAAATGTTCCTTTCTCAGGACCTGGGGGACATTAGGAAAATAATTCCAGAGCTTGCTCCTCTTCTGGACTTCCCAGATGTGAGATGGAGATGTGTGTGGATGTGACCCAGTAATGTCAACATTCAGATTCCATCAGGAAAACGCCTCCTTTGAAGTCCACCCAGTCACTAAATGCCTCTGTAACGGATGTCATCCTAGAGACAGATGGGCGTTAACTATGAGGATTAGGCTTTGGAGTGGGGTTTAGGGAGCCCAGAGCAGTGAAGAAGATGGCTGTCTCCTGACCTACACTGAATTGGAGGGTGGTGGCCCCAGAAAGGACTGTGTGTTTTCTTATTCAGTCTCCTCATTTGACAGATAGGGAGACTGAGTCCAAAGACAGAGTGGTCACCTGCTCAGACTCACATAGCCTGTCAGCAGCAGACCCAAGGCACTAGGTGGTGGGGTTAGTTTCCTGCCTCCCATGGATCATGAAAACATTGCTAGGATGAAAAACCAAACCACCCTAGAAACTGAGATGTCACCAAAATGCAGCTCCGGCGTCCTGCATGAACTGAGACTCGCTTTGGGAAGTGGCCCTAAGCTGCTTTAGCATAAGGAAGCAGTTCAGGCTGGACTTCATCCATCTATGACATTTCAACAGAATGTCAGGGAGAGTCTCCAGCATGGTCTCAATTAGGACCATCTTTTAAAAGGTTAAGGAGAAAAACGGAAGAGCTCACATGGGATAAATTTTGTCCAGGCAAATCTTTGACTCTGCCAGGTCAGGGTTTTTAGTGGAGAGGAAGAGCCCCCACGCCACCACCCTGCTCTCCCCCTAAGATTTCAGCCTGTGCTTGGCATGGTCTGGGTCATGGCTGTGTCGTGTGGTACCTGGCTTCACGAAGAAGGGACTGTGGGCAAGTGGGAAGGGGCCTCTGAAGCACATAGGTCTGCCTTGAACCCCCAGATCTGCTGCTGAGTTGCTTCAGAGAGACTCATGCTATTTCAGTTCCTGAGCCTGCATTCCCCACTCCATGGACTGAGGGCAGGATGGTGTGTGGGGGGCCCGGCACGTGGTGTCCTCTGAAAGGGCTCTGCATCCAGTAGGTGCTCAGGAAAGACTGCAGCCTGACTAGGAATTTGGAAATTTGCTATTTGCTTAGTCTCAGGGAGGAAAGAAGAGTAATTTTGCATGAATCAGGGTGTGTAGTTACCATGCTTACAAAGAAGATCGGAGGAAGAAATAAGGAAAAAGGAGTGGCCCAGGGCTTATGCTAGGTCTCAGAACTCCTTTTTGGGTAATTACAGAAAACTCGAGTGAAGTGACCCTTTCCTTCTAGTAACACCCTTCAATTCAAAGTGGGCTTATAAGAAATGTCTTCTTGCTGTACATGCTTTCTCTTACTACCGAGTGAGACCAGAGACCCCACCTTGCCTCCATCAGTCAAGGATGCAGAGCTGAGACCTTCCTCAGGGGTAGGTTGTGACAATATTAATACTAATCAACACTAATTGGGTGGTCATCATGTGTCAGCGAGGATGCTGGGTACTTCACAGCAATCTTAGGATGAAGGGCGCTATTATTATCCCATTTTAGAGGGAAGAAGTTGAGGCACTAGAGAAGTCATGTAACTTGCTCCAAGTCTTATGAATAGTCAGTGGCAGTGCTGGGATTTGAACCCAGGCATATGACTCTGCAGCCTGTGATCTTAACCACTATGTCCTATCGCCTTTCAGGTGGTAGAAAGAGAAAGACAAAGGGGGAAGAAGGGGGCTGAATATCCTCACAATGACAGGAAATGGAAGACGAAGTGCCATGGGTCAGGGAGTTAGTTATTTGAGGGGCCTGAGTAGCCCAGATGCTCAAATGGCTTATCACATGGCTGGACACCTCATCTTAAATGGGTAAGAGATGCTCCCTGCAGGCTCAGCTATTGTTGGCCTGAACTTAAGTCCTCCAAAGCTTCTCCCCTAAGCGATAACTGAACGCAGCCCACTTCACCAGGCAGTCAGCCTCCCAGCCCATTCATCCTGTCCTGGCCTCATAGCCTTCTCATGATTGGACACTAGAGTCTCCTGAGTTGGAAAGGACCAGGGAGGTCACCTTGTTCATTCCCCCACCCAACTCAGTAGCCCCCCTTGGAAGGACTTGTGGAACCATCTAAGGATCATGGAGGCTCCTTCCAATATTCATCTAATCGTTAGAACACTCTCGTTCATAAACTCAAGCCAAAGGTTGCCGTGAAGTGGCTCAGCTTCTACGCCAGCAAGCCCTTCACTCTGACCCTCGGGCCCTTTCTGAAGGCAGTTACTGGAGGAACTATCAGATACTCTAATTCAAGGTTTTCGACTTGGCCTTCCTGACATTTGGGGACAGGTAATTCTTTGTTATCAGGAGCTGTCCTGCACACTGTAGGATGTTTAGCTGCATCCCTGGCCTCTGCCCACAACATGCCAGTAACATCCCCTCCTCCTCAGTTGTGACAATTAAGTGTCTTCAGATATTGCTCATTGTCCCCGGAGGTAAGGAGGACAGATTGTCCCTGGTTGAGAGTCATCACTCTCATTCTGCTCTGCCAGCTGCTCTGAGGGCGGCCCACACCCAACTTCCAATGCCCATTGACTGAAGAGAAACCACCTTTCTTCATCTGGCTTTGCTGAAGTGCTGCGTCCTGGCTTCAAGTGAACAGCCAGGAGCCCTCAGAGCTACCTCCTGGCCCCGAGGTCGTGTGGCTTCCTTAGTGCCCCTGTCATCAGGAGTTGGAGGTGGGTTGGGTGAGTCACCCACCCTCTGGGCCCTGTCCCTGCATCCTCTGTGCTTCCCTCCTCAAGGGAGGCTGATGCAGCTTCATGACTTCCCCAGGGATGGAGTGAAGATCAGGTCGAGAGTGGCCCGTCACGGGGGTCAGGTTGATTCTAATATTTTCTTTCCCATTTATCCTTGCTCACGAACTTCTCTGCAGTGATTATCTCAAATGGGTTGGTGTCTCCAGTGCTACAGAATGGAGAACATCAAGAGCCTTTCCCTCTTGGCTTGGTTCCAAGAGAGTACATTTCCTGGCTATGGGCTCAGTAGTTCTGCCTTGCCTTGGAGGGTTTCTTCCCCACCTATAGCCCCAAGTCCACACCCACCGCCTCTCCCATACACCCTGGGCCCAGAAATTCTCCAACAAGGAAACTGGAGCAAGAAAGAGTAGTCTCCATCTCCAGAAAGGCCTAAGAACAGAAATAGGATTCCGGTCTTGTTGGGTGTTGTGGCCACCAGGGCAGGAGGCCTGAGTCACCTGGGCTGTTACGTGCGGCCTGACTCAGAAATGTGCCACTGGAATGCCTGGCTTTCACCCCAAATGCAGCACGATTGCCTGTGTCCTCAGAGCCACCTCCCCTACTTTGCAGTGGCTCAGTGGGAAGGTAGGCAGTGTGTAGCATCATGAGATAGGACCCTCACCAGTGTCTCAGAACCTCCATGGTGGGCCTTTGGCAAGAGACTCTGGCTGGAAAATGCCACCCCGTGTGTCACCATCACCTTCTCCTTCCCTCTCCTGCTCAGCTAATGAGGCCTCTTTGGCTGCTTGAGGTTGTCAGAGGTCTGTATGGTGACTCCTCAACTGACAGGCCCTCTGGGAATGCAGTTCCCCTGTAATTAAATTCTTGTTAAAAAAAAAAAAAAAAAAAAAAAGGTCGTCGTCAGTCATACAAAGCTAGCTGCCTGCATTTGATGTGTGTGGGTTGCTGGAAAGGTGATAAAAAGTAGTAGTGTTTGAAGACCTTCGTTAAGACATGCCAGGTGAACTCCCTGTCGCACTGGTGTCATCTGCCTTTGCCAGTAACAGCCTCATTGCCTGCCCTGGACGGTGGCGCTGGTTCCCCAAGGACCATGGAATCGTCACCAGGCCATCTGTTGAGGGAAGGACAGTCTGCGGACAGTTGAATGTTCAGCAAAGAGAACTAGTTTAGGATTAACCTTGACTTAGGGGAAGGCTTATTATGGGATGGTCTGCTTTAAGCAAGTCAAAGCCCAGAGGGTCTCTTGGAGGAGGCTATCAGACTAGCTGCCCTTGGATGTGCCCAGCACCCCCCATTGGTGCTGGGGGGTCAGGGAGCACACTCAGGTTTGGAGGGCTTCCTGGAGGAAGCAGAGCATAAACCGTCCTCAGCTGTAGACGCTCAGGGGTGGGACTGGGTGGACAAGGCCTGTCTGGGGGATTATGATTAGATCCACCTGGCTGAGGCAGAACTGTGTGGAGAGATGCTCCTGAATGTCAGATTATAGTGTGTCAATGTCACATGAGAGGCTGTGGGGTCTTGTGAGTGTGCAAGAGTGACAGAAAATGATGCTAGGTACATTTTTGTGTGATTGACTTCTCAGCTGGGTTCACGGGATGGGAGGAAAGAGTCTGAAGACAGACACCCATCAGGCGACCTTTTCTGGTTTGGAGCCAGGTGACAATGACAGAATTGGGGGCTTGCTTCTGAACAGCTGGGGAAGGGGGAGGGGTTGTTAGGAGGACATGGATGGAATATGTTTTCTAGGAACTTCAAAAGTGGGGAGCCTCACCTTCCATAACAGCTCTGCATGTTGGGCAGGCAGTCTTCTCCCTTGGGACTGTGGCACCTCACTTCCCTGCACCCTGGCCTGAGCCCTTGCAGCTGCCGGTGCAGAGCAGGGATGGGGAGCAGCAGGTCAGGCACGTGGCTCCGTGTTCCCTCCAGGGTCTCTGGGTCATTCTCCAGCCACCTGATTGCAGTTTTGGTCAGCCAAATCGTTCTTTAGAAGAGCAAGCACACCAGCTCACCGGGCATGCTGCCACAGTGTGTAGTCATCGCCGAAATGCTGGTAAGGTGGGAGATTGTTTTAGAAAGGGACTGAGAGCCTAGTCTGCAGCTGAACGGCGTCCGGAGGCGGAAGCACCTCCCCGACTGTGCTGGAGATTGGGAGTGTGTGTGCTTGGCCGCCCACAGGGATGGCCCCGTATTGGTACAGAGGCCTGCGGTGTGTAAGACACCAGAAATGGGGTTTACTCCTTCCTCCTCCCTGATGGGGACAGCCAGGCATTCCTGCCCACAGCGTAAATTATAATTTAGTTTTTCTGAGCATGGCAAGAGAATGCCAAATTGTAGCTGTACCTATCATCCCCTTGTACTTTCTCTCGGGACACAAGGCTGGCCTTGGCTTCCACTTCAATCTCATTTCCCTGGTCTGCTCTCTGCCTTTCAGGTTCAAACCACATATGCATTTCCGAGCTGGTGAATTTGGTCCAGCTTTAGCTTCTGTTTGGGTGACGAACTTCACGTAACCCAGGTTTGCACATTAGGCAGGCTAAGGAACTTGAAAGCGATGAAGCCAAACAGGAGCTTTGAGGGGTAAGTGGGATAACTGGCTATTAAAACTGCAACAGCAAAACTAGCTTTCCCCTCCCCCAATGTTTCTAGCAGTGACTTTGTATTGCATATGCCACCAGCATGAACTGTTGAATTGGAAAGGAGCTCTTCAACATTGTCAGGCCAAGCCTGTTTCAAGCCTGCACTTAAGACCAAGAGTCGATTAAGCTTTGGGGTATGTTCTCCTCCGGAGGGGGAAAAGCAGGCTGGCATTTAGCATATATGTGCCAGCACGACCCTGCCCGTTGTTAAAGACTGGAAAATTTAAGCTGCCCTGAGCTCCCCAAAGACCCTGTACCATCCCCCATGCGGGACCCTCTTATGCCGCTGCATTCCAGCCAATAAAGGTTAATGCTGTGCAGGACTTGACTCCTGCCCCTTCCCAGGACCCATTCAATCAGTGGAAGCCACACTGGTTGTTGAATGTTTTGAGAAGCTCTGTGGCCTGCAGATTATGCCAAGGTCCCTGCCGCTAGAGCCTAGCATTTCCTGCTACTTTATTTTTCCTTTGTTAAGATAGAATTATACTTACCAAAGCCCCACTTGTCCTCCTAGGCCCGCCCAAATGTAACTTCGTCTGTGCAACCTGTCCTGGTCAGAATGTGTCACTGGCTTCATCACCCACATGACACTCGGTTTACAGCTTTCATACAGAACTGATGCTAGTGCTGCAACGGTTCACAGCAGGGGCTGTCCCCCCACCCCCAACAGGGGATATTTCACAGTGGACCGTGTCTGGAGATATTCTTGGCTGTCACAGTTAGAGGAAGGTCCTACTGGCACCTAGTGGGTGGAGGCCAGGGTTGCTGCTCAACAGCCCACGGTGCACAGGACAGACCCACGACAAAGAATTATTCGGCCCAACATCCCAGTAGTACCGAGGTGGAGGAACCCTGTACCAAAAAGACCGGCGAGTCTCTACGTCTGTCCAGCTCCTCCCTGTGAGCTCCTTGTGGGCAGGGCACTGCTGCTTGTATCATGCCCAACCCACTCCTCCTTGCCCACCCTCCGGAGCCAGGGCAGTTCTGTGCATTTAGTTGGACACTCAATAAATGCACTGTATTAAATTCATTCAGTTAAATTGAATCAAATTGAATTGCACCTAAGCTACCCCGCTGATTGTTAGACAAATCCACCAATTACCCTGTGCGGTAGCTCAGCCTTTCTGCTGCTTCCCAGAAAGTGAAGGAGGTGCGCACGGATCATGCCCGTCTCGGTGACCCCAGCCAGGCTCCTGAGAAGGTGAACACGGGGGCATTGGGGCAGGTGTGAGCGTTTTAAAGGCTTGAAACTGTGACAGTGAGTAGTTTCAGCTCCTAATTTATTGTCCATCTCGAGTGACCTTCTCATCGACCCCAAAATGATGGGGCTAGGAACTGCTCCTGTCCCCACTCTCTTTTGTAGGAGGCTTTGGAAAAGTGCAAAACTGTCCAAAATCGGTACTAAGAGTCAGTATGGTGAGGAGCAAAGCAGTGTTCTTGCTGAATTGTAACCCACAAAGAAAATGTTCATATCCCTGCTATATCAGAAACGTGTGGGCTTAGTTCCCTCACATATAAATAGAGATAATAAATTCTTACCTCCTTTGAGCCAGGGGCTAGACTTGGTCATCTCATGTGCCTCCACCAAATATACTGTGTTCCCTGTTCATTGCTTCATTTACCCCTCTGTCCGTATTTCCATTCCACAGGTGAGGCCATGAGGCACAGAGAGGTTGCGCTGCTTGCCCAGGGTCATACAGCTAGAAGATGGTATAGCCTGGTTTCAAACCCAGAGTCCACACCTCGCCCACTCTAGTACATTGCTTCATTCTTTCCTTATACTTCTCAAAAACTCAGCTTCTACCCATCCTTCCATTCTCTTCATGGAGTCTTGAAAACATAAGTCCATTCTGCCTAGGTGTTTTAAAATTATCCTTGGAATACCTACAGTAATCTCTGCTTTTTATGTTTCACTCACAGACTAAAACCAAAATTTGTCACAGTCAGAATTGGAGCTTTTCCTTCTTTTCAAGATTAAATTTTCTGTTCCATCCAGAATAACCTGTTCTCAAGCTTTATTCCCTGGTTTCGAGCAGATCTAAAATTATAAGAGAATTACCTTGCTTGGAAGCAGCTGGTATTTCTGTTCCCTGATGTGAGATGCTAGAGAGTGGAACTACCCAGAAACCGGGGGTTGGGGGGGCATGTTGGCCACATGGGAGGCAAATAAGGCTCTTTTTCTTTTCTTGGCCCTCTTAAAGATACGGCTAATTTTGGGCATGCTTAGTTTAATCTTACAACCGGAGAGGTACTTTTCTCCCTAAGCAACATCTTTCTTGAGCACACAATTCCCTCTTCTCGAGGTGAGCAGTCCCTCTCCAGCTGTTCACAATTACTAGTTAGTGAACAAAGAGGCCAACAAACAGAATTAGCTATTGGGCCATAGTTTGGGATTGAACGAAAAGGAGGAGAAAGACCTCAGTCTGCCCCCCACCCCCCAAGGAAACAACAGAGCATCTACATGTTTCCATTGGTGATTTATCATAGTCACACCGGAAATGTCCATAGCCAGCGTGTTCCCACTGTGTGAGGAAGGATTACAGGTGATTCCTTATTTTGTTAGAAGTGGAGGCCCAGAAAGGCTTTTCAGACAGCGTACCTGGCTTCATCACAGGATGGAAAAGGATTGGGCTGCCTCCCTTCAGAGGGGTGTGCTTCATCCTGCCATATCTGCTAGTCAGTGGTGGCCCAGAGGAAGTGGTACTTCTCTCTCTTTCTCTCACTGTTTCACTCACTCATTCTCTCTCTTTTTCTTTCTCTTTTCATCTTCAATATGTCCACTACAGAAAGAGATATAGGCATTCATATTCAACTAACATTTATTGGCATGTAATTACATCACCTCTTTTCAATCTCGTTATAACCCTTTCCATTTATTGAATCCAGAGATTGAGCATAAGACTTGCAGTCTTCCTCAGGGACATGCCTACTGAGTAGCAGTACCAGGAATTAACTGTGGTCTCCAAATTCGGTGCCCACAGTCTTACGAATTTGTTTCTCATAAATGCCAATTCTGTTGGGAAGGGATTCAAAAAGAAAAAGAGTGCTAAATTGTGAGATTGTAAGTGCGCTCGGCCTTCTGGAAGCTGCACAATGCAGGCTGACCAGGAAGGGTGGGCGGCAGTGGGCGTGAGCACTGTACACGCACCCACTCTGCTGCCCCATGAGATCACCTCTCAGGAGATATTTAGAAGCGAATCCCACTTCCTACTTCCTCAGCAAAGCTCCACAGTCACTTTCCTGGCTGGGTGGTGCGGCAGTTGTTCTTCCAGGCCCCCGAGGCTGAGGAGGCAAATTCTTGCTGTTTCCCTGCCTCCTCTGCTGCCCTCTCTTCTCCCTTTCTTCTTGCTCTTTGGAGACGATAGGTCTTCCTGGACTACTGACCTCTGTTTCTCTTTGCATTCTATTCTCTGTCTTGCTTCCTGTTTTCCTTCCTTCCCGCTTCCTGACTTTTTTGTATCCTACCTTTGACAAGGTGTGGCATACCTTAAAAATCTTCCTCAGAGTGACCTTGTGCTTATGATGAATGGACATGGTTGTCACCAGGGTTACTGATGACCCAGCCCACCTCTCACATGCCTTCCCCTCGACACTCTGGCCCTCACGTTCCATTCTGTTTCTGCCACTGGCTCTGTTGCTGAAGGCCAAACCTGCCCTGAGTTTCCTCACTTGGATCAACTGGAAAGCTCAGCAGTTCCTCCTGTCTTTCTGACCAGTCATCTGGTGGACCTTTAGCACCTTGTTGCTTCAGCAAGCACCCAGGAAACTTTTGGGGTGTGTTGCCACGGAGACGATGGAGTCATTCCTGTAGTCCCTTCCTTAGACTTTCTTATGCAACCTGCCCTCTTTCAGGATTGTTGTGGTGCTACAGGGAGGTTTCTTAAATTAATCCTGTCAAAATAGCCTTCGAATTCTTTTGGCACAGGGATTTTTTTTTTTTTTTAAATCTCATAAGACACAAATTGTTCAAGGGAAGAACTGGAAACAAAGACAACTTGAGAGGACTGGAGGGAGCTTGGAGAGCATTTAGAGGAAAGCTTGGAAATGATTGATGGACTGGAAAATGGGACCACAGATGAGAAGTGAGAGGAAGGGGGGTTATTAAACTGGGAGAAAAGCAGGCTTACAGGTGACCTAGTAACAGGCTTCAAGTTTGTGAAGGGTTAGGATGTAGAGGTTGGTGATTAGCTGGCTCCCTGTTACCACCAGAGAAGGAAACATGCTTAATATGGAAAATAAGGGATTGTGAATGCAGGAGGAACTTCTTACCATAGAGTGCGAAAAATGCAGCAAGGAGTGGGGCTCGGCATCTTTTACCAGGCAGTGTCTTCCCCAGAGAGACGGGCACTGAAGTGGTGAAGGGGCCTTGCCCATGGATCGTCACGTGCAGAGGATCCCATCACTTGCCCTCCGACTAGTACCTGCATGGCGGCATCAGCATCCCCTGGGCACATGTTAAAAATACATTTTCTGGGCTTCACTCAGATCTCCTGGTTCAGAATTTCTGGAAGGGAAGTCCAGGAGTCTGTTTTAAACAAATTTTTCCAGGAGAGTCTCACTGACTTCTTAGCTCATTGGGAACTAAGGCTCCTGGTGTTTGGAGACAGTCACCCAAATCGCTCTTGTTCCATTCAGTGTCCTCCAAGCTCTTTCAACGTCCATGAACCTTTCCAGAGCCCGGGGCACAACTGCTCAGTGGCCCCCTCCAGTGACTGTACTGGCCCGGTGTGGGCCACAGCTGCCCACAGCCCCGAAGAAACCCCGTGCCTCTCCTTAGGCGGAAGCACGAAGGTGCTGGAGAACATCCCCATCCCACATTCTTTTTTCTTGACTTCAGTGGTTGAAGTCTTCAATACCAGCTTTGCGGAGTTTTCCAATACTGAGAAGTCCCTCAAAGCCCCTCCATTGGCCCAAAGGGGCTAGGGTAGTAGGAGCCTGGAGCTGAGAGCCGATGTCTCTTTTGCTCATGAGCAAGCAGGTCACTGTACCTCTCTGGTTGCAATTTCTTCCCTGCAATTGGAAGAGGCCGAACAGATAATCTCTAAACTGCTTCCAGCTTCAGCTCTGCCTCTGCTGGCCATTTGAAGAATTGCAATGCTTGACTGATCTTGAAGAGTACACAATGTTAGATGTGGGGCAGTATTTCACAGTGGTTTTTTTTCTCTATCATTGTATTGGAAGACTTGGTATGCATGAGGAAGAATACACTACTATGCCTATATCCAGTTAGCTCAGCTTATGTATGAACCTGCTGCGCACCACATGGGACCACGGACGATCTTTTCTTTCACTTGGTGGCATCACATCCAACTACAGATCCTGTTCTTTGGCCTTGGAACAGTTTTTGTGTGTTTTAAATGTGGAGCCTGTAATCAAAAAGTACTGTTCATGGGAGAACAGGAATGTTGGGGGTCATTATTTTGTAGCTTTATTTGCTTTATCCCTGGTGAGTTCCAGGATGCAGTGGTATCAAAAGAAGGAGGAGAGGGAGAAGAGATGGAGGAGGAAGAGGAGGAAAGGAGGAGGGGGGAGGGGGAGAAAGAGGGGGAGGAAGTAGCTCCAGTGGCAATGATTAATTTTGCTTCTGAGCTATCAGAGATTAGACACACTCTTTTACTTAAAAAAATAAATGAAATTTTAGTAAAACAAAAATTTTTAGTTGTCTATCCCAGCATCTAACATAGCCTTCTCCTTAGTAACTGAACCTTGGTTTACAGCTGAACATACTGCTACCTCAACTAAAAAGACTAGATTTTCCAGTCTTCTGTAAGGCTTGGTGGCAATTTCCACCAATAAAAGATAAACTAAAGTACTGAATGCTGTAATGTAATGAAGGCTCCTTAAAGTGGAAGGATGAGTCCCTTTTCTTCCTTTCTTACTCCCTTTGACTTCATGGAGTGCAATTGTAATGGCTGGAGTTCTAGCAACCACATTAGAAAATGAGATAGAAGTCAAGCATGAAGGATGCCAGAGTAGGAAGAAGAGAACCTGAGTCCTGGTGACCAAGGAGCTGCCATCCCAGCCCATTTCCCTGTAGACAGCTTTATTTGAGAAAAAAATTAATCACTATTAATTTTGGTTTATTTATGCAGTTGAACCAAGTATTAACAGTTACATGTAGATTCTAAGTGAGCTGACTGAGATGATGAGAGTGAAAGTGGACTTAATAGCAGATGTCACATCTGAATTGTTCTGCACAGTAGATTTTTGCAGGATGACGTGCAACCAACTGAGCCACAAGCCACACAGGTCAGGGCTGCGCAGTGGACTTTTGATTTAACGGTGCAGGAACAGGCACAGCCTGGGTGTGACATTCCTGCCTCTAATGAACCATGGCCTTGACCAAATTACCCTCCTTAATCTCAATTTCTTCATATGTATATTAGGATAATAATCTCTACCTCAAAGTCTATTCATAAGTATTAGATATTATATGTATAATGTGTATTTAATACCTTGCACATCATGTTTAAAACAGTAGCTACTTGTGCGTGTGTGACCATCCGTTCTCTCCAGCTGGACCAT
The DNA here is from genome assembly GCF_987537825.1 of Furipterus horrens. Lineage (NCBI taxonomy): Eukaryota > Metazoa > Chordata > Mammalia > Chiroptera > Furipteridae > Furipterus > Furipterus horrens. Next base: position 95,210,165 of record NW_028327174.1, on the reverse strand, counting down.
AATCTTCTTGAAGGCAGAGACCAGATCTTAAAAAATTTTTATGTGGACTATGTGATAGGTGCTCAGTATTGTTATTGAGAAAGCAGAATTTTACAGATTAAGAATTTATTTTTCTATGAGAGCTGTGATCAAGCCTGTGGTCCATCTCTATCTCCTATGGCTGCAAATGGTATAATGAGGCAGAGCGGGAAAGAGTGAGCAGAGCAAGGGACGCTTGGCTCAGAGGTGCATGCATCACCTGGCCACTTTGCCAGGCAGCCATGGGTGAGCCTTCCTCCTTCCCAGGTGTGAACTGAACAGTAAGAAGTGGTTTGTCACCCTAAGGAAAGCTCTACATAAAAGAACTTTGCAGGTAGTATTCCATTGTATATACATACAATATCTTCTTTATCTTTTCGTACTTTCTGCGGAGTATGGGTTATCTGGCTCCTTCTCCTCTCTTTTCAGTGAGTTCTTTGTCTGCCTGGGTGCTCGGTGGAAGAGCACCTATAAGTGCTTACTGCATGCCCAGCACTGGGATCCTTTCCCACCCTCTCCTCTTCCTGTTTTCCAGCATTGTTTTCCTTCCTTCCTTCTGAAGGGGCCCCTGTGTAGGAGTGGATGTGATGTACATTTGGGAAGTCGAGGAAAGTAACCTGGGAGTTCTTTTCAGCCCAGAGATCCTCATCTTCCTGAGCAAGTTGGTGAGAGCAAAAGTGTGCACTAAGATCCTGCAGGGTGGGGAGTGGGGAGTAAAGAAGGCCTTACATCTCAGGTGATCGCCAGTGAAGCGCTGTTGTGTGTGATTCCAAACTTAGTGGCATGCCTGGAAACGAGGAGGCCAGCATTGTCACGTCTCCGTGCCTGGCCATGACCGGGACGCAGAGCTTTGAGTGCTGGGTCAGCAAAAGGGCAGCCCTAACTAATCAGTCTGTTGTCCCAGCCCCAGCCCCAGCCCCAGCCCCAGCCCCAGGATGCTCAGAACTCAAGAAGAGGCTAGATCAGAGTGAAGGCTGACACCCCATCCCCCATTTTAGCTGTTTTTCTTCCATAATTGATGTGATCTGAAGGTCCCTCAGTGAATGGTTATAAGAATAAAGAAAATAGGTTAGGAAGTTCATACAAAAGGAAAAGCGCGATCTTTACAGGCTTCTCTGATGGTCGGTATGTGACTCGAGGCTGGGCGGTGGCGGTCCCGCAGCGCGGCTTGTTTGGGAGGCACAGCCGCCGTGGAACAGGTTGGGGGTGACGCTGGGTGCCCCAGCGAGGCCTGTTCCGTTGTACAAACCGGCCCGCCTGAGTGCGGTGGCCTAGTCCAGACCAGCAAGGATCGAAGGAAGGAAGAACTCAAGTTACGCAGAAATGTACCACAGATCACCTGCATAAACAAAGGCATGACAAATGATTTCTTGGTAGTTCATAAAAGAGCTGCAGAAGCAAAATAGTCTCATCTTCTGCTAGAAGACTTGTTCAGTTAAATGCAGAACATCTAAACACACTCTTGCCATAGCTTACGAGGAGTCCCAGCTCTCAGAAAGAAAGGCAGCAGCAGAGACCACCATGCGGGACCAGATTCTGAGCAAGGCCGCTGTGAAGGAGAGTGGCTAGTCCTTCTAAGGTTCCTACTCATGAAAGGAGAGGCTATTACACATAACGCAGCCCATTGATATCAGGAAAAGGTGTTTTAGAATGTGCAGAGAAGAGAACAGTCTTGTGATTCCCGGAGAATCTCTGAAAGGCAAGGTGGGTCAGAGAGAGCAGGACTAGCAGAGGCTGGTGGAGAATGCTGAGACATCAGGTGGGCTCCTGCAGGGAGTAAGGCAGGAAGGAGAACAAGGATGCTCTGGGGCCCCTGTCAGTGAGAACGGCCTGCAGACTAGAAGCAGTACAACCAACATGCTTACAGAGCAACTAAACAAATGCACTTACAATATTTGCTTCTTTTAGAGAGTTAAAGTCTGTCTTGACTAATTTTATCCTAAGTAGGAGAAGAACCTCATAACATTTTCTTAGAGCTTTTGACAGTGATTCCCCTGAAACGTGGATCATTCATAGGGGCCAGAGAAAGCAAACATTTTGATTTTCTAAAGTCCAGAGGCTCTAGAAGAGTAAGCTTGATGTTCCTCCCTGGCAAATTCTTGGAATAGATTCCCTAAAAGATGGCATGTGTGTGTTTTAGAAAGAAATCACTACTCTTAGAGAACATCGAGTTAACTGGATTTTTTTTCTTTGTGGTGTAACTAGTAAAGCTCAAAAGAATACTTAAGATAGTATTGATTTGTATAAGGCATTTAGGAACATCTATGAGGATTTCTTTGTGAAAAATATTGAGAAATAGGTTTGTAATGTGTTAGCCAACTCGGATTAAAGAATGTGGATTGCAAATTAATATCAGTCTGGAGAGAGGTTTCCAGTGCAATGCCATAGGGCTCGGGCCTAGTCAACATGTCTACCGTTGAGACTGCAGAAAGGAAACTTATCAAATTTGTTGAAGACACAAAGTTGGGATAGATGAGTAAGGCCATGAATGGAAAACAATGTTTACAAAATTCATACTGGCTTCTTACTTAAAAAGCATACTTGATATGCTTCCTAAGAACTTCCAAGTAAAATATCTATAAATACACCAACATGTTTAAAATTGGCAATCACATTATAAATTATAGAGCAGTAAAGAGCATACATCAAAGAACAAGTGGAATAAATGGATTGAGAGGCACATTCCTGGCCTGCATTCCACACTGACAGCCCACAAAGAACTGGATTGTTAAATAAGATATAATTCAGATGGAAAGGTATTATAAAGACATATTAAGATATGCAAGGTCTCAGCAATAAACCATTCAAGTTGTCCTCCTGAGACAGTGAATCAATTAATACTAATGTACCAGGTGACTGAAATGCATTGAAATTAAGGACTCTGGGATAGTGTAAAATAGACCAATGCTGAACTTGAAACCAATTAAATAGAGCTAGGGCTTAATAATTAAGAGCACAGACCCTGGGATCAGAGAGACCAGCAAATGAATCCCAGCTCTGCTTCTTACTGAATGTCAGACTATGCAGGAGTTATTTAGCCTTCTGAACCCCATTGGAAAAGTGAGATTTCTCTAAGGATTAAGAACAAAATGTAGGTAAAGTGCTTGATGTGGCAACTGGCACATAGCAAATGCCCAGTAAATTATAGCTCTTATTGATCCTGTTAATATTATTAATAAAAATAACTATGTTAACTGTGGTTACAACATGGAAATTAGAATTTATTTTTTAAATGCTATTTTCATAAATAATTATATGATAAGGAACTGCATATGCAACACATGCTTAAATTAATAATGATAAGAAAATAGTGGATGCTAGAAGAAAACTGGTATTAAATGTATTTAACAAATTACATATAGTTGTCTTAAGGAGGGGAGCCAGAGTTTTGTTTTGGATTTGTTAAATTATAGAAGTTTCTGCAGAAAGACTAAAAATGAGGTTTTCTACTTTCAAAAACACCAGGAGGCTAAACTAAAGTATAGTCCGTGAAATTAAAAAATGAGAAAATAAACACACAAAAATATCCAGAAGCATAAAACAAAATGGCAAAAGTAAGGTCAAGCATATCAACTATGGTAAAATGTAAAAATGGGTTAAATGCTTTTATTACTGTAAGCCTAAGACTTAGATTTAGCTTTAAAAACAAACCAAAGCATATTCTGTATAAGAGAGACACTCAGAACCAAAAGACTAAAAATAAAATTAATAATATAGGAAACAGTATAAGAATAGATTTGATAAGTAAAGAGCTAGTGCTATGAAATAAAAATATTAAGTGGCCTCTGGAAATTTTAGAAATAAAACATAAAATTAATAAAGAAACACGATAACATATACGTATAAGAAGATTTTAAAGCTAAGAGAATTAATACTATTCACAGTTGTACGCTAAGAAATTTGAAAATCTCTAGTAATTTTCAGTAAAAATATGAATTTTGACTTCTAGATAGTATGTTCCAAAACACAGAAAAGATTAAAGTTAAAAATTTATTTAGTAAAAGAAGCATTATCTTGACAAAGACGTTATAAACACAAAAAATGTGCAACAATTTTACATATGTACACAGATGAAAGAAAAATTGAATCCAGTGGATTTATAATTAGGTAGGATATATCCAATGAACTCAAGGACTATTTTGTACTGGGAAATTTGTTACTATAATATATCACATCATAAAATCAGCTAAAAAGTAACATGCAATAAAATTCAATATTTTAAATAAAAATCTTAGAATATTAGAAATAGAATGCTATTCAATATGATAAGGAATATCTATTTCAAACCAACAGCAAACATTTAGTGATGAAATCCTGGAGTCATTTCCTTCAAAATCAAGAACAGGGAAGGGATGTGCACTAAACTACTGTATTTGCAATTAGCATTCTAAAAGGTCTAGAGGGGTAACAAATATGATTATAGTCCTAGAAAATCTAACTCAGAATGTTTAGGATTAATAAAAGCACCCAAAAAGGTGGCTGGATATGCCATAAGTATTTTAAAGTCAATAGCCTTTTTATATATCAAAAATTAAATAGATGAGACTATATGACAAAATTTAAATTTAACTGAAGGACATGGAAGAACAGTTTGAATAAATAGAAACAATCATATTTCTATAGGAAAGACTGAACATTGTGAAGATGCAACATCTTTTCAAATTAATTCATAACTTTAATTCCAATCAACAGCCCAGGGTGTTTTGGGGGAAGAGGAGAAGATGGAGGGTACTTGACAAAAGTAAATCTAGAGTTTATTTGGAAGAATAAACAGGCAGAATTTACCTAGAAAAGCATGTAAAGAACACTATTGAGGAAAGGATCATTTTCAGTGCAAAAAATGTAGTCTTTTTTTTTTTTTTTTTCACTGCCTTATAGCCCCGGCCAGCCGGCAGCCAACTGGGCAGAGGCACCAGGGCAGCAAAAAATGTAGTCTTATTGTTAAACAGAATAGTATAGGCAATGGTGTCCACAGGTAGAGCAGGAAAACAAAACAGCTAGGAAACAAACTCTAGTAATGACATTGGCTGCTGTGTAGAATCCAATTATTGAAAAGAAATGTGTCTAAAATAACCTGTATGTAATAATATCATTTTCAGAGTAGAGGTCAACAGCCCTAAAACAACTGATCAGTGGCAGGGCGGAAGAAAATGTGCCTCATCCCATTGTAGCTTTATACTGTGTACTAGAAGAGAAAATCTGTTCTCTCATAATCAGTTTAAAATCACCTCCAATTCATGTATATAGTAAATGTCAGATCGTCTTGCTTTGAGAAATCACCTGGAACACAGTCTAGGATTTTACACCAGGTTTATTGAAGGAAGGGAGGGAAAGGGGTTAGAGGTCAGAGAAAACTCCCAGACCAACTCGAGGGGCTGTAGGAGCAAGGGAAAGAGGAAGGGGGAGAGGAAATGAAACAGGAGTGGAGACACCGGGTCACCCATGCGAGCTGTAGAAATTGCCTGCCTGTGCAGTTGGCAGGCTCAGTCTCCACACTTTGCAGAACGTACATTTCAGTTAGGGTTAGTTTACCCATCAATGCACTCGGCAGATTAATTTGCATACGGTTCATTTACATATGTCAAAAATCCTGGTGGGCAGTCAGCTGCCACCATGTTTTGACAATAAATTTTTGAAATTTTGAAATTTTTTTCAAAAAAAAAAAAGAAATTAGGGTGTATCTTATATAGGTGCAACTATAGCTCGTGAGAACTTACTAGTATATAATAAATCAGACAAGTCCAGGGGAAGATGGGTGAGGGAAAGGGGCTGGATTAAGTGTTCAGAAGGAAACATACACACTTTACTTTTCTACCTTCTACATTTAGCCAAAACAAATTACAGATGCATTAGTCAAATACAAAATAAGAAACAATTAAAAATTGGGGAAAATGAATATTTAACTGCTCTCTGAATTAGAGAGGACTTTTTAAACGTGAAAGTAACGGAAAAAAAAATCATGAAAACAAATTTTTTACCCACAGAAAAATTACAGGAAACTTTAGAAGGCACACACTGGCAGGAAAAATATTTATTTTTAAGAATGACACACACATGGTCAGTGTTTCTGTTGGAAAAGGAGATCTTAGAAATCAGTAAGGGAAACACACACACCCCCGTGAGAAACTGGGCAAAGAACATGAGCAGGTTTATTCACAAAAGGTAAACTACACATTGGTCAACATCTGTTTTTTAAATCTCCTCACTAGTAAAACAAAAATGCATATTAGAACAAAGTGTTATTTTGCACTTATCAAATTGACAAAGATTTATTTTTAAAACATAATACATTAGTGAAAAGTGTGGTGGAATAAGCTGTCATATACTGTAATCAAAATAGAAAAATATATAACCTTTCTAGAAACAATTTAGTAATATGTATCAAGGTCTTTGAAATGTTCATATCATTTTACCAATAATTTTTCTTTTAGGAATCTAGGCCAAGAAAATAATTAGGTAAAGATTTATATTTATGTACAGTGATGTTCATGGCAGCATTATATATAGCAGCAAAAAAAAATTGTTTTTTTGGAAATAACCTAGCATCAAAGGGGAATGTTTAAAAAATTTGTGTTATAATTCATGTGATGATCTAATAAAAAGTTATGTTTTTAAAGCTTACAAGTGAAGTGCTCATTTTATATTAATAGTGGGATATAAAACATATGGACAGCTTAATAACAAAGTTTAAAAGGAAAATAAATAGGCATAATGTCACATTTTCTGTACAACATAAAAATAAATTCAGTAGTCTGTGAATAAAAGTTCTGGAACAAAACTAATGAAATAAATTTGTTATTAGAAGTGTGAAGTTCTGCACTCAGGCTTAAACAATAGAAAGGAAGAGGGCTGACTTAAATCTGCATTTATTGAAAGACCAGGGGGCTTTAGGTGTCCACAGGCTGGGTGATATGGCTGGGCTGACTGGATGGCAGCCTCTGATGTCCAGGTGGGGAGACAGTGGTCCCCTGTGCTCTGTACAGGTTCAAGCACATCTTGAGGGTTGTTTGCCATTTTTCTAGGGCGCCGAGGAGATTCCTCATCTCATCTTGGTCACATCGGTGAGGGAGGCCAGGGGAGCCATCTATAAACCCTGTTATAGGAGGACCGGTGGTGGCATCTAGGGATGCTTCATCAGGAGAGGAGAAGATGTAGGGGCGGTGTGATAGCCAGTTTCAGTTACATGAAGGGCTGTCACAAAGAAGGAAAATTTGGCTAATTCTGAGTGGCTTCAAGAAACAGACTAGACCTTGGGTAGGATTTAAAAGGAGGCCGACTTTAGAACAATGTAAGGTTTGGATACTAACAATTAGGTGTGTTAGCAAACGCAGGTCCATCTTGAAAAGTGGTGGTCTCACCAGGACAAACAGAAGCTGAAAGACCCTCCTGGAGGAGTGATAATGAGAGGCTGTGTCGGGCAGAAATTGGCCTAGAAGGCATGGAAAGACCCTTCCATCAGTGACTGACTGGAGGTCTACGTGGTCAGACAAAAGCTTGGGGATTGCACTGATCCTCAGGCCTGTGGTTCTCAGCTTTTGCTGTGCAGCAGAATCTCCTGACAAGCTTACGAAGAACACAGATTGCAGGACTCCACCCCCAGTTTCTGATTCAGGAGGTGGGGCCTGACATTCTGCATTTCTAACCAGCTCCTGATGATGCTGATGCAGCTGGTCCAGGGACTGCACCTTGAGAACCACTGATTTAGGTCAATAGAAACAAATATGGAGGTTTTATTGAGCCTGTAGCTTAATGATATAGAAAGCCCAGCAACAATATATGGCATATGGCAAACACATGCTAAATAATAGCTGGCTTTCTTAGCTTCCAATCTTGGACTACACTGTCAAACTTGTGGAATTCAATTACAGGCTGTTTGGAGGTCTGAATGGATTCACATTTCTACCCTAATGATAGGACAGTCCTCTTGGCAGGCCACATAAATTGATGCTGATTACTCAAAGTCTCTAAGGGAAGCAGGTGCTCTTACATGGTGGGGAAGTTCATTGTTACTTAGACTTTCATGAAGAAATGTAGTATATTATGGATCTTGGACTTCAAGATGGTGCACAAGCAGCTTTTCGGGGTTTTGTTTTATTGGTTGGTTGGTTCTTTGTTGTTTGTTGTTTTACTTGACTCTAGAAGGAGGCTTTCCCTCAGTTAAACACCTTGCTATGATTACAGCAGATACTTAATGACATAGAACACCATAGACCTCAAAACTTTGATGATATCCTCGCTGTGAGTAACCCTAATGAAGATGTCCACCTCTTATGATTGTCTCAATTCAAAGTGAACATCATTTATTTGAAAATTTAGCTAATTAATTTAGGAAGGAACTGCCTTCCCCCCACACTGTCCCAACCTCCTGTTGGTCTCTTCTTAAGCTCATGATGTGGAGTGTCAACACACTGTTTACTTAACACACTCTGGAGTCAGTTGCCATGGAGCTGGGGAGAAATCTGGTTCCCATAGCAACATCAGGTTGACTGGTTGCACCTTATACCCACAGGCAGATCTTGAGCAGTGGTATTTGATCTCCAGTTCATCTGGGAGAAATGGGCATATGTAGTACTGAAAAATGTTCCATTTTCCTACAATCCATCCAGTCTTGCCTGCCTGCCTTCCACTCCCCATTTTACCAAAATTAATATAATAATTTCACATACCCTTTTTTAACCTACAGAAAGAAACTGAAGTATTTAATGTCTTTGTCAGATAAAGGTAGAGTTTGGAGGGTCAATTCCTATTTGTCCCCCTTTTCAAGGCCACTTTCATCTTCCACCCATCAGCCTGTCATCCCTCTAGGTCAGTCCAGCAGGCCTGGCAGGCTTCAGGAGAGAGATCCTGTCAGCTACAGAGACCCACAGTGTAGGTCATGTTGATGGTGACAGCTCTGAGCAGGCCTCCAAGAGCCTGCCTTTTTCTGCATGAAGCTTTGCTCCAGAGGCTTATTAGCAAGATTAACAAATTGATGGGGGAGCAGCCCCAGGAGAGACCCTCCTGACTCATCTCCAAAGAAATGATGTGTCATCAGCCAGTTTGTATTTTAAGTGGGGAGCTGGCCTGCTGTTCTGGGGAATATTCATAACCTAGACTTGTGAAAGGCAATGCGGACATTAACCCAGATTGTTTGTAACAGAAAAGAATCCCATAGGCTCACCCATGATTTCCATTATTTCCTACAATCATTTGAGAGCCTTATAGGTCTCCTTGTGGAAAACATTCCCATGTCTTTCTCCTTCAGTTACTTATATTTCACCATTCATTCATGTAACACATGGCCATTGAGGGTCTACATGCCAGGCTCTTGTTTAGACCCTGGAGGAACACCTTCGAGTAACACCCATAGGTGTCCTCTTTCCTCGTACCTATATTCTAATGAGGAGATAGACCATAAACAAAGGAAGGGAAATATCAGAATTGTGAAAAGTGCTATTATAGACATAAAATAGGGTGACATGATAGGGAATAAGAGGATGCTGCAAGTTGAGTGGTTGGGCAGAGGCCTTTGGAGGTGACATTGAGACCTGACTGCACAAGGCACCCATGGGACAACTGCAGAGACGAAGGAGCCCTGTGCAGTGTTCCAAACTCAGGGGAGAGCCACGAGGGGATGGTTGGAGTATAGAACCAGGGGCCACATGGGTAGGATTTGCCAGCCATGGGGAGAAATTGGATTTAAAATGAAAGATATTGGAACCATTGAGAGTATTTTAGCAGGGAGACAACAGAATCAGATTCATACTTTCAGTTGTGCCTCAGCTGCCTCATAACACCCTTGCAGCCCATCCCCTGTGCCTTTCCTTTGGTGGTAATGAGGAAAAGCCATTTGCTGCCTTCATGTGCTTGAAGATGATCTGCAAGTCACACTCACCTTTTTGTCCAGGCTCAATAAATTTGATCCCATCATTCTTCCCTTGTGCATGCTAAACTTTGCTACACCAGCCTCCCAGAGACATCCCAAATTTCTTTTGCATAGAATTCTGGAGGTACCATGGCCCTCAGAGAATACCAGGTTCAATGCTTCATTTACATGCACGGAAACTTGGGCACCAGGGGGGTAAAGTGACCTGGCCAACACCACACAGCTAGGTAGGGTCTGAGCCTCTGGGAGCAGAACCCTTCCCAAGTGCGTTTACACACCACTTGCATCTGTTTTCTGCTCCTTTTCTGCTTAGTCTTCTCCACCTTTCTCCAGGTCCTGCTGCTCTTCGCTAGTGTGCTAGAACTTTCTGGTATTGGGATGTTGTTGATTGCAGTGTATAAAGAGTTTGGCCATCATTTTTGGTGATCCTGAGGTTTTTACTGTGGTAGCAGTCAATGTTTTTACCCTTTTCTGCTTCCATGTTATTTGTGGCTCCCATTGGAGCCCTCCTAAATTCTCTACGTCTTCCTAAGCCCTGCTTATTTTTCTGACTGGGGAAACTGGGTGTTACTGTTCATCCATGGACATCTCTGTGAGATGGCATGATGATGTGCTAGGGAGGCTGCTGGAACATGGCCTTCCAGGTCACGGACCCTCTGCGCTCACAGTAGCACACCACAGCCCACTCCGTGGCCCACACCGTGGCCCTCTCCACAGCCCACTCCACGGCCCACTCCACAGCCCACTCCACGGCCCACTCCATGGCCCATACCACGGCCTACACCGTGGCCCACACCGTGGCCTACTCCGTGGCCTACTCCGTGGCCCTCTCCACAACCCACTCCATGACCCACTCCACAGCCCACTCCGCAGCCCTCATCATGTAGACTCATCAGAGTCTAGGCTGTAGGGTAGGAATTTAGCCAGGGCTGCTTTTCCCACTCCTGGACCTTGACAGAACAGGTCAGAGCCCCACTCTATCACACACCCACGTATAGGTTCCTATCTTCCCTTTCCCCACCAGCCCCTGTCCACTGCAGAGCCAGCTTTTTAGCCATTCATTTATCACTCAGACAATACTTAGGATAGGTAATAACCACAGCTGCAAGAACGACACATCAGTGTTAGTGACTAACAGACCATGTCCCACCAGTGTTAGCCCTGCTGCATCCCACCAGCACAGTCAGGAAAGCAAACAGCAAGGTTAAAGCTCATTTTCTTCACTCTCCAAGTCACACATCCAGTGGAAGCTGGACTCTTAGAGAGCTGAGGGGTTCCACGTCCGGGCCCATGGCAGGAGAGCCTCGGAGCTGGGCAGTGTTGTTTGGGAATCAGGGCTTTCAGTGATAATATATACCTTAATCTTTACGAAAACTTTTGAAGATAAGATTATTATCCCAATTTTCAGACGGGGTAACTGAAACTGAGAGAGGATAAATGATTCATCCCCAATGAACTGGCTGAGGAAAACCTGGCTCCAAGCTCATGTCTCACAAGGCTGCGCTTCTCTCTGGGCCGCAGATGTGCTGAGCAGCCACCAGGAAGTAGTGCAGCTGAGATGCTGCAGAAGAAGGAACAGTGTCTGCCCCGTGAGCCACCTCGGCAGGCTGGGTTGGATAGGGATACCCTGGGCCTAGATGGGGCTCAGCTTGGGAACGCCTGATGACAATGATGCCCCGTGTTGTGGCGCAATAGGGCAGGCCTGGATTGGCGTCTGGCCAGCTCCTCAGGGACCGTAAGTGAGGCATCTTAGCTTTCTTACTACAAAGTGAAAGAATTGGACTAGCTACATTCACTGATATCATTCTGTGATTTGGAAAGCTCTTCATTGATTATCAGGTGTTTCCTTTTTTAGGTATTTTCAACTTCCCATTTATAGTCAGCAATGACTTGTCACCTGTGGGTTTTTCAGGCCCCCTGTGTCTCTCCTATTCATACATCACACCATAAGGACGGTATTTGTTATTATTATTATGAAGTTGAGTCTTTGCCTTAGTATAGCAAAAGTGGCTCTCTGAAAGTGGTGACCTCATCAGTGCAGGGCCATCGGCTGTCAGCCCTCAGCCCTCCTGGTGCTGCCTAAGCCCATCAGTGACTCCCAGGCTAACTGCCCTTCAAAGTGGGAGATGTTGTTCTGGGACCCATAGATTGAGAGCTATCTTGTCTTCCAGGGATGAAACCAGTCAGGATCTTCTCACATGGGAGGATTGTGAAAAAGTTAAATGATCTAGGAACTGTCAGAGAAGACCCAAATCACCAAGCAAACAAATCAGAAGGGCTGGGCAGTGGGCCTACCGGGCCCTGTGCAGCACTTCATTGCCTGGGCCTGGCACTAATGGGTGTTAGATAAATATTGGTTGAATTGCCATGATTGTTCAAGTAGAGGAGAAGCTGAGCTCAAGGCGAGAACTCCCCTTGAGTCTTAGCCTTGGGCAAGTGGCATCTTTTTTTGCCATAGAAAAGCATGGCGCCACCCAGAGTGCCCTGAATTATAAAGGTCAGGTTGGAGCCCCAGCTCTGGACCTGATGTGTGACTTTGTGTAAGTCACTGAATACTGAGCCTTGGTTTGTTTGTGAGGGCAAGCACTCCATCTGCAAGTCCTTACAAAGCATACCTGAGCTTGGGAATGGAGGAGGAAAGAGAACAGGGGTAAGGTCCCCCCCACCTACATATCCCCATGTGGCTCAGTGCCAGCACTTAGGTTCTCAACAAAAAACATTGGTTGGATAGATGACTAGGTGGGCGACAGATGGACAGATAAATAGACAAGGAATGTTTTGAGAGCTGCAGAAGATAAACATCACTCTCTTTGAAAGGGTTGTCCTGTCTTTCTGTAAAGGCCAGGGGACGGTGCCCTGCTGTCTGTTTCTGCCCAAGGAGCACTTATCCTTTGGGAGCTGCATGGGGGCTGGACTAACCCAGTGACACTCGGCACCACGCTTTACCTGGGGCTCTGCTACTCTGGGCTAAGTGATCCTTCGTCCATCACTAGAGGAGTGTGTTCCAGGCACACCTTTCTGCACAAGCATACCCCAGCCCCCAGCTCCTCAGCAGAGAGGAGGTGGGGGGGCGGCCCAAGAGTGGGGAGCAGTAGAGCCAGCACGAAGCATGCTCTGCTCCCTGCCTGCCTGACTGGAGATGGATGACGGTAATCACAGAGAGGATAATCTGGCCTTTTCTGCAGAGCCCACCTGCTGCTGCTGTTGTCACATTCTGCTCTGCTGCCACCCTCACGGTGGAGCCTGCGTCTTGGCAGCCCCAGGGTAATAATTAGGGGAGGGGCAGCTCCCCAGCTGGTGTGATATTGGAGGAGGGGCCTAGGGAAGAAGGGACTGCTGGGACCCAGCCAACAAAAGGAGAAATTAAGTGGGCTGTCCTGGGAACCCAAAGTTAGCATTTCAACTTCAGCATGAGCTGTGGGGTTCACCCGAGAAGCAGGGCTTGAGTGAGTCTTGGTGCCCTGCCTTTCCTCTCCTATTTGTGAGTACAGTTTATTCTGGCGAGGTTGGAGGACTTTTGGCAAAGCCACTGAGATAGGATGTTGTTGTGCCCGAGGCTCAAGTAGCTAGGCCTAGGGCTTTCAAGGCGTCCTGTGCAGTGTGAAGACAAACACTGTGACAGAAAACAAATGAGCCTGATCCCAACAGCACCTCAGCAGCAGACCCACTCACAGCCTCCCCGCAGCAGCCCAGCCCCAGGGCACCTGCCTTCCAGTAAGGCCTTGCCAAGTGCCCTCTGACCACCGTCCGCAGGCCCTCAGTACGTGTGGTAGGCCCTGAATTCAGAGGGAATTGGAGTTTCATTTCATTCACTATCAGGACTGTTCAAATTGACATTTTGGTTGTGGGGAGACAGCGAGGAAATACTGACAGAAAAACAAGTGCAGATACTGTGCACTGAGCACTTCCTGTGTTTTCTATCTCATGTAACCTGTAGTGCACCCTTGAAAGACAGGGTGTATTGTCGTCCCCTTGTACAGCTGAGTAGAGAGAGGGTCACAGGGTCACAAACATTTCATGGCTGGTCCACGTTCACACTGTTACTGTGAAGGGGATGGGGTGCCAACCCGAGTGTGCCAAACCCAGACCTCTTTCTGCTTCTGTGTGCTGCTCTGCGGACAGGACTGGCGTCTCCCTTCAGGAGGCTGCAAAATTTCACCGGCACGCCTATGTGGGAAAATCCCCTGAAAGATGGTCCATCCCGTGGCCTCCACATGAGCTTTTAGCTTAAGAGCTGTGGAAAGTGGGCTTGCCAAGGAATCTGGTGTCCAGAGCCGAGTAGGGGGTGGTGGGGGTGGGGGGAGTGGAGTCCTCAGCAGAGCTGAGCTATAATTTCTGTTCAGCTCAGGAGCTCGCTGAAATGACTTGCCCTTTTTTGGACTTTAGTTTCTTTTAGTAAATATGATGACAAAGAAATAGTACAATTAATGATCACAGTGGGTTAATAACTACTTGGGAATGAGTAAAGTCGTAGGTCTTGGGAATAGATTACAGAGGTAGAAACAGCTTCAGTAATGCAAGTTGAGAAAATAGAAACCAGGTTGCAAGGAGGGATGTGTCCCAAGGAATGGCTGGGCTGCCACGTGCACGTGAATGCATTGTGCCCGGGTGGGTGGACACAGTGAACCACCTCTATGGCCTCTCCAACCTATAAGCTTTTAAACTTATTTCTCCGTCAGAACTGCCCTGGGCTGGACAATGCCTCCCACAACATCACCCATCCTTTTTTAATTGTTCTAATACAGTTGTCCCAATTTTCCCTCATTGTTCTCCCCTGCCTCGTCCACCCCCAACTCCCACAGTCTATCCCCACCCTCCTGTCCATGCCCATGCATCACCCATCTTTATTACCCATGATCTCTCATGCCATCAAACTTAGGTGCATCTGTGCAACCAGTGTACCCTGGGCTGTGCCAAGGTCAGCACTGCGAGCTGTCTACTCTGGATGGGAAGTGGAGGGGGGGGGAGGCACATTGTCTGTGGACAACTTAAAAATGATAATAAAACTGACAAAAATCAGTCTGCTTTTTATTATCATCCTGCCCTGGCGATTCTAAACAGCATCAGTGATAAAGTACTCTCCTCCCCAAGGGCAGGGTGTGTCCCTCTCGCGCCACCCCCGTGTGTGTTCTGGGGTCTACATTTCCCTGTCAGCTGTTTGCTTGGTTGTTCTCAGATTTTTGTTTGGCCAGCAGACCGCCACAGTCTGTTTCATTTGTCGTGTTGGTCAATTCCATGTTTACTACACAAGTTGGTTTTTTGTGATTGTATTTAGGCAGCTACATTGGGCATGGTGGGAAACCCTAGGAACAGAGGGAGCAAGGAAGGAAAATACTACTTTTCTCCTGTTGTTATTTACTTATAAATGTCACAGAAATATTTTCATTCATTTTGAGTTTTTGCAAAGTGCTTTTTTTTTTTTTTTTAGCTGAGGCCTAAATTCAGTGCCTCTCTTGGCAGCGTCCCTTTAAGCAGAAATGAGGGAGGGCAGCAGGGCTAGTACTGTACCATTTGCCGGGTCCTGACTAATAAATTATTGTGTGTCTTCTGTGGGCTCTGACATACAATATAATTTGTCCATGTAACAGTGATGATAGGCTGTCCTGGGCTAATAATCATGGACCCTTTATTTAGCTCCTTCAGCCTTTTAGAGAAATCTTGAGTAACTGTTCACATCCCTTTAACAGTTTTTCACATTTTAGCATAAGTGGAAAAAGCTTTTAACCTTGAGAATTTTACTCACATGGGGCTGGCGGTGAGGAATAAGATGTGTCGTTAAAAGTATAAGCAAGTGGGAGGATCTCGACACTCTCAGCTAGGGTGGCTTTTTCTTGGCCTGCCTCACAGAGGTGTGAGTTGTCTGGGTCCCAGAGGTTGGCCAGTCCACACTTCATTTTACCAGTGAGACAAGCAAACCTCAAGTGAAGTACCCAGGTCACATGGCAGATGTGGAGCAGATCCACCTGGAGGTGAGGCTGAGCTCCGCTTACCCCTCAGAGAGTCCTCTGCCATGCCGCCATGCTTTTCATGGGCTTTGGGCCCTGATGCCGCCACGCCAACCCCCCGCGCCCCCGCCCAGTGCTCAAGTCAGTTCAATCACGTGGTTAACACTCTGTCAGAATAGTTGCACATCTCTTGTACACTTCTCTTTGTCAGAATTATCTGGTAGATTACGTATCATAAAGACAGGTGTCATTTCTCTTTCTGTGTAAATTGCAGTTGTAGCATCTGTGTAGTCTGACCCTACCGGGTGCAAAACAGGCTTGAGCACTTACAGGTCACTTTGGGGACTTGGTTTTGAAGCCTTACACATGAAGTTGCCTGTTGCTTTCTAGGCACAATGCAATTTGGGTAGCTGAGAAGCAGCATCTGAATAATGTTCTTGTGATTCAAATATAGTTTCCAAAAGATGGGACTAACAGTAAGAGGGCATGCGAGCATTTCGTCTGCACATCTTGAGGCATTCTCTAGTTCTCTATCTGGTTACACTTAGTTGAGTTTCTCACCCCTCCGGCAGCCTTCTAGTAACCTTTTCTAATAAACCAGGCCCTTAAGTAGGTTGGTTAGATTGCAGATGTTTCCCGTTCCCCCTTTCATCTCTGCAGAGCAAATACACAAGGCATTTGGGGCAGCTTTTGGCACATGCTCCTGTTCCATGAGGTGGAACACCCATGTCTGCAGGCCCTAACCATTCCAGCTGTCAGTGAGCGCCTTGGGTGGACATCAGGGGGCTCCCACCGAGGGACTTGTTCACAGCAGCCTCACCTGTCAAACTCTTCAACCCCACGGAGAGACACTGGCCCTTTTCTGTACAGAAAAGCTCTGCTGCCAACAGATTTGTCCAAGTGGGCATCACAGAGGTTTGTGCTGGGCTGAAAGCTAGCATGAAAGGGCTCTGCTAGCGAACGACATTAGAATTAAAGGCATAATAATACTAATTAACTTGCCCAGGCCCATGTTCTCTGCATTATTATTTGTATAGAGATAAAGCCTTAAACAACAGGGCTGTCCTCTTTGGGAGCCCCATTTTGGAAGGAGGAAGGCAATGTCCTCATTACGGCAAGGAAGATGGATAGTGTTCTGTGACTGTGGCACATCTTCCAAGGACAACCCAGCAAAGGTGCAGCCTCCTTCAGAGCCAGGCCTGTGTCCTTGGATGTGTGCTTTCTCCTGACTGAGTGTGGGAAGGGGAGGGGGACTGAGGCATGTGGAAGAAGAGTATTTTCCAGTGCTTGGCCATCTGCTGTCCTGGGCCTTTGCAAACTGTGCAGCAGCCACCCTCGCTGGCTGTCTGGGCTTGTGGGAATGACCCTGGCTTCTCTGACCCTAGCTCTGTCCTCTATAAATGGGAGAGTGTGGGGGTTAGGTCAGAAATTGTTAACCTAGACAGGCTTCAAAGAGTCCTCAGGGTTCTTAAAACTATAGGCAGAATGAGAATGTGCTTCTGGAGAGTTTTCAGGGATTAAAAGTCCATTGCTTGTATCTGATATTCAAAGAGGTCCCTGAACCAAAGAGCAAGGGCCACTGAAGGAGACACTCCCCAGGAATCTATGCTGTTCTTCCAGACCAAAAGCATTGGCGTCGTGGGAGACAGATGATGCACACTTGGGTCAAATGCCCCAGAACTAACTGCATTAAAGCAATTCACCAGGTGGTCTCCCAGTAGTGCTCCCCCCATGGGATGGCTCTGGTGTCCAACAGCTCTGGGAAGCTGGCTTCTCTCCCCAGGCTATCCTCAAAGCAAGTCCCCAGGACATTACATCAATTCTAGGGTAACCCTGAAGACCATTCCTCCTGTTGAGCAGCTTAGTGGTTTCCTATAATATGGAACTAAGCCCATCTCCCCAAGCTCGCCACCCTAACTCCATCATCTCTCATGTCCCCATCCTGTAGCTTTCTCTCAGGTAGGCTGATCTGCAGAGCAATTGACAGCAATATGTCTCGTTTGAAATTTTAGTAATAAAATTAGTAATAATGAGTATGACTGTTGGGAATGCTTGAGAAAGTCTCCCAGAGTACTGGAAGGTATCCTGGGAGGAAATAGGAACAACTTCATTTGAGAACTGGAGCATCTGGGAAGATTCTGGAAGACTGATTCCCAGGGATTTTCCAAGACTCAGAGGCCCTCTCTTCCATTAACTTCCGCCTCCAGCCAAGTGAACACAGGTTCCTTCTCTTTTATTTTCCCAAACACTGCCCATGCTTTAATCACAAGTTCTTAACCTGGGGCCCAAGGGGTCTGTAGATAAGATTCCAGGGGCTTCATGAACTTGGTTGGGAAATAATCAGATCTTTATTTTCACAGATTCCTTACTGAAATGTATAATGTTATTTCTTTGTGAATATCGGCAATAAGCCGCAATGGTTTTAGCAGTTTCTGTGACTTTGTCTGCCCCTAAAAACACGAATATTTTCTTATCATGCTATGATGGCTGCAGATACCTCAAAGGGATTGTTTCTCTCACTACTATTTTGAAATTCTGGTGGTCTGCTAGATTTTGTTATTTAATACATTAACAAAGAAGCACATATAGTTTTATATTGCAGGCTTGTCTTTTAAAATATTTCTGGTAACTGTATTTCAGCATAATTGGTTTTCTTTGCAATCCTTAATTTCCTTTAAAAACACTGTTTTCAGAAGACAGCCACAGGATCAGCAGATCTGCCAAGGGCATGCAGAGCACAGAAAGGTTACAGATGGACAGTTAGTTCACTTTCAATCCTGTGCTGCTTACGTCTGGTTCATATTATGGAGCAAACCCTGTGCTTATATGAGAGCCTGGGGATGGAATGGTTAGGAGTCAACCTTGTGTGTTCTATAAAACCAACCACACACCCTACAAGGGAAGGTTCCAAGCTTGGCAAACTCCAGAATGATTTTGCCTTGGACACTCTTTGACTTCCTCATTAAATAAGAGAGTGACTCATGAGTATTGAAAAGGAATTTGCATCAATGTGGGATGACTGGCTTAGAAGAGAGCTCATCAAACCGCTTTCAGTTGTCCCTCAGGGCCCCACAGGAGGGAGGGGGCCTTCCGTACTAACCACCTGGATCAGAGCTGGGGCCCTGGGTTGCTCAGGACTTGCCAGAGGACTCCAGTATTTGGGAGGGGGCAGTGTCTCCAAGGGTTAGATCGTGAACTCTAGGGTCATCTTGCACTAGTTTTCAATCTGGGATGTAAGCCCTGGCACTATCACTAACCCTGTGACTTAGGCAAGGTGTTTAGTCTCTTTGTGTCTCAGCTTTCTCACCCACGGAATGGAATGCTGGGTCATTGAGGTGTGCCTGGCTTGTTCTGAGCACCAAACCAGTGTGGCTGTTCCAGTGGATATCCCTGCAGCATTTGGAAGGTTCAGGAAAAGAAGGGTGGAAGGAGAGCAGTGGAGACCGAAGCAGGGAGTCTTATAGCCACATTTAGCCTTGGAGCCTAGAACTTTCCTTTTACCTGCTCTTACTGTCAATTTCACCATCACAGCTCCTGGGTGACAAAAGACCAGCAATGTGACTGCAGCTCTTCGGGTGCTAGGAATTTGCTCTTTCTCTTTGGTTTCTAAGTGATTGCACCTTCATATCCAGTTGAGAGAGGGGTCAGTTGTGACTCTGGAATGAATCCATGCAGTTATAAATAGAAGGCATAAATTCCCAGACAGAGAGGAGGGGGAGTCAATGACACAGCAGAATAAATTGGGAATTGTCACTGCCTTGCCTGCAACGATAATGTTTATAGCGATCATCATCATTATAAGGAAGGGTTTTGTATCTGAGCCAGGGGAGGAAAAAGTCTTTTTTCCCATGCCTTCTTGGGATGTGTTGGATGCTTACACCACGTCAAAATAAAAGGAACCAATAAATATAGTGAAGTACCCTTCGCCGAAGTGGCCTTCACAGTAAAAAACAGGACAAGACAGTGCACTGCAAATGAATGGGCCTAGGGGGCAGAAGAAGAGGGAAAGCCAGGTTCTGAACCTTATCTATTGGCTTTAACTTCCTCCTTTAATCACTTCAGAAAAGCTGTTAATGTGCAGGAAATTAATTGATTAGCATTCCACCTCCTGGCTTCCCTGGCTTCCCTTTCCATCATAGGTGCTAATGAGCAGGGACATCACAGGTCTTTGGTTCAAGGTCCTTAAGAGGTCATGCTATTGCCACCACCTCTACCTAGAGGACCTCAGCTGAACCCCAGCAAATTGATAGGATCTCTCAGATTTTTAACTCTCAGACAAGCTACTTTCCTTGACTCTTTGATCACACACCACACAAGTTAGCAGCAGCAGTACCAGGAACACTTCCTTCCCCGACCCAGGTTCTCTTGCCTCTCTGCTTGTTCTGTTGGTTGTCATCTTTCTGTAAGAGTTCTTCATATTCTCACAGATGTTCATTACATCTGATTCCCACTGTCTGTCGTCCAGCTGCACAGTTGTGCATCTCTCACGGTGTCTGGGCAAGTCACCCTTTCTGACTCTCATCACTGGGCACAGTTCCAGGAGGTACCCTGAGGGCCACTGCTTGTTGTACTGCAGACGAGGATGGTTATCCTGTCCGGCACACAGCTCTGTGTCCACCCCAGTCTCCCTTCTCTCCTGTCGTATGCATGTTCTTTCCCTGGGAGACAATCCTGGACTTTTCCTCATCTGAGCAGCAAGAGTGACAGGCCAATCTGAACCAGGGTTACTACCTTCTTTGAAGTCTTCCTTCTCACCTTGGCATCTCCAGTGCCAGTGAGGGGCACTGCGGAGACAGAATGCTCTGGAGCAGGAGCCTTTCAGAGAGGCCTGCAGAGAAATTTCTTTGCAATCTGAACAAATCCCACTCCTCATCTTAGCAAATACTTTTTACTTCTTGGTCCTTTGAAACTGACCACCAAAGCATTTATTCAAAGGACATGCCTGCATCCCATTCGGCTTAAATAGTCCCTGCTCAATGCCATCTGGAAAGGGGTCAGGGAACAATCAGCTTCTGGCCTCTGGCCTGGGAGCCAACCAACTGGGCAAAGAGAAGGAGATGGAGAAAGAGACAAGCCGGTGCTCATTCCTGGGGCTGGAACCCACTTCGAGGTGCTGAAGGCTTACAAAGCGTCCATCTGGATTCCCAGAACGAACGAGTCTTCATACCCACAAGAGGTTGTAAGTTGAGTCAGGTAGGAAGTGAAGAAAGTGAAAGCATGAGCAATTGCCAGTGGGATGCAGCCATGGTCTCCAGGCTAGAAGAGACCTGAGTGGGATCTGCTCCAACTCCCTCATTTTAGAGATGAGAAGGCCAGCCTGCCAGGCTCACAGGGCTAGTTACTGCAGGACAGGATGGGGACCAGGGCTGTTAGCCTGAGTTTTCTGTCCTGTTTCCGCCTCTGTCTCTCTGCTAGTGAAGCTTGTCCTGATTTCAGATACAAAAAAAGAGAAGAGTGAGGCTATCAGATAACTTCCAGTTTCTCAGTTGTCACCAACAAATTAATGTGTTCCTGTACCCACCCTTACCTTGTTCCCCAGAGTAGCTAGGATCTACAGCTATGTTTCCTGGCATTCCTCACACCACCCCTCCCTCTCCACCCTCCCTCTGTAGCCTTATTTAATCCCTGCCACCTTTTGCTTGGAAAATTGCAACAACCTCTTGACCAGCCTCTCTGCCTCTGTCCACTCTTAATCCAGTTGCCACTCTGTACCTAGAGTTACCTTTCTAAAACGCAGTCTTGATAAAATCACTGCTCTGCTTAAAAGTCTTAAAACCCTTCAGTGGCACCAGTTTCCTCTTAAGATAACCATCAGCTCCTTCACATGGCTCACAAACCAGTGGTTTGTGCCCCTGGGTGTGCATTAGCATTACCTGGAGATGGTTTAAAAGCACCTGTGGGCCAGTGCTGTGCTGGCTCAGGAGAGCCACTCAGTTCATTTTCAGGAGTTTTGCAAGTGGGTTTTTTAAACACAACTGTTATTAAAAATTAAATTACATAAGCTTACAGTTAAGTAAATACTCAGAATTCATCACTTCCTAGTGATTTTACGACATGTTTTTGTTAACGTGGCTGCTGAGGTTATTTACATCGCCTGTACCTGTGTGGTGGGAACACCGTAGAACAGCGTGCTGCGTGTCTCTTCCCCACTCCTCCGCCTTCACTGGCGTTTCAGTGGCACGTTGAAACCGTCCACGGTGGGAGTTTTCAGACCGTGAAAATCTGAGAATCCTACAAATCAGGGCCCCCTCCCCAACCCAGTTGAACATTTCCAGCACTGGGTGGGTCTCAGGTACTGGCAGAATTTTTTAAAAGCTCCCCCAGTGGATTCTCATGAACAGCCAGAGTTGAGAACCTGCAGCCAGGATCTGGCTCCTCACCGCCTCTCCAGCCCAGTCTCTTTCAGAACTCCCCTCTGCCCCCCATCAGTCCAGCCTCACAGGACCATCTGCACTGGCCCAAGCATGTCACGTTATTTCTCATTTCTGAATTTTTACTCCTCGACACACTGACTGGAATGCCCGTTTATTCCTTGTCAGTCTGGCCAGCACCTCTAGGTTTTCTAAAACCTGACTCAATATCTTGTCCTGTAGGAGTCCTTTCCTAGTGCCTCCCTTTGCTCCTAGGGCCACCGCCCTGGCTCTGTGACCTGTACATATCCCCATTGTGGTTCTTATAGAATTCTGTGACACTTTATCCTTGTATCTGTCTCTGCTCCTTCACCAGTAGACAATGAGCACCTCGAGGGTAGGGCCAGGACCTGCTCATCTGCACTCACGGTCTGAGGCCATGTGGGGGAGATTTCAGCACATGCTGAATGAATAAATGGACGAATGAGGCCAGGTCTCTGGACCCTGTGCAGTGCTCTGCCCTCCAGCACCCGGCTGCCCAGCCTTTCCCTGCTCCACACCTATGACTGGACTGTGCTCTGTCCTGCTGCTGTGGCGCACAGTGTGAGGATGGTGCTCACGTTTCTTTCAATTGTAAGACTTCTGTTCTCTCCATTTTCTCTTTGCTCAATAACACCAACATTACAGTGGGCCTTGGGAAGTGGTGGTGCACAAGGCACTGGGGACTGCCTCCCAGCACCTGCTGCCCTGTGACTCCGAGGAGGAGGGAAGCACTTGCCATTGACTGCATAAGTGCTTCAGAGAGGAGGGCGCCGGCTCTGGGCTTACCCCTGGCCTGTGGGTTGCACGCAAGCCTCCCAGAGCAGGTGAAGTCTGGCCAGACACCTGAGGAGAGAGGAGGGTGGAAAGATGTTCCAGGATGCTGGAATATCCTGGTTCAGGGCTCCATGGCCAGAGAGAGCTTAGCAGGTTTAAGGAAGTGAAAGAAGTTGACTCCTAATATATGAGGGGGTGAATAGTGACAGCTGAGGCTGGAAAATCAGTCAGGAACCAGGACCAGAGGGGCTTGGAAGGTGTTTTCAGGTGTCTTGGTTCTGTCCTTGAAATGGTGGAACACCCCTGAAGGCATAAAGCCGGGGGGCCCCACCATCAGATCTGTGTTTATGAGAACTCACTCGCAGCAGTGGTCCAGAAGAGACAAGGTAGGGTAGGAGACCGTACCTTTAGTAAGGGACGAGGTTGTTGGGATGGACAGAAGGGATCGGATTAAAGAAGCAGCACCATGGGACATGACAGCTGGATTTGGTGGTGAGGTGAAGGCAGTATGAAGGCTGTGGTTGGAGAGGCAGGGGTTGCTGATCGGTTTATGGGCTCATCTTTGGGTTTGCAGAGTTGGTGTCTATGACATACTCAAGTGAGTCATCATGGAGGCAGTTTGATTTTTGGATCAGGAAATTAGAGGAGAGGTGTGGGAGAGAAATACAGACTGAGGGTTGTCAACTTACAGCTGAAGCCACAGGAACAAAGGGCATCCATTGTGCAGGAAGAATGGAGTGAGAGGTACAGAGGAAACCAGGAGAGTGTGGGCTCATGGGAGTGGAGGAAGACACGTTTGGAGGAGTGAGCGGTGACAGAGTCCCATGCTTTTGCTGATAGGTGAGGCCACTAAGATAAGGACTGAGGCCTGACCATCAGATTCAGAACATGTTGGTCACTGGCGGGGTCAGCAGGACTGTTGGAGTGATGAGCAGAGGCCAGGACGCACTGCGTTGAGTAGGTGGGAGGTGAGCTGATGGAGACCAGCGGATAAACTCAGGACACAGGGCTGGCAAGGAGAGGGCAGAATATGGAAGATAATTTCGTAGGATCAAGGAAGGTTTTCTGGTTTTGTCATTTGTTTGTTTTCAAGTAGAAGAAGCAAGCTGGCAAATTTAGAATACAGAGGAAGCTTGTGAGCCTTCCCTCTGAACAAAGGAGAGTGACCTCTTATACGATCGGTGTCATTCTGTAACCCTGTGTCTGACTTAATAGACATTTAGAATTGTCAACGTGCTTAGCCTCATCTCATTGATTACTGCTTCTCCAGACTGTTCATTGTCTCTTCTCACACTTGGGACCTTTATTTTTCTTTTCCTTGGCATATTTTTTAAATATAAGCCCCCTGTCACCAGATCTTTGGGGGCATTGTTAGTTCCATGTGTTTGTGCTCTATTCTGGCTCCCACTCTGCTCTCTGGCCCTGAGACACTCCGTTCCTTCCCTCTTCCAGTATGTTAGAATGTATTCGTGTAGTTTCTGCCTCCCTTATTTCTCATTTATCAGAGTTATAGAACACTGCTTCGAGTGCCCCCTCTTCCTAAGCTGAGGACATTAAAGTAGCTGAATTTTCATTACAGCTTCTCTCAAAACTACTTCTGGAAATCACACAGTCCTAGAACCTTATTACTAGAGTAGAGGTTGAGAAGTTATCTAACCCATTCCCTTATTCTAGGCAGTTCAGTTTCTAACTTTATAAACGGACCTTCTTCTCTAATATTTCTTGTAAAAGGTTATAACCCAGGCCTTATGATTAGGGCAATCATGTAATTTAGCATTCAAACAGGGACACTTACATGAGAACCAAAGGGGGCCCTCACAAGGACAAGTGAGGTAAACTGAGACTGTCCTGGGCTAGCCAGGATATCTAACCACGTACGTATGATGAGGATAATGGACAGAATCCGAGAAAATCTTTTTGGCTAATGCTTAACATCAGGGGATAGTCACCGAGCATTTACTATAGGATAGGGATTGTTCTAGATGCTGGAATGAAAGATGAATAAGATATAATCTTATCTTTAAAGCTTACTGGGGAAGAGATACACAAACACATTTTAGCATAATTCAGTTTGATAAGTTTTGAATTCAGTTTTGATAAAGAGTAGCTTTAAGAACCTTTAAGAACTAAGTGCTTTGGGAATACAGCAAAAGAAGTGACTAGGTTGGCAGGGCAAAAGAATCAATCGGAAGAGGTGACATGAGAGCCAGACTTTGTGATCAGTCAGGACTTCTCTGGGAGCAGGGTTATGGGGTGGGGGCAGGGGGATGTGAAGGTGTGAAGACAGTGTGTGATCAGGGGACAGCGTATATAAAAGAGAGAGGCAGGAAATGAAGCCAGGAAACAGATTGGGGCCCTTTGGAGACATTAATCCCATGTGTTTGTGGTCTTTTGCATGAGTACAGGGCTGTGGCATGCTGGAAATTAGTAAGTTGCAGCTGGTGAAGGCATGGAAAAGTCCAGAGTAGGGAGTGACTGGGGGTGGGGAGGCCAGCTTGAAGACTTGACACAGCAGAGGGAATGGGATGGTCCTAAACTAAGGCAGGGTCAAGGAGAATTTGACAGTAGAAGTGATAGGACTTACTGCCTGCCATGGAAGGTGAGGACCCCTGAGGTACCAAGATATAAGGAGTCTACCTGGAGGAGAAAGAAGATGAGGCTTCTGTTCATTGAGGCATGGAGTAATAAGGGGTGGATCTGGCATTACTGAAGGCAGTTGGGGGCATGTGTATCCACACGGAGACGCCCATTGCATCTCTGGGCCTGGAGCCAAGGGGACAGGTTTTTGCTGCAAATACTGATTCCTCAGGGGACTGATTGAAGACATGGTGGTAGATGAGGTTAGGCAGGGAACAAGTGTGGCACTGAGAGGACTTGGGAACCCAGGATTGATCTTTGGGAAATGCCTAACCCCAAGGAAAGGAAACCATGAAAGGCTGTTGAGAGGGAACAGTTTGCAAGGTAGGAGAGAACCAAGAAGAAGACTGTCAAGGAAGCTGGGAAAGAAAAACACTCGATGACTTCAGTGGTGACCAAAGAGAGGCCACTGGGTCTCAGAACTAGATGGTCATTTTGGGACCTTTAAAAGAGCACTTTTAACAATATGATTGTGCAGGAGCCATGGCTAGAGTGGGGTGGGGGGGGTGGGGAAGAGGAAATAGCAAAAGTGTAGCCTGTGCTCCTTTAACATTAGAGTTGAGACAAAGGAGAAAGTTTGAAGTTTGAGGGTGAGCTAAAGTTTGACAAAAGGTATTTCTTTTTAGGTCGATGGAGTCTTAACGAAGTCCCTTTTTACAGAGAATTCTTAAAGAGCACCCACTCTGAGCTCTTTGGTACAATGAAGACTTCACTCTGCCCTCTAGACCTGTGCCATCCAATGTATCAGCCACTAGCCAAAAATGGCCACTTAAATGTAAATTACTTAAAATTAAGTAACGTGGAAAATGCAGTTCCTTGGTCTCACTAGCCACATACCAAACGCCCAGTGAGCCCATTGTTCGTGGCTGCCGTATTGGACAGCGCAGATACAGAGCACTTCCTTCATCACAGAAGTCCTGCTGGACCTCATTGCTCTAGGCTTCGCCGCATTTGATTACCCTCGCAAGCCTGCTTTTTAGAATTTTGTATGCTATCAACATTAATCTCATTTCCAAACCTAATTCTAAAGTAAAGAAAGCCAGATGATATTTTTATCTGAAACACTGAAGAATTGTTATAATTTTAAAGTCAACATTATCCCCAGACATCAACCTAAAAAATATTGTTTTATGATGTTAAACAAAAGAGAGGGAGGGTGAGAAATGTAAATAAGTGGATTATTCCTGATGGACCATCTATTTACAGCCTTTTCATAGTTACCATCAAACTATTTCCATCTGATTATTAGCCTTTGTGAAGCCACAGTAACTTAATTTTTCTAATTTTGTTTCTTTTTTAACAGTTATGTGCTCATTAGAAAAATTTGGCAACATAGCTTTTTTCCTTCCAGGAAGCTCAAGAGAACCTGCTAGCTTCCCACCTGTCTGGGCATTTTCGAGCAGGCTTTCTGCTGTGGGAATTGAAAGCATCTAATTTGCTGGCTCCTTGGGTGTATTCATCGGGTGGTGGCGGATTTCTGAGAAACCATTGTGTCTGGGCACAGACCCAGAGCATACTTCTCATTTCTCCCGAAGCTACTTTCCCCTTTATCCTTCAAAGGGAATTTGTCTTTAGGCAATTTTATATCTCCAAGATGCCTGTGTCTGAAAGGTCTTTCCATTGTTGTATGTGCAGAGGACTGGGACACAGGCTGGAGAAGTGGTGCTGATGCCCAGGGGGGAGGCAGAAGGCTGTACCTGAGGAGTTGCCCAGTGGCCCTTCCCTAGGGGAGGAGAGCACATTGACTGCATGTTCTCAGCCTTAGTCCCACCCACATGGATGTGTTCATAGACACACTCAGCAGAAATGTGGCAAATAGAGAGCTTTACTCTGTGTCCATCTGGCCTTCATTAGTTTGCTTAAACTCCTAAGGCAATCGTTACATCTAATAAGAACACTGTGACATTGACTGCTGTTAACCCTCTAATATTAGTCCTAACAGCAAAGTACTGCCCGCACTTCAAACCCCCAGACAGACACAGGCCCTTCAGCCTAACGCCCTGGTAGCCGCTCCTGGATTTAACAGCCTATGAAAGTGCACTGCCTTGCTTCGTACCCTGAAGCTAAGGCTGCAACTTCATCGTCCCCAGAACTACGGGCATACTAGGAGGCGCAAGGCCCGTCAGACCGCTAAGAGGCTGCCTGACAAACAGCAGAACATGAAACCTGGGCTGAGGAGGCCTCTTTAAATGAGTAGCAGGGGCTCAGCCAGGAAGTGTGTGAGTGACTTCCAGTTCTAGAGTGGACATGGGGTCCTCCCAGCTGGCCTAGACCTTCAGCACCTGCTTCTCCAGGGAAAGCTATGGCATCCAGTGGTGGGGATAGAACACAGGCTTCCAACTGCTGGAATCCTCATTTTCTGGCTCTGTCATCAACTAGCTGCATGACCTTAGACAAGTGATGAGTGTAAAGAGCTTTGGAGCCTGGTAGCTCAAATATCACCTCCACCCCTTGCTGGCTATATCATTTGGGGCAAACCACTGAATTTCTAAGCCTCTGTTTCTAGTATGCAAAAGATGATAGAAATACTTACTTTGCAGGGCTATTGTGGAGATTAATGATGTGTATCAGATGCCTAAAATTAATGCTCAGTAGATATTAATTTTCCTTATTCTCTCAGGTTAAAATCTTTGTTGGGTACTTGTTTTCTTACCCGTAAGGTGATAAGATCTAAAATTCTGTCATTCCAACAACCCATCAGGTTAGTATCTACATCTCTAAATGAGACTGAATACAGCACCTGGGAAAGAAGCTACACGATTTGCTCAAGGTCCCAGATAAGCCACAGGTGGGCCAGGGCTGAGGCCAGTGCTATCCTCTCCCTACCTCTGATGTGGCTTCTCTCTGCTATGAACACAGGAGCTGTGCCCCAACTCCCAGCTCTACCTGGATATAGCCATGATAAAGACAGGCTTCAGAATGTCAGGGCTCGAAAAAGAAAATGTGACTAATAAAATAAAAATTTATTTATTTCTTGAGGCTTGATTTTCAAGGGAAGAGGTAGAATAAACCTGAGGCCTTCCTTCCCCCACCAAGTAGACCTTTATACAGTAAACCTTTTACTTACCTATAGAATAAACAGACCCCCTGCTGCCTGGGGAGAAGGGACATCTCTCCTTGGTGGAGATGACATCATCTCACTTACTGTATATGTAAATGTGAGTGTTTTTAATATTGTAAAATCATGAGTGTGGTTCTGGAAGGCCTCTCCCCTGGGCCCACCCAAGCAAGTCTTCAGAGAAGCAATGGGGCAGGGCCGAGCAGGAAGGGCTCCAGAAGGGGGTTGGGAGCCTCTCCCCAGAGAAGATGCAGCAGGTAATGCCAATTCAGTCCATAGCTGGTTATATGTCTGAGTGGTTTGTTTTCCCATTTATAACTAGGCTAGATATATCATGAGCTGCATCTGCAAAACCAGTCTGAGGCTAGATTTTATTTCCATTAGAATCCAAATTCTGCACTGTCGACTTGTCTAATTTTATATATTTGTAGTTTGTGTTTGTTGTCTTTTTTCTTAGTTTCCTAGTGAAATTTTCATATGACAATTCCCAGCTATATTTTAGCTAAATAAAGGCAGAGGTTTTTTTCTCTTAAGATAGAGGGAATCAAGTGCGCCTCTAGTGGCCATGGGCAATAGTTACAGGGAAAGGGAGCCCAGTGTCCCTCCCACTGCCCTGAGTTCTTGGAAGAGGTGGTTCTGAAGACAGCAGATTATACAGGCTAGATCAGATTCTTTCTTCCTGTCTGAGGTATACCGGGTATACCTTACAAGGCGGGACCTCTGTGTGCATCACTGAGTTCTATGATTTGAGAAAAGTTAGGTAGTGAACAGCCCAGATCTGAGCCAAGTGAGCAGTTACTTATATCAGCCTCTTATTGAGAGAGTAGAATGTACTGACATGCATTATATTATTTAATTTAAGCTGGGATCAGGTATTAGGGTCCCCAGTTTTCAAATGGAGAAACTGAGGCTAATCAGATCACATAGTGAGCAGATACCGGTCTGACTCAATGGAGCCTGAGTGCCCAGCGCCATGGTCTGCTCTCCTGACAGTGAACTTTAGCAGTGGATAGCCCTGGCCAGTTGAAGTTCAGCTGACACAGGGAGTGCATGCGAATGGTATGTTTGTATGTTTGTCCACTTGACCACTGAGTCCGACACCCTGGTTGAATAGAGCTTCTAGAAAATAGGATGCATTGTAGAGTGCTGGGCCAGTCATGTATGTTTTGGTGACCTGCATCTGCTCTCTGAGGCCTCTGAGGGAGGGAACAACAGAAAGGGTGAAGAGATGGGTCCCTTTGAGAAATGTGGAAATATTTGCAGCTTGATTATTCCTGAGAGTAGCAATAGCAGAGGTATTTCTACTCCCTTTCCAAGTCTGAGAACAAAAAGGTCTATCCAAGCTTAGGTTTGGGGGTTCTTTTTTATTTGAATAGGGGGGCAGGCAGAAAGACAATCCAGCCCAGAGTGTTGGGCAGGACTGACAGGGCCTGTGGCCTGGGAATGTTCTGAGCTTTGATTCAGCTGAGCAGAGGCTTGCTGCCCAGGCCTGTGGTCCTCTAAGACATCAGCTGAGGATCCTGAAACAGGGTGAGTTGTTGTCACCAGGACTTGCCCTGTCACCACCTATTAAATTTTCTGGGGACCTAGAAGCCCCAGCCCGTGGCCACAGAGCAGCCTCCTCCCAGCCAAGAGCTCTGGCATGCAGCTAGGCCTCTCTGACTATTTAATGTTTCATTAGTGGTTTTCCAAAGGCATGAGTCCAAGCTTGGCTGGGCCACGTCATTCAGAAGTACGTGAACACTTAATAAAACCAAACTGTTGAAGGATCCCAAACCCAGGAATCTGGTCGCTTGGAAGTTCAGATTGGAGGCCCGGCGAGGGCTGCTGCATTGTCTAAGCTCTTTCCTCTTCTGGATACTTCTGCCGTACATATGCCTCTCTCGATTTATTTAGCCTGTTGTTAGTAGCTCTTAACTATTTGGTGTTCACTAACCATTTTTTATATCTGATGAAAGCTTTGGACTCTCTCCCCAGACAAATGAACCCATGCACGTGAAATGCAACATTTTACTTAGAATCACAAGGTGTTTACAACCACCTTCTAAAAACAGGTCCCCATTGAGAACCCCTATGCTAAACAGCAGCTTCCAGAGTTAGACACATGGGACTGTGGGGTGTTATCTCACAAAGAAGAAGAGTAAATAGGTTTTTATTTTTGAAATTCCATAAGGCTGTGAGTTGCAGAATGGAGCCTAAACCACAAGAATCACCTCAGACTTCACAGGCAAGAATGGGAGCTCAGCTGAGTGACAGGCCCCTCCAGGGCCATTGTTCAGAGCCCCCAGTTTCTTTAGAGGTCTGGGGGAAAGTCAGGTACAGCACCGTGGGACAGTAATGGTTTTCAGCTGTTGCTAATGGCTGATACTGAGGGAAACACAAGCTTTGCAGGGAACACAGCTGCACTCAGATGCTGATTGCTGTTGACTCTCTGGTCCTGGCAAGTCCTGTGTCTTTCACCCTGTAAATGGTACCAAGCTTGTGGTTGCAGAGGAATTAAACTGCACAAACTAGGAGCTTGATAAACTAAACAGAGCTGATGGTAGAGATGGTGGGAGTAGTAAACACACCCTGTTACAAGTGAGCAGTGTTAGTGTCAACAGAGGGCTTCCTGCTGGTTTCTCAAGCCAGGAGCCTTTTGAGAAATCTTACATATCCTCCCCCACCACTCACCCAGAGCTTTTGATGGGGGGGGGGGGGTGAGGACTGTGGGGAGAAAGCGTAGTTAGGTGTTTGGGCAGCTAGCTGTGGCAGATGGCATGATTTGTCCCCCAAATGAGCTGTAACAGGCACGCGCCCTTGGACAAGAGGGGCTCTGAAGTGTGACTACCCCAAGGGCTGGCCCAAGGAGCCTTCTGCCCCAGTCCCTGAGACTGTAATTCCTGAATCTCCACAGTCAGCCCAAGGACAGGCTGAGGGTTGGGATAAACTCAGGCAGGCTGGAGAGGCAGTTGGGAGGAAGAGGCTGTTTGGCCCTTTCCAAAGGGTAGGGGAGGGCTTCTCCCCTTAGTGCGCTAAAAATTAATGCATTTTTAAATGTATTTTATTATGAAAATAGAATCAGTTTTTTATTGTTCTCTTTTTTAAGTATATTTTCTTGATTATGCTGTTATAGTTGTCCCAATTTATTTTCCCTTTGCTCCCCTCCACCTAGTACCCCACTTCCCTCCAGCAATCTCACCCCGCTTAGTTCCTGTCCATGGGTTGTACATACAAGTTCTTTGGCTTCACCCTTTCCTATATTATTCTTAACTTCTCCCTGTTTGTTTTGTAGCAGCCAATTATGCTTCTTAATCTCTGCACCATTTCTCCATTTTTCCTTCTTCCCCCTCCCAGCTGATAACCCTCTAAATCATCCCATACCTATGATTCTGTTCCTATTCTGGTTGTTTGCTTAGGTTTTTTTTTTTTAATTCTGTTGTCGATAGTTGTAAGTTTGTTGTCATTTTAATGTTCATAGTTTTGATCTTTTTCTTAAAAAAGCCTCTTTAACATTTCATATAATAATGGTGTGGTGATGATGAACTCCTTTAGCTTTACCTTGTCTGGGAAGCACTTCATCTGCCCTTCCATTCTAAATGATAGCTTTGCTGGATAGAGTAATCTTGGTTGTAGGTCCTTGCTTTTCATCACATTGAATACTTCTTGACAGTCCCTTCTTGCCTGAAATGTTTCTTCTGAGAAATCAGCTGATAATCTTATAGGCACCCCTTTGTAGTTAACTCTCCGCTTTTCTCTTGCTGCTTTTAAGATTCTCTCTTTATCTTTAATCTTTGGTATTTTAATTATGATGTGTCTTGGTGTGGTCCTCTTTGGGTCCAACTTGTTTGGGACTCTTTGTGCTTCCTAGACTTGTATGTCTATTTTCTTTGCCAAATTTGGGAAGTTTTTATTCATTATTTTTTCACATAAGCTTTCAATTTCTTGCTCTTCCTCTTCTCCTTCTGGCACGCCTATGATTCGGATATTGGCACGTTTAAAGTTGTCCCAGAGGTTCCTAAGCCTCTCCTCACTTTTTTCAATTGTTTCCTCATTCTGTACTGGTTGACTGTTTATTTCTTCCTTATGTTCCAAATCATTTATTTGAACCTTGGTTTTCTTCCCTTCACCACTGGTTTTGTGTGATTTTTCCTTCATTTCACTTAGCTTAGCCTTCACTTCTTCCCTTCTGCATTTGCTGTACTAAAGCATATCTTTCAAGTCTGTGGGCATCATTATCAGCAGTGTTTTGAACTCTGCATCCATTAGGTTGGCTATATCCTCATTGCTTAATTCTCCCACTGGAACCTTGATGTTTTCCTTCTTTTGGGCTATAGTGCTCTGTCTTCTTAACCTGACAAGCTCCTGTATTTGCCTCTGTGTCTTACATAGAGCTGTCGCACCTGTTCCACTGTAAGGGCCGGGGCCTTAGGTATTTGTCACTTCATGGCGGCTGGTTTCACCTCCCTGTGGTGCTGTATGTGGGGGAGGAGCCTGAGAGGGAACAATGCCGCTTGCTCAGCACTCTCCCCTTTTCCAGGCACTTCTCCCACTTCCCATATGGGACTGGTACCTCTCTAGCTCTTTCCCTGGCCGTGGTTCCCAGAGTGGTGGGTATGTAGACGTTATAGGATTGTGGGGGCCTCTAAACAATGAGCTCTGCTTAGAGACTGGCAGTTTCTTCCTCCGCCCCAACCCCTATTGGTTTTCACAGTCAGTAGCAATGTGGCTTTATTTTCCCTGGCACTGGAACCATGAGCCTCGCAGTCTGGTCTGATGCTGAGATTGCTCCCCAGGTGTTCCTCCCTACTATTTTTAATGTGTGACTGAGCTTTCTGCCAGCCTGACGTTGCTGCTGCCACCACACCACTTCCCCAATGCCCTGGTTCCACCTCTCCTACCTGTCTGGATGAGTATTTCCTCCTTATATCTTTATTTGTTGGACTTCCATGCAGTTTGATTTTCTGGAACTTCTGGTTGACTCCAGTTTTGAGGTAGTTGTATTCCTTCTTAGTTGTGGAGGGAGATGTAGCGTGTCTGTCTAGGCCTCCATCTTGGTTGAAGTTTAATGCATTCTTTTAAAGTCATATTTGCATCTTCTGAGGTCTATTGCCCTTAGGAAAACCCCAGTAATTGAGCCTACTGAGTGTCCTGAGGGCTCCTCCCCAAAAGAATCCCCAGCACCTTGAGTACCCTGAACAAGAAAACTGTTGAGCTTGGCTTTGTGAAGTTTCTATCAGAAATGCAATAGGTATTTTTTCATCTGTACATACGAAGTAATCACATTGAATAAGCTTTTCCAGACTACATGTTATATTTGGATAGGTGCCTCTGAAAGACTGTATCCCTCCCCTTGAAGCATTCTGAGATGCTTGCTGCAAACAAGGGCCTGGGAGGAGGGGAATGGCTGGGGCTTGGGGCATGAGTGTGGGTACCTGATGGTGTTTAGTTGTAGGGAGTATGCACAGCCTTTTCTTTCTGTCCCACCTTGTCTCCTGTACTCAGCTGAGCAGAAGTAGCCACAACTGGTCTGCCACTGTCTACATGAGAGAGGTCACCACTTTTGCCAGCCTCCTCTGACCATTAGATGCTCACAGATATTTGGCCTTTTGTCTGACTGCTATTGATGTTTCCTAAACAGATGATCTTGACCTTCGTAAGGGAAGGACAGTAAGATTGGGTGGCTCTAAACAAGGGGGAAGAGCTCTGGTTTGTGAGCCAGGGGACCTGCCACTTAGGAGCCCGTTGGCTTCTGAGAACTGCATCTCCTTATGTGCAAGTGGGACAGCTTGGGTCCACACCACCTTCTACCAAGTTGTTATCACTGGTTGAGATTCTGTCTATGGAAACACTAAAATGTGCCATTCCAGATCTGAAGAGAGTTGCCTAGGCTGTTCAGAAGCTGCAGAAAGAAGCAGGGATGTGCTGGGCCCAGAAAAAAAGGGTGAATAGGCTCTAGAGCCACACCAAGTGAGTCCTGGACCAGACAGCTGACAGAGCTACCAGGTCAGGAGCCTTGAGAACAGAAAGGGTTCTTAAAAGCTGTGGTGGAGAAGCTGGAACAGCAATCTGGAGGGCAGGCAGGGGAAGAAACTCCCCGAGAGAGGCCAATATCTCTGATCGTCTGAGCGTCAATAATTGTGTGCTAACCATACTCTGCCCAACTCATTAGGGTCTTATTTCTAAAATGCAAACTTGATAGTTCAGCATTCCTTTAAGAAGCTTTTAATGACTCCCATGGCCCAAGGAGTAGGTCTGTGTTCCTGAGCACAATATTTAAGGCCCTCAGAGCACTGGCCTGTTCACCCCACTGTCCCCCCCATGCACAGTGAGCACCTTGCAGCCATTCAAAACCACTGCCATTTCCCACAGCTCCCCTCCACTCTTGACACATACTGTTCACTCCGCCTACAATGCCCTTCACTACCCATGCAAAGGAGCAACTAAGATGTCACCTCTGTAGTGTAAGCCTTCCCTGGTCCTCCTGGCCATCCTGGCCCTATGTGGGTAGGGCTGTTCTCATGAATCAGAGATCAGTCCTCTTCTGCATATGTCCTGGCTCCACTAAGCAGAGAGTCCCCCAGCAGGGTCCACATCAGTCTACTTTTGTTCATGAGCACTGCGTCCGACTTGCAGGAAGTGCTGGGGAGATGTAGACTGACCAGCTGACTTGGGCTTACTTTGCCTCACCCCATGGTCTTGTGCTCTGGGCTGACATCCATGTCTCACTTCTGTCTGTAAACCTCTACTCTTCTGAGATCAAACGGCCATTTCTTCATGAGGACTCATAGCAGCCTTCAGTGTCTAAGTGAGCAGGCAGGACCTGCAGCCTGACCCTCTGATACTCCATTAGCAGCCTTGCTTGTCAAGATGGGCCAGGTACCCCACATTGTGGAGGCTGAGCAGCATGTAAGGTGCAGGGATGCAGTAAGTGAAGCATCCACTGAGCTAAAAGGAGTCTTAGGGCTACTGCCTTGGGCCGAAGGGGAAAAGAGGCCTCTAAACCACTGGTCCCTGCCTCCTGCCATCCCACCGTTCTTGCCCATCATCATTGTGGGCTCTGCTCCATCCTGATAGACAATTAACTGGCATGAACTTCTGGTCACTGACTCTCTGCGATTTCCCTGCTGACATCCTCAGGAAGAACGAGAGGACAGCTGGTTGGAACCAGCCCCCAGGAGGACCTCAGCCGTCCCCTAGCACTAAGCGTAGACTGTTTCTGTCTCAGCGCAGCTTCTCTACCAGGAAGTTTCAAGGATTGGGGTTGACCTCGTCAAGTGGGGAGAACTCACACAGCAGATCTGAGCAGGCAGGGGTGGCAAAGGGAAGGTTTTGTTTTGTTTTACAGGGAGCTTAAGAGAAGAGTGACTTGTTTCCAGGATCTGTCAAAGAACAGAACATGAAATTAAGGGAAACAGACAGGGGACAGGCTGCGGGAGTGAAACGTCTTAGGGAAACAGGGGAACAGAGGTGTGTTCAGCCAGTTTTGTCTCAGTAAGCAGGATTGTTATTTGTCATGTTGACTCCATTATCCCAGCACCCAGAGGGGGGTGTTATGTCACCGCTAAAGCTGATTAGATTGGGGATTAATCACGGAGTTGGCAACGGGCCTGAAGATATGCCCGGAGCAGGGTGGTGGGCAGCAGGGCCTGCAGCCGTGCAGGGTGGGCGGTGCCCTTGGCCAGGGAGGGCGAGTAGCCTTGAGGACCAAAGCCCCACTGCTTCCCCAGGAAGGGCAAGGCCTGGGCTGTGGTTCAGGGTCTGCTGTGGGGAAGCTAGAGCTCCTCAGCCTAGCACCCAAGGAAGGTTCACAGCACAGATCTAACAGTCTGTTTGACCTTGCACAAGCTACTTGACCTTTAGGACCTGCAAGGATGTTTTTACTGAGGAGGACATGGAGGCTCCAAGGGATTGCTGAGAAGACAAGGGAGATGAGTGTAGAGAGCTTTGTGACTGGCAGCCAGCTGAAGTCTTGGGACCCCTTAGTGAGAACTGGGAAGCCGCCTGCCAGGATGTTTATGAGGACCTCTCACCCTAGTGCCCTGGCGGTCCTTCCTGATCCAGGGCCAGAATGGACAGAGTCCTTATCATTAGGCAATTCATTCCTTTCTGTCTTTAAAGTGTGTGGGCCTCCCTAGAGCCTTCTATGTAGCCCCAGAAGTAATCTGTTAGGAGCCAGCATCTCAGGGTTGGTAACTCAGAAGCAGAGAGACAGGTGCAGGAGGAGGAAGGAGGTTGCTTGCCCCAGCCCCAGCCTGCTCTGTAGCCTCTCCTGAGACCATGCCACTCTGAACGTCCCTGGCTCTTCTTGTTACCAGGGCACAGTTGCTTGGGCATCTCAGTTCAGGTAGGATAGTCGGAGGGATCAGGTGGCCAAACTTAACCTGGGTTTGGGTGGGCAGCGGTTTCTGGCTCCCAGATTTATCAGCAACGACTCTGAGATGCCATCTCAGTGCCCTAAGCCACAGATCCAGAAAATGGGAGCTTTTTCTACAATGTGATGCATGCCCCCTCCACGCGTGGGTTTACTCTCTGCTTTATTAAAGAGCTGCTCGCAATGGCCTCAGATTGTTAGGAACTCAGAATAAGCTTGGTTTTCAGAATCTGAGCCCTGGGTTTTCTGTCTCTTGGGTTTTGGGAAATGTCAATGTAAAAGTGTCTGCCTTTCAGTCCCTGGGGTTTGATCCCCCTTGCAAGGGATTTATGAGATTTAGACAATAGCAGCAGTGGCCCGTTTCTTAAAATCTCACTTCCTGAAAGTGAAAGCAAAGGGGCTGCGTTCCTGAAACTGCATTACTGAGCACGGGTTAAGGACCTAGTACTTCACATTATCTCATTTATTCTTCATTCCAATGCTGTGATGTGGGTAATGTCAAACCCATTTTACAGAAGTGAAAACTGAGGTTTGGCAAAGCTCAATAACTTGCCCATACAGTTAACTCATCACTGCTGGAGTTGGACTCAAATTCAGCATCATTTAGCTCTAGAAACCACATCCTATTGCCTTAACCCAAAAGGTAAATCAGAATGAGGAAAAGCTCACTGAGAAGCAGACTTCAGGTGGCTTCTACGAAGCGGGTGCTGATGCGGTCCATACTGTCTCCATCTCCTAGAGGTTATCATCTACTGCTATTTAGAGTCACAAGGACCTGGGTTTGAGGGCCTGCTCCATCATCCACTTGCTATTTGTATGACCTTGGCCTTGCCGAGCCTTGGGGTCTTCATCTGCAACACGTTAACTCTAATAGAGCTGCTCTGAATAGTGAACAGAAAAACACAAATAGAGTGCTCAGTACGGTCTCTTCGCCCACCCAGATTAGCTTAGGGTCCCCACTATGCACCCACAGTGCTCTCTGCTCTCACGCGAGGCACTATCCCCTCTTAGCCATTTGCCTTCTCCTCAAGTCACCAAAGATCAAGTGCCCCATCTGGCCTGCTCACTGTTGTGCCCCAGCCTGACACCTGGTCAAAAGTCAGAAATATTTGGTGACTAATTATCAGCTACAACTCACTGCTATTGTTTCTTCTGCTCTGAGACCCTACTTTGTGCTCAGCCTGAGGCCTCCACTTCTACCCTGCCCTGCCTGCCATGCCCAGGCACCTCCCCGCTCTTAGCCTTTCCTCCCAGGTTTCCCACCTGGGAAAATGGGACTCTCTGCACACCTTTTCTTCCCTAAGTCTCTCCCAGTGACTTCCCCATGACCTTCAGAGTAACTGGGGTGCTCCTGGTGACACCTCAGGGTATGGTACAGGTGAAAATTATTCTCTCAGTGCTTACTGCATGTGTGTTTTTGTCTCTTCACCCCTTCTGGGTCTGTTGGACTTCCTTGTGGGGTGCGGGGGTGGGAATGTGTCCTCCCGCCTCCACCATCAGGCCCAGTGCCAGGCTGAGTGTGAGGGGCTCTCAGGAGCACTGAATCTGTTGGATGGTAAATACGGGTGCTCACAACTCCATTTTAAGGCATGTCATGTGGGTGTGGGTGATCACCTTTTGGTTTCTTTCCTTCTTATTAGAAGCTTCATGATCAAGGTTAGAAGAGTGGTTAAATTGTTTTTTGAAGGAAGGGCTAACGTTTGCCTTTTTTGTGTGTGTGCTCCATCAACATGTAACCATGCATCCCAAAATATGTATTTGGCACTTGGCTGCACGTGGTCCTCTGGTAGGCATGGTATCAAATTTAAGATCCCCAAATAGACACACCAATGAGCTGTTTTTAAAGATGAGCGAAATGAAATTTATTATACTCATATTCATAAGACACACTTGTAAAACAGACACATTTTTATGTCTGTGACCTCAACTGATCATCATAACCAGCCTAAGAGGTTGATAAATAGGAGACGTCTCCCTTTGAACACATGGGGAAACTGAGGCATGGGGTGTAAGGTTATAGAGCTAGCAGACGGGAGCATCCAGAATGTCTACCCCTGATTACTGGGTGATGCATCGATGATGAAGGATGTATAGAGCCAGACTGCCTGGTTGTGAACCCCGGTTCTCTTAACTTCTCAGCTTTGTTTCCTTGACATGGTACTTAACCTCCCTAGGCCTTAGGTTTCCCATCTTTAAAATCTTATGGATCATTATGAGGATTAATTAATATCCACAAAGCAGGTATTAACTTATATGCCTGACATAATTAGCACTGAATATTCAATAGAAACACACACCTCGATGTGTTTAAGGGGTCCTTTATACTCTCTCCTATCCTCTGTGTACCTCTGAACATATCCATGATAAAAAGAAAGGGAACAAAGTGTCCCTTAGTTTTCTGTTAATTAAAGGAGGCTACAGATACAGAGTTAGCCTCCTGAGGATGAGACCCCATGGTTTGAATTGCCAGTTGAAAACATCACGGATGTCCCCCATATGGGGATGTCCCCCATGTCTGTGTCTTGGCAGAGAGCAGGAGCACGAGCTCAAGGACAGCATCTTGATAATAAGATGCCAGTGTGAGTTGCATGTGCTGGAACATCCTGCTTGAGAAAACCTTGATTTCCAGCCTGGTTCTATGGCTTCACCAAAGCTAGATAATTATCCAAGCAGTACGTGACCTTTCTGACTGTTTATCTTACTGGCTGGCAGCACTCCAGGCTTTTAATGTTAAGCCTCTCCTCTTGTTCCTGGCACTCTGAGGATGATAATGAAGTGAAGGGAGCGTGCCGTGTGCAACATGACTGGGTGGGCACCTCACCCAAGAGCTCAGTTTGAAGGGGCAATGCCATGTGCTTTTAGGGGCCAGAGCCAGGTCCCATGTGGAGCTCTGGAAAACAGGAGCCGACCATCTGGAAGAGGAAGGCAGGAGGTGGCATTGTAGGCGGTGTGGGTGTGGGAAACAGCGAGCTTGGTTTCCCAGGCCTTCCTCTGCCCCTTAGGGCTGTGGACCTCAAGCAAGGCACTTAACCGCTCTGAGTCTCAGTGCTCCCACCTGGGAAATGGGGATATTAATACTGGCTCTGACTACTTCACGTGTGAAATGGAAAAACCTTGAGCACTACGCTGATGTTGTGATACACTGGAGAAAATCGGTGGTATGCCAGCAATGACTTTCCATCAGCGACCAGCCTTCTGGGCTGAGTGTCTGTGGGACCCTCAGTGGCCTGGTCTCAGGGGCCACAGGAAGGTTCTGTGGCACTGTCACCAGAGCATTGCTGCCTTCAAGGGTTGATTCTTTGGGTCACGATTTAAGCCCTTATCAATTACTATATCTCATGAGTAATAAATTAATTAGATTTTTGCCCCACCCATGTGACCCCTGCTAGGAGCAAGGTTGTTTTCGTCTTCTTCTTTTTCTTTTTTTTTTTTTTCTTTTGAGTGGGGTGAGAATTGAAAGGGATAGCAGATCCTTAGGGTGTTGGAGTTGGGGGAAATTAGCATGGCCTTGAGGGGGGCAGGGGAGAGGGACTTGGGTGTCTAGGTGGCAGCACAGAGGCACATGGAACCAGGATATAGGACTGGAGTAATAAGGGAGAAAGCACAGTCTTCTTGAGGTTTCTTAGAGGGCTACCTATTTTCAGTACTCATAATGCCTCTCTGACCAGTGTTTCAGCCTCCCCAAATCAAGCTGAAGCAGATACAAATCCAGGCCAAAGATACACCTTGTATTATTAACCCCTGGTCTTGCCACACGGCTGAGCAGCTGGGTAGGTTTGCACCTGGTCTCCTGTGGAGGGAATGGGAGGGGCTGCAGAGGGGAGGTGTGGGGGATGGAGTGAGCACAGTGTCTGTGAGGACACGGAGAGGTGGGGTCTGGAGCAGCTGGTCACAGAACAGCGGGCGCAGAGCTCCTGCTCGGGCACCCCATCTCAGACTACTGTTCCAAGGCTGCTTTTCCTTTCCCTTCCCCTTCCCTTCCCTTCCCTTCCTCTTTCCTTTCCTTTTTTTCTTTAATTCTTTTCAACTTTTTTGATTAAGTGACAGCTCTCCTCACTTCTGGCAGCTGCTCAGAGACAAGATAATTTATAGATACATTGACACTGTATGATTAGGACAAGTACAGTAAATAACAGATGAGAAGCTGACTATCAGCACCTGAGGCTCCCACCTCCCGAACCCCCTCCCTCCCAATCTTTTCAATTCTCTCCTATCTCATAAGCAGGCCACAGGTAGATGTCTGCTGTTGTCCCTCAGGGACCTGTGGAGCATGGCACACCTTTCCCTACCCCAAGATGACGAAGATGATGGCCAGAGGGAGACTGCCATTGTCCCAGGAACCACAGCCCTGCCCTGATGCCCCCAGGGCTTTCTCTTAGCTGCTCATTTCTATCTGGGGCAAACACTTACTTCTCAGTCCTGAGTGCTTCTTTAGACATTCTCTGGTTAGAACTCCTTTGCAGGTTGTTGGGGCTCAGTCTAGCCAGGCAGGGTCTGGGACACAGGGTCCCCAGGCAATTACTTCCTGCTGGCTATGGACACCTCCTTCATGACATCCCTTAGATGTCGAGAAAATGCTGTCATTTTCTCTGTGTGCCTCACTGTGAAAAGGGGTGAGAATCACTGCTAGTCTACTTCAAGGTCTTTAGCAAGGATAGTCATTAAACCACCCCAGGAAATATGGGCATCTGTCCTCAGCTCCTCAAGAATGCACCTTGTCCCTCTTCCTTGTATTAACCAGAAATATTCATGGGAGTCAGCCTAAACCTCTTTTTCTGGGTAGAACATGTAATCCCCTCTTCCCCCTCCCTCAGTCTAATATTCTGTGTTCCCTCCCCTGGGTGAAGGAGCACCCCTACCCAAGTCATAAGGGGTCCACATTGTAGGCATTTGCATGTGAGGAGGGGTGTGCCCTGTGCATTTATAATGAGTATGTACTAGGCAAAATTAAGTCAGGGACAGTCACGCATGTACAATGCAGAACAATTAGACATTGAATGGGAAGGCAAGGTTCTATCTCACCTCAGTTGAAAAATGTTATGCCACTTCCTTCTGACATCCATGGTTTCTGATGAGAAATCTGCTGTCATTGGAATTGTTCTCCGCCTCTAGGAAAGGTGTCATTCTACCATCTGGGTCATCTCAGTGTTGGTATATGTTGATTGTCTCTTTCCATTCAAGTTGACATTTTCCTGGGTCTTGTTATGATGAGTGATTTTTCTTGAAAAATTCTGAGTATTATGTTATGAGAATCTGGATAGTATTTGAAACCTTCTGTTAGAGCTGGCTTCCTTTGACACTGACCCAGCAGGGAAGAGAAACAACGCCTCATCACAGCCAGAGGGAAGTGTAAGTCCAGGTTCCTCTCTACGCCTCCACTGACACCCAGAGGGGCAAGGTCTTCTTATTCCTCCTGGTAGTAGTTCTGGCTCCAGGGGAGAGAGCTCTGTGGTTACCTCCCAGACCGGGGCACCATGGCAGAGGAGTGAGCTTGTTACCTTTGGGCAGCGGTGAGGCTCTGATCCCCAGGGGGCCTCCTTTGACACCACCTCAGCAGGGGATGGGGGCACCTCATTTCCGCCAAGTCAGAGTGGAAGTGCAGTTTCTGACTCTCCATGTGGTCTCCACTGACAGCATGGGGGTACAGGGGAGCCTTATTTCTACCCAGTGGGGAAGATATCCTGGCTCCCCACTTGACTTTGTTGCCGTCCCAGCAAGGGGGTTGGGGTACCTCATTGTAGCCTGGCAAGGATGAAAGTCTAGGCTCCTCGTGTGCCCTTTGCTAGAGGAGGTGAATGTTTGGCTGGAGTAGAATGATTATGGTCTGAAGTCTCCTGTCCTGATTTAAAAATGGTCAAAGAATTTGAATAGACTTTTTTTTTTCAAAGAAGATCTAAAAATGGCCAATTAATACATGAAAAGATGCTCAATGTCACAAGTCATTAGGGAAATGCAAATCAAAACCACAATGAGAAACTGCTTCACACTTATTGGAATGGATGTTGTGAAAATAACAGAAAATAACAAATGTTGGCAAGGATGCGCAGAAGGCAGAATCCCTGTGCATGGTGGGTAGAAATATAAAATGGTACATCTGTTATAGAAAACAGTATGATGGTTTCTCAAAAAATTAAACATAAAACTACCATATAAATCTAGCAGTTGAAACCAGGGACTCCTGATATTTTTACACCCATGTTCATAGCAACATTATTCACAATAGCTAAAACATGAACACAATTCAAGTGTCCATCAATGGATGAATAGATGAACAAGTGTGGTATATTCATACAGTGTAATATTATGCAGCCTTAGAAAGGAATGGCATTCTGACACATGCTGCAACATAGATGAACCTTGAAAAAAAATTCTAAGTAAAATAACGCAGCCAACAAAGGACAAACGTTGTATGATTCCACTTACAGGAGGTACCTGGAATAATTAAATTCATAGAAACAAAGAGAACAGTGATTACTAAGGGCTGGGAGAGAGTAAAAGTAGGGAGTTATTGTTTAATGGGTAGAGTTTCACTTGGAGAAAATGAAAAAGTTCATGAGATGGATAGTGGTGATGGTTGCAAAGCAGTGTGAATGTACTTGTGCCACAGAACTGTACCCTTAGAAACGGTTAAGCGCACCGTCCCATTACTGAAAGGCTGCTGATTTGATTCCCAGTCAGGGCACATGCCTAGGTTGCAGGTTCAGTCCCCAGTTTGGGCTTGTTTGGGAGGCAACCCATCGATGTCTCTCTCTCTCCCTCCCCCACCCTCCCACCTCCCTACCCCTTTCTCTCAAATGAGAATAAAATAAACCTTTAAAAATGGTTAAAATGGTAAATTTTATGTGTGTCTTACTAACATTTTGAAAAAAGTTTTTGTCTTGTTAGGGCACCCCTTTCCTGGGCCTTTGGCTAAAGAGAGCAGACTTAATTTCAGTGTCTGTCTGTCTGTCTGTACCCACTGGCATTTCTGGGTTACCCAGAAACCCAGGGAACTCACATTGGTATCATTCCTCAGGTCCTGGTCCTAGCCAGTCTGCCTTCTTCTCTCCATCATTTAGTCTTTTTATGTGTGTTATATATATATAACATACATGGATTTTAGGTGCACTTCTTGGGAGGAGTAGGAAAAAATATGTCCTCTCTACCTTTCTAGAAACAGAATTCTCCAAACCACTTTATTTTATGCAAAAAGTTCTGTCCAAGTTTCATTTCCTTCTGTAGCTATTGAAGTCTCATTTATTTTAATTTAGTATATAAAACTACGGCTGAAAAATTGTTTTTATAACAAAGGCTGCTACTTCTGATATCTTACATTAAATTTTCTAGACATTTGCAGAGCAACCTTATAACATCAGGTCAGTAGCTTGTGGTCATACACTGTAACATT
Organism: Furipterus horrens; assembly: GCF_987537825.1. Lineage (NCBI taxonomy): Eukaryota > Metazoa > Chordata > Mammalia > Chiroptera > Furipteridae > Furipterus > Furipterus horrens. The sequence continues at coordinate 95,165,736 of NW_028327174.1, read as the reverse complement.
TCATCGCCAACATCTCTTTCGCCCCATGTTTCAATCATGCTAATCCCGGTATGTTTGACTATAGTGCCCTCTTACAGGCATAAAACCCCTTCGTTCTGCTTGTGCTGACACTTCTTGTCCTAACTGTTTGTGTCTTCAACTCAGCGTATGTGATCAAACGTACTTAGGGCAGCCTTGTCCCTTTGGCCTCCTCATAACTGCTAGTTTTAAAAATACTCCTTGGGTGAAAAACCCTGGTGTGGCAGTAAAATAAATGGGTTTCAGTTAGAATATTTGGGTTCTAGTCCTCTTATTGCCACTAACGAGCTGAATGTTTCATTTCCCAAGCTTCAGATTTCTTATCATTAAAATGAGGGAAGGAAAACTGAGTCATCCTCATGGACGCTTCCTGTTTGAACCAGCTCTATGTTTGAGCTGCTCACCTCTAATAAAGTCAAAGACAGAATCAGAACGGGGTGGGGGGTGTGTGAAAACACAGGTGTCAGCATAGCTGGGTCTCCCTGTTGGTTGTCTGCTGATGGGGAGGGACCAGCAGTCGATGGACAGTATGTGTAGACTTCCCATTAACACTCCTATTTTGAGTTTGTCCCCATAAGTTTTTATTTTCGTTGACAGTTGCACTTGGAGCAATACTGAAATTACGAGTGATTCTTGTCCATTTTCCCCCTTGAAGTTAGGTGCCTTAGTCACAGGTCTTCTTTGTCTTTTGCCTCTTCCATGCCGTCTCCTCACAGCCCTCTCCCATTCCTTCCTTCCTGAAGCTGAAGTGCTCGCTGGAGCAGAGTAAGTCCCCTGCCTGCATTTTCTCTGTGCCTCCCATGGCTCTTGTGCCAAATGCGGGAAAGAAGAGCCAGCTCAGGCCCTGCAGTCCACCAGGGGAGGCAGAAGCAGTGCAGGTGTGATGCACAGAATTTCTTTCAGAGCAAGAGGAAGAATAACGTGGGAGAGGAAGTGGGGCAGAAGGGGAAGGGCGAGCATGCGGGAGAACTGATGGAATGGCGAGATGGATGAGCAGGATGTCTTGGGGAGACAGGAGTGCCAACAGAGGGGAATGAATTTTCTGTGGGGTGGAGATGAATCACCCTCACCTGCCAGCCACCAGGCCTGAGCATGCTGGCAGCCTCTTCCTCTCCCAGACTGTGTTGTTTATAGCTGCCAGCCTTGCAGGGTGGCATTCTGCATCCTGTTCCTGGTAAAGTCGGCAGAGGGACAGGGGCACTCTCCAGAGGAGCAGGGCCCAGCCAGTCACAAATGCCCACGTTGATCGCAGAATCTATATCACCTTCGCTCTTTGCGGGGCGCCATTTCAGCGGGTGCTGAGGCAGTGTACCACCCATTTCCTGGAAACAAGACCCTGGCTTCCCACTGTCCACAACAGGAAAGGATGTAAAGAACCAGTCCCCCCACCCCCAAACCACTGGGCATTGTTTCAAGAGTTTTTCAAGAAATAGGCCCCTGCAAGGAACTTGGTGCATGATAGTTTTCATTTCCAAAGGACCATGATTTCCATAGATCACTTTGTAAATGTTTGGGCCCCAAACCTTTACCTGAATGAGGATAAGCATGCCTGGAGTAAAAAGCGTCTGGACCCTGTAAGTGCGTGCGTGCGTGTGTGTGTGCGTATACGTGCAGCATATGTGTTTTTCAGGACATGGTTCCCGTGCTTTCTCTCTCCTTGCTGCCTCCTTTAGCAGTGTTCTCCCGTCGTTCTCTCCCTGCCCTGCTTTGCAGGACAGGAACCCCCAGCTCTGTCCACGTGACAGCTAGGCTCTGTCACTCTGTGGAGAGAGCTGTTCTGCCAGATTGGGAAGCATCTGGGTCAGCACACATCCCACCCTCATGATGTCATTCCCCCCGCTCCCCCGAGATGGGTGTGAGGGGTGTTTCCAACTTTCCCCAGCAGAGCCCATCTCTTCCTGACCTCTTAAGCTCAATGGGATGTCAAGAGTTTCCACCACCTGGGAAGAGGGAAGAAGGAAAGGACGGAATCCCCACCCCCAGGGCCAGCCCCCACCCCGGTAGAACTGTCAGCAAGGTGGGAGTGAAAGCAGGCTCTACTCTGGGATGCGGTGGGAATGGTAACTCCTGAGGACTCACAGCTCACAGGCAGTGCAAACCCTGGGCCTCTGGGGACAGGCACTTAATAGGCCTGTTTAGAACAAGAGGACATGGGGCTGGAGATGGCAGACACCCCGAAATGTTATGCTTCTATTGTGCACTGCATAGATCCACAGGTGATTACTACAGAAGCCCTGATCCTTCTGGGGGCTCACATGGCTCAGCTGCCCAAGTGGTCTAAACCACTAAGACCCCTGAGAGGGAGAGCATCGGTACCTCATGCTGCATCCCTTCCAGCCTCTCCTGCCCTGGGGTTGCTGGGGTGCTGGCTGTGGCCTTCCAGCTCCTACAGAGACCAGCCATGAGATGGCCTGGTTGCCCTCCACCACTCAGCCAGGGATCCCAGCTTGCTGAGATGTGTTGCCCTGACAAAAAGACTGCAGAGCCCCTGGCAACAGAGAAGGGGCATGTTAACCAACCAAGCCTCCAACCGACCCTGTGGTCCCTAACATCCGTCTTTAAATCTGTCCTCGGGGAGGAGAAACAGAAAGCTAGGCTGCCTTCTGTGGTGGTGCTGGGGGGATGCGGAAGGCTGTCTTCTGCCATCTGGGCAGTCTGGAGCCACGAAAGGTGAGGGCCTCTGAGTTTGCATGACCTCTCCCTCCCTGCTCTCCCTCAGAGATCTCATTCCGGGGCAGGAAGAACCCTTTCAGGCCCAGAGCCATTTTCACAATCCAGCTTGGTCCTGTCTCCCCATCACCAGGTTCACCCACACCAGCTGGCCCCCTGCTCTGTCCTCTGTGCTGCATGGGACTGGACAGGCTGTGTGTAACTGTGAGCCAGAAAGGTCCACAGGAAGAGCAGCTTCATGAGCAGGGGGACCCTCTCTGTCCCCGCCTTGCCACAGCCCCCAGGCCACTGCTTGACATCTGGAGCGCCTCCCACCAGGCCTTCCTCTGCCCTGGCTGGACAGGCAGGCCCTGTCTGAGAAATTAGCAGGGCCCAGAACTCAGCTCAGTCTGCACACAGGTATTGACACAGGCTGTGTGCAGGGCTGGGCCTCTGCTTCTGATCAGAGCCCTGAGAGATGTGTGGGGTGTTTGGGTGGCCTTGGCCCACCGCACCCATGTTAACCTCCTCCATTGGCAATGAATCCAAGCTAACACCTGCTACAGGAGACAGCCTGAGCTAACCCCGCAAACTCCATGCCTTCTCGACTTAGGTGAGAGAGGGGAAAGAGCTGGGAGTCAGAGATCCTAGGATCTTATTCCACTTCTGTCACTAACTTTCTGAGTGTACTGGGTGAAGTTACAAACCTCTGGGAGTCTTTTTCCTCATTTGGAGTAATAGTAATCAGCATTCACTGCTCACTTAATAGACTCGATTTTTTTAATACATTCAGGCAGCGGTAAATATATAGCAAGTGTGGCATGCTTGCTGACCAGTCAGAACAGATTAACAGAAAAAATGACCTGTGTACTTAGGCTGGGTTGTCCCAGATGAATGGCAGCTCAACACAGGTCTCATTTAAATGGCACACAGCCACAAAATATAGACATCATTATTATCTCATAATTATTATCCTCTTGACAAATCCAAAAGCTGAGACTCAGAGAGGTTAAGTACCTTTCTCAAGGTTACACAGCCAGAGGAAGTACCTGGAAAGGTGAGAGTATGGGAAGGATGCCCAGGGGAAAGGATCACCACCTTCTCTGATTTATAGCTGTGGAAACACAGTGCTATCCTGGGCAGGGGGCGGGGCAGCCAACGTCAGCCACACCCTCACCACTGTCCCCATCAGGTTGGGGTCTTTGTCTTAGGACACGGTCAGAGCCCAGATTTTTAAAGACCACCCAGATTTGACACCAGCCACTTCCTGGGGTCACCCTCACATAGCCAGCTCAGAGGCTGGACAGGCTTCACGAGCAAGAAGAGCTTGGGGCCTGGGCCGGGCCTGTCTGACAAGGGCCGGTTTGCCTCCCAGCATCCTCCCTGCCCACACCCCAGTCTAATGCAGTGCAAGGAAACACCGGGGATCCCACGGGTCAGCCTCAGGGGCTTGGGCAGAAGAAAAAGAAGCTACTAGTTGCTCTCATACAACTCCGCATCAGAACCTGGCATCCTGGGGACAGACGGACACACCATGTCTGCTGGCATTTGTCTGTAGTTACCTGGCATGTCTCTCCCATAGCATCACACCTGAGAGAAAGTGCTGTGGCTCAGGGACTGAGTCCCATAGGTAGCAAGCACAGCAGAGAGGGCGTCTCCACTCAGTACCTGTTAGGAAGTCTCTGGGAGAAACTCTGGCGTCAGGCAGTGTTTAGCCACACAGTATTCCCACAAGTGCCTGTGAGGCCCTCTCTGTACCCTTTGAGGTCCTGGGGACAGGGGGCAATGCCCAGCAGACCTGGGTCTCTGTGACGTAAGAGGCATACAAAGGCCAGGGCATAGCAGTGAGACAAGCGCTGTGCCCTGGAGGCTCTGATTGTGTGAGAAGGAAGAGCACCGAACTATGCAGAAGGAAACCCAAGTCTGGTTGTTCGGAAACTGAAGTCTGATTCCATCCCTCCCATTAATTCAGTTCATTTTGGTTCACTCTTCTCCAGTCCATGGTAAGTGCTCAATAAATCATCTCACTTTTTTTGAACATCAATATGTAACTAAGTAGATATTGAACAGATGCCTATAAAATAGATTTAATGCATTTCAAACTATGAAGCCAGAGGAAAGGCTGTGTTGGAAGAAAAGACAGTGCCTGAACCCAGGTTTTTCTAATCCATTGAGCACATGCCAGCCTACCTGTCCTTCATGGTAGTATTGCAGAATAAGTAAGACAAAGAGCCACTGAGAAGACTCTGAAAAGCATGTAGCTGTGTCCAAATCTAACCAATTAACATGTAGGTGGCATTTATAATATAAATTTTGATGAATGAATGAAGAAATAAAAACAATTTGATAAATTGTGAATGACTGCCACTCTTATCCAGCCCCATGCCCTCCTGTACCCTTCCTGTTTGCGGCTTCAGTTGCCATATGAATTTATTGTTTCTGCCAAATGCAGGCAGCTGAGATGGAAATGTTAATTTATTGGACCAGACATGTGTCGACACAGCTCTGATAAAGTGCTCCTACGTGCCATTCCAAAGCCCAGTGTCTGGAAACCGCGTACCTCACCACTGTGAAACTGCTGTTTGAGGTCTCAGAGCTGCTTCTGGCTGGCCCTGGCCCCCATCCTGCCATCTGTCTCAAGTCCCACTGCCCCTTCACAAACCTCATGAGCCACATGGGTCCCTGAAGCCACCTCGATGACTTAGTTCACAGTGTTTGTTCCACCTGAAAGGCCCTCTGTTGCCATTTAGGCCATCAGGACCCTACCTGTCCTTGAAGACCCAGATCACCCACTGGTCCTTCCATGCAGCTTTGCCCTCCCCTGAGCTGGAGATGAGCTCTCTTTTCTCCCTCCCAGGCACTTCCCACATTCTCCATGTTCTGTCAGCTTTTGAGAGACATGAATAACATGGGTTTGAACTGTGCAAGTCCACTTACACGTGGATTTTTTTCAGTAAACACTGTAATTATATTTCCTCTTTGTTACAGTTTTCTTTAAAAATATTGTTTCTCTAGTTTACTTCATTATAAATATAAAGTATATAATACATATAACATACAAAACAGGTGTTAATCGACTGTTTATGTTCCCAGTAAGGCTTCCAGTCAACAGCAGGTTATATTAGTAGTTAAGTTTTGAGGGAGTCAAAAGTTATATGTGGATTTTTAACTGTGTTTTTCAAGGGCCAACCATATGTGATGTCCTCTTCGGCTAGACCGTAGACTCCTTAAAAGCTGAGCCTGTCTGATGAACGCTTAAGTTGCCTCCACGTACTCGGTACTCAGTGCGGTGCCTTGCGTAAGGGAGATGCAACACCGTAAGGTGTGAGGAGGATGGGATTCAGAATAAGGCACACCCAAGGGTGACTCCTAGCCTGTGGGACCCTGCTGCTTCGGGACTGACTGGCTGTGGGACAGGTTGCTCAACCGCCCAGAGCTGCAGCTCCATCCTGTAGGACGGGATCACACCAGTCACCCATGTGATGAGATTTCATCGGTCTCCTGTGTCTACACAGGGCAGTTACTGGAATAGTCTCTTTCTTTTTTTTCTCCTACCTCACTCGTCTGTCACTTTCAATGTTTCTTTTAGAAGGACTAAGACCTATCAGCACAACCTTCTGTTCCTGCATGATTCACTGCTGGGAATGGGAGTTTTGCTCAGATGATCAAAGCCATGTAAGCTACTGGGAAGATACCAGCTCCTGAGTTTTGCTATGACTGGATTTTGATTGCCCGTGTTGGGTGGGTAACAGAGTTTGGATGTGTGAAGATAGTGGACTTAACTCGAAGGAGGTTTGAATATTAACCAAGTTCAGATCTCGAAGGTTTGCCTGGGTCAGGCCTTCCCATGCTTGTCTCAGAGGAGAGCCAGTGTGCTTTGTGATGTTAATAGCTCCTCTGAGATAACAAAAGCAAAAGGATTCCATGCTCCAAGGAGAGTCGGACCCAGCCAGAGGTCTAGAATAAAACAGAAATGCCCTCTTTGGTTCTTTGTGGTGTTAGGGGAAAGGAGACCTTCCAAGTGCCCTGGGTCTCACTCATCCTCATCACGTGCCTCTCACCCTGTCCTGACTCTTCCCTGGGCTTAAGCACCTCAAGGCTGGGGCCACTGCTTCTTTACCTGGGGCTCCCAGTGCCCAGGACTGTTCCTGGAACATGGGAAACAAGACATGTTTGTTGAAATTATGAACACATGTGCCCCCCTGAGGCCTGGGCAGCTGACTGGGCCAGCAGTGTGTTTGATACTGGCCAGGCATAGGGAGTCCATTTCTGGAGGCCGTGGAGGGCTAAGTCCAGGGGTCAGAGAGGCCAGCAGTGGGGTGAGGTGACACAGAGGCAGGTGCCTGCCCTCCAGCAGACACTGCTTGTGCTCTGACCTCCCAGCCCTGAGCCAGAGGGGCGAGTGACTTCCAGCCAGAAGGTAGTCAGATGTCTATGGGGAATTCTGGCGTCCACTGGGCAGAGGCATTGGGATCATTGGCTGTCTTCCTCCACAGACTGTATGCACATGGCCAGCTCTTTACCCAGAAGAGCCAGAACAGTGATCCTCCACGTCCCAGCTAGGTTACCTGGGGGCTCCTGGGGGCGGTGTGGACAAGGACATGCGGATTCACGTCCAGTCGGCTCCTCCTCCAGCGCCCTTTTGACATGGCACCTGTATGTGCTGTGTGTCCGTCACACACGTGCACACACCCCTGCAGACACCACTGGGGCATTGTGAGCATGGCTGTGGGAACTGTAACCCTGGATGTCCATTGTGGGTGGTAAACTGACTCCAACGGATCTTACCGTTTTCTTTCTTGCTCTTATATGTTTTCTGTTCCTGGCTCTTCTGCCTTTTAATCCTCCTTTTTATTTTTCAATTTTTCTCTCGAGCAACTTTTACCTGCCTTTTACCTCTCGTTCTCTTTCTTCCCCATAAGCACACTCACCCCTTGCCTGGTGATGCTCCTTAAGCCACATCAACACTCTACTCAAGTTTCCAAATTTGACTCTGGCTGCTGCCCTGACTTCTCTGCTCCTTGTGGGGCCCCGACGGGCCCCCTGCTGCCCTCCAAGCTGCTGTCCTGAGCTGGGGTGGTGAAAAGGAAATAGCTTCTCTTCCAAGTGGAATTGCTTTACACGATTTTCTTCAAGCCCACAGAAAATGAAACTTTAAAACAACCATAGCAGCAGGAACAAGTCACCACAAGATTAAAAACTGGTGACAGACTCTGCAACCCAAGACTCTTCAATGTGATCAATCCTGTGGGCATCCAAGGGCAGCCAGTCAGTGTGCGGGGCACTGCCTCAGGCAGTAGGGTCCCCACCATGTTCCAGGCTTAGCATGTCTGCTCTCACTGCTGTAAGGCGGCTTAACTGATGACCTTCCATCCCTGCTGCTGCTTCCTTCAGCCCTCATACTCTCCTGATGCTCTCCTTTCTCTCCTCCACGTATGCTGAGCCGCTGTGCCCCTGACGCTCTCTCTGCACCCCATTCCCCAGCCCAGTACCTGCCGCCCTTCCCTGCAGCTTACGGATCTTCACTGTCCATAGTCAGCTCCTTCTTTTGCCCCTTCCTCACCCCCTGCCAGCTGTCCTCCCAGAGGAGCCCTGGTCTCAGGCTTACTTGTGTTCAGAGTTTCAGGGAAGCAGACACCTCCAAGCACATAGAACCTGTTCCTTCTTGTCCCTCAGGTCCTGGTCCACATGCCTCCTACTGATAGAGGCCTACTCTCTCTGTGGATTTTCTTTTGACAGCTCATCATTTAAAAATATCATATTTCCCCCCTTCATTCAGCGTCTCTCTCTTCCCGCCAAATGCAGACTCTGTGAGAGTGAAGTCCTTTTCCTTCCTGTTCACCTTTTCTCTCTTTCCTTGTTCAACGCTATATTCCCCGGGTCTGGAACAGTGTCGGCACATTGGAGAAGCCCCAAGGGAAAGGAAGGGAGGAAAGGCTAGAAGGAAGGAGGAGGGAAAGGGAGCAAGGAAATAAGGAAGGAAGATAGGAAAAGAAGGCAAGAAGAGAGGAAGGAAGGAAAAGAGGGAGGGAGAAAAGGGATAATTTGTTCTATTTACAATATTAACCCACTGAATCCTCATAACAGCTTCATGGGATAGCTCCTATCATCTCACTTTATAGATGAGGAAACTGAGGCAAAATGTCTCGGTAACTTGGCCGAGGTCAAACTGCCAGTAAGTGACAGCACCTGGACTCAAGACCAGGCAGTCTCACACCAGAGCCTGGGCTCTTAACCACCATGCTCTGAGTCTCAAATAATACGCACGAGGTCTGTAGTGCTCGGGACTGCACCTGCTGTTCCAGGGCACGTGTCTGTTAGGAGCAGGAGGAGGGAAGTTCCCTTTTACTACCGTGGGAGTCAGGACACGTGCAGAATTTCATTCATCTTCATCTTCATCACAACCCTCTGACAGAGGTGTTAGTAGAGTCACCTTGCACAAATGAGGACCCTGAGAATCAGACTGAGGTCCTGCCCCATCACACAGCTGGTGGAAGCAGAGGCCAGACCTACATCCAGGTCTCTGGTTCCAAATCCAGGCTTCTCTGTGTTCCTCATACTACTTGGCTATCCATGAAAGACACTCCTAGCAACATTAGTAAATGCATCTCCCTGTTTTGAAAACTCTTGCTCTATAGACACATGGCATAAGAGTGTTTATAATCACCTAAATACAGGTGATGGTTATTTCTATAAAACATTGAACATTGGGCCTCAGGCAAGGATGTGACATGGTCTGATGGTGAAATCAGGTTCAGCTGGTGCCATTTCAATGTAGGAGAATTGTCCGGAACATGGAGCCTTCCTTGAGTGGGATCTCCATGTACTCAACACTGTGTTGTGTATTATGTTGGTTGGTCCTGTGCAGAGGTTTCCTGGGATGAGCAACTTCATAACACTGCACACACACACACACGCACGCACACACACTGCCCACCATCATTTACCTTTACCTCCAGACCCCTAAAGGGCAGGGCTTCAGGTAGCTGTGACTGGTCAGTGGGTCTGTGCTCTAGCTGATTTTATAATCCCATGGGGTGCTTTGAAAAGGTTCACTCCTGGGCCCTCCCAGTCCCAGTTAACCTCATCTCGGGATGGGCCCAACACTTTTTTTAAGTTTCCTCAAGGGGAAAGCACTGATGGCCTCTTCCCAGCCATTTGGAGCCAGGAGCCCCAGATTCCTGTCCTCTGTGTCTTCTGGTGGCATGTGACTTGGCTATGAGGGGGTCTAGGCAGATGAGAAAGGAGAGGTAGTGAAGCTGTTAATCAGTGGCACTAGTTTGTGGTACTGTTCCGTCCCCTTCCAGGCAGCAGCACATTCTCATTCAGTTAAAAATTACATCTCCTCAACAAGGTCCTTGAGAAGTGAGGGATGGGAATGCCGAGAATGTCAGCATTCTGGCTGGAGAGCTGTTGAGGCAGGACACTTTTCACTGTGCTGCAGTTTCCCCTGTAAGTGGCCCTTTCTCCAGTTTGTAACAAAGATTGGCACAGGAGAGGCAGGGATGTACTCCTGGGCACACTTCCCTCTAGCCATGTATTTGCAAGCACCAATTGAGCTCCACCCCCCGAGTGCAAGGCACACAAGCAAGCCCTTCATTAACAGCAGTTGTGAGGTTAAGGAAGAGAATAGGATTCTCAAGGCTGTACACCACACGTCCTCTTGGGAAATTTTGACTGCAATCCAACTGCAGCCAAGTTGGAGAGAGGGCAGCTGGTGCTGAGGTGGAGCTGGGACATAAGAGATATGTCACAGCAGGTGCTGGGTCTGTCCCGTGCAAGGGTCTCTCTCACCATCTTCATTGCCCACCCACTCCAGCCTTATCTATGTACAACTTATTCAACTTTGCCCTGGATGCTGCCGAGCCTTTCCTTATGGGTTCACTTGGCCATAGCCCTGCCCCTCTGCGTGCCAGGATAGTTCAGCTGGACATAGTAGCCAGTGTCAGGTGAAACGGTGTGTGAGCGACCATTTAAGGAGGGAGGAGGGGTGGCAGTTAGGGGGAATAGTGAGTGCCAGGGGATTAAAGAGCTACAGAGCCCAAAGGGACACGGAACCACTCCCACTAATTACGGACCTCTCTTTCCCTCCCTCATCTCCCCGCCTCTCTGCCTCCACCCTGGGAAGAGGCTTTGCTCCCCGCTGCCACTGTTAATTCACGTGAGAGACTGGACCAGAGAGACCTGCCAGTGTCTCACCAGGCTGTAATGACAAGGCAGTGGGAGGGATGGTGGGCTTGATTGGAGCACCTTCATTAGACAGAACGGGTGTCCTGCTAAAGGGGAAGCTTCCGCTGCGCTGTGTCCTCCAGCTGACTTCTCTCCTCTCACCACGGCAGGACCGTTTGTCTCAGCCTTGGAGCCGGGTGGGTCGGGCCACGATGAGAGGAGGGTGTTGCCGTTGGGACTGAAACCCCTCAGGGCCCTTTAAGTGTATCTGTAAGCGAGGAACAAAAGCAATTTTTCATCTGCCCACTGTCTCTCTAAGCAGGGTTTCTGAACGTTGTGTGGATCCTGAAACACTGGAACATGAGTCGGAGATGGGCAGACGCAATCTGTCCAACATCGACCCTCTCCTTAGTGTGCTGAACACAGCCAGGACTTAGGTAGGAAGCAGGGCTAGGCTCAAACCCCGGCTCGCTCAAATCCCCAACTCCGCTGGGCCCAGTTCTCTGTCTGGAGAGCACTCACCCCTGTCTAACGGTTGTGGGAAGATGAAAGGATGTGCTGTGTGTGAAGTTCTCATGCAGCCCTAGAGCCAGGCATGTCCTTGGGGAGCACTAGACTCCATCCCGTCCTCTCACTGGCATGCAGGAAACACACACTTGTTTCCTCCAGATCCTGTGCATTACGTTTAAATGGCATAACAGCCAAAGGTATACTGTATCTGGTGACTAAAAGACTATTTTATTTGCCTTTCAATAAAATTCTCAGGTTATTTTTCTCATACTCCCAACCCAGAGTCAGAAATGTAAAACTTAGCAAAACACTGTAACAGGAGGCCCATAGATATTTGTAAAACATGTTGTAATTGTAATATTTTCTGTGTTAACTGGCTTTGCAACCATTTTTATGGAATAATCTGCTCAATTAACCCAATAATTTGATAACTTTTGAAAGCTTTGCTTCATAAATGAAAAAGCATAAGAATAAAATAAGACTTACTTGGTTGATATCCTAAAGCAAATTAGAGGCCACATCTGATTAGAATCTTCCACACTTGAAGTTTCATATTATTAATTAAATCTCTTAGGTCACAGTTCTTTTTTGGGGGGATAAATGGATTTTGTCATAGGAAATAGAGTTATCTGAGAAGAACTTTGAAGGGTTGAGAAGGAAAGAGTCAACATAGCTTTAGTAGAGTAGTCCAAGGGTTTAATTCTATCTTGTTACAAGAAAAGATTTTCTCGCCATTTAATCTCATAACTCTTTTTTCTCTCTCTCAGCTTGTCTTTAATGGTCTTTAGTAGTATTGTGATCTTCTACTTCTTGTTATGGCCATGCCAAGACACAGTGAACTTGGCAATGAAAGAAATATCTTTCTCTGTTTTTCTATTTGGAAAAATCTATCAACAGTTAGGCTTTAATTTTTCAATTTTGCCATCTAGAAACAGAAAATGCCCATAAATTTCCCAAAACAGAAATCAGATGTAGCCCATTTAATTACCAACAAGTAAGCTAAGTGCTTCTTTCTTCATAAGATGCCTGAACACATTCATAATTGGCTAAAGTACCATAGAAAGAATTATTCAATATGAAGAGGAGAGAGGAAGAGGAGGAGGAAGGAGCAACATTGTTCACAGAGCCAGCGGAGTGGAGGGGGAGAGTGGGGGAAAAGCCCAGGGTGGCAGCATTGCTTCCATAGATGAGTCTATGAGCCAAAGGTGAGCTTTCATCCTTTCTTACCAAAGGAATATCTTCTCTTTGCCCTTGGTATCCCCTAGGTACCCCCCTACCATCCTGAGGAAGATGCTCCCAACAAGCCTTCCCTCAAATCATTTTCATAGCATTTTTACCCCACAGGGAGTTAGGCATATTCTGGATGCTTCGGGAGACTCGCTGAGGTATAATTAGGGTGAACATAGTTTCCAGTTCACACCTGTGTCCCCATGTAATTACTAATAGTGCACTCTTTCACTTTCTAAAGTGCCCTTCTTGGAATGATACATTACTGTCGCCCTGTGTATCACGTTAGGGAGTGGAAGTGACAACTTTTAAGTTGACTCTGATAGCTTGACAGTAGCTGCCTGGAGGGCTGTGTTGAGTAGGTTTCTGAGGTCCTGTGTGGCTCCGCAGGTGAAGCAGTGGAGACAGTGAGGCAGCATTGTCCTCAGACAAGGAAGGGGACTTGCTGGAGTAATGGAATGAGCTCCAGAGCAAGGCCAGGAGACCTGAGTTTAGACCCGACTCTGCTCCTACATTTCAGAGTCATCGTGGGTGGGGTCACTTTCCTATCTGATGTTGCACCAGATTACTTCTAAGGTCTCTTCCAATTTCATGAATCTAGCTAATCTTGCACCGAGTGGGAAATTGTGCTAGATGACATCTGACCCCACCCCTAAAGTTGTGTCATCCTATGACAGTTTTATGCAAAGTTTCTCTCTGCCCCAAAAGGAAGCTACACTTCAGAACTGATGCCAACTAGTATTTCCATAGCATGCACTTTCTAGTTTACAGAGTATTTTCATGTATGTACCCACAGTCACATGATTTCAGGCTTTATTTTTATCATCCTCATTTAATAAACGAACAAGTTAAAGCTAAAAAGGTAAGGTAACAGCACTCCGGGCTCAGACTGCCTGAGTTCAAACACTCGCCGTAGCACATACCATCTGCACAGTCTGGGTGAGCCTGCGTCATCTTTCATTGTTTCGGTTTTCTCATCTATAGGATCATGAAGTTGTCATGAGGATTAAAGGAAATAGTACATGCAGGATGCTTGGGCTAGCATGGGATTTAGAACACACATAATCACATTAGTTGGTGGAAGCAGCACGTGGTTGCAGTGGCAGTAACAGCAAAGAGGCGGCGGTGAGAGTAACCAGCGAGGAAATGGCATAACCGGGAAGGACTCTTCTCAGGTCCTGGGCACGCAAGCGCTGCCTAGAACCCTCAAATTCATTGTCCCCTGTCTACCTTAGGATTGATATTCACAACTCAGGAGCAGAAAGTGAAAGAACAAGAAAAATGAAGACACTGGAAATATTTTACCCATAGATAGCACTGAGAAAATGTTAGCTGGAGAGCTCAAACTCCTCCTTCCTCCATTTCCGACCATTACAGGAAAGGCAGTGAGTGCAGGGTAAGGACTGCTATTTAGGCCATCATTGTACTTGGGTGCTCACCGTGGTCAGGTGATGGATCAAGCTCACTCCACCCCTCTCTTCCCTGTCTCAGGCAGGGCTATGTAAGAATCAGTGTTTCTTTAGTGACCTCTGTTCATTATGTGGTTCCACACTGGTCAGGAAATTTTCCCTCAGTCCATACCTAGCAGGGTCTCGTGTTTCTTAATGGCACAAGCTGATGTTCACTGCTGTGTTTTTCCATTTTCAGTGGGTCTGCACAAATTTTAAGCAATTTGCAAGAAATTCTTCAATTAGCTGAACTCCTGTGTGACTCAGCAAATGCTGAATGCACACAGCTGCCCGTCCCTCAGGTGGAGAAGGAAACATCTGAGAGTAATGAAGAAAGGAATGGAAGGGATAGACAGGAAAAAGGAAAGGCGGGATAGAGAGGCAGAAGTGAAAGGAAGAACGAAGAAGAGAGGGAGGTAAGACAGGGAGAAGATCCAGAGAAGGCAAGCGGAAGCATAGAGACCCAGCAGCCTGCACACAAGGACAGGAGATGGGAGGACAGGCTACTTTCACCCAGCATGAGACAGATGCCATTCTTATTTCTTGGATGTTTGGTGTCTTGGCTAAAAGTATGCCAACTGAAAAGTGTCTCAGGGACCCGGAGACATGGAGGAAAATGACACTTTGCAGAAAGCGCAAGCCTGGAGCTGTCTCTGCTCTGATGGAGGTGGGGCAGTTCTCGTGCTGTGCTAAGAAAGGAGACAAAGACCTCTGGCCCACCTGGATGCCAGAGCCACGGTCCCCGGAGACTTGTGTGTTCTCATGATTGGAAAGGCACCATGTTTCACACTAGCCTCTCTTCATCCATAAAAGGAGAAAGGGACCCCTGAATGGGAGGGGTCTTTCTGATACTTCTGCAAGGATGGAAAGAGGGCTTTGAGTGTTCCAAGGAAGAGATGAGTTAACGGTGCAGCCCCACAGCGTGCATGGAGTCCCACCTCTGCAGGAGGGCCAGGACCTGCAGGATCCCTCTGCTCGCCTCCCTCCTCCGGTTCCATTGTGAAGTGCAGGGGTCCATGTGGGGCATGCCTCCTAGGGGCACCTCCTGAGGGTGCGTGCAGAAGGCGGCGCGGAAGGCCTCTCCCTGGAGTCTGGGCTAGCAGGCGCAATGGGCACAGAGGCTGCCTGAGGGCTGAGGAGTGTGGTCTCTACACCGTAACCAGGCCAGGTGCCTTGTCAGTGGTGTCACAGGCCCCACGAGGAGGAGCATGTAGGGCAAAGAGCACTCTAACTAGTCCTGAGACTCCAGACGAGTCATTTCCTCTATCTTATTTTCATTTTTCTAATCTGTAAAATGGGGGACTTGATTAGATGCTCACTAAGACCCCTTCTAGCAGAAACGCTTGACCCTTTGCCGCGGTGCCTGAGCCCTGGCATCTCAGGATGCTCTAAGGGCTGCCTGTGGGGGACACTCGGACCCTATCAGGAGACAGTTGCTCCTCTGAACCCCAGAGAAGGCAGGGCCCAGTGGCCTGAGCTGGGCATTCTGCTCCGAGGGGGAGGAGGAGTGTCCAAGGTAGGCTCATACAGCAGCCATGGGGCTAAAGCAGGCCACTGGCCATCCGCCTCCCCAAGAGAGGCATGCTCCAAATTGTGTGTGGCACAGAAACCTAAGCACCAAAACCAGAACACTGGGTAAATAAATTATAGTACACTTACCCATGCTTCTAGAATGATATAAGGTTATTATTGAAAGTGATACTGGAAACAAAACTGAATAATGTATAAGATGGGTAAAATCTATTAAGCAAAAATAAAAAGGGTTATAAAACAATATGAACAGTCTGGTGGCAATTTTGGAAAGACAAAAATATGTACAAAGAAAAGAAATAGGATATTGCTCATTTTTTATCCCCCCCCTTTTTTTTGCCTTAGAATTTTCTTAAATTTCTGAAATGACTTGCTATCTTTGCTCTTAGAAAATAAAATGATCAAGATTACAGAAAAGACAGGGACTCGAGTAAGGAGACCCTATGGGCCACTGATCTCAGGACAGATAGCATCTGAAGGGAGAGCAGTAACATAGCAAAACAACGCATTGCTGACTTTATTATGGGCTATCTGAGAAAACCTAACCACAGGACTAAACCAGGAGAGCCAGAAACCTTGGCCTTTACCTTCCCAGTTCAATTGTTAGCAGCCAGTCTTTAGAGCTCTGTGGAATGCCCCTACCCCTTTTTGCCTGGGCTGAAGGCGGACCTCATTTGCAATGCTAAGCTTTTTATCTGTTTTTTCCCTGGCAGCTTTGTAGTTCACTTTAAAGACCTTCTTGTGAAGGCTAAAAGGCAAAGGAAGCCAAGATTATCTAATGTCAGTGCCTGGGACAAATGAAAGGTCACAGTAATGAGAAGGGAAAGTTTCTGGAACGCTCTCGAAGGTCCCAGGAGACTTGGAAAGTCACGTATAATTTGGCAAGAGGGTTTCGTGTGCTTTGGTTTGGGTGAACCTCTCTGACTTCCCATGCTATGGGTATAGGGAGAACGGAGCGCCCCCCCCCCCGCCCCCCAATCCTCAGTCTAGAAAGCATTTGTGGTGGGGCTGAGAAATGAGCTCAGATCTCATGGAAAAGCAGGAGCATTCAGGGCACAGCTCAGAGCTTCATGGAAGGTGTGTTGTTGAAAACTGACTCGCTGTGGTTATTTTCATATACTCATTGAATTTCCAAGTCTCATCAATCAACAAGTACTAAATGTATCTCTCCTGCACAAGATACTGGGTTAAAAAGGAGTTAAATATAAGATAAGTCTTTGCCCACGAAGGACTGTCAATCTAATTGAGAAAGCAAGATGTGAAAAGCGCACGTAAAGTTAACATACTGAATGTAAGCCGTGCCACAAGGCGATGCATATGGGAGGGAGGGCCAAGCGAGGGGCACAGACAGTGAGTGCTACAGTTTTGAGAAGGGGGCAGTCAACCTGGTAGCTGGTGCCACATAATAAAAACCTCAGTGCTTAGTGGCTTTAAAACAACCATTCCTATAGCTCACATTCCTGTAGGTTGGTAATGTGGCTTGGGTTCAGCTGGGTGGTTCTTCTGGGCCCAGCAGGGCTCAGCTGGTCTGATAGACATGCTCAAGTGTCTCCAGTCAGATGCTGGGTTACTGAAACGGGCTACTTCATAATGGCCTTGGCTGGGTTGGCTGGTATGACTGACTCCTCTTTCCACACGGCCTCTCGTTTGCAGCAGGCTTTCGTAGGCTTGTTCGTGTGGGGGAAGAAAGCCCCCCAGCATGAGAGGAGAAGTTGCAAGGCCTCAAGATGTTGCCCACTGTCACTTCCACAGTATTCTGTTGGTGAAAGCACATGACAAAGTCAGCACAGATTCAAGTGACAGGAAGATAGACTCTGATTCTTGATAGGAAGAGCTGTGAAATAGTGGCCATTTTTTTGCCGTCTTCCACCGATTGGTTGGCTAGAGTCAAATCCTAGAGGGCATTTGGGCCAGAGCAAAGACACCTTAGTAGGAAGGACAGAGGAGGTATGCAGTGAGCTAGAGAATGGGAAGGGCCCAAGCTTCACAGTGCCAGCCTGCCAGCCTGTGCTGACCTGCAGTGACGATTTATGAGGCTGCATTAGATGAGAAAAAGAAGCAGAGAGCAGTGTATGCCTGGGAGCCATGGTGATGACAGTGGGGTCGCCAACTGCCCTTTATTCTGGGGTTGTTTCTCCCTCCTTTTATGAAATGAAAGGGATAATAAATGGTCGCTGTTATTTTTAATATTTCTACTTGGCAGAATAAAAAGTTGGCAACCCTACTTCTGTCCCTAACATTTTTTTTTTGCTATTTTACTGAATCCTGAGATCTCGATAAGAGCCTGGGAATCACTGGATAGAATATTAAGATGAAGAATTTGCAGAAGGGAGAGACCCACACAATCAGGAAGGTGTCCCCAGGGGTGGCGAATCATGACTGGGCCTAGAATGGCTCGCATTTTGTGAGACAGATTTTTAAAAGCAAAATAATGTCTCCATTGGAATGTTTACAATATGTTAGTGACTCCTTATCAGCAAACACTTAGCTCCGTCACTTCAGGGATTTCAAGCTGAGAAACACTTTCAAAGGAAAAGACTACTTCTTGTATTATTTGCTTGGAAATTGAAGATCTGTTTTAATTCTACCCGAACAGAGCTTTCCTAAGATTCACTTACGCTTTATTGGTTCAATGCTGCCTACAGAAAGGAGCTCAAGTTCCATCCCTGCCGTTGGCAGCCCTTCCTGACCAGGCTCCTTCCTGTTACATCGCCCCCTACGAAGCCCTCCTTTAGCTAGGTGGTCAAATGTGCTGAGCTGGAACGAGCTTGCCTCTTGACCTGGGACCCTCCCCTACAGGTTGATGGCAGAGAGCAGGGCTGACCGCCCTTTGCTCCTGAGCTTCTTTGCTCCTGAGCTTCCCACCCTGGAACCGCCCACGGCGGCTGACTCAATGTCACCCCATGTCCCAGCACTGTGACTGTCCTCAGATGTCTCTGTATAAGCCACATGCCAATCCTCTGAGGGCAGCTTCAGGCAATGCTTCTGCCTCTCCCCACCCTCTCTGCCCCTATTGTCAGGTATGGCAGGTCCAGGTTGTACCCTGCAGACCACCTTTGCTCCTGGGAAACAGATGGGTTTGAGAATCTTGTGGCCAAAGGGAACTATGGAGACCATTTTGACCTGTAATTTCAAACTTAGGCTCTTCAGAACTAGGGACCTGTAAGGAATCCAGACTCCCAGGCCCTCTCCCAGAGTATCCTGATTCAGCACATCTGGGGTGGGGGCCAGGAGGCTATATTTTTAACCATTGCCCAGGACATTTCTAGTAGCCATCAGAGAACTAAAATTTGTGAGCCACTGATAAAATCCAGCCTCTTCATTTTGTGGATGTTGTGGATGAGAAAAAGGAGGTTCACAGAGCTGTGTGGCCTCCCAAGGTCACCCCACTTGATAATGGCAAAACTAAAATTCAAACCCAAGATTTCTGACTTCCAGGATGGTACTCTTACTGCCACTGCTGACTCATTGTCTCCAGAGAGAGAAATAAATGACAAGAGGCCTATGGAATCCAGGGGTCCAAAAGTGTTGGTGCGTGCTGAGAGGCGCACACAAGCAGCGTGGTCCAGGCAGACTGTGTCTTCAGTCCTGCAGGATGAGAATAATGATGGCACCCACCTGCCAGGGATGCTGTGAGATAACCTCTGGAAAGTATTATGCACAGGACCATGCATGTAGCAAAAACTGGAGCCAAGAGTTTGTCCATTTGTGAGGTATTCCAGTCCAGTCACTTCACTTACTTTCCATGAAAGGGCAGGCAGGACCCTACCAACAGCTTCATCGCACCGCTTGCTGTGCAGTGAACACTTTCCAGCAGGGCTTAAGAAATGTCAGGGTGGAGGCAGGACCCTGGGCCTGTGGCCTCTGATGTCCAAATCCTGAGATTCCCATGCCCCTTCTCACCTACCACAAAACCCATCTTCACCCAGGAGAGACAGTTCCCCTCACTCACCCCTGCCAGGTCCCCAAAGGGACAGACTGTGGAATCACTGTTACCAAACTCCCTTTTTAGGGTATGGCTCCAGTTTTTATTGCTCTCTGTTTTATATCATTATAATTGAACCAATCAGCAAGGACAACAGGCCCCTTTTTACAAGGGAAAGAAGACAGCCACAAAAAGCCAAAATTATGATTGTTTCAGCGTGCAAGAAACACTTATTAAATTAGATCTGCCTTTGGTGTAGACGTCAGCCAGTTTCCAAGAAGAGCTGGAGTTTGAGGAGCCAAGCCTGACTTGGACAGGCAAGTTAGCCCTTTTTAGGTGACCTGTGGCCAGCAGAGAGTCTAGGAGCGGTCTTCAGAGATAAACTCACTGACTTCCCAGAGCAAGAAACCGACCATGGGCTTCTGCAGAGCGGAGACCATATCTTTGCATCTTTGCATGGCTGTACCCTGGTACTCACCACAATGCCAGGTGCCACCAATGTCTAGAAGATGAAAATAGTTTAATCACCCTTCTCATGGCCAGCCTGGAGACCTGCTCTAGCAACTCCAGGGAAGGGACTCCAACACTGAGGTTTGGTTTCTCCTGCTCTAGGAGTCTGTGACTCTCCACCCACAACCCTGCTCTGTCAGTACATTGGGGAGTGGGTGGCTAATGCTAACAGAGAGTCTGGGTGAGGCTAGAGGTGAGTGAGCATGAGCAAAGGGTTGGAGGCCCCACTCTAGGGCTCTTCACAGTCTTCCTGTTTGACCTTTGAGACATCATTTCTCTTCTGCATGCTTCAGTCTTTTCATTTTAATTAAACATTTTTTTTCAATTACAGTTGGCATTCAATATTGTATTACTTTCAGGTGTACAGCATACTGGTTACACATTATATAACTTACAAAGTGATCCACGTAAAACATCTAGTATCCTCCGACATCATACATAGTTATTATAATATTATTGACTATGTTCCCGGTGCTGTGCTTTACATCCATGTGATGATTTTGTAGCTGCCAATTTGTACTTATTAATCCCATCGCCTTTTTCACCCAGATTCCCAACCCCCCGTCCACCTGGCAACCAGCAGTTTGTTCTCTGTATCTATGAGTTTGTTTCTGTTTTGGTTGTTTACTTATTTTGTTCTTTAGATCCCACATATAAGTGAAACCATATGGCATTTGTCTTTCTCTGTCTGACTTACTTCACTTAGCATAATACTCTCTAGGCCCAACCATGTTGTCACAAATGGCAAGATTTCACTTTTTTCTGGTTGAGTAATATTCCATTTCGTATATGTTCCACATCTTCTTTATCTATTTGTCTATCCATAGACACTTAGTTTGCTTCAGTATCTTGGCTATTGTAAATAATGCTGCAATGGCTGTACAGGTGCATATGTCTTTTCAACTTAGTGTTTGGATTTCTTTGGATAAATATCCAGAAGTGAAGTTGCTGGGTCCTTCTCTGTCTCTTGTTAATAGCCTTTGTTTTAAAGTCTATTTTGTTTGGTATAAGTATTACTATCCCAGCTTTTTAAAATTTTAGCTTACATGAAATATCTTTTCCATACCTTTACTTTCAGTCTGTATATACAGAGTTTCTATCTGAAGAGGGTCTCTTGTAGAAAACATACGGGTCTTGTTTTCTTACCCACTCAGCTACCATATGTCTTTTGATTGGAACATTTGATCCATTTACATTTAAAGTAGTTATTGATAGATATGTAGTTATTTTAATCTTATTATTCATTTTTAATCTTTTTCTCCTCTTTTCCTTCTTAAAAAAAGCCCCTTTAACTTTTCTTATAAACTGGTTTGGTGGTGATGAATTCCTTTAGCTTTTTCTCATCTGGGAAGCTCTTTATCTGCCCTTCCATTCTAAATAACAGCTTCACTTGGTAGCATAATCTTGGCTGTAGGTTCTTGCTTTTCATGACTTTGAATATTTCTTGCCAGTCCCTTGTGGCCTATAAAGTTTCTGTTGAGAAACCAGTTATCAGTCTTATGAGAGCTCCCTTGTACATAACTAACTGCTCTTCTCTTGCTGCTTTTAAGATCTTCTCTTTGTTTTTAACTTTTGGCATTTTAATTATGATGTGTCTTGGTGTGGGCTTCTTCAGGTTCATCTTGTTTGGGGCTCTCTGCACTTCCTGGACTTGTATGTCTATTTCCTTTGCCAGGTTAGGGAAGTTTTCAGCCTTTATCTCTTCAAATAGGTTTTCAACCCCTTATTCTCTCTTTTCTCTTTCTGGTACCCCTGTAATGCTAATGTTGGGATGCTTGATGTTATCCTAGAAGCCCCTTAAACTAGCCTCATTTTTTAAAATTCTTTTTTCTTTTTTCTGTTCCGATTGGGTGTTTTCTGCTCCCTTCTCTTCCAAACTGCTTCTTAGATCTTCTACTTAATCTGATCTGCTATTGATTCCTTCTAGTGTATTCTTCATTTTAGTTATTGTATTCTTCATTTCTGATTAGTTCTTTTTTATAATGTCTGTATCTGTTTTTATGTTTTCTATCTCTTTGTTGAAGTACTCACTAAATTCCTTGAGAGCATTTTAATAATCGGTATTTTGAATTCTGTATCTGGCAATTACTTGTCTCCATTTTGTTTAGTTCTTTTCTCTGGAGTTTTGTGCTATTCCTTTTTTTGGGACATGTTTCTTTGTCTCCTCATTTTGGCTGCCTCCCTGTGTTGATTTATATGTACTAGGTAGCTCTTCTATTTCTCTCAGTCTCGGCAGGGTGGCCTTAGGCAGTAGGTGTCCTGTGGGGCCCAGTGGCATAGTCTCCCTGGTCCTGAACTGGGTGCCCCAGGTGTGTGCCTTGTGTGGGCTGGGTGCACTGTCCTGTTTTGTCCTTGATTGATGAAGGCTGGCCATGACTACAGAGGACAAACTGTTGTGTGGGAGCTGATCCTAGAGTGTGGGATTTGTTGTAGCAGGGCTCTGGTGATGCACGCTTCAGTCTTGACTGAGAAATCAGCACTTCTCACTGCTTGTTTCATTTTTAGATAATTTATTTTTCTTATTTTTATAGTAACGATAACTCATTTGTATAATGCTGTGGCAGTTACAAAATATCTTGATAAATATTATGTGTTTCTTATTTCAAATTCATGATATCCCTGTGAGGTAGGTTTTGTCATCCCATTTTACAGATGAGAAAACTGAGGCTTAGAAAGGCAAAGCAGTATTCCCAGGAACCATGTTAACAAGCAGTAGATCAAGTCCTTATAGTTCCCTGTCCAGTAGTCTACCATTGTTTCAGGTGTTTCATGCTGACACATGATAAGACCTAGGCCCTGACCTCCAGAAAGGCTAGAAGCATGATGTGCTCACACTGGTTCCACCAGGAGAAAGGTTGTGGACAGAGTAAGTACATGCTCTGGATGGTGAATTAGAAAAGACATAGATGCAACATGCTTTAAAAAAAAATTGAATGTTGCCCTGGCCAAGTTGCTCAGTTGGTTGGAGCATCATCCTGTACATCAGAAGGTCACAGATTCGATTCCCAGTCAGGGCACATACCTTGGTTATGGGTTTGATCCCCAGTCGAGGTGCAGGGGTGCATATGGGAGGCAATTGATCAATGTTTCTCTCTCACACTGGTCTCTCTCTCTCTCTCTCTCTCTCTCTCTCAAATTAATAAAAACATGTCCTCAGGTGAGAATTTTTAAAAATTCAGTATTTTAAATGAGCACTATAACCATGTCATTTATGTGAGGCAGCTTTGTGGCTTTGGTAAGTCATTCCCTTCCTTTTACCTTACTATCCTCATCTGGAAAACTAAGACATTGGACCCAAGAAGCTTCCAGATTCACTCCACTCAGTTGCTTTGTGCCCAGATGCTTCTGCACACCACATAGCCTGGTGGTCCTCTAGCCTTTGAACAAACCTCCAGGACAGAACCAGAGCATCAAGAGGGCAAACAAAGCCAAGACAGAGGCTCGGTGAGGGAAGTGTTCTCTTTGAGGCAGGAGCCTGGGGGCCATATAGACAGGCAGAGTCCTGGTCCCCAGCAGCCAACTCTAGAGGAGCTAGCTTCCTGAACAAAGCTCCTTTTGGTTGAAGTTGATGTGCACGCTGTTGTCTCTGAACATATAGGAAGTGCGGTTAAGCTGCCACTGGTGAGCACTTCATTGCCTTGCCTGATGGTTTTTAAGGAGCCTGTGTATATATATATATATATATATATATATATATATATATATATATATATATATATATATATATTGTCGGCAGCCATCCGTCTCGAGAGACGATGGTGTAGCTTCTTAAGAGTCTATCTGCACCGCCGAGAATGGTTGTGCAGTCCGACTCGGGAGTGACACGGCATCTGTTTCCTCCCGTGTTGAATCGATATCTTACGATGACGCTGGAGTGTCCTCTCCAGTGAAGCTGAAGCTACAGAGCCTGGGCAGGGTGATATGGAGGGTCTGCTGTTGCCCATGCAGCAGACCCCTCCTCTCTTCGCAGCTGAAGGGTCCAAGGGAAAGACGGAGTCAATACAGCTTGGTTTCAGGTGCGCCGCAGGAGTTGCCGGTGTTGACTACAACGTCAAACCGCCTTAGGGACTCCGGCTCCGGATTTCCTGTCGGGGTTTACTCCCTTAGCCTTTCTCCTGAAGAGGTATGCCGCAAGGCAGCGGAGGTTTTTTGGAATCAGAGTTTTCCTTCTCTGATGTGCCCTGACTGGAAGATCGAACCAGCGACACTTAGCTCGCAGGCCGACGCTCAATCCACTGAGCCAAACCAGCCAGGGCTTATATATATATATGGTGCCACTTGACTATCTCAGCTCTGGCAGCAGGCTGAGGAGCTGAGGTGAAAGAGAATCTAGCCTGGTGGATCTAATGGGCGCAGAGCCAGAGATGACCTCCTAGGGTCAATGCTCTTTTGGGGCCACAATTCCAGGAGCAATCCCATGCCTAGGCAAGCCCCAGTGTGTGGGGAACAGGGGGGCTGGCCGTGACAGCAGAAGCATTGCACTGCTCTGGATTCATGCCTGTCTAGTGAACTGCCTTTCCTTGCCTCCACTCATTCATTTATTCACCCATTCATTCTCTCACTTCCTTTGCTTTCCTCTCACTCATGAATGGCATCAAGGGCTGCTGGCCACCAAAGGGACCTTGGAGGAGGTGTGGCATAACTCTCCAAATGAGGCTTACTCATGAATTCACACCCACAGGTGACCCACTCCTTTGTCTGGGCACACAGCCCCAAAGGCAACCCTTGCTATTGTGGAAGACCTCCAACCCTTGAGAGTTTCTCCTCTGAGGCAAAATGGACCTCCTTCTCAGTTCCACTGATGGGTCCTGCTTCCTTCCTCCTGCCTTCTGGATCAACATGGAATCAGTCTGATCCTTTCAAGGGAGAGTCCTTGAGCCCAATGTTTCCCCAAATGTGGAATGAATGTGAACTTGGTGTGTGGGGGGGTGGAGGTGGTTAGGTGGTCACCTTTTATCATGGCAAACAATTGTAGTAATACTTAGAATTAAAATATTATTTCTGAATGCTTATAAAAGAGAAATTAGTTGATTTAAAGGAAAGTATTTAGTAAACAATACTACACATACATGGCAAAATGATGATGGTCTTGAGAAATGCTGCACTGGGCCAAGAGCCCCTTTCTGAACCCTCTTCTGTTCTTAGCATGCTACTCTGTTCTTGGATCATAGGTTTTATAAAACCTTCACGGTTCCGTCTATACAGGTTGTTTTTCAAAGCCATGCCTTCACCTCTGACCTGCCCGTTCTCTCTAATCACCTGTCACATTTCCATTTGGATGTCCTTGCTTCTCTTGGTTATGTCTTTGTTACATCTCAGGTACCATGGAATTTGAACCATGGGGATTAGGGAAGGCAACATTCCTTAAATATTTTCTGTTTAACGTGTTAGCATATCCTTTCCCTCAGTCCTTATGGAGTCTTGGTAGGAAAATATTATCTCCATTTTATAGCTAAGGAAATGCAGGCATATGAAATTTAAGTAACTTGGCTAAGGTGCAATAATTGTGGAAAATCTAAAATTTAACAACTCTGATCTGCCAGTGCCATGGAATTCCTGCTACGCTAGGTCACCTTCTAGCTGGACGCAGGGAGGGAAGCGGAGATCATCTGGCCAGGCTTCACAGTGGGTGGATAAAGAAACTGCAGTCCA
Organism: Furipterus horrens; assembly: GCF_987537825.1. NCBI lineage: Eukaryota > Metazoa > Chordata > Mammalia > Chiroptera > Furipteridae > Furipterus > Furipterus horrens. Next base: position 95,140,098 of record NW_028327174.1, on the reverse strand, counting down.
AAGAGCATGTCCAACGCCCTCAGGCCACCCTGCTGCTGCAGGCCAGGTCCCGCCTTGCTGCAAATGACACCTCCGTTCCCCTAGCCATCCTGAATGAAGTCTTGATGTCATGTTTGATGGTCCCCTCTCTGCCCACCTTCATTCCTAGCATTTTCTGAATCTGTCATTGCCTTTTCTCTCCTTCTGTTCTGTCCCTCTCTAGCTCAAGCAGCCATCACCTATTCCTAGACTACTGCAGCATCTCCCAAATCCAATCTAATCCATCTGTGGGTTTTTTCTCCATATTCGTCTTTATCTTAGCTTGGCACATATCACCCCTTGATCACAAATCATCATTAACCCAAATCACCATAGACCATAAATCTTGGGACAACTCCCTTGTATGAAGTACAAATTCTATCCCATCGCTGCTTTAATTTAAGCCCTCCTGTCAACCCAGCTTTACCTCCCACAAGGTAAACTCTCTCACAGAAACTGTCTGCTTCTTGTGTCTCCATGAGAACTAATGTTTCCCATATGGAAATTGCCTCATTGTACCCAGGCTCAGCCCACAGCTCCCCCCACCTTCGGGCACAGCCCACACCACACATCCTGACCTCTAGCCTTAACGACCTGCCTTTTCTCCAAATTCTTTAATTGCATATTATCCACAGTACTCACTTGGAGAGCAGAAAATGTGACCCTGCGTCCTAATTCCTCTCCACCAGGCACACCCTTCCTGCTTCCTTGCCCAACTGTGAGCACTTAGAGGGCAGAGGTGGCATCTTATGCCCTTTGTAATCATGGTCCTCAGGCTCAGAGGCCTCCAGGGTGGGTCCTTCGGTACATGGTCTCCATGATGACGACACTGTGTGGCCTGGGGGTGCTCCTGTGGGAGGAGAGGGGAAGGGTTGCCGAGGGAAAAGGCCAGCCTGCTGACCCACGGGCTGTCTAGGGCGCTGATAGAGGAAGAAAACATGGAAGTCCATGGTAAACCATGAAGTGTGTCATTGAGAGAGTCTGAGACTGGGATGTCAACCCTGACAGCCTCTTAAGTGTCCTTCCAACTGTGCACTGGAGAGTTCTGAGAGCCTCTGTCCAGGGCCCTGTACAAGACACAGTAGGGTCAGAACGACAGAGTTCCTGCCCCAGGAGTGCTGATGGGTAAGAGAGGTCTAGGGCACTTGCCGCAATGAGAGAACTTATAAAACGTGCCATATTATTGTATGTAAAGATCTGAATGAACAGCACAGGCAGACTGGCCATACAACTGAAGGGCCCACAGAAAAAGGAGAGTGAGAGCTTCTGGAAAAGTCAAAGGAACTCTAACAGGTGCAGGAGTCCATCTGGTCCTGGAGGAAGTGAGCCACAGAGGCCAACATGGAACTAAGTAGGGAGAGAGGTAACTTGGTGACTTGAGTGCTGTCAGGAGGAGACAGATACACAGGTGGGAAGGGAATGATTTACGCAGACAAGCTGAGGCAGGAGGCAGAGTTCGTCTAGGTTCCTGAGGAGGGAAGTAGCATGATGAAAGTGAGGTTCTGGAAAGTTCTGTGCTAGAAATTCCTTCATCCTTTGAGGGTAAGAAAAAACCGCCCTAGGGAGAGAAATACCAGGTCTGCATCTGTGTCCCTCATCTTCAGGCTTCTGCCAATGGGACATTGGAGGAGTTCCTCCATGCCTCCCACTTGGCCTCTTTTAGGACCGTAACTGCTGCTCATGCAGCCGTGCCCTTTGTCTCAGCTTCCCTGTGCTGGAACCAGAGGCTAAGCACAGCTTACTTGACCACCCTCTGATTGGGATTTGGGGTGATCTCGCTAGATCTAGCCTGAGACAAGAATCTGAAATAAGCATCTCGCACAGTCTGAGAGCTAACCGGGAGACAGAGGAGCATTTGTCTGATAGTGTTTCTGAGCTCCTGCCTTTCCCAGATGATGAGACTAAGCTTAGTTTTATTTTCCCCTCTGGCTGGTAAGGCATTGAAGCACTGAGCAAAAGTGGGATAAAGAGGCAGAAGGAGGAGTGGTGTGTAGAGAGAGCAAACAGAACCTATTGACAAGGATGCCTTCAGATGCAAGGATGAGAAAACTCACCTTGAAATGGTTGCTACAATAATGAAATTTTATCTCACATGAAGTAAGCCCCAAATTGGGATGGTACCAAGGTTGGTTGAAGTAAGTCATTGGATGAATTAATTCAGCAGCTTCATCCAGGATGCCAGTTATTTTCACCCTTTCTGTCATCCTCAGCATGTTTCTCTTGTCCTCAACTAGTAGTCCTCATGGTCCCCAGATGGTTGCCATGGATCCAGGCTTTGTTTATAGACATGAGCATGTCCAGCTAAAGAAAAGATTATTGTGCCAGGGTTGGGTCACGTGCCTCTCCCAAGGCCAGTGGATAGTGATGATGACAATAGTGGTGATGGTGGTGGTTGCTGATGAAGATGGTGGTGGCAATGATGATAATGGTGATCATGATGGTGGTGGTGATGACAACAGTAGTGGCAGTATTGGAGGTCGTGGTGGTGGAGGAGGAGGAGGAGGTGGGGATGGCAGTGGTGATGATGTCAATAGTGGTGATAATGGTGGTGGCAATGATGATGATAGTGATAGTGGTGACATTGGTGGGAGTAGAGATGGTGCTGGTGGTTTTGTGAGGTGGCAAAGAAAGTGGGAGTAAGAGGAGAAGAAATGTGTCAGCTCTTTCTGTGTCACAAAGTTAGGAATTTGCTTTCATATCATGAAACGCAATATTTGGATGTATGGGGAAGTGCCTTGTGAACTGTAAAGTATAATACTTCCCAATGAGTTATCACTGTGATGATTACCGCCTGGTCATCAAACCTCCTAAATCCATGCGTCCTCTGCTCCTGAGAGCACTGACTGTTGTCCTTCACCCTTGTCCTCCATAGCTAAAACAAGTCAGTTCAGTAGGCAAAGGATTGGCAGGATCCCAGAGACACAGGAAAATGCTCACAGCATTGGGGCTGGAGGCGCTTTTAAGCCAGAATAGATTTAAGGGCTAAGGAGGGAGGCGGGGCAAGGATGTTTGTAATACATACAGGGAACCCAGCAAACAAGATATGGAGCCGTTTCTGTGTTTGTTTTGTCTTTCTTTGGTAATAGATGTGAGGCCTCAAGTCTGGTTTTTGCTGAAGTCACAAGGATCAAAAGAGACACAAAAGTGAGTTGTGCCATCAGCTTAGAGGCCAGGAAAGCTGATGGGTCCAGGGCAGGAAAGAAGATGATAGGAAGGGGGCACCAGGGAACCCAAGGGAGCAGACAGAGCCAGGACCTCTGAGGAGGACACACAAAATCAGCTGGAGCAGGAACATTAACTCTCTACAGACGTTAGCAGAACACCTACTGTGTGCAGGTGCTAGCATTATAGTAATGTCAGCAGCTCCATCTGAGTGATGGCTATGTGACTTCTAATTCTCAAAACTACCCCTCAGTCTGTATAACTCCCCTCTATTTACTGGTGAAGAAACCAGGGTTTCTTGTTATAGGGAAATAATTTGATCCCAGGTGTGTCTGACTCCAAAGCCCTTTTTCTGTATCATTTTGCCTTTCATTTAAAGATGCTCGCTTCTGCCCTGGAGCTGATCTGTCGCCGAAGGGGAGAAGCACCTAGAAAACACATTGTAATAAGTGCTATCACTGTGACCTAAAGATAGGGCACCGCAACTGGGAGGCAGTACTAAATAACCCACCCCTTCAGGGGCAGGGAGGCTGGGCAGGTGACAAGGTGATGACGAGGAGGCTGCCCAGGAGCCTGAGGAGAAAGGGGCAGGACTTGGCAGGGCATGAAGAAGAGAGCTGCACAAAATAACCTGTCTGGTTTGGGTGTGGTGAGTGAAGTTTTTGGTGCGGCTGGAGTGCAGGGTGAGGCAAGAGAGACTGGTGGGATTAGTCTGTGACAGAGCTGGGAGTCAGGCTCAGGAGGCTGGATTCCATTTCAATACAGAGGGGAGCTGTTAAAGGTTTTTACATGGTAAAACAGGCTAGACATCAGTGTGACCAGTTAGGAATTTGCTTTCATATCCAAACAACCAGCAATAAGGGCCTGGATGGAGACAAACAGTGGAGATGGACAGAAAGTCCAGGTCTGTTTCCCTGGGTCAGGTGTTAGTCATTAGTATACTCCCCAACAGAAGGTAGGCACTCAGGAGAGAGTTTTGAGGCCATTACTCCCCTTCCCTCCATTCGGGAAATTACATACGAGCCCATAGGTCACTGAGCAAATGCCTCATTGTCCTCAGGAATAAGTCAGCCCCGATGGGTAATATCTGTCACCGTGTCCACTCCATTACCTACAAAGGAAAGGTAATATCCCTGAGCCAGAGCAAACTCCTTGGAAGGGGAGGGGCTGGCCATACTCTGACAGTGGAGCTGTGCAATGGCAGGATGGGCAACCTCATACGGAAGTGATCTCCTGAGGTGGAGGGAACTCCCACTGTGGGTAGGAGGCTGGCCTATGCAACATTCAGGCGTCTTTCTTTTTTTAAAAAAAAATAATTTATTTATTTATTTGTTTGTTGATTTATTTATTCTTAGAGAGAGGGGAAAGGAGAAAGAGAGGGAGAGAAACATCGCCGTGTGGTTGCCCCTCACTCGCGCCCCCAACTGGGGACCTGGCGTGCAACCTAGTCATGTGCCCTGACTGGGAATTGAACCAGCGACATTTGGCTTGCAGGCCGACGCTCAATCCACTGAGCTACACCAGCCAGGGTCAGGCTTCTTTTGAACTCCAAGGGAGCGATGCAGGCAGCATGTGGCAAAGGTTGATTTTTCCCTCTGAACCGTTCATGTGCTGGACACCAGACAGAGAACTCCAGCAGGGCAGTCTCTGCCCTGTGGGGGTTCGCAGTTGAGAAATGCAGCCTAGGAAGACGCCTGCTCCATGGATGGATGCAGATGCTGCCTCAGGGACAGGGGCAGTGAGAGGCCCAGGAGCGGACAGGCCAGCACCCAGACCACTGAGGCTGCACACTCGGCGGGTGCATTTGGGATCTGAGGCCAGTGCCGACGTGCTGGGCAGCTGACATGAGGCCAGCCTCCGGAGAAGAAGACATGAACGCGAAAAATTCATAAGTGAATAAGTCACTGCAACTTAGCACCATGGGCAAGCCCAAAGAAAACAGAGCAGTTGGAAGAAAGTTTTTGGTTTTTTTAAACTGAGCTACTATAAAGCACTGGCATACTTTTCAACTCACTCAGCCTCAATTGCTACTTGCGCTTGAGAAATAGGTCAAATGTTCTTTTCAAGACCACTTTACTCTTAGGCTATTAAACGGTTTGTCCTATCCCTTCTTCCTTTACACAGAGTCTTGAGCCTGAAGGCCACAGCATCTGAATACCAGGCACCTTATAAATAGGTTTCTGTACAAGGCCCTTGGGAAGGGCCTGCTCTCGAAAAACTGAAATTGAAGCAATTGTCTTCATGGGCCTCCCACCTCCCTGCCTAGCCCCCTTCTTCCCAATCCAGGTACCCAGACATCTGACCAGGATCTCATAACAAAAAGCTATGCTGTCAACATTCTGGTGAATTAGTTCCTTTTAAGGTGGTACCTGATATAGGTTTAAATATGACCTCAGGTAGTTTAGATAGAGACCCTTTAAAGTTAGAAAACCTTTAAAACCCAAAGGAATGCTTCTTTTTTTTTCAGTGTGGTATATAACATAAAATATGCCATTCTAACCATTTTTAAGCATACATGTAAGTGACATTAATTATACTCACAATGTTGTGCAAATATTACCACTATCTATTTCCAACGTTTTTAATTCTTTGAAACAGTTTCTCCCTCCTTCCAGTCTCTGGTAACCTCTAATCCACATTCTGTCTCTGAATTTGCTCATTCTAGGTAGTTCATGCACATGGAATGTGTCTACCTTTTTCACTTAGCACAGTGTCTTCAAGGCCCACCCATGCTGTAGCCTATGTATATATACATACCACGTTTTGTTTACCTAGTCATCCACTGATGGAAGAAAAGTTGTTAATGGCTGCATTTCAAGCACCAGTAGGGACCCCAGGATGGAGGAGGTTTTGGGATCCTTGCTGCCCCTTTTATCACCCACGCCATATAGGTGACCCTTTATTGCCCAATGGCTCCTCCTGGACACAATAATTTAAGGATTCAGTCAGTCCACAGACAGAAAAAGTTGTATCAAAAGGAGCACCAACCAGCCCTTACGAAACCTGTGTGCTCATCACATGGGGTCGATGTGTGGGCTTGGACAAGTCCTCTGTATAATGAGGAGCTTGGAATGTGTGTCCTTATTTTTATTTCTACATGTCTGTCAGTGTCCTAAGAGGGCAATGTCACAAGTGGTATAGGGTGGAGCAGACCCTCAGGAAATGTTTATGACCTACTGAATGAATGAGTGAATGAATGGATGAGAGAAGACTTGGAGAGTGAGGAAATGTGGCATTCCAGTTCCTTTGTTTTCCTTCATTAGAGATTAAGGAAGAGGCTGTCATTTGAGGTCAGATCAAATGGTACTTAAGTTATGAAACAATCTGAATACAATATACTGCTTGAAGCATTGTTATCTTTGCACCTTGTACTGAGATGGAATTGTATTACTGGGCTTCTCGTAAATTTATTTGCTGTAGAATCTTTGCAGCTTTAATAAATACACTTGCATAAATATTAGAGGGTGCACAAGGGCTTTGTATCAATTTTCACACCCTGGTCTGTGATAAAGCAGATGTAAGCTATATAGTGTTCAACACAGATGGTGGGCATCGCTCAGATGTGCCATGTATGTATGTGTACAGAAATATGCACACATGAATAGACAGGCTTTCCACGAGCGTCCTTGTCCTATGAGCTCTGCCCTGGCATGGCATCTGCTCACAAGGAGTCCATGTTCTTCTAACACACAAATATTACTAATCTCTTTAACGAAGGGTTTTTATTATAAAATCCATTTGTATTTACGGTGATCGTCAGAACAACGAGGACAGGAACTCCTTGTTCCTTTCCATGTCTTGGAGTCTGACTGTGCCGCGGCCAGAACTGCATGCAGACCTTGCACCAGCATCCTCACTTGCCATAGAAATTTGGAAAGAATGTGTATGTCATCTACCATTTTGGAGGTAGTGTTCAGAATTCCAAGAAAAACACAAAAAGCAGTGATTCCTATTATCAAATAAAATCTTAATCAGAACCTAGTATATAAAGCCAATGAAAGCCTTCCAGACTTGTTAGGAACACGTGGCTACTTTTTTGTGTGCATATTATCTGTCTCCACCCCCATCAAATTGGCTTCCTCAACCCCGTTCAGCTGCATTAGGAGCTTTGGACAACTTAGCATGTGGGTTCAAACGGCACTCCTCTGGCTCACAGGATGGAGGGAACCAAAGTCCCACTCTCTCTGTCTTCCCCTAACCTATAACTGCTCCCAAAACAGCCCTGTAGAAATCTAGGGCTCTCAGAAGCACTGTATATTTTTTAAAATGCTTAACTGGTTTTTTTTACAGAGGAGGAAATAGGCCCAGAGAAGTAAAATGACTTGCCCAATGACACACAGGGTCAGTTGGTGCCAAAATCAAGATTATTACTGTCAAAAGATAATTAATTGAGTCTGTCCTCTAGAAGTTTATGATGTAGTTGAAAGGCCAGATATGAATATATGAAATGAGATAGCCTGTACTCATCAGAGTCAAACTAGCTCCACAAGTGGTTAGAAGACATCACGATTCCTGGGAACTGAGTAGTCTACAAGTGTTTAGAAGATGTCATGATTCCTGGGAACTGAAGCTGTTTCCTCCATTGACTTCTTCTAAATATTTCAGACAGGGGATAAGACCAAGGGCTTCGGTCGCCAGTGGTGGCCCTAAGAAGTGAGCAGGGAGGGAGGGAAGAAAGGGAGAAGAATATGGAAATGGAAAAGAAGCGATAGGAGGAAAAGAGCACTGGAGAGGAAGAGAAGTGATAGGAAGAAGGACGACAGGAACCATCATACAGGGCAAACCCTCACACTGCCCCAAGGAGGGAGGGGTTTCCTCCAGGATCCCATGGAATCCAGTCCCGACATTTGCAGCCTTGCAAGTCTGGTGCTTCCCTGACTTGGTCCCGTAGCTTGTTCTCCCTTTTGCAGTTTCTCTGCCTTCTCTACCCTTTCCAGCCTCAGCGCGGAATGGTAGTCTGTTCCCTTGGCTTCCAAAGTTCCCTGGTTCCCCAGAGCACAGAAAGGACCTGTTCCCGTGCTGACTGTTGGGTGCAGTCTCAAAGAGCTCGGCTACCCCTTGGGATTCAGGGGGGGCACGTAGCTCTGGCCTCAAGAGGAGGGCTGTGAAGGAGTGTGTACGCACAGCGCCGGGGACACCGAGGCGTCAGCAGTGAGAGAATCATCTGTGACAAAGTGTTGTTCTTCTTTACTCTGTTCATATTCACCCTTAGATGTTTCCATAGCAATACAACACATATTTTGAAAAGATCAACTAAGCTGTTCATTTATTTAATTTTTTTAAAAAGTAATTCTGTAAGGGCATTCATGCCCCCAAGGTCAGAGTGAATATGACGCTTTTCACAGTGGCAGTCGGCACAGGTGTCTGTGTCCAGACTTTGCAACCTCAGGCACTGCCCCTCCTCTGGGTTCTTGGCCAGACTCCTGCTTACTGACTCTCTGGCCCCTTTTCAGTTCTATCTCAGATCCTTAGCAAGAGGAGTGTGACTCAGTTGTGTCTTTGGGGACAAACGAGGACTAGTGAAAAAGGTTTCTGGCACCAGGGAGGCCAGATGAGGTGCCCAGACCTTTGGATGAGCGTCAGGAAACCTGATTTTCTGTTCTCATCATGTGCCTCCCTGCCCTTGGTATCGTATTGAGATCCTAGTTTTTTGAGTGAGGAGGTCAATTATATAACCTCCAAGATCCTTTCCTCTCTCAGACACTTGGCCTGAAGCAGACTCCTGTGACTTCTGCCTGGGACATGAATGCCACAGTGTGGGAGTGCTTTCCTAGGATGAGGTTGTCCCTTACGGAGTTGGATTCTGGCCTCAGCTTTTCTCTCTTTAGTCTGCACACTGTCCGGGGCCACCCCATTCAGCCTTCCTGCAGGTGAACTCCCCTCTGAGCCCCACCTCTGTTGTCTCGATGTCCCACAGGTGCCCTAAATTCAGCAAGTCCAGAACTGGTGTCTCTGCCCCTTCCTCTTCCAAGTCCCCTACTGCAGTGAGAGGCGTCGCCATTCAGAGTCACCAAATCTGAAAACTCAGGGAGAAGACAGTGCTCTTCTTTCACTGCCTCTTCTTCTAACCTCTACATGCAACCAAAAACCAAATTACACCTTTTATAAATTATCTCTGCAATCACCTACTTCTCAACCCACTGTCTACTACTCAGTCCCACTGTCTCTACTGCGGCTTGAGACTCCATGATCTCTGCATGGATCACTTGCCCACCCTCTGCCCCCGTCACCACTGTCATGCTCTGTGGCCGCGCCACACAGGAGTGCACATCTGGCCCAGTCATCCCCAGTCTCCTCAGAATGGAATCCAAGCATCCAGGTGTGGTGACACAGCACCGGTCATCTTGCCCCTACCCATCCCTCCTTCCCCATCTCCTCACAGCCTTCACTCCAGCCCAACCAGGTGTCTGTGTTTCCTGAAGCTCTTCACACTTCCCCTCTCCTTAGTTCTCCCTTCTCCCTGCACTTGGAACACCTACCCCCCACCCCCACCCTGCCTTCTCCACCTGTGCAATTCTTCACCCTTTAAGCTTCATCTCAGAGGTCCGGACCTTTGAGAAGTCCATCCATAGCAAACTGTGCTGGCCTCCAGAGCACCACTTACTTATTGTACTGGAATCATCTGACCCTTTGTCCCTCCCTTATTGTACCAAGAAATCCATTGTACCAACTTACCAAGGGTCAGTTTCAGAGCTCTTTTTCTCAAATCCCCAGCACCCACCACATAAATGTGTTTGTGAATGTTTGAGTGACTCACTCATGTCAGATGGGTCATTCTGGGCCTCCATGTGTTATGTCCCAGGGTGTGGGACAGATATCACATAGTGTTGACTTTATTGGGAAAAGGCCAAAGATCACAAGAAAAGCCACAAATCCCCAAGCCCCCCATCTCACAAGGAGGTGTGGCAGGTCCAGGAAGCCACTAAGCCTGCAGCGGAGGGGACCAGGGCCCTCCTTCCCCATGGCTTTCCCTTTTTATAGGGAAATCGAGCAAGGCAGAGCAGCCTTGAAGATAGGGGAATAAGCAGACTGCTTGGTGCCGGGCAGTCTGGGTGGGAGGTGCCAGCCACTTATAGGAGTTGCCTGGGAATGCTGGCTCTCCAACACACGGAGCCCCCAGAGCCTGTGCCATTTTACTGTTCTTCCCACCCTGGAGAAGAGGCACCCTAAGCTTGGGTGCTACCTCTCTCAGAAAGCTCATTGTCTAGACACCCCAGGGAGAGCTCTGAAGTCACTTTCAGATAATTCAACTAGTTGTACCACGATGAAAATGAATGACTAGATGGATGGATGGATGAACGTGTCCAAGTAACTAGCACATTTATGTGAACACATGAAAGTACCGTACCTGACACCATGAGTGGGTACCCAACTAATGTTTGTTTCTGTCTCCTTTTCTTCCTTTCTCATCCCAGCTCCAACTTTGTGAATTTTCATGGAGGTTTCTGGAGTACAGAGGAGGTAGTCCTGTCATTTGGTGCTAAACATAAAGGCTCTGACCACCGTGGGGATGGGGACTGTGGCTGTCTGACAGCACCCCCCACCTCCCACGAGCTTCCTCGCGTGCCCTTTCATAACATGCTTTCCCTTTCAGCTCTATCCTGATGTTCACTTTAACACGTCACCTAATTTTAAAAGACTGGAGGCTCCCACACACTGACTTCCACCCAGGTCACAGCTCCCAGGCAGCCTTGTCCCCAGATCAACTCTAGTGGGTAGGAAGTTAAGGGTGGATAGCCTGCCTCTGAGGGGTTGGTTCAACCCAACCTCTTTGTTCCCTTCCCAGGTTGCTGCATCACACATGCGCCCGAGATTCTTAAGCCGCAGGGACATCTGGAAATTGTCTGTAATGGACATTGTCAGGCTCTATAGCCAGGAGATATACTTCAGATATACTTCAGTAGGTCTGGTTGGGGCCCAGAATTCTGCATTTTTTGACTTTGAATTCTTAAACTCCTTCACCTAGGAGTGAGGCCAGTACTCCCCGAATATCTAGGGGATCCAGAATGAATGAAGGGAGCATGGGGACATGCAGAGCCACCCATCAGGCTCCCATGCCCCAGCCTGGAGGTGAAGGAGGAGGGCCTTCCCAGGTGATACTCACATTTCACAATGTGGGTGAACCTGAAGGTCTTCAGTGAGCTCCACCTGGCCTGGTACAAGGTGGGAGAATAGGTCTAGGGCTTCTGAGTCAAGTGCTTCCTGGAGGTGGTGGACAGGCCTGTCCTACTGGGAGGACGTGTGGCCAAATGCCACATGAACTGGTGTTTTGTGGCTCCAGTGAGAGATGGGCTGAGCCTCCTGCAGAGGTGAGCAGTTGGAGCATAAAGGCACCCAGGCAACAGCCTTGGCCTGATGTGGGCCATTAAGGATCTGCACTGGGCGTGGGGGTGGGAGAAAGCAGTTAGCGGTGCGGAAGCTGATGAGTTAGCACAGAGTTGGCACGCTGTAATGGAGCCAGTGAGTTTGTCCCCTTCAGTGAGGGCTCCCTGGGTCAGCAGCTGAAGCCTTAAATGCAAAGCCCTTCTTCAAGGTGGCAGAGGATGGAAAAGACTACCTACCTCCACACTATGAGAAAAGAGATGAGTCTTTTCCATTCACCCTCCCTACCCCCATGCGTGTCTCCATCTTGGAAGTGCTGACTTTTCACTGCTAACCAGCTCTATCTTTGGACAGAGAGTTTCTCAGGAAAGAGAGGGAGGTCAATTTTTTGGACCAGTGTGTGTGAGCAATTTTGCCTGTTTTAGCAGCTGTTGAGAGATCCTCAATGTCTCCATTGCTTTGCAGCTCTGTTTTTGCACTATTTTGGAGAACTCAGGTAGTACACTCCCCAGGACTGTGTTATCTTCAGGGTGTTACCTTAAAATTGTGGCCCACTTTCCTGCGGTCATGTGTCATCTCCTCTCTCAGCACCCTTCTCTTCTGTCCAGGCAGTGCTTCCCTTTAGATCAAGACATTTCGGGTTCTCTTCTGAGAAGATGCAATGACATATTCACTGATTAACTAAATAAGATGTTTCCCCCAAAATGTGTAATTTTTTGACCATCTTAATATTTTCACTTTAACAGAGGACATTTGAAGACTTTTAAAAAGTACCTAATGCTCAATGTATTGGAGTTGTAATAGCGGAACAAACTGTTGACTTAGTAATTTGGCTTGGAGTGGGGAGGGGTTCCACCCAGTGTTCCCTTACTCCTCCCACGGGATGGGGGCAGCACTCTCCTCCACCTCCTCAGGAGATCTGCTGGGGCAGAGAGCTTTCTAAATCCCCCGTCTAACCATTTTCTCTCTCTTCTATTTTTGTTTCCTAGGAACGAGTGGAATATCTCTTTCTCATCATTTTTACTGTGGAAGCATTTTTAAAAGTAATAGCCTATGGACTTCTCTTTCACCCTAATGCTTACCTCCGCAACGGCTGGAATTTACTAGACTTTATAATTGTGGTTGTAGGGTAAGTATAGCCACCCTTCTCTGTTTCCTCCCCTCATCCCTACCACCAACCTTCTGTACTTATATCTCCTTTTTAAAAATTTTATTTGAAAACATTTTTTATTGTTTGACACTATTCCAGATGTCCCCATCCCTCCGTTTCCCCCCTCTGCTCAGCAAACCCCCTTCACTGCATTGTTGTCTGTGTCCATGGCTGTGCCTGTGTGCATATTTGATGTGGTCACAGCAGCACTGGGCTTTAGGCCGGATGAGAGGATCTATTAAAGATCTTTAAATTCAGACTTTCTCCAAGGGGGGAGGAGCTATTACCCAGGAACCTCCTCACCACTGCTCCCATATGCGCATGTGTCCTCTCACACATGCTCGTGCGCGCACACACACACTTGAGTTGAATCTGAGTGCTTTCGATGCAACCCAGGGTCCTTCACGCAACTGAGAGTCCTCTGCATCAGCTGTTTTATTCACTCTCCAACCACATCTGGCCTGACAGCCCCTCTGACCAGTTTCCCGGCAGTCTCACAGAGCAGATTCAGTTCAGCTTGTCTGAGAGCATGCGGTCCATGGGCATGGTTCGGGCTGGCACTCGAGCGTGGATGCCCATTCTCACCTCTGCAGTGGGCCTTGTTCTGTGGCCAAGGAAATCAGGCTGCTCAAGACAGGTGGGTGAGGAGAAAACAGGGAACTATGGACCAAAGTGATGAGTGACCAAACCCAAATCTATCATGGTATCCCCATAACAGTGCTGCATTTTAGTATCAGATGAGAAAATAAATAAAAAAGCATTGTAAGAAATATTAAATAAAATTCAGAAGTGATCTCCTTATCAAAGAATTAATACTTTCACAGAAAGATTCTCTAGGAACTACTTGGACCTAACCAGCCTACATCTGCTGTGTGAGATGTAATTGATTAGCACACAGTGGACCACGTTCCCATGGCTCATCTGTTTTGTAAAGGGAGGGCACCTTTGTAATGAGATTTTACTTCAAGAACAAGCTGGCTTCTCTGAGCTACCTCTTGTTACTTTGAGCCCACAGAGTGGTCAAGGTGTGGCCACCTTGCATTTTCACTGCCCTGGAGATCCAATAGGCTTCAGTGTCAAGGTCAATATGTCATTTGGCTCTTGTCCCAAGAAACTATTTTCATGAATGTTTTTGTGCTATCTCAGTGAAGACCGAGACCTCTGTGGCTTCTCCAGAGCACTCACTGCTCAGGCTCTCATGGGAGTGTCTGGTCTGTCCCGCAGGAAATAAGACAGGAGCCAATCGAGGTCATTTAGACGTCATGTCCTTGTCTCTGGCCATCTGGATGGCTTTTTAGGGTTGTTTGGAACGGTTCTGGGGATTTTTCTTTGTTGTCCTTTTTTGCCTGACAACCGTGTAACATACTTTGGCCACATTAACATCAGGGATATTTGGGTAGCTTGAGGAGCACTAAAATTAGAGTATTTTCCAGGTATGTATCTGGCTCCAAAGGACTTAGAGTGAAGAGGCTGCTATATGAGAGATTTAGCTGCTTCTGTTCATGCCAAAATAAACAAAGAGTGACTCATCTAATGCCTTGAATTAACTCAGTAGTGTTCCAAATGCCCCTAAATCCTTTTTAAATCCAGCATCTCTCTCAAGGCCTCAGTCTCCGTGGAACCTTTCCCTCATATATGGAAAAGAGCTTCAGGCTGAGAGCCGATGCTTCTGGGAGCCATAGAGAGATGGGGTTTCTTGCAGGGATTAATTTTGTTTGGGCAAAGACGCTACATCTTCTCACATTTATGAATGAGTCTGAGCTGACCAGCCCAATGCTGTGCTCCATTCACAAACTTAACTCCAACACAGGAGGTGAGGACAGGCGGCACTGGGCAGGTATCCAACAGGAACCCTGGGCAGGGGAGCGCAAGTGCCTCGCCGCGCACTGTACACTGGGCGACGCTGCTCGTCTCCAGCTTGGCTAGACCCTGCCACATCCCTTGGACTGCTGCTCCTCCCCACAACCACAGAGGACAGCCTCTTCATGGGTCATCCCAGATTCTGATCACATCTTTCTGGGGTCTAAGTCATGAGGCTGATGAAGAAAGGGATGCATTCAGGGTTGGCATTCTTCCAAAAGATGCCCCTCATTGATTATTTAAGCCACTTAGGTTACGGTGCTAGCACTTGTTCACCTTGTGGTTCACTATGACCTTTGGAGTTCTCCCCCATCAATTTCACATTTGACCATATTTGGCACCTACTTTCTCTTCTCCATGGCTATTGGTCCTAGGGGCTTTCCATCCAGTCTAAATTTCAGCCCATCCTACTAACTCAAAAAATGATATACATTCCCCCACAGAAGGTGTAGCTCAGCCACCTGTCTTCAGCCATGGCTCCTTTCCTGCTGCCTTTGCAATATTAAATGGATATCCCTGTGTTTTCCTTGTATATCTTGGGAAACATCTGTTCTCCTTAGCACCCCTGCAGCTATTTAAGAAAAGGCTCTCCTGGCCTCCTCCACATCAGGGGAGTCTGCCATGTCCCAGGAGAGGTGGGTGCACCTGTCTGCTGCTTGAGTGTCAGGCGGAGAGCTGCTCCCTCACCTCTGCCTTGCCACATTTCCTTCCTAAAATAGAGTTATCTCCCCACCCTACCCCAAGAACCCATGAATCCACAGTAACTTCACCTGCCTGAGAGATTCTGCTGCAGCCACAAAGGACTTTGCTATGTCTCTATTACCCTCCTAATATGTTGGCCTGCCTCACTGGGCCCTCTGGTGGCTCATTGTCCTGTTCTTTTAAAAGCTCTACTGTCCAGCGTAAGAATTTCCAGACATACCTACAGAAATCCCTCCCCAAGCATCTACATCTGAACCTGGCCCTTAGGAACAGGTAGGCACAAAGCAGTGGTTTTGCCTTTACAGAGTCTAATCAAGGAGAAACAGCAGTTCTTGGAGACCAACACACACATCCCCTAACCCATTCCTGCATTTTCTACCCCTTCAAAATTAGACACAGACACTTAATAAGAGTCTGCATTGAGATGGGGCAGGGGTTAAAAGAGAGGGAAGTTGTCTACTCTCTACTCCCTTCACTGAATAATATTTTGTGAACATCTTGTACTCCAATAAGCATATTGCTTTCTTCCAGGAAATACTAATAACCAGATCTGGTTTGGATTTGGAATGTTATTTGACCAATTTGCAAACGGGTCTCCATTTCTGTTATCTAGACTTGAGTGGAAAGAATATTTCTCTGTGGAGAAGGGAGCCTGCTCCCCTATCCTGGCAAACTTTGCCTGGGATTCCAGGCTTCACCAACTAACATGTGAAACCATCAGATTGCCAAGCTGAGCTGAAAGAATCATGGAGCAGATTTTAGATGTGGTCTGGTCAGGATTATCAAACTTCTTTGAGGTGCAGGCCCCACTGTTCAAACAAAGCCTTACTCAGAGGCCCAATTCATAACACAGATCAAAGGGGGCCCACTCTGTTAAACATGGGGAAAGAAGCCAGGACCCCAGTCACTCATCTCTGGCCTCGCTGCCCAAGAAGTCCCCAGTGGGTTCCATGGAGCACAGATTGAAAATCCTTAATCTAGACCAACTTCATCATTGCTGGGCCCTGCCTGGATCTGAGCTCCTGCTAAGTTAAGCATGCAGCTGCAGCCCCCCAGTTTCCAGATCTGGTGCCCTGGGGCATGAGTTGTTTAAGGCTTGAGCCTAGTCCTCAAAACAAAGTCGCCCTGGCCCCAAGTTCAGGTCTGATAAGGGGACCCAGTTCTCATACCTGGACTTCTTTCTTGATCCCAGGCCATGGCCCAGCACCCACTCTACTGACAGTGAACCAGTAGCATCATCTCAAGGTGCAAAGGACAGAAATTGCCCCTGTGTATCCTTTCTCCTATTTTTCTTGGTTACTACAAAATGTCTAAAGCTTCACACTCCCATCCCACATGGTCTGTGCATCCTCTGACCTAGACCCTTCTCCCTCTCCCAGTTCTGAATCCTTCCCACAGTGGCCTCTGTTCCTCACAGTCCACCTCCCATTCAGGGGCAGGAGACACTTTCCGTACAGGGCCAGGTACAACTTCCAGCTTTGCGAGCCATGCAGTTTCTGTCCCAGCTCTGTAGGGAGAAAACAGTGATTACGTAAAGGATGGGTATAACTGACTTCCAGGCAAACTTTATTTTCAGAGCAAGTTCATTCTGATCACTCCTCTCACTTTCTGGCTCTAACCTGAGGGTCCTACTTCCCTTGTAGTCTCTAGAGTAGCCAGTCTGTCTCCCAGATGCCTTATTCCACAGCCCAGAAGTCAGGAGAGGGGGCCCTGCTTTCCCCTTATTTCTGCTTTCAGACCACTGTTTCTCCCACTAAAAACCTCCAGTTTTGATATTTGTGTAATCAGACACTCCTATGTCCCCTTCTCCTTATTGTAGTCCTCTAGAGACCTTTGAGTTACTCCGCATTCCTTGAAGACTTAAGCTCTTGCCTCACTCCCACTTTCTCCAACACTCACTACTTCTGCTACCACTATCCAATCGCTTCTTGGTTCTTTGATAGCTTCTTCCCTAGGGATCCATTTTACCTCAGCTGACCATTCCCAAGGTTACAGCCAATATCCCTGACACACCTAACAACTATACCCTCCCTCTAAACCCAAACCAAACATTCCACTCTCTAAGCAGCACCACCCATTTTTCTAGTTCACTCATTCTAGCACTTAACTCCATCCATCCATCCATCCTGCCACATTCCTTCTGTCCCTCCTCGCATCATGTGCACACCTCCTTCCAACCAACTTAGATGCCATGTCCCACCATTACAAGCCTTCACTTGCATTTAGTCAGCTTCTGTTCCTCCCTTCATTTATATTGCTCACCAGTCCTAATCAAATCTGACTAGATGAAGATCTGTGTAGTACCTGAAGCTGTGCCACTGAAAGGGCTAGAGAAATATTCAAAGCTGAGCTGATGGGTCTCACTTTACACTCATGACCACCAACCTCAAATAGGCCCATTGTGATTCCTGGCAAGCCTGCTACATGTTTATACTCACTCACTGTTCCACTTTCTTTATGATTCTTTAATACCTTTGTCTTTTTCTTCATACCTCTAATACCTTCTCCCCTTTCACATTTTCAGCTGATGACCTTGTTCTCTGTTTCTCTGGGATAACATGCAATCAGAAGGGAATTTTCGTATGTTCCCACAACCACATCTGTGACCCTATAATGTGCCTGCCTACCTGAGCCTTGATAGACCTTCCTGCCTCTATATAAGACCAGCATCCTTAAATGTGCACTAGGTCCCCATCCTGCCTACTGAGGGACATCAGCCCTTCCAATAATTGTTCTCTTTTGTGTCTGCATTGTAAAATTATCTGTCTCTTTTAGATGAGTCTCATCATATACAAAAATGCTGTTGTATCTTCATTTAAAAACAAACAAGCCCAGCCAAGTGGTTCAGTTGGTTGGAATGTCATCCCATGTACCAAAGGGTTGTAGGTTCGATCTCTGGTCAGGGCACATGTATAAGTTTCAGGTTCGATCCTGGCCAGTGTGCATACAGGAGGCAACTGATTGGTTTCTCTCTCTCTCTCTCTCTCTCTCTCTCTCTCTCTCTCTCTCTCTCAAATCAATAAACATATCCTCAGACGAGAATTTTTTAAAAAGAAAAAATGAAAAACATAAAAGTAGAAACAAACAAATAAAACTCTTAATTCCATATTCCCTCTGGTAACCACCCTTTTTCCTCTTCTCCCTTTTATAGCAAAATTCCTCAGAAGAGTTGTCTGTACAGTTACCAGCAGCCACATGTGGCCATTTGGCACCTGAAATGTGGCTAATCTGAACTGACATATGCTGTATATGTGAAACACACAATAGATTTCAAAGATTTAGAACAAAAGACAGAGTGACAAGTATCCCATTAATAATTATTTCTTTATATTTAGAAATGATATTTTGGTTATGTTGGGTTATATAAAATATATTATCAAAGTTAATTTCACCTGTTTCTTTTTTACTTTTTTAATGTGGCTACTAGAAAATTTAAATTACATATGTGGCTCATATTATGTTTCTATTGAACAGAGCTGTCTAGTCTCCCTGTCTTCAGTTTTTCCTCCTCTTCTCTCTTGAACTCATATCTGTTAGGCTTTGTCCCCATCACTCCACCAAGACCTGTTTTCAAGGTCTCAGTGGTCTTCATTTGCTAAATTCAGTGGTCATTGCCCCATCCTTGTATCTGCAGCACTTGACACAGTTAACCACTGCCTTCTCATGACCACTTCCTTCACAGCCCTCCATTCTGTCCACTTGTCTCTTTATTGGTTCCTCCTCTCCTTGACCTCTCAATGTTGGAGCCCCAGGGCTCAGTCCTATCACATCTTCACTTTCTCCACTAGCCTCCTAGGCAATCTTGTAGGAGTTGGCTTTAATACAATCTATACAAACTACCAAATTTTTGTCTCTAGCCTGGAGTCCTCACCCCCTGAACTCCAGACCCAGTAGAGCCTACTCAAGATGCCCAACTGAGCACTCACACTTCACAACATTCAAAATAGAACCCTTGATGTGCATCCCCTATCTCTCATCCTTCTAGTTGCTCAACCCAAAACTGTTGGAATGGTCTTTTATTCTTCTGCCTTCCTCACGCTTCTAGTTTGACAGCCAGTCTCATCAAATCTACTTTAAAATACAGTATTCCCTCACTTATCACAGGTATTACATTCTAGACCCTCCCCCCGCCCCACGATAGGTGAAAATCTGCAAAGTAGGAACCTTACATTTATTTTAGTATTTATATATATTTTAAGGCTTTATAAACCCTTCCCACATACTTATAAACTGTTCCCAGTCCCTTATTAACCTTTTCCACTCCCTTATTAACCTTTTACACACTTTTATAAACACTACTTATGTTCTTAAACATATTCTACACTCTTAAACCTACGTAACTTTAACAACATACATATACAGTGCCGCAAAATCCCTCAATATAGCGAAAAATCTGCGATAAATAATTAAATGTAATATTTTAAAAATCCCGCGATACAGTGAGGCCGTGATAAGTGAACCGCAATATAGAGAGGGACTACTGTAAATCCAGAATCTGACTATTTCTTACCACTTCCAACACCGCCCCCTGAGCTACGCCTCCCACCCTGGATTAGTACAGCAGCCTGCCCTCGCCTTGTCCCACTGCAGACTACTCTTCCCACAGCATCAGAGCGAGTGTTTTAAAACTGTAGTCAAGTCATGTCACTCTCCTGTTCAGGCTCCCCCAGTGCCTTTCAACTCAGAGAAAACCACAGGGCCCTCCATTTGCTCTCCAACTCCATTTCCCACTGTTCGCCACTTACCTGTTTTGCACCAGCTACCCTGCGACTCGTCCCTGTAATGTCCTACCAGGCTGCTCCCTCTGCCTACAGCAGTCACCCCACATAGCTCTGTGCCCACTCCTGCACTTTCTTTAGTTCTCTGCTCAAATGTCAGACAAGGAGCCCGTTCCTTTCCCAGCCTTTTGCTATCAAACAGGAAGGCCTCCCAACCTGGCCTCCAGACCCCCTTCCTTGCTGCATGTGTCTTCTTAGCAGTTGTCACTCTATACATGTGATACTTATTTACTGATTATTTGGTTTATTGTCTGACTCCTCCACTAGAAAATAAACTCCAAGAGAGTAAGGACTGTCTGTTTTGCTGGGGCCTCAGTGCCTAGAACATTACTGGGTGCATAGTAGGTGTTTGTGTTTGTTGGTGGGATGGATATATAAGCAGAAACACAAGAGTGACAGCTGAAATGTCCATGTCTCAGTTACATGCCTTAATGCGTGGACTTGCTTCCACTGGAAACTTACTCATATAACCACTTGATCATTCAGTTATTTGTCCAACATACACATATTTCTTTTGAGCATCTGTTATGTGCCAGCATAAAATAGATTTCTTTGGGATCATTTATCGGTGCCCAGGTACAAATCAAAGAGATGGGGAGGAGAAAGAATTGGGCTCCAGGCCACAGAGGGCAGGAGCTAGGATACCACTGAGGGGGTCAGAGGGTACGGCAAAGGGTCAGGGTCTCTGGCAGCAAACTTCACTTGCCTTTCACTCTGTCCAGGGCTGCCTCACTCACACAAAGCCAGCAGTGTTCTCACAGATATATGATGGCAAAGGGCCTTCCTGTGCTCTCCCTCAGAGTTCTGTGGGTGGCGGCTTTGCCCTTGGCCAGGATGATACCCACAATGACACACTGCCAATTTCCGATGGTCACAGACCCTTCTGAGCACCTGCCTCAACACTTGCTCCTGGAGTGGAGACTGTCACAAATTTCAGAATATTCAGAACCCAGCTGGGCAAAGAAGCACTGTCCTGACAGCTCCTTCTCTCTTTCCTCTCTTCTAGGCTTTTTAGTGCAATTTTAGAACAAGCAACCAAAGCTGACGGGGCAAATGCTCTAGGAGGGAAAGGGGCTGGATTTGATGTGAAGGCGCTGAGGGCGTTCCGCGTGCTGCGCCCCTTGCGGCTGGTGTCCGGAGTCCCGAGTAAGTAGAGCCATTCTTCTTATGTTGTCACCACCCTCTGCTTTCCTTTGCCCAAATGCCAAGAGCACTTTGCAAAGGAACCTCATTTCCTATAAATGGAGGTTTCTCCTAAATGAGTTTCTTTGCTTTAAAAACTCAATTCTGATGTGAGTCCATTGAAACACACTGTGGTCCCAGCTCCTCTAAACACTTGAGGGGGCGGGAGAGGAACAGCCAAATGAAGAGAGCCTACACAGAGAAAGCAATCCTGTGGCCATCTGAGCAATGCCTGCAAGGCTCTGGGCTGGGAATTTAAATACATTTGTGGCAAAAAGAGCCAGGTGAGCAGACACAGCTAATCCCCAAGGCTTGCAGGGTATTTTAACCAATGGAATTACCTCTGATCTCAGTATTTTCCTAAAGAACAATCAGAAAAGCACGAGTGGATTTTCTAAAACTTGTTTTTCCATTTCTTCCAGCCCCTTCCTCCTCTCACATCAAATGGGGCATCTCTGCCCTCAGAAGCCCTATTTATGGACTCTGCCTGTCATTTTGATAACTGGTTTTACCCAAGGGGTGGAGGGGGTTCAGTAATCTCAAGCAGAAGGGCGTTTAGAGAGCTGTTTCCTATCAGGTACCAGTCACGTGGACAGTTCCCTCCCACTGTCCCCCCAGAAGCCTGTTCCGTCGTGGATGAGCCATCGGCACTGAGCACAGCAACTTCAGGCGCCTTCATCAGCTCCCCCAAACCCCAGCCCAGGTTGCTCCTGCAGGCTAAGTCAGCTTTTGGAGAGTTTATCCTTGTCCGATTTGTGGTATCTGAGCATTATTCTGGACTTGTTTGCAGAGACTTCACACTCTTGCGTCAGCTCCATCAGATCTGACCCAAGAATTAAGACAGAGGAGATCCCTATGGTCAGGCTGAAAGCAAACCAGTTTGGGGATAGAGGCAGGGGTGAGGAAAACAAAGAGTCCCCTGAACTCCCAGCCTTTACCACTACACCAGGGACAGAGCACTTGGTGACATTTTACTGCTTGGTGATATCTCTTAGAGTCCTAAAACCATAGAAATGTGAAGGACCATACATTAAGCTGTTCAGTTCTTTCTGTACATGTACAAAATAGTGAAAAGATATTCTCAAAGTAACTTAACCAGCAGCAGAGCATGGCTAGAGCCAGGTCTCCTGACTTTAAACCAATGTTTTCCTACCATACCACAAGACCTGTTGTAAAGAATTAACGCTTGATTGTCTTAGACTTTTGCACACATATCTTATCTCTTCAATTATAACTCCTCTGTGCCTCATATTGTCTCTGATTTCTGCACAATGCCTAAATGGTCTCTGCTCAATGTAGCGGAATTTAATGAATAAATGAAGCAAGAGTTGGACTGTTTTCTTCACAGCGAGGCCCCCTGGGCAAAGCTTAGGGTCTGTCTTAAACTGGACAGAGAGCTAAGTCACACAAACACATTTAGAGCAGATTCTCTTTCTCTATTTGGCCTTAACCGTTTGGGGCATCTAGGAATAGAACAGTGTATGTGATCACCAAGACCCAATTCCCCTTTTCTAAAACCTAAATTATTTGAGTTTTCTTGGCCAATCAGCCATAACTCAGTAGACCAAAATCAAGAAGTGAGAAGGCAGAGTGGGAGTGACTTTGAACATGACCTTAAGGAGCTTATCATGATGGTGCAGCCAATGTATCAGTGATAGGAACCATGAATTGATTTCAAACTATAGCTAACCAAGCAACAATGGACACAACAAATCTTACCTTGTTGTGTATGTGCTTATTAGGGGCCCACAATTTCAGAGCATTGTGCTGGGTATGAGGACATATCATAAAGCATAAATATGGTTCCTTCAATCGAGGAATATGACAATGTAATGAAAGAGTATATCAGTCAGCGTTTGCTGCAGGAGCAAACAATCACAAACTCACAATGACTTACAACCAGAAACTATACTTATACTTGGCTCGTGGTATGTGAGGATGTTGGCCAGCTGCTGGGCTCAGCCAGGTTGTGCATGCCATCTCATTCCAGAGCCCAGTTTGAAGAAGCAGCCAGCTTGCAGGCCACATTGTTCTCATGGCAGAGGGCAGATAGATGCTCACAGAGGGGGCATAGAGCTAAACCACACAAGCGTATTTTGTTTTTGCTCAAATGTGGCTTATATTACAGCTGCTCACATTTCAGTAGCCAAAGCAAGTCACATAGCTATCTTTGTCCTAAAGATAATGGGACAAAGAAATATAGTGTATTTACAAAAAAGAATAGGTGAGTAATTGTGAACAAACAGTAAAATCTATCACAGAGGGATTGAGGAGATTGTTATTAACAGAAATAGTTACAGTAATTACTCTAGTACAGAGATTCTTAATTAGGGATGCATATGTTTGGGAGCCACTCATGCTTTAACACATTAAAAGGAGAGTTCGATAGATTAGCTGGGGATCCACTATAGAAGAAACTTCCTAAAGAAGATGTCTAGTCTCCACATGCATTTAAATAATGATGAGACTATATTGTTGTGGTCAGGAAGAGATAACACCTTTTGGAATTCTCTTATCAGGAAGTTGAACACATGATAAAGTCCCTCAAATATATGGCCCTGCTATTATCTGCCATGCAGATATCAGGTAGATATTTTTTGTTATTAAAGATGATAACACTGAGATGGTTTTGCAGTTGTGGGCAGCCTTAAAAGTAACTCCACACTTATGCATGGGACTAATGACTGTGTCTTCTTTTCTGTGGGTCACCAGTAAAAAGGGAACAGTTCTTTTTGGAGCTTCAAGAAAGGGCTAATCCAGCCTTTCAAGCTTTCTCAATAAAATAGTGTCTGTGTGACTTTTTGAAATACTGAAGTAAGTAGACCAAGGTGAAAGTGTGTACTGTACTAGTTTGGTTGATATTATCTAGGAAAATGTCAGCAATATCTCCTGTACTACAAACCTAGCAAATGCCTCCTTCTCCCGTTTCTCATAACTTAAGGTTATCTCCTTTTAGATTTCAGCAAAACTCTTCCAAAGCGTTGCCTTTACTTGTTATCTCTCATTCTGTCTTACCATTCTCTCTTGAATGCACTCCACTCAGGCTAACCTTACCATTGCACCAAAGCATCTCGCATGGAGACCACCATGATTTCCATGTTACCGAATCTAGAGGTCTGTTCTCCTGCCATTTTGCTTGACTGTCTGCAGCATTGGGTCATCTCTTATCTTTGAAGCACTGTGATCACTTGGCTTTTGGAATACTATCGTTCTTAGTTCTGCCCTTACTGCACTTATTTTTCCTTCTCAGAATTATTTGCTGATTTCTCCCTCACCTGCTCATCCTCTTAACATTGGGGAGCTCCAGGGGTCAAGCCTCAGACCTCTTCTCTATCTACATTCAGACCCTAGTTAGCATGTCTAATCTCATGGCATTAAATGTTAGCTCTATATCTTCTAATTACAAGCAACTGAGTGTCACCAGCCAGACCTCTCCTCTAAACTCCAGACTTATATACCTACTTGCCTACTCCATTTTTTTCAGTCATATATCTAATAAGTATCTTGAATTTAACAGCATCCATAACAAACCTCCCCGTCTTCCCAACATCTTTCCCATCCTGATAAATATCAGCCTCATCCTTCTAGCTACTCAAGCCAAAAATCTTTTCTTTCTTTCTTTCTTTCTTTCACCCTTTGCATCCAGCCCATTGGAAAGTCCTATCAGCCATACATTCAAACTATATTGAGAATCAGATTGTTTCTCACCATGTCCACATTCACTTGGCTGCCAGCCACATGATTATAGCAGCCTCCTAACTGCAGGCTCTGCTTCCACCCTTGCCCTTTGTACAGCCTAGTCTTGACATAGCAGCCAAAATGGTCCTCCTAACATATTGTACATGTCTCTGTTCTTCTTAGAAACTTCCACGGCTTCCCTGACTCACTGAGTGAGACCCGAAGTCTGCAAGGCCCTACATGATCGACACCCACCCCCCATCTCCTTCCATCTTCCCTTTCTCCCTCCTTGCCTGCCTCATTGACCTTCTTGCTGTGAATCCCACATCCTAAACTCACTGCATCGTAGGGCCTTTGCACCTGCTGCTTCTCCTGTCTCGATGCCCTCACTTAGCTGTCCATGTGGCTGGCTCGCTCACCTCCTTCTGTCTCTATGAACTGTCCTCTTATCAGAGTGGCCTTCCCTCACCACCTATAATATTTCAGCCTCCTCACATTTCTGCCCCTTCCCTGCTTTTTTCTTCCCATATCACTTTTCACCATCTGTCATACTATACACTTACTTTTTTATTTATGACCCCTTGCCTCACCAGACTATAACCTCCATGAGGACAGTTTTTGTTTTGTTCACTGCTATATCCTCTTTATAGAATGGCTGGCTACTGTGACTTGGCCCCTGGTGGCTGAGTGGCATTGTTACACATAGCAGTTACTGGAAACTAACAGGCTCACTAAAATGATGCTAATGCTGAAAGACTTTCCATTTTTATGTGCCTTTTTAGCTTTCCCAAGGGGTTTTCCTTCTTGTATCTTATTTAGTCTTCATGACAATTGTATGATATGTATATAATACACATAGGAGATGTGTATATATTGAAGTGATTATTTCTTGTAACAAATAGGTTAATTGGGAGGTTTATGGGATTTATAACACTAAGCCCAAAAGTTGCCATTAACTTTTAAATGTCCATATGGGTATTAAATACCATGGGAATCTTAAGGTCACAGATTATGGAGGGGATGAGATGATTGTGAGGGTACAAGTTCATGAGTCACTTATTCATTTGTTCAACAAAACCTATGAGTGCCTAATTTATGTAAGATTTTGTAGCCGTCACAGCAGATGCAGGAATGAGTTGGATGCAAAGTGTGTTCTCAAAGATCCTGAACTGTAAAAGAAAAAATCTTTATAGAATCGATGGTATGGAACAAAAATTGGAGAGTGACACCCTCCCCAAAAAACCTCCAGTAAGATGGGATGAATTCCATAGCAAGCATGCTTTGGAGGCACTGCATTTCTGGGGGTGAGGATAAAGTCAGGAATGGCTTCTTGGAGGGGGTGGCAGTTGGGATGGGTCCTGAAGGATAAGCAAGCAGGGATATTCCAGGAAATCACGACTGTGGCCCTGGATTGGGCACAGTAAGGCTATATAGTTTAGGGCTTGATCTCACTGTGGATATGGAAATCAGTTGACTCTTTGAATGAAATTCTGGGTAACTGCCAGATCTGACCATTTTGCTTCATTGAGACTCTTCCACGATAGAGGAAATCAGTTCCTACTGCTTGTGAAGCTCTGCTCTTCCACATGGAAGTGCTGTGAAGTGTGCAGGTTGTATCAGCGGACAAGTCACGTGGAACATAAATACTGCACAATGAACATGAACAACAGATACAGAGAGTTGTGATTAAGTATTTACCATGCGTGTGCAAGGAGTGCCTTTGTTTGTGGAGCAATAAGGAAGGGGTCATTTCCTCCTTTTCATATCATCCAACATGCCCTCCTGGAGAAGAACTCTCAGGAGTGGACTGAATGAAGGGAGCAGACAGAGGGACGTGAGAAAGTGTCTGCTAGATTTGTGAGGTCTTTGACAAAGCACACCGCAGCCCAGACTTGATCTGATGATGCCTGGGATTGAACAGTCAGTCACCTTTATGCAAGACCAGCACCAGCCCTGGAGAACACCATCTGCTCACCATGAACACTTACTGGGCACTTCCTTTGAGTGCAGCACTAAGCAAGGCACTGGGAACACAGACATTCATAGGATACTATCCTCATCTGTCAAAGTACTTGAGTGCTTTCAACACTTTTCACAGGATACATGTTTTCCTGTGATACAACTTTTTTTAAGGCTAGCTTTTCTTCCTGTTTTTCTTGCTTAGGTTAGAACTGTTTTCTGAAAACAAATCAGCGCCAATCAGCCGACAAGTATCTGATGAGTGGATACTGTATAGAAGGCACCAGCAGACCCCAGACAGTGGTTTTGAACATGAGCTATTGAATCAGACTGTCTGGCTTCTGCCTCAACTTTCTCTGTACCCTTGGAAAAGCTACTAAGCTTCTCTGTGACTTAGTTTCCTCATCTAAAATGGGAATAATAATATAACTTATTCCATATGTTGTTAGAAAAACCAAATTAGTTAATGCATGCAAAGCATTTTAAGAATGCCTTGTGTATGGTAAGAGCTCAGTTAAATGGTAGCTGTTGCATTACATTATGTTATATTATTTACATTATATTATGCATGTAAAATAGAAATATATGACAAGATCCCTACCAAGACCAAAGATAAAGAATATTCAAGCATTAAGTTATCAACCTGAGACCAAAAAATACCAGAGAAGCATGTGTATGATTGCACAGATAATGAAATGGACTCAAGGGACAAGTCCCAGGGACTGTGGCAATCCAGAAAAGTTTATGAAGGAGTTAATATTTGAGATGATCCTTGAGGCTTATGTAGAAGAGGTAGGGACGGAGATGAAAGGATACTGGAGTGAACCCCTCATGTATTTGTGTCATCAGTTGTCAAGCTGCCTTTGCTCTGAGAAATCACCCAGAGAACAGTGTAGAATTTTACACCAGGTTTATTGAAGGAAAGGAGGAAGGGAAAGGGGTTATAGATAAGAGGAAAACTGCGAGTCCAACCTGAGGACCCGTAGGAATAAGGGAAAGAGAAAATAAGAACTTCTGGTCTACCTCAAAGACCTTTTAATCTCCTGCCTTGTGCCTGTAGGCACCGTCTCCACCCCTTTCTGAACATACATTTCGGTTAGCGTGAGTTTACCCATCAACACATTCAACAGGTTATTTACATCTCTTCGCTTTTCCCCAGTCAATATGTCATGCTAGGCCCATCAACATTTCTTCTGGGAATGAGCAAAGTCCATTTTTATTTCTTATGGGAGAAGCTGGGACCAGGTTAATTTGCATATAGTTCATTTGCATATGTCAAAAGTCCCGGCAGGCGGTCCAGCCGCTGCCACTGTGTTTTGACAATGAAATAACAGGAAGTGTAGGCAGCACAGATGCCCCGAAGGAACTGGGCTGGAGGGAGTAGCCTTTGGAATGAGATGAAGCACCATGCATGGAGCTTGCACAGCCGTAGTAGAAGCCGCGGTAGAAGCCACACTCCCTCCCGCCAGTCATGCTGACCAGACCACCATGTTCTGACAACCAATACAGGCCAGCCCAGGCCAGCACATCGGTCTCTGTGCGAACCAAACCACTCTGGAGGAGGAAGTAATGAGAACCCAGAAGCAGTGAGAACCAGAGGAGAAAAGTCTTCAGGGAACAGACTGTGGGTCCAGGATTCCAAGCCAATACGCAGCTTTCTCAACAACCACTGCTGTTCCCTCTGCATTGGAAACATTTAAAAGACTGCACTGCAGAGAAATAGCTAAACGTCTCAAAAGAATGTTCAAATGGATGATGGACCTTGAATACCAGGGAGGTTTTTTAAGCCAACCTGGATATAGGTAGCTGGTAGCCAAGTTGGGTTCAGCACCAGATCAAAGCAGCCACATTGTCCTGCCTGCCCTGCACAACCTTCCTTCCACAGGCCAGGCCCCAGGCTTCCCGCGCTGTGAGCACTCTGCTAGAGACCTTATGTTGCAAAACACCCAACACTCTCCTTTTATTGTTAGTGGTGGAATGGGATCCTTGACTTCAGGCTTCCTGCTGCAAAGGGGAAAAGCTCGCCCAAGTGCCCAGATGAACCACTCATCCTGTGATGCAGATTTTCCTGTAGAATGGGTTCTCGCCCCTTGGGGCTTAGTAACTGTGAAATTGGCAACGCTGATTAGTTAGCACTGCCGGTTAATCAGGCTCACTGGGGGCATATTAGAGCCTCTGAAAACAACTTTTCTGAGTGTTTTCACACTTCGATAATTCAGAAGTAGCCATGCCATCCTGCCTGAAATTTGCTTTTCGGTAAGTCAGGCCACCGTGGATTTGCAGTCACCATTACTGCTCCCAAGACAGTGTTTTGTGGCCCAGGGGGAGGCCCACACTGCTACGGAGGTGGAAAGCTTGGGCACCAGACATGGTCCCCACGAATAGCTCGTACTGTCACTTGTATTTAAGGACACCTCACCATTCCAGATTTGATGGGGGAAAGTCTGTCTAGAGCTGATACTCATAAATCAAGTAACTCAGCCCCCTGAAATGTATACATTTTGGGAACTGAGTTACAGACAAGATCCCTAAGTCACATCAGAGACTCAGACCCACTTCACTTCCCAGCTTTCTCCACTGCCTGTGTCATCATTTCTTAGACCTCCCTTTGCTCCTGGCTGATGTGACTTAAGGTCCTGAAGTGTCAACGTGATGTCGGTGGTGCAATCACCCGTAAGTGAAGTGAGCAGAAGACTCGGACTCCAGCCCTGCCTTTTCTCCTAACTACCTCGCTGACCTTGGGCAGGTCAGTTCTCTCTCTGGCCCTCTTGTCCACAGCTATGACTTGAAGGGCCTGGATTGGCTGGCCTCTGTGTCATCTTCCTCCTCCCATGTCCTCCTCTCCACACCAGCTTATAGCCCTTGCCTTTGGCAAGCCTTCTTGCCTCTCCACCCTCTGCTCTTCTTCCCCTTTTCTTTCCCTTGGCATTGGCCCTCTTTTCCCCCTCACTTTCTATTTTGCTTCCTGTGCCTTTTCATCCCTTTTGTTCTAAAGAGGTCTTACATGTCTGAGGACCTTAGACCTAAATGAAGGAACACTTATAAGGCTACTTACAAGGACAGGACCATGGGCAGAGGGCCACACATATGTCCATCTCTCACTCTACTTCTAACAGGGCCACGGACTGCCCAGGCCTACTGCCCACCCCCTTCAGAAATCCTTTCTGCGGCATCTTCTAGACCCACTTCTCTACCACTTCTTTCACTGAAACAGGTAGTAACAAAACCTTGTTCCCTACATTCATCTCATGGTGCCGTACCTGAATTAGAATGTCTGAGTGGTAGGATACTAGACATCTGGTCCAATTAAGTTTCCACTCTTCAGATAGACACATCAAAGCTTGACAAACTAAATGGCTTTCTCAAGGTGGCACGGCTACCCTATGGCAGGCAGACAGGACTCTTGATTCCTGCACAATCTGTGGAAGGCTGGTGGCAGCCCTCAAGGGACCCTCTGGTTTTGTAGTCTTTGGAGGTTTCGGAGCTCCCTCACACACATTAATTCACAGCCCCTCCAAGAGGGAAGCAAGCCTAGGGAATGTCAGTGTTCCCACCCCGGGCAGCCCTGGGTTTGTGTTTGCTAAGGTGGAGCAGAGCCCTCTGGAGGCCAGCTGTGAACAGCATGACCTGTAACATTCCAAACAGGTTGACTGGCTGGCTTTGCTCTGAAGAGTCTGAAGTCAGCTCTGGTGTGGGCACAGCTTGCCTATCAGACACAGAACAGAATTTAGAATAGGACCCCACATTCCCTGTTCCCATCTCTCAACACCTTTCATGTTCACTGCATCTAGGAATTGATGCTTGCCCTTTCCCTGTCACCCAGTGTGATTCCTGATCTTCCACTGCAGCCCTGCTCTCTGATTCGGCAGCTCTTGTCCCTCTCCCAGGTGCCTCTGAATGGGCCCCTTGACTGGAGTTCAGGAGTGCAGTTACAGTCCCAGCTCTGCCAGCACCCTTTCTATTCCCTGCTTTGTGCTTTGCCTCAGTCAATCTACAAAGTGAGATTAATAATGGGTATTGCGTGCATAGGGAGAAGATATTACCTATAAAGTCCCATGTGCTTCTAGCACCAATGCCTCTTTTCAATCCACCTTTTGGAGAGAGACGTTATGGCTTGCAATGAGCTACAGCATGAGGTAGTCAGAAAAGAAAGATGACCCAGATGCATCAAAGCGAGTTCATTTAAACAATGAGCATGTTTCAAAAGTTCCGGTCCTGCTGTCATGGAGTTTCGCTGAGAAGTTATTGAATATCAATAACAGAATGTGACTAAACTGGGAAAGTCTCTATTATGTGGTGTTCTACATACAATAGCTTACAAAATAATAATGACAAAGAATGCATTCAATAACACAATAACTTCACACATTTACTGAAGTGCACAGACATTTTCCCCAGTGATGAAAAGGTCCCATTTTGATTTGAGAACAAAATGTAGGTGGTGATAAATGTTAGGGTTATCACCAACTAAAAGCAATATACAGCATCAGTTACAGGCTTTCAGACTCCAAGAGCTTTATTCATTGATTAATTGGCCCATGGAGCAGGAAGGCAGGGACATTACCCCTAATTCACAGATAGGCAAGTACAATCTCAAGTGCTTCTCCTAGACTAATGAAGATGGGGTAGTGGAGTAATGGAGAAAGGCTCAGACTCTTTTCCAGGTCCCAGATACACCTTGCAAGATTCTGCCACCTGCTGTTGGGAGGAAAACAGCTTTCTCAGTAGGGTGCCCATCTGGCTTTAGAGAGTGAGGATAGTTAATAGTTCAGGTGTTGGTTCCTTTATGTTTTGAGTGTTCATGGACCCGTTTGCCACAGAGACTGAAGAGAAATGGTATTACTGTGACCTGAGGGATTTGTGATGATGGGGGAGGCACTCTGGGCTTGTAGGTGAGGAGACCAGGGCTCTAAGTCGGGCCAGCAGTGTGACCTTACCTTCTGACCTCTGACCCTCAGTTTCCTCATCTGAGGAAGTTATTCTGAGTAGTATCATTCTGTGCTTCAACAACAGAGAACAGCAGTGATCTGAGAATTTTTAAATCACTCATTCTAGGTGTAGTCATGGATAGGGTGTGATCTTTGACAAATGCCTTCACTATTGCAGCTCCCCAATGCAGTGACAATCAGTCCAGAGGTGGGAGAATATGTCATACAGTAAGTCAGTAATATTTGTTAAGCACTGACCACACACCCAGGACCATAGCAGGTGGTACTACTCACAAAGGAAGATAGAGCTTGTTCAATTCAGGAAGCTCCTTAATGGATTCTCCTTTGTGCCTGGCTGTTCCCTAAAGACTCCCAAACACAAAAGAACAACCAGCAGCAAGGTCACTGTAAATTTAAAATAACAGTAATATTAAAGGCCACTTAGGCTTACAAGTGGCCCGTACTTTATAAATGCTGCAGGGAAAAATGAGAGGAAAGGAAATGAAGATACAGTGAGGTCAGTGTCCCATGAAGTGATCAATACACAGAACATGAGCCCCATGAACCTGTCATTCTTGGTTCATTCCCTCTCACTGATTCATGACAACTAGTGGCTGAGGACATAGACAGGGGAGTCCTATTATTAGCTGTGTGCCTCCATTTTCTGACCTATAAATCATGGTTCAAATTGCACTTACCTCATGGAGTTGTGAGTGTTAAATAACTAAGTGCTTGTAAAGCGTTTAGAACTGTGCTTAACACATAAAAAGCATTTAGCAAATGTTAGATATTAATATTCCTGCGGGTACAACTTCCTTTCTGCCTACCTCAGGCTCCAAGGTGGATTGATTGAGGAAAGGGAACTTT
Organism: Furipterus horrens; assembly: GCF_987537825.1. Taxonomy (NCBI): domain Eukaryota; kingdom Metazoa; phylum Chordata; class Mammalia; order Chiroptera; family Furipteridae; genus Furipterus; species Furipterus horrens. Next base: position 95,107,492 of record NW_028327174.1, on the reverse strand, counting down.
TACACATGATTTTTTTTTAATCGACCTTATTGAAGTACTATTCATATTCAGTAAAGTTTATACATTTTAAGTGTATAAATTTGCAATAACCTTACAACAGCATAATTTATTTACCTAGCCCTTATCCTGTGTGATTGTTACACATCTTTTACTTATACATGTATTATAAGCCCCACTTTGCAATGTTAATATTTTTGCCTTAATCAGCCAGTTATCTTTAAAGTAAATTATGAGAAAAAAACAAAGCACAGTCCTTTTTATTTTTTTATCCACTCATTGACCATTTCTGGTGCTCTCCACTCCTTTCTGTAAATCCAAGTTGCTTTCTGGTATCAGCATCCTCTAGCATTTCTATATCACAGGTCTGAGCTGGTGAATCATCTCAGCTTTCACTATCTGTCAATGTCTTCATCACATCCTCTTTTGGAAGAATTTTTTTTAATTTATTTATTGGGGTGACATTTTTAAATAATATTTTCTAAATTTCAAATTTACAGTTCTGTAATACATCATCTGCACGATGTGCTCACCACTCAAGGTCTAATCTCTTTCCATCACCATATGTATTTGATCCCCATTACCCTCTTTGTCCTCCCCCCCTTCCCCTCTGATAACCACCATTCTGTGTCTATGAGTTTGTTTGTTTGTTGCTTTGTTTTATATTACACATATAAGTGAAGTCATATGGTTTGTATCTTTTTCCACCTGATTTATTTCACATAGCATGATACTCTAAGGTCCACCCATGTCGTAGCAAATGGCAGTATTTCACCTTTCTTATGACTGAGTAGTATGATATTCCATTATATATATGTGTGTGTGTATAACACACACACACACACACACACAATATCATATCTTCATCATCCAGTCATCCATCAAAGGACATTTAGGTTGTATCCAACCACATAGAATGCTGCAATGAACATAGGAGTACTTATATCCTTACAAATAAATGTTCTTAAATTTTTCAGGTAGATATCCAGAAAAGGGATTGCTGGGTCACATTCTTAATTTTTTGAGGACCCTCCATTCTGTTTTCCATAGTGTTTATACCAACTTACATTCCTGTCAGCAATGTGTGAGGGTTCCTTTTTCTCCAATACTTGTTATCTTGTCGTATTGATGATAGCCTTTCTAACGGGTGTGAGGTGGTATCTCATTATGGTTTTGATTTGAATTTCCCTAATAGCTAGTGAAGTTGAACATCTTTTCACATATCTGGTGGCCATTGAATGTCTTTTTGGAGAAAGTGTCTGTTCAGGTCCTCTTGACCATTTTTAAATAGTATTGTTTTTTTTTGCTGTTGAGTTGTGTGAGTTTAATTTAATATTTTGGATATTAAACCCTATTGGAGGTATTGTTTGCAAAAATCTCCACTCATTCAGTTGGTTGCCTTTTTCTTTTGTTGATTTTCTTTTCTGTGCCAGAGGTTTTAATTTGATTAGTCCCATTCATTTATTTTAATTTTTACTTTTCTTGCCTTTGGGGTCAAGTTAGAAAAATCCTCTCTGATACCAAGTCCATAGTTTGGTACCTATGTTTTCTTCTATAGTTTGGTACCTATATTTGATCCATTTTGAGTTAATTTGTGTGTATGATGTCAAATAGCAATCTAGTTTTGTTCTTTTGCATGTGGCTTTTCAATTTTTCCCAACATCATTTATTGAAGAGGATTTATTTTCTTCAGTGTATATTTTTGTCTCTTTTATTAAATATTAGTTGTTTACATATATGTGGGTTTATTTCTGGTCTATTAACTCTGTTTCATTGGTCTGTGTGCCTGTTTTTCTTCAAATGTTATTATTGTAGTTTTGTAGTATAATTTGAAGTCAGGGATTGTGATACCTCTGGCTTTATTCTTTTTTCTAAGGATTACTTTGGCTATTTGGGGTGTTTTGTGTTTTCATAGAAATTTGAGGATTTCTTTTTATTTCTGTGAAAAATACTATTGTCATTTTGATGGGGTTTGCATTAAATCTGTATATTTCTTTGGGTAATATAGCCATTTTAATTATGTTGATTCTTCCAATCCATGAACATGGAATATCTTTCCATGTCCTTTTTTGTCTTCAAGTTCTTTCAACAATTTGTTGTAGTTTTCGGTATACAGGTTCTTTACTTCCTTTGCTAAAGTTTTCCCTTGGTATTTTATTTAATTTTTTGTTGGAATTGCAAGTGGAATTGTTTCTTTCTTTTTTTTTTTTTTTATTTCATTGTTAGCATATAGGAACCCAATGGATTTTGTATATTGATTTTGTGTCCTGCACTTTACTGTATTTTTTATTGTTTATATTGATAATAGCTTTTTGGTGGAGTCTTTAGGTTTTTCTATACAAAGAGTCATGTCATTTGCAAAAAGCAGCAATTTTACTTCTTTATTCCCAACTTGGATTACTTTTATTTCTTTGTCTTGCCTAATTGCTCTGGCTAGGACTTCTGGGATTATGTTGAATAATAGTGGTGAAAGTGGCCATCCTTGTCTTGTTGCTGATCTTAGAGGAAAAGCTTTCAGTTTTCTCACCAGTGAATATATTAGCTGAGGGGCTGTCATATGTGGACTTTATTATGTTGGGGTACTTTCCTTGTGTACCCATTTTATTGAGTGCTTTAACCATAAATGGATGTTTATCTTGTTGAATGATTTTTATATGTATTGATATGATCATATTATTTTTATCTTTTATTTTGTTAATGTATCACACTGACCTATTTGATTACATGAAAAAATCTTGTGCCCCTGGACTGAACCCCCATTTGATGGTGATGTTTATCTTTTTAATGCATTGTTGTGTTCAATTTGCTAGTAGTTTTGCATCTATATTCATCAGAGATATTGGTGTATAATGTTGTGTGTGTGTTGTGTGTGTGTGTGTGTGTGTGTGTGTGTGTGTGTGTGTGTTGTCCTTGCCAGGCTTTGGTATCAAGATAATGTTGGCATCATAAAATAAGTTAACAAGTATTGGCTCTTCTTCAGTTTTATGGAAATGTTTGAGAAGGATAGGTGTTTGATCTTTGAATGTTTGGTAGAATTGGTAGAATTCACTAGTGAAGTCATTTGGTCCTGGACTTTTACTTTTGGGGAGGTTTTAATAATTTTCTATTTCTTTACTGTTTATCAGTCTATTTAGGTTTTCTAGTTCTTCAATATCAGTGCAGGAAGGTTATATATTTCTTAGGACTTGTCCATTTTTTCTAGGTTATTAAATTTGTTGGCATGTAGACTTTCATAATATAGTGTATAGTTCTTTGTATTTCTGTGGTGTCTGTGGTAACTTCTCTTTCATTTATGATTTTGTTTATTTGAGTTTTTTCTCTTTTTGTCTTAGTGTCTAGCAAGAGGTTTGTCAATTAATGTTTTTAAAGAAGGAGCCCTTTGTTGCATTAATTGTTTCTGTTGTCTTTTTGTTTTCTATTTCATTTAATTCTGCTCTGATTTTCATTATTCCCTTTCTTCTACTTACTTTGGACTTCATTTGTTATTTTCTTTCTATTTCTTAGGTGAAATGTTAGGTTGTTTGAGATTTTTCTTGTTTCTTCTTTCTCGAAGTAGGCCTGTCATGCTATAAACCTTCCTTTTATTACTACTTTTCCTACATCCCCAAAACTTGAATGTATCATATTGTCATTCTTGTTTGTCTTTACATATCTTTTGATCTCTTCTTTTATTTCTTCTTTGACCCAGTCATTGTTTAATATCCAGTTGTTTAATCACCACATATTTCTGTTTTTTTTTTTCAGCTTTCTTTTTCCAGTTGATCTTCAATTTAAAAGCATTATGGTTCATGCATATGCTTGGTATGATTTCAGTCTTCTTAAATTTGTTGAGGCTAGTTTTGTGCCCCAACAGATGATCTATTCTTGAGAATGTTCCATGTGCATTAGAGAAGAATACATATTCTGGTGTTCTAAGATGAAAAGCTCTGTAAATATTGACAATATTTATTTGGTCCAATGTGTCATTTAAGGCTGATATTTCTTCATTGATATTCTATTTGGATGATCTATCCATTGCTGTCAATGGGGTATTTAGGTCCCCTACTATAATTGTATTTTTGTCAATTTCTTCTTTTAGTTCTGTTAGCAGTTGCTTTATACATTTTTTAAATATGCTTTATTGTTTATGGTATTACAGTTGTCCCAATTTCTTTTCCCTTTGTTCCCCTCCACCCAGTGACCCCCTTCCCTCAAGTTGTCCCCCCACTTAGTTCATGTCCATTGGTTGTGCATGTAGTTCCTCTCAACATCGTCCTATCTACTCCACTCCCTCCTACTATGCTTCTTAATTCCTGTACCATCTCCCTTCTTTTCCCCTTTCCCTCTCCCTGCTGACCTCCTCCCATAATGTTCCCCATACCTATAATTCTTTTCCCACTCTCGTTGCCTACTTAGTTTGCCTTTGTTTCAGTTCCCTAGCTTCTGCTGTTGGTTGTTGTGATACAGTTTTCATTTTAATGTTCATAGTTTTGATCCTCCTTCTCCTAAACAAGTCCCTTTAACATTTCATATAACAGTGGTTTGGATCTGATGAACTCTTTCAGTTTTACTTTGTCCTGGAAGCACTTTCTCTGCCCTTCTATTCTGAATGACAGCTTCACTGGATAGAGTAATCGTGGCTGTAGGTTTTTGCTTTTCATTACTTTGAATATTTCTTGCCAGTCCCTTCTTGACTGCAGAGTTTCTTTTGAGAAATCAGTTGAGAGTCTTATTGGGACCCCTTTGTACATAATTCTTTTCTTCTCTCTTGCTGCTTTTAAGATTCTCTCTTTATCTTTAATTTTTGACATTTTGATTATAATGTGTCTTGGTGTGATTCTCCCTGGGTCCGTTGTTTTGGAACTCTCTGTGCTTCCTGGACCTGTAGGTCTATTTCCTTCCCCAAGTTAGGGAAGTTCTGCTTCATTATCTTTTCACATAATTTTTAAATTTCTAATTCTTCTTCTTCACCTTCTGGCAACCCTATGATTTGGATGTTGGCCCAGTTATAGCTGTTCGATAAGTTTCTGAGCCTCTCCTCATTTTCCTCACTTCTCATTTCCTCTTTCTGCACTGGTTGACTGTTTGTTCCTTCCCTATGTTCTGATGTGTTGATTTGATCCCTGGTTTTCTTGCCTTCACCACTGGTTTCATATGTGCTTTTGTTCATTTCAGCAGGACTAGCCTTCATTCCTTCCACATCTTGTTTAAGAACTGCTGTTAGGTCTGTAAGCATTTTTATAACCAAAGCCCTGAACTGAATCTCAGAAAGATTTCCTATCTGCTGCTTCGTTAAATTAGATATTTGCTGTCTGGTCAGCTGCGTCACTGGGATCTTTATCGTGATCTGTGCCATCCTGACCGTTTTGTGTTTACCTTTGCTTCCTGGGCAGTGCTGTCACACCTCCTATGCTATAGGGGGCAGAGCCTCATGCAGTTGTTACAGCCGGCTGACCCGTCTCACCATGCTGTGGTGTTTTCTGCGGGGGTGGGGGTCCAAGATGGTTTCCTGCCATTCACTCTCTGCTGAGAGACCAGGAGCCTTCTCCTCCATCCCCACCCCCTCTGGACCTCACCGTCCAAGGCAATGGAGGTCTGCCTTCCCCAGCTTTGGAATCGCAAGCTGATGGGTCTGGTCTGCAACCAGGCGTGCTCCCCAGGCACTTCTCACCTCCCCCTAAATATGGGTGTCTGTGCTTACCGCTGTCCTGCCTCCATTGCTGCTGCCGCTGTGGATAGCACAGCTTGAACTCTTCTCCCCAGCTTCGCCCCTCCTACCTGTCCGGACGAGCACCACTTTTTTATAACTTCATGTGTTGGACTTCCATTTATTTTCTGGAACTTCTGGTTATTGCTGGTTTTTCAGTAGTTGTATTCCTTCTCAGTTGTGGAGGGAAACAGAGCGTGTCAGTCTAGGCCTTCATCTTGCCCAGAAGTCTCCTTTGTTTGTTTGCTTCCATGTCCCAGGGAGAGCTGTTGCTCCTACTACGTGGTAAGGGACAGAGCCTTAGGGATTCGTCAGTAATGGGCGACCTGTTTCACCACATTCTGGCGCTGTATGTGGAGGAGGGGTCTGAGAAAGAACAATGCCGCTTGCCCAGCACTTGCCCCTTTTCCAGGCACTTCTCCCACTTCCGCACCAGACTGGCACCCCTCTAGCTGCTGCCCTGGCCGTCGTTCCCAAAGTAGGTGGGTCTGCAGATGTTCTAGGTCTGTGGGGGCCCTTTAAACAAGCGGACTCTGCTGAGAGACCAGCAGTGTATGCCTCCGTCCCAACCCTCACTTGTTTGCACAGTCAAAAACAATGAGGCTTGATTTTCTCCAGTGCTGGGACAGGGAGCTGCGCGGTCTGGTGAGGGGCTGGGAATGCTCCCCAGGTGTCCTTCCTGACTTTTTAAAACATGTAACTGCACTTTCCGCTGGCCTGCTGCTGTTGCTGCTGCTGCCACCACCACACCGAGTCCTCTCTTCCCTGGCTCCACCCCTTCTACCTGTCTGGGTGAGTATTTCTTCTTTATATCTTTGTTTGCTGGACTTCCATGTAGTTTAATTTTCTGGAACTTCTGGTTGTTTCTAGTTTTGAGTTAGTCGTATTCCTTCTTAGTTGTGGAGGGAGACGCAGCATGTCTGTCTGCGCCTCCATCTTGGCCGGAAGTCCTGCTTTATACATTTTGGTGCTCCCAGGTTGGGTGCATATATATTAATAGGTGTTTTATCATTATTCAATATCCATCTTTGCCTCTTATTATCTTTTTAATCTTGAATTTTTTTCTGATATATGAGGTCTGTCCAGAAGGTATCCAGCCATGCAATATGAAAAATAGAGACATTTATTGAAGAAGATAGAAGATACAAGAAACATTGTACATAGGACAATGGTGCCTCAGTCCCTTTCATAGTAGACACCTTGGGACCTCACACAGTTTTCCCAACTACCATCAACTGCCCCATCACATTTTCCTGAATCTCATCGATGGTTTGAAATCTCCTCCCTTTCAAAGGTGATTTTAGTTTTGGAAAAAGTCAGAAGTTGCAGGGTTTTAAATCTGAGCTGTAGGGGGGCTGAGTTACCTGGGTGATTTGATGTTTCACCAAAAAACTCTGCATGAGTTGGGGGGTGTTGTGATGAAGCTGCCAGTTACCAGTTGACCATAGCTGAGGCCTTCCAAATCATCCAAATAGTTTCCACAGAAGAATGTTCATGCTTAATGAGAAATTTGATGCAGATTTGTCGCTCTACTCACTCAGTGATTTTGAATGCGATAGCCACACAGTGCACATGGTCTCTCAAAAGCGTCTACCGCCCCCACTGACTAGTACAGTGAAGGTATCATTGTTCACGCATGCGCATTCCAGTCCACTCTCCTTGCCTGCCAGATAACATAAATGTCATGCAAATCATTCTTGTTATATTAACAATGGTTGGACTTCTTCTGGACAGACCTCGTAAGTATGGCTACACCCACTTTTCTCTGGATGCCATTTGCTTGGAGTATTATTATCACCCCATTCACTTTGAGTCTGTGTTTGTCCTTGCAGCTGAGATGTGTCTCCTAAAAGCAGCATATAGTTGGGTTTTGTTTTTTGATCCATCCCACTACTTTGTGCCTTTTAATTGGTTAGTTCAATCATTTACATTTAGGGTGATTAATTATATATGAGGGTTTCCTATAGCCATTTTATTTTTTGTTTTCTGGTAGCTCCGTGTCTCTGTTATTTCTTTTCCCTTATGTTTCTTTCTGTTATTTTAGTTTGGTGATATTCTATGATTTTTTTTTTTTTTTTTTTTTTGCTTCCTATTTGTTATGTGTCTCAGTTCCGATTTTTTTGTGGTTATCATTAGGTTAATGCAAAACAATGCTTCATTTGTACAATAGTCCTTTTTCTTCTAATCGCATGTTATTTCCATTCACCTGTGCAAGTTCAGTCCTCTCGCCTCTCCCCTTTTATGTTTCTCAAAACTGTAGTCTTGAATTCTCTGTCATTTAAATTAGTTTTCCTAGTCTTTAAGTTTGTTTTCTGTATATATTTTTTCTTTCTGAATTCTCTTGTTACCTTGGTTATTAATGTGCTTGAAGGATTATTTATCTGCCTGATCATTTGTGAAAATAAAATTTTTTTTATATTTTTAATGTATTTGACACTACTGTTTAGCAGGGAGATACTTCGATTCTTTTGTTTTCCAGTAGGCAAGTTTTTATTTTTATTTTTTACCTGAACTACTGGGGCTTCTGGCATCTCTGTGGGGCAGTGACACCTTAGCCATGGAAAACACCCCATATTCCCTGAGTGGATGGTGTCCTCTTTATGACCCAGTGGTCTTGGTCTCCGGTCACATTTTTCATGGATTGGAAGTGGCAGGCTATGATCTTCTGGCTTATTTGTTTCCAGCACTGCCTTTCTGAGGCCAGAAGCCACTGGCAGAAACACTGAGTAGTTTAGCTGCCTCTACCAGGCTCCTCTGAGAAGGGCGGAAAAAGGCTTGGTATGGGGGGAAGCACATTTGTGTGTTTGTGGCTCTGTTCTCCCCAGTGGGTTTGGCCACAATGAGTACAGACCACTTTTTGTGATCTGCCAAGTGAGGACTTTACTGCCAGGAAGATCACAAGGAGATGGGCTGTGATACTTTGTCATGTGATGATAGGCTGCGGCTGTCCAGTTTTTCCAACACCATTTATTGAAGAGACTATCCTTTCCCGACTGTATATTCTTACCTCCTTTGTTGTAAATTAATTGACCACAAATCCAATTTATTTCTTGGATTTTTATTCTTTTTCATTCATCTATGTCACCATTTACCATTTATGTCAATACCATACTGTCTCGATTACTAGAGCTTTGTTAATATACTTTGATATCAGGGGACATGATGTGTCAAGCTTTAGTCTTCTTAAGATTGCTTTGTCTACTTGAAAATTTGTTTATTTCCATACAAATTTTAGGGTTGTTAGCTCCATTTCTGTGAAAAAAAATGCTATTGGGATTTTGATAGGTATTACATTGAATTTGTAGATTGCTTTGGATAATATGAACATTTTAACAATATTGCTTCTTCCAATCCATGTGCATGGAATATCCTTCTATTTATTTCTGTCTTCTTCCATTTCTTTCACTGGTATGTCATAGTTTTCAGTGTATAGGTCTTTCACCTCCTTTGTTATATTTATTTCTAGGAATTTTATTCTTTTAGTGCAATTCTAAATGGGACTGTTTTCTTAATATCTCTTTCTGATATAATTTTACATGTTGATTTTGTACCCTGTAACTTTACTGCATTTGCTTATTAGTTTTGGAGGTTTTATTTGTTGGTGTCGTTAGGGTTTTCTGTATAGAAAATCATGTCATCAATGACAGTTTTACTTCTTACTTTCCAATTTGGATGCCTTTTATTTTTCTCATTAGGACTTCCAATACAATGTTGAATAAAAGTAGCAAGAGTGGGAATGATTTTCTTGTTTCTGACTTAGAGGAAAAACTTTCAGTTTTTCTACCATGAAGTATGATGTTAGCTGTAGGTTTGTTATACATGACCTTTTTTATGTTGAGGTTTATTCCCTCTATACCTACTTTGTTAAGAGTTTTTATTGTAAATGGATGTTGAATTTTCCCGAATGTCTTTTCTGCATTTATTGCCAAGATTCTGCTGAAAAAACTCCTGAATCTCATGAGGGTTCCCTTGTATGTAACATTGATTTTCTCATGCTGCTTTTAGGATTCCCTTTTTGTATTTAACTGTTGACATTTTAATTATAATATGTCTTGGTGTGGATCTTTTGGGGTTCATCTTATTTGGAACTCTCAGGGCTTCCTGGATCTGGATGTCTGTTTTCTTCTTCAGAGAAAGTTTTCAGCTATTATTACTTTAAATATGTTTTCTACCCCTCTCTCATTTTCTCTTCTTTTGGGACCCCTGTAATTGTTGTCTCATAGATCTCTTAACCTATCTCTACTTTTAAAAATTATTTTTCCTTTTTACTGTACTATTTGGATGAGTTACACTGCCCTGTCTTTTACATCAATGGTTCTTTCTTCTGTTTCATCTAGTCTGCTGTCAAACCTTTCTAGTGTAATTTTCAGTTTGGTTATTGTATTTTTCAGCTCTGTTACTTCTGTTTGTAACTTTCTTATATTTTTGGTCTCTTTGTTGAATATCTCACTATGTTTATCCATTCTTATCCCAAGTTCAGTGAGCAGCTTTATGACCATTCCTTTAAATTGTTTTTATCACATTAGTTACTTACCTCTGTTTCATCAAGTTTTTTTTCCTGAGGTTTTGACTTTTCTTTTATTTGGAATAAATTCCCCTAATTCTTTATTTTGCATGACTTTCTGTGTTTCTATGTTTTAGCTGCTACCTGCCCCAGTATTGTAGGAGTGTCCTTGTGCAGGAGATGAATTTTATCTTTCAATCTAGCTCTAGCTTTGGTTGTCTCTCAAATCTTTGTGACTATTTAAGCAGCCTGATTTATTCTCAATAAGTCCCAGTTGTTGAGGGTGTACCAAGATCTGTAAGTATTCCAAAGGAAAGGATCTTAGTCAGCACCTAGTTTCAGGCAGATTGAAAGCCAGGCCCTTAGGCATCAGCTTTTAAAGTATGCAAATATATAGTCTTGTGGGACCACAACCATAAGACCTGCTGCCTCCAGACCAGACAATCTAGAGGTGTTACTTGGGTGACAGCTGTAAAAATTGGGGCCTCATGCTAGTGTATGAACTCCTTTTGGGGGAGGTCTGAGTAAGCTGTAGTGAGCCAAGGGAGAGAACAAAGATGGCACCCACCAGCCATTGTTCCCTGAGAGCATATCTATAGCTTCTAAATGCATGGGAAATATGAAGTTTGTTCCTTAGGCTGGAGCTCCAGGACAAATAAATAGTCTTTCTCATATAGAAAGACTGGGGGTGAGTTTTAGTCTGCTGTCTGTGTATTGCTCTAGAGGGGTGGTGCTAGCCGGCCAAGAATTGTCTTTCTGATTATTCTAGTTCTGTGGGACCCGGTAACTCAAGTCCCCTGGCCACCAGAGTCAGGCAGTCAAGGAGCACTCCCTTTGTTGAGCTTAACCCCGTACAGCTGGCAGGCACAGGTGGGCACCAAGTCTGAGCTTTCTGTTAACTTGGCTAACACCATTCATTCTGCTCTGGTGATTTCCTGGAACCCTACCCCATCCAACTTGCTGGCTGTTGTGAACCTTTTCTAGCAGCTTTTCTACACAGCCTGTCTTGGCGCACATTAGAGACTTTCCTAAACTCCCTCAAAGGTTCACAAACTCCAAACAGCAGCATTTAACTTCAGCATGCTCTGTACCTCTTGCTAAGCAGCCCAAGCCCGACTCTAGTAGCAGTAGGCCTCAGTTCACAGCTTGGCCTCTCCTAGGTACCTCCAAGCCCAGAACAAGTGGCAAAGTTCTACAGATCACTTTGTAGCTCCTACCAGGTGACCCTGGCTAGGTACAGGTGGCTGCTGACCTTGGCCTGCACCAGAGACCCTCCCAAGAAGCCCCAAAACCAACACACCTGGTGACTGGCTTCAGACCTCACCAAAGTACCACCCAACCAGCTCCACACACAACGCATCCAGAGGGTGGACTCAGCAGGCACCAGTGCCCTGCTAAAAAGAATCCTGCTTCATGGTGTCAGCTCCTGCACAATAGCTTGCCTGCTGTAGTCACACCCATTCGTCATAACCGTCCAGCCTGAGGGAAAATCCCTCCCACTGATGTGGTAACAGCAATTAAGGTTCAACTATAACAGGAAGGCACACACAACCCACACAAGAGACACCCCTGGAGCACCCAGCTCAGGTGACGAGGGAGACTGCATCTCAGGGCCCCGTAGGAACCAGAAGATATGAATAAGAGCCATATGTAAATCTTAGAAATTAAGAATACAATAGTAAATTTGAAAAATCCAGTGAATTGATATAAAAAGATTTGGCACAACTAAAAACAGAATTATTGAATTGTAGAGAGATTGGGGGGCAGGGAATATTGAGAATTCAGCACAGAGAATCAGAAGAATGGGAAATACAAAAAAATGTAAAAGATTGGGAAATGAATTATGAATTTTGTTAACTGCTGTTATCTAAATCTATTGACAGACTCATGAATTTTTATTAATGTGGTGAGTTACATTTTATCTTGTTTTTTTAAGTATAATCTCATGGCTATCTTGATGTAGGAAGGGGCACCACCCAGTAAGGGGCATGAGTGGGGCTTCTGTGGAGCTGGTGATGTTCTATTTCTTGACCTGTGTGATAGTTACATAGCTGTTCATTTTGTGATAAATTATACACTGTAACATCTTTCTTTTATGCATCTGTGTATGTTTTGTCCCACACGATATTTTTATGAAAAAGTTTTTTAAAAGAAGGAAACGTCAGGTCTATGTATATCTATATTATAGCAGGTGCCAAAAGAGGTCTGCTTCCTATCCTGTCCATCACCAAAAGATACAGTTTATCGCCAGTAGGGTAGGAACATAGAGGTGCCAAATAATGATGCAATCACCTCCAATGAATTTGTGTTGTCATGGGAGATATACTGTTGAGAAAGATTATAAAGCCCTTTCTGGGACCAGAGGGAGAGAGGCCAGGATTAATAACAATATCCGCCACAGCACAGGGTCAGGAAGTAGCGTAGTATATTTGCCATTTTTGCCGGGACAGTGGCTAAGATTGGAGGATTTAATGTAAGGTTGGCTTGACTTTTAACTCTAGCTCTAACATTTATAAGATGTGTAATCTTGGACAAGTTATCTGTTTCAGTTCATTTAACTTTATCAAGACAGTCAAATAATGAAATGAAATAATATGTAAAGCATATACTGAATCCTCAAGAGAGGAAGCTGATATTATCATTATTGTTGTTGGCTTCGGATCATCTTATCTCCATTCTGTCATATTTAATTTTTTTTCTAATATCAGGATTTATCTTATTTTTTCTCATCCCAACCCCTATTGCTAATACAAAAAAATTCAATATGAAGGTTGATATTTTAATTACTCTAATAACTTTAAATTTATCATGTGACAGAGTATCCACCATCACTTTCCTAGGACAACAACCTCCTTTAATAGTCATCGAACCGCTTGTCAGATGCAGAAATTTATTAACATGGAATGGTTCAATTAAAAATAAATGAAAATCTCTAATGAATAAGGACATTTTAATAAGAACATGAAAAACAAAAACAAAAAATAACCTTGAGACTACAGGAAAGCATTCCAGGCAAGAGTTCTCTTCCAGTAAGAAAATGCTTCAGGCATCCTTGACCCTCAATGTGACAAACTTACCCTTTAACCTGAGAGAGAACTATCTTCTTTCTATTTCTAGAACTATTTTCTTTTGAAAGTCATTAAGTCTATGAAACCATTAAAAGTGTCTGTTGCTCATTAGCCAAATGAAGGCACAAAAACATGATATATGAGTTTCTTCTTACTTCCAGTTTCTAACCAGTCCAAACTGGTTCATGCAGATCAGAAGTAAATGTAAGTAAATAGTCACAATATGAAGATGGTGGTGATGATGATGATAATGATGATGATGACAATAATGGTGATGATGATGATGATGACAATGACAATAATAATGGTAGTCACAACCACACATGCTTACAAGAAAATTCATTTGTAGATTCCAGTCACATATGGCTTTGGAAGATGAGAACCTGAAGTCAGCTAGTGAGTTAAAAGAGATTTATCTGCTTACCCTCCTAAGGAGAGCACTTCTTGCTCATAAAACTCAGAGCAATTCCTCCTGGTTTAATGGAATAGTGATGGTGGCACATGGAGAGCCGAGGAGACTTTGCCCACTACTCGAAGCTCATTGTTCTGTCTGTCCTATGTTGTTCTATTTGCCCCACCACATCCACTTCCATCCTTCTCCACTCTGCTCTCTGGCCAGGGGGGATGACTATAAGGACTACATCAAAAGGCTTCCTTGCTCTCTGGCTTCTAGTTGGTTTCATTCAATGGGGAGCAGAGCAGGGGCTCAGCAGGAGGGAGGAAGGTGAGGTCAGGATTTTATGTCCTAAGAGCCTTCTCTGTAGGTCATCTTGGTCTGGCATCATCACAGCTCCTCTCAAGAGGGTCCTCTCCATAGAGTGCTCTCCTTCCTATGTGTTTCTACTCTCCTGATACTTGTAACTTGGTTTTATTCTTTCTACAAATTAATTTGAGTACCTACTATGTGCAGATCACACAGGAAGGGTTTCTGAGCAGGGCAGTTTTAGGATGAGTAATGGGGTAATGGTGCAGAACGGGTTGGGGCGACAGGGCATTGGAAGCAGGAAGCCCAGTTTCCCAGTCCAGACAGGAGGCAGCAAGGACGGCAGTGGCTGCCGTGGGAGGAGCAGACACCGCAGATGCTGAGGATGAGGAATTGCTGGCCTTCGGTGAGGAAGTGAGCAAGAGTGACTGCCAAGTTTTGAGCCTTGTGGGAACCAGTTGTAAGGAGAAGGCTGTGATTTCTTGAGTATAAGGAGATGGTAGGACAAGCTGGTAGAAATATCTAGTAGCTTGTAGAGATGCATGGCTTGAACTACTCAAAAGACAGGGCAAAGAAAATGTATTGCAAATTTGGCCTCACCTATAATGGTGACGATTGAAATTTCAGGAGGGAGTGAAGTGAATGAATTTCCTGAGAAAGGGCGAGTTTAGAGAGAGACACACAAAGGGTAAAAAATTAACTGAATAAAAGGGCAGAAAGAAGCTTCCCTCCCAACCCCCCTTCCATCTCAACATAGCTCACATATCCACTCCACTGGAATGTTTTTCTTCCTCTCCCAAGTTCAGGTAGTCTCTCCCTCCTTTCTGCTTTCACAGTCTTTAGACAGATTCTTAGGAACATTGTCACCTTCTTCTGCAATTAGCTGTTCTCATTTCTGCCTCTCCATGTAGCTGAAAGCTCCTCATGGGCAGGGACTTCATTTTTTTGTCTTTGTAACATTCCTCAGACTAAAAGAAGTCCAGAAGGGAGGGAGGGAAGGAAGGAGGCAAAGAACCAGTTGTGGAGTTGGAAGAATTGAAACTGCGCACTGTCTCAGAGACAAGGAGACAAGAGGGTTTCATAGTGGCCACTGCAAAGCCATGGCTTGTCCAGTCAGAGGCCGTAAGTAACACTTAAGGCTACAAGCATGGTAAGAGCGGTAACGATACAGCCTCACTCTCGAAAGGGAAAATTGATGTCAAGTTGCTCCTACCGGTAATGTCGCAGCAGTGGATCACAGTTGTCAGAGTCTCTTCCATACCTCTGTTGGATAGCTTATATTTATTGTAGCTGGAGGGAGAGACATTAGCATCCATCACTTCTGCTCCCCAGTGGTGCAGTATAGGCATATGTCCCTGTCTTGCCCTCTGCAGTCATCATGTGTTTAGAAAAAAATTAAAATTTATTCGTAAAGTAAAAATTTAGTGCATGACCCTATAAGACTCTCATACCAGTCAGAGTGTAGCATTTTCTGTATCCAACGTTGGCTTCACATGCTGTACCAATTATACAAGTTACCAGAGGAGAGTGCTGCGTCCAGGGTCACCCACTCCAGTGTAAAGCCAGTGACTGCTTGAGAGTGCTGCAGACCTCAGTCGGGCCACACAAGACTGTGGCCTCCCAGCGTGACTGGAGCGCTCCCGGGCCTTGCACCCAAAGTTCGGTCAATGGAACAGCAATTTCAGGGTCACCTGGAGCCTGGTCAGAAATGCAGAACTCGGACCCCACCCAAGGGACCATATCAAAACCTGCATTTTAACAAAATCCCAGATGACCCATATGCATGTTCACTACTTTAGGGGTCCACTAAAGTAGCCTCACCACACTTAGAATAGTAATGGCATTTACTGTGGGCCAGCCATTGCTCTGAGCACGTGACATGAATTAACTTGTTTAATCCCCACAGCAACTTTGTAAGGAAGGTACTATCATCATCCTCACTTTAAAATGAGGTCAAATAGCTTGTCCAAGGTCACATGGCTGATAAGTGGTAGAGCGAGGATTCAACCCAGTCATTTGGCTCCAGAGGTCCCTGTGCTTTAACCACTGTACTGCACTTCCCTTTTCCCCCCACCACCCATGGAAACTCACAGGATACTTCTTAGGTGCTCCAAACATTCCCAAGTAAGGGATGCGTACCTGTCTGTGGTGCTGGAGAAAGGCAACCTTAACCCATAGAGGAAGAGCTTTCTACCATCTGGGTGTACCGGGTTCTCTCCATTGGGAAGGTGGAGCTCCTCTGGTGGCTGTCAGGGCAGACTTAGAGAGAGAAGGGAACTGAGAAGGAAAGCCCCATTCTAGGTCCCCCTCCTGAGAGAAGTTGGTGTTTCATCTACACTTTCTCCAAGTCAATGTCCCAGGTTCAAGGTGAGTGAGGTTCAGGGAGCTGAATCCATGTGGTAAAGGCAACTTTACTTGAGTGCCTGTTTTTTTAAAAAAGGTTTTATTTATTTATTTTTAAAGGGGTGTAAGGGGGGAGAAAAAGAGGGAGAGAAACATCAGTGTGTGATTGCCTCTTGCGCACCCCCAACTGGGGGCCTGGCCCACAACCCAGGCATGTGCCCTGACTGGGAATTGAGCCAACGACCCTTTGGTTCACAGGCCAGCACTAATCCACTGAGCCATACCAGCCAGGACACAAGCACAAGTTTTAATAGGAATAAATTTCTTTAGACAGCTCCAAATTTGAGGCGAGGCTGGTGAGAAAGCTTAGAGTTGTCTCAGTGTGTGTGACTTCACCATTTTATTTGAATTTGGTTAATATGGAAAGCACAACCCACTTTGGTGGGGCCAGCCTCTCAGTTAATCATCATTCAGCTAATCAGACCTCTAGATTAATTGGTAAGTTTTTCTGTGAGGAGAGGATAGCCAGCTGAAATCAAGAAGTTGTTGTCTGAACTCCTGGGCCATGGCCTAGGGACAACAGTCCCGAATCCTCCCCAGTCTGGACGTGGACATGTCTTCTTGACAACAGCACTGATGTTCTGCAGGGTCCTGAGTCAGCAGTGAGACCACCAGTAACTTCACTGGGAAAAACTGACTGCTTCAGGAATGGGTCTGTCCCATCTTAGAATTTTTTCCTGGCTTGAGGTTAAGGGGACATCTCTTTCCATGTAGGCTCCCTGTTTGGCAGCATCAGAGGTGGTGCCACACTCACCAGTTAGCTCAAGTCAGCTGAGAGCATGGTGATAAAAGTGCCCCCAAAGCCAGCAGAGCAGTAGATACCTCTTGGTCCCTCTACTCCCTTTGAGGCGCAGGATGGGGATTATTTCCTCCGTTTCACAAATGAGGCCATTGTCAAGAGAACCCTTCTCCTGTGATTCTTGAATTGTTTCCTCTGCAAGTGACAGTGATGTGTGCTTCCTCAGACTTCATGCAGAAGTAGTAAACTAGTTTCCCAATCTCCTTTCAGTCATTTTTTAAAGAGGCAGAACAAAGGCAAGGGAAAAGCATGTGGCTGACAGATGGGAGCCGTGGGTCTCCCATGAGTTTCCAAAATCTTCCAGGCAACCTTCCTCACCTGGACCCACCTTTCTGCCTGCTCATGTGGCCAGGTTCTCTTCATCTTTCTTGTTCAGCCTTCACCTCAAGCATCCCTTCCTGAGGAAGACTTCCTCTACCCTCTATGCAAAAGCAGGATCCTTATGATACCTTTCTCTTCCATTAAAGATCTTAGCAGAGTTTATAATCATGTATCAATTGTGTGATTACTTGATTAATGTTTGGCTTCCATTACAAGCTCTGTGAGGGCAAGGCCTGAGGGCCTTTTATTCACCACAGTATCCCCTAGCCCTTTCACAGCAGGTGGCCCATAGAATATAGCTCAATAAATACTCTTTGAAGGAGTGAAAATTAAGTCATCATGTTAGGTGATTCTAACATCCTCTTCCTGTTCTGACAAACTTTGAGTCCATCTATAAGAAGCTTGTATCCAACACCACCACTGCACTAAACCCAAACTTCTGTTCCTCTAGTTCAGTCATTTTCAGCATTTTTTCCTTATGGATTCTGTGATCAGACCTCCTTGATCACTTTTATTGCTTTCTTAATGTTTGTCTGGAACCCTGGAGTCTGAATAGTTGGGAATATGTAATGTACATTCCTAGCCACTAAAAAAAAACTGTTAAGTCAGTGTAGAATCTGAACAGTGAAATCAAACTAACATTAGCAAAGATCTCCAATTCAGGGGTCTTCAGTTAATTCTCCCTTTCCCCCTTCCATCTCATACCAGAATTACTTAAAATTTGAATTCAAAAGAGGGTACTATGGGAGTAGATTTTGCATGAGAAGAACAGAGCTCTTGATCAGACAAGCACTTCTGCACACTACCTTTCAGCCCCAGTAAATTCTCATTCTCTTTTCTCAGGCTCTTACTCATAGTCATTTTCAAACTCCTTCCTATTACCACTGGGGCCCAGAGTGGAACAGTTCATCACCAAAATCAGGGCTTGGTGGGATGCTCTTTAAGAAAACAAAAGAACGTAATGTGTCCTCGGCCATGCATCTAACATAGCAGACCGTCTTTAACAGGTGTGGAAGCACCAACTCTAGTCAACCTAGCCATTCTCAGAGCAGTCTCAACACTGTCTTAAAGGCAGATGCCAGGTTTTGCTTTCCATAATTGGTGGTTTCTCTTGCTATTTTAAGGAAAAACAGAATGATTTATGCAGATCTTTGAAGTCTTTCCTAACCTGGAATTTTCAAGTTGGACCCCAGAAGGAATGCATATGTTCAGAGGGCCTTACAGCAATATATGAGGGAGAGAAGGAAAAATCACATATGTTAGCTAAGCTCCATCTCTGTCCTTTTTCTAATTCTAGTATTTAATTGTGCCACTTCTCAAAGTCCATCTCCCTGGAAGGCCTGGCAACCAGGCATCTAGGTAGTTTTTCCATCCACCAAGAGGAAGAGGTCACCTGACACGAACTGCAGATTAGTAGAGACTGGATTTCTAGATCATGTGTTAATCTCATTGGAATTGAATGTTCCAAATTTTCCAGTATAGTTTTCACATCAAATATTCTGTTGATAATTACTTGTGTATTTGTCAGATCTTGTATCCTGATTTCAGGCAAGGAAAATAGAATTGTCATATATGTAAGCTTTATGATCTTGTGTTCACAGGGCATTTTATAATAGCTGCTTCACTGGGTTTATCAAGGGCTCATTTATGCCAATGTGATCAGCCAGCCCTGAAGAAGGGCCTAGAAATTGCTTATCAGCCATACATATGCATCACGTATCTGAGGAGAACACTTGGGTGGAGAAATGTCACTGTGTTTTCTAAATTAGAACTTGAGCTGGAGGAGCTGTTTGTGGGAGAGCTGTGAGCCAGTTCCAAGAAGAAGCTATTAAGCATCCAGGCCTTGAGAGCCAGATTCTTATGATGGACTGGAGAGAGGAAATCCTGACCCCATGCCTTCACACACCAGCCTGGCTACTGTTATCACAGGCTGGCTGTGAGGAAAGTAGGCAGAAATGTGAGGCCTTTCCTGGGACTAGCCTTAAAAACATCTAGTCTCTTCTGGAAGCAGGGACTAGACTCCTACACTTTCCTGGCAGATGTTGTAAGCATGTGTGACTGCTTTATAGACATAGGTCATGGAGTCTGAGAACCAACCACAGTCTATAGGACATGGGGAAGCCCACAGGCTCTGGAGTCAGGCCACCTGGCACTGAACTCCATGTCAGCAGTCACCAGCTGTGTAATTATGGACAGGCCACTGCACTTCTCTAGGACTCACTTTTTTCACCTGTAAATATGATTAATAATAGTACCTACTGCATAGGGTTGTTGCCAGGAGGAAATGGAATAATCTAAGTAGTATTGAGAGCTGCATATGACCCATGGTAAGTCTCCAGAACATGTTAGTGAGGGTGTAAGGGCCTTTGGTGTACCAGGGGAATCCTTTATTCAATGGCTGAATTCCTACCAATGCAACTCCTCCAAGAGTTTATTTAGCCAATGTTTGACTACCTATGAGGATGAGGAGCCTACTACCTCTTAGAGCATCCCACACTGCCTTCACATAGTTCTGTTTCTTGGACAGTTTTTATTTGTTTGAACCTAAATCCATTCTGAACACTTCCTACTTGGTCCTATTTCCATCCCGATGGTCATACAGAATTCATCTAACTCCTCTATCTCAAAACTGCAGCTTAAATTGTGTGAAAATCACTGATATCACTCTCCATGCCTGTAATTTTTTCATTCCATGAGTCTTGTCTTTTCCCGACAATACACCTTCAGCTCCTTCTAAAGAGCAACAAATGACATGGTTTCAAATTCCTTCATCATTGAGGTTTCTGTCTTCTGAGAGCAACATATGATTTAGCTCTATGTGCATTGAGTCACTACTATGCACTGATGCATAGTTAAATGAGGTGCCAGGGCTCTTAGTTAGGCAGGGAATGGCAGCCTAGGCATGGTGAACAGCATTTGCTGAGATAGGAGGCACTCACAGTTCAGACAGTTTGGTGTATTACTGGAGTCACGGTATTAACTGAAATCAGATGTGGTCAAATTCTGACAGAAGGCAGGTGAATTTTACCTGTAGGTGATGGGAGTCATTGGAGGACTTCAGGAGGGAAGAAACATGCTCCAATTTTTGCTTTAGTAGAGCATTCTAACTGCAGCATGAAGATCAGGCAAACTGAACACAGGGAGACCAGTTAACCAAATGATGAACACCAAAGGGATGGAGAGGAGGAAAATGAGTCATGGGCCAAAATGTCCAAAAAATATACCAAAAGACTAACAGTGATTATGTCTGGGTCATGGAATAATGGGTGATTTCTTTCTCCTCTTTGTTTTTCTGTGTTTTCCAATTTCTCCGTAATAAGTATTTCCCATTTTCTCTATATTTAGTATGTTATTTATGTAATAAAAGTAATTTAACTTGTCTATAATACTTCAGAATCAAACTGACAAGACTTGGTCATTGATGGAGGGAGGAGTCTGGGAGATCACGCTCCTGGCCTGGGTGCTCAGGTGGGTCGAGTGGCTGCCAATTGAGACAAAAGACAGGGACCAGCATTTTTTAGGAATTCTGTAGCATCCCTGTGGCTGAAAGGAAGCCCCCAGTCTGCTGTGACTTCCTTTTGACCTCTTTGCATCCCACCCAGTAGTCTGCCTGTGTCTGCGAGCCCTGGGAACTTCCCAGCCACTCACATCCCTGCCTGTCCGGCAGATGCATTGCAGCAAAGCCCACCAGAGCTCCGTGACAGTGGCAGCATCTCCTTAGATTGGGTGCCATTCCTTCAGCAAACACTTACTAAATGCCTGCCATGTGCTCAGCTGCAAGCTAAGCTTTAGCCATGGTGCAAAGAACGGGCAGTTCCCATCTTCACAAAACTCAGCCCTGCATGAGATAGATGCAGATGTTTAAAGAAACCACTTAATGAACATATAATTCCAAACTGAGACTAATGCTCCAAAGGAAAGGAAATGGTTCCAAGGAGACATACAAGAAAGGAAATTTCTCTGGTCTGGGAGTTGGGGGAGGATCCTGGGAAAGAGAGGTGCTTGGGCTGAGAGCCAAAGGGTAGGGAGGAAGGCATGGTGGGAAAGTGTTCTAGCTGAGGGAACAGCACTGTGACAGCCAGGTAGAGGGAGAAGTATGTCATATTTGAGTCTAAAAGAAAATCTGTTTAACCAGGAATCCAGAGAGTGAGGGCCAGGGAATGGAAGTGGGTGATTAGGTGGGCAGGCCGGACCCTCCAGGGCCTCATGGGGTAAGAGAAGGATTCGGTCTTTGTTTTAAGAGCAGACCCTCTGGCTGTGGCACAGCAGAGTGTTTCCCAGCCTGTGTCTCCCACTATTTTCTTGCCATCTGAGGCCCTAGCACTGAAGACCAGATGACAAAGGACCCTCGTGGCCTGGGCAGCCCAAGTAGGGTTTACCCTTCTATCTGTGAGTAGCCCTTAGTGCACTCTCCCTGCAGCAGCCACCTCTGAAAGTTGCTTTGCCGTTCAGTTTTCAACTTTCTTGTGGCTTCGCATCCTTTACCACTAATGTGTGTATAACTCGCCAATTAATGGAATCATTTGAATCTGAAAATATCTTGTTCTAATGGGAGGCTGCAAAGCACTCGTTAATTCCACAGGTAAAATTATTCCAGATTTTCTCTTTTATTTATTCCTCTCCCAGCTTGGCCATAGCTGTGGAGAATTCTTCTAATTAGCCTTGTGAAAACCACTCCACCAGATTACAAAATGTCACTGACTGCCTTGCAGTCTGGCGAGGAGTGACCCAACCTTTGTTTACCCAGAGAGGAGGGCAGTGGGTGAATACAAGGTTGAAGCTCCCAATACCTGGAGAAGTGGAACGATGTCCATGGTGGGTGGGAAAGTGCCCTCTGCGGTGTGATTCAGAGGTGAGTGTACTAGTCTACATATGTCAGAGGCGGCCCACAGAAGGCTTTCTGCACAGCTGGCTAGATGTAAGCCTGCCCTTCCCCTGCATCTCTCCTAGGATGTGAAGACTTGGTGCACTCACTCTTGACAGAAAGCTTTCTTGGGATTAGAGGTAGTCTGGGGTGACTTGCCTATGACCGCCTCCTTCGCATTTGCAAATGAAAACTTGCAACATCCCCTTTAAATGAGGAACATTCTTGGTGTGTTATTTATGGTTGAGCTTATAAGTGAGGAGGTCCTTCTCCCCAGAAGCCAGCAGTACAAACCTACATACCTTTGGGGTGCACTGACAAGACCCACGTCCTAAATAGTTTTTCATTTCCTCTTTTTTTCTTGAAGGGACTAGGCACTCCACAATTTTTTTATTGTGATAATATGCGCATAACAAAACTTACCATTTTTAACCATGTTTAAGTGTACAGTTTAGTGCCACTAAGTCCATTCACATCATGCAACCACCACCACCATCCAGCCCCTGGACATTTTTCATACTCTCAAACTGAAATTTCATTCCCATTAATTGCAAACTTTCTTCGGTGGGTTTTTTAAAAATGTAATATTTATTGTATTTTTTTTCCATTACCATTTAGCCTTTTTTCTTTACCGCCCCCCTCCCCCCCCACCCCCAGCAATCACAATGCTATTGTCCATATCCATGAGTCAGTGGGGTTTTTGAATGGAAGGCTACGATGTTCTTTAGAACTGGGTCCTGAGGGAAAGTACCCTGGTCAGAAATCTGTAGGAAGAGAGGTCCGTTGATGTTATCCAGAGAAGGTACTTTCAGAGCTATTTCCCCAGCCCTTGCACAGAGGTTCACCTCCCAGATGTGTCCTAAGGGCATGAGTCTGTTTCAGCAAAGGAAGTCCCACCCTCTTCATGCACAATTACCAAGCTCACCTGTTTTATACAGATGGGTCAGCCATAGGCTCTTGAGTGATCAATAAGTCCTTGCATGGCTGTCTCTAGTCAAAGTGAGCCCTCTCTGCAGTGAGACATTGCTCTCAGAGAAGGTGCTAGGCTGTCTCTAAGTTGGGGTATGAGAAAGTTAGATAGTTTGGTGTGAAACAACATGTTCTTCCCTTTGGAAGTATAGCCTGGCCAGCCCTTTCATTTGGATATGCCTCTAGGCAAGACTTGGAGTCAGGGCAACCCAGATGTAGATTCCTGCTCTGTCACTCAGTTTCTTCATCTAAGAAATGGGGGTCATGATATATCACTGGTACAGCTGCTAAGAAGATGGCATGACATTGTATCAGTATGGCATCCAAGACAGCACGTGGTTCAATAATGGAAGCTGGTGTTCTCACTGTTATTACTGTCTGTGATTTATTGTTGTAGGTCTCCAGGTGGTTCTGAATTCCATTATCAAGGCCATGGTCCCCCTGCTGCATATCGCCCTGCTAGTGCTGTTTGTCATCATCATCTACGCTATCATTGGCCTGGAGCTCTTCATGGGGAAGATGCATAAGACCTGCTACAACGAGGAAGGCATAGCAGGTAAGGAAAGATGCTGGCTAGCCAGCTCTACAGAAGCTTCACTGTGTGGTCGCTATTTTCCATTCATCTAGGGACACTGCAGCCATGTGACCAACATTGCCAGGAAAGCCCCCTTCACTCCAGTGCTCATGTCTCCATACTATGGTTAAGTAAGAGGCAGACTGATACTCTTTTCTCTCAGGATTTTTGTCTTTGCTAAAATAGATCTCTGTTAAAACAGCTAAATGCAAGCTTTGTCCAGCACTACTAAACAGTGTTTAAATGAGCTGTGTGGTTTGAGGAACATCACTTAGCCAATCTTGAATATTTTCATTTAAGAATCAGAACTAACCTGGGGACTGTAGACCTCTGCTCTGTCAGTTCTTCAGTGTTGCTTACCATCAGAAGCCCTTTCAGGAAGGCAGCTTTGCCTGTAACCAGCGGGCTGGGTCCTTGAGGGCTCACCCTGGCTCCCCTGCTCTGAAATGTTCTCTGCTTCTCTGTTTCTAGGCAGAACCCCTGCCCCCATATCTCATGCTGGGCGGAGGGTGGCGGGTGTGGAGCCACCTCCTTGCCAGCAGTGAAACTTCTTTTCCTCCAAGAAAAGGTTTTGCTCTACCTCATGATTTCCTCAGGACCACTCTACCACAGTCCTTTCTTTTTTGAGATTTTGCTCTCCATGATCCTTCCATAAATCAATATATTTTACAAGCAATGCTGGCTCATTAAGCATTTCCTTGAGTAGGTCTAGAGTTTTGACTTACGGAGTATAAAACAAACTGCTGTCTTAAGTTACTGAAATCTCAGCTTGACCTTAAAAAAAAAATTTAAATAGAAACTGGCAAGGCTTTTAAACAGACATATAAAGTAGTGTAACATAAAACTTGTTGGAAAAATATCACCCCCCCCCAACAAAGGGTGGGTAGTGTTAAATTTCCATTATTCTTTTTTCCTCAAACAACATCTTTCATCTTAGTTTTTGGCACCTTGGTGAAGAAAGGGGAGCATGTTTGAAGCATTAAAAGATACCTAACTTCTTTCCACCTACTGCTTCTCATTTCCATTAGCCCAGAAATTAAATTCAACTTGACCTCACCTGCTTTGGGGGGCTGAGGAAGGACATCATCTATACAACGAGTAAAATGGATTATTCATAGTCATAAAACAAAATGGATTACCTGGTTTGGATGGTCTGGATTGATTGGATATATTGGTATTTTCAAGGTCACTGCCATGTGGTTGTAGTCCCTAAACAGACAAAAGACTATAAACTGAAAATCACACTCACACAATTGTTTTTACCTTTTTTTTATGTTCAGTCTTTTCAATAGGAGACCATTTTTTCACACTAGAGAGAACTTTCAAATTACTTGGATCATAATTGTATAAAATAAAATATGTTAAAAAATAAACAAACTCTTTAACATTGGAATAAATAGGTCTTGCCTTTAGCTAAAATTCTGAGGTTCCAGACTTGCTTAAATACCAAATAATGCAATGAATAATATTTTTCCTTTGAATTCAAATCCTTCCTTGGGTTCAGTTTGATCTGTAGCTAGCCCCAAGCCAATAAATTTATATTAATTTTATGGCTTTGTTAGAGCTCATTCTAAGTCCTGCTTTAAGAGCTGACTGTAGTATGTCTAAAGTTTGTGCAGTTGTATCGAAGTGGTCAATGACCCATTTGACCCAAACTCCTCAGACAGTCAGTGGATCTTGAGTCTCAAAGACCCCCATCAAGTCAGCAGTGGGTGATGGTATGGGACTCACCAACAACATACTAAATGGGGGAGGGTGAAATGGTGAAATCCTGCCATACAGCCAAACATGGCAGTCCTGCCCTGTGACCCAGTGTCTGTGCACCGCTTAGCTAAAGGGCACTATTTCCCACACTGCACATGGCTCCTATCAGCCTGCTAGAAAAATAGCAAAAGTGTGTTTTCTACTGGTGACAGGGTCCTCTAAGGCCCTGTGCTGGCAAGCAGCCCTGAATGTTGGCTGGAAGTCACTGAGCTTTGTTGGAGTCTTCAGTGATCTTACATGGCAAGGGAATGGTGGGCATGCTAGGCAAGGGAGATACAGGACAGGACACTGCTTCATGTCACAGCCGGACAGTCTGGCGAAATAGCCACCTCATCTGCTAAAAGTTTTAGTGACCTCCCTGCTTTTAGGATAAAGACTAAACTGGCCTCACCAATTGCAGTGGCCAATATAGGGCCATATTATTGTCCATCCTTGATAGTAAACAGGACCAGGAAAAGTAACAGAAGATGCATCAGATTATTTATGGCGTGGGCTTTTCCTTTACCCCACAAGTTCAGAAAGGAAGGTGGCTCTCATCATGGACACAACCAACATCCCTGGGAGCCAGGTTGTCAGAGGCCAGACACCAAGAGGGGAGCCATGCCAGGTCTACCAGGAAGGTGACCTTGCTCTCTGTGTGGAGCCAGACTCCCTGCTGGGAAGAGGGACAGAGGGCACTTGACTGCAGGAGCCTTTCCTCTCAATGCAGCAGTCAGGAGCTTACCTGTCTCCTCCCTCCGGAACCTGCTGTCTCATCACAATCCAGGGACCACTCTATTACTCTCGGAAGAACACGATGGTACAGCTGTCATTAAGCCCTCTTCCACCCACACAGTGACTAATGCTGATGAGGAGAAGAAATGTAAAGGAACCTGGACATACTTGATGCAGCCAGAGTAGAAAACCAAAAACCTTTGAAACCAATGTCCATGTTTTGGAGAGTTTTGTACCACCTTTGGAGTGGATGATTTTTTTTTTTTTATTTTAGATTTAGGATTGAATTACTATTTGCTCTGCAAATTTAGATTATATGAAAGTGCTTATGAACTCTTGTTAGAATTTTTAATGAAATTTATATCAAATTCTTTTTCCACTTTGAGATTATTTTCCTGACTGAATTTTATGTGCTTGTAAATTTTAGACTACATTGGATTTTGAGCCATGTTTCCTATAAAATCTATAAAGAAAGACCTGGAGCTGGCCAGGTAAACATTATTCTGCTGTATGTGGCCTTTGCACCCCTGCAGAGGTGGTCTCAGAAGAGGCACCATTTCCTCCAACCCTGAGGCATCTGGAAGGCACTTTCCTTGTTCCTCCACAGATACTTCACCATATGCTGGGACCTTTTGTTTCTGGTTATCCCATCTGTTGATGGTGTTTCGAGCCAGGTGACTCTGAATGGCTCTCCCAGCAAATAATTACTCCTGAGACTGGCAAATAATGGGTGGGCTAAAACCTTTCATTCTAGTCACTCCTTAAAATTGAGTCCTAAAAAAAGTGATTGATTATGTCTTTTGTATTTCTCCCCGGAACCACCAACTGACTCCCGGGATTTCATGGTCTTGCTGGTATTGACTGCATTGCTAAAATCTCTCCTAATCTGGCCACCGTTATTTTACCACAAACTTAATTTGGACTTTCCAGAATGATGCTACCCTTCCTCACCCACACTGCTATGTTTCTTCCTCCCCGCTCAGGTTCCTACTTCCTCCCTAGGACATCATGACTCTGCAGAGGAAAACCAACACATATTCCCATTTGAGCTCATTTCCCCTCAACCTCTAGGGCATGTCGTAAGGACCTGCTGATATGTGTGTGTTCACATTTTTTAAGTGTTCCCTTTAGTGCTCTTTGTAGATACCTATTTTTACCAGATCATCGCTGCTTCTTAATTGTTCTCAAATCTTTTTCTGTTGTCGTTCAAGACAGATTTAAAATAGCAAAGTGGCCCTTGAACCTTTAGATAATCTTTCTGAATCTGAGCCCTTTCTCTTTTATTAGAGATCACTTCCCCTTCCTGCTATTTCTTTTCAACATAATAGTTGAAAAAACCCAAAACATGTTTTCCTTTCTTAAGGGCACTCAGAACTAACTTTGCCATTTTTCACATTTTTTTTATTTCTGCTCATTTTGTGTATTGACAACACAGGGAAAGATGACAGATTAGCAGTCACAATGCAAGATTAATAACATCTTTATTGCACTAAAAATCAAAATAGGCGGAAAAACAGATGCAAGTTTCCTTCTGTTGCTCCCTTCTCTTTTTGTCCCATCTTTCGTATCATTCAGTGTTTCCTAACAGTGACTGAACACATCATTCTAGAAAGCCATCACTAGAATGGGTGAGAACACAATAGAGTTTATGATCTATTTGGTTCTTGGTTTTCCAGTCTCTCAACTCTCAATTTTTTAGGTACTTATTATCTCGTTCTTTAGGTTTGGTATTCAGATTTTGGTTTCCCTCCTTTTATAGCCTTCCCTTGTTTAAGCTTACATCCAAATCTCCAAAAATTTCAAAATTTCAAAAGTCACAAAAATTTGACTAGAGTTCAGCTCCATGAATGGAGCTCTCTGGGGAGCCAGCCTCTGGAGTTGGGAAATGCTGTGGACACACTCTTTCTCAGACAGCTCAGGGGCCAGTGAGTGATGCAAACCTGCATGTACACCTTGGAGATCGCATAAACACCCACATGCAACCTGAAGCACCTGGCTGAGGGTGGGCCAGGAAGCAGCACTATTCACAATACATCCAACCTGGAAAGAATCCAAATGCCCACTAGCCAGTAAATGGATAAACCAGCAGTGAAATTTACATGTATATGAAATTTCTAGAAGGGCAACGCTATAGAGATGGAATACAGATCAGGTCGATAGGACAGGGGCAGGGATTGACTGCAAACAGGCACACAGGAATTTTGGAGGATAATGGAAGTGTTTTAAAAATGGATTGTGGTGATGGCTATGGAACTATATACATTTACTAAAAGTAATTGAGCTGTA
Source organism: Furipterus horrens (assembly GCF_987537825.1). Classification (NCBI taxonomy): domain Eukaryota; kingdom Metazoa; phylum Chordata; class Mammalia; order Chiroptera; family Furipteridae; genus Furipterus; species Furipterus horrens. The sequence goes on along the minus strand of NW_028327174.1, from coordinate 95,078,840 downwards.
CATTTACATTCATGGATTGTAAGAAATGTAAGTTATATTTCAATAAAGCTGTTAAAAGAGAGAAAAGAAAAAAGCCAAGGAGACACGATCTAGCATATACTGTATTTCCAGCCATACTTCTCAGCTCCATTCTCTCAAGAATTATCTCTTAGTTAAGGATTAATATTCTCTTCCTGTCTTCCTCTTGAGAGTAAAGTTTCAAATTTGAAACCACAATCTGAGAAACAGCCAACCAACAAACAGTCTTCAGTCCAGAAACAAAAAAGATTCTGGGTGACTCGTTATCTCTAGATGAAGAACTGGAAGTAAATTCTCTCTGAGGCCCTATTTTCACTGTTGTTAGAGGCAATCATTTGTTTGTTAAAAATGAGATCTCTCCTGTTTATTACTGCTAATTGTCTACAAGCGTGTGACAATGTCCTTAAGTTCACAGACTTCTGTGAATTCCACACTGTTCTCTTCCACAGCTGGGACCAAGACTTTCTCAATATTTCTCTGTTATTTCACCATAATAGAAATTCTTAGATCAATCAAGTCTTAGTTCAATTTACTAATGATCTCCACACCAAAAATATAAACCTCATCTTCATGTATTGACTTCTGAGCAGCTGTTCCCAGCATGTAGAATTAGCTCAAGCACTGTCTGTAGCTACAGATGTTAAACTGTTTCCTGAAAAAGCCCTGTCCATACCTACCCAGTAGTCTCCCTGCCACCCACTGCCACTGTGTCTTGAGTCAAGGTCAGGAAGTGATTCTTTTATTCTAAAAGGTCTGAGTGCTGGTGAGCCAAGGGCGGGAGTTACTGCCAGGGCCCACTTAACCTGCATGAAACACAGTCAGTGGTGCTTATTCTCGGGGCTGTAACGAGGATGGGTACAACTCATCCTTTCCCCACAGTCAGAATTTACTTTATCCTTCATCCCTATAAGGCTTCCCTGACAAAGTGACTTGCGTCCCAGGTAATGTACCATGTAACATGTTATGGACCCTTGTATAGTCTCCAAGTCCTGCTAGATGGGATTGGTTGGCTAATTATTTGGAATAAGTCTTCCAGTCAACATGCCCTCCCTCAAAAGTCTGGCATTTCAATGCAAGTGGATGCAGATATTTTACCACCAAAATAAGAAAATGTGGACTTCCTATCATGTTCTACTCAAAGTGATTACATCATCATTATTTTTTGATCGGCCATTTAACTGTGATGCTGACATGTTACAACAGAATGTGCAATAGCCCTACTATCTTTGAAACCAATCACTGGGCTTAAAATATAGTTTTACAACAATTAGTTGAAAGTACTGACATTCTAAATCAACAGCAGCCTAAAGTGAATACCTAGTTCCTTATGTTGTTTAAGTCATACGTGGGGGAGTGAACACAAACTTGTTCTGACCACTGTTGCCACGGTGGTTGTGCTATGCCTGCCCACCACCTTATCCTCTCCCTTTCCTCTGACTTCTTGCTCCTTTTATCTCTTCTCATCTCCCCCTCCCCTCTGTTCCTCTCCTCTCTCCTGGACATTCAAGATGCTCCAGCAGAAGACGACCCCTCCCCTTGTGCTCTGGAGACAGGCCACGGACGGCAGTGTCAGAATGGCACCATATGCAAGCCCGGGTGGGACGGGCCCAGGCATGGCATCACCAACTTTGACAACTTCGCCTTCGCCATGCTGACGGTGTTCCAGTGCATCACCATGGAGGGCTGGACAGATGTGCTATACTGGGTACGTAGCTTATGATGTACAGAGCCAGGGGGTCCAGAAGGCTACAAGACTTCCTTGCCTCTACTCTCCTTTGTTCATCCTCCCCATGATTTTGATGGAGAGGTTGATGAATTTATTTTATTTCTTTCAGGCCTCTTTTAGGAGCGACAAAGCATTAGATGTTCACCCTAATGAGTCTTTTTCTGCCCACCAGCCTAAGAGAAATACCAACTTTCAGTGTGCCTTTCACTGTTGGGTCACCTCTCTTCTTATCCTCCTCTTGCCTCTGTCCCCAAAAGACGAATAGAGTATTAAATTTTAGGATTAAGCAGAAAAGCCAGGCCTGGCCCTCTATAAAGAAGCCATTTTTATTGAATGGTGTAGCATTATGGCATGCTTTTATATTTTTATTTCTCGTGTTAATCTTACCATATCCTATTAGAATAGTCCAGACAAATACATTGCTGTCATTTTTAGTGCTAACAAAATGCTCTGCTGCTTATGTGATGCATATTTAAAAATAGTACTTCTTAAATGTCAACCAGTCAGCAGTAAACGTTTTGCTTTGAAGATGCCCCTTTTATTACCCAGCAGCCAACACTAGTTTGCCAACTTTTGAAATGCCAGATTTTTGTACAGCCTGTCCCATAGGCAGATACACACACCATATTTGAGCTCTCACCATTCTGGCAGAGTTAAATCCATTATTTGTAAAAACTCCAGAAAACATAATTCTTTATAGTATCTCCTATTTCAGCATGAGAAGTGATTTGCCAGAATCCAGTGTTGTTCTCCAACATTTGGGTGAAAAATGTTTGTTGTGATTCCTGAAAATACCATCTCACCTAGCATTTTGTAAGTAGTCAAATTTATTTGGCCATCCTGAAAACCATGTAAGAGCCTGCTTAGGGAACACTGTCCGCACACTATAGCGGGGCAGAGTTGGGAGGAGGCGGGGGGGGGGTGGTCGTGAATCCTTCCCACCAAGCAGAGGGGCCACATAGAAAGGAACTAATGCCACAAGGAGTGCTGACTTTTTTCTGAAAAGTTTTGTAACATCACAGAGAGGTGATACAGCATATTGCAGCTTCTAAAGTTTTTAATAAGCACCATGTCCTATTGATTCAAAACCCTCTTTTCCCAGTTTTTATGTTGTAGTCCACATGCTTCTGAAACCCATTATTGCTATGAAATCTGTACCTCTCTGCAAATGATTACTTGAAACCTGCCTGAGTACCTATACCTAGTAAACTTTTATTGAGCATTCCTCACATGCTCAGGGGTGTTCCTAGGTACTGAGAATGCAGGCCCCCAATACATCCAGGTCAAACTCAAAAGCTCAGTCTGGGGAAACACAGCAGATTTCAGCTGAGTAACAGTGGCACAGCTGCAGCAGTGACATGAGAGTTGCTATGTTGTGATACTTCCAAAAGAAGACAAAGGTCAAATCACCCTTTCCTCAAACTAAAATGAAATATGGAAAAAAAAATTCTTAGGCTCATGCTGAGTAAGAACTGGTTTAAATGAATTGTACACAGAGAGGGAATTGAACTTATTATACTTAGGTAAATTTATTTCATTTAGCAAAGCTGATTAACTTTTCCAGTGGCCCTAACAGGCCCTTCTGCCTTGGGTTGACCCCTCAAGCCAGCCAAGGACAGAAGCATCCTTCTGCAAATGGTCAGTTTCTGCCTATGGGCCATGAAAATGTGATTGTATGGAACTATGCTTTGGAGCCTCAAAATGTGAGCTTCAAACCCATGCCTTAAGTTGCTATGGAAACACCTCCCATGGCAGCAAATTGAGGGCAGGGTGGCAGTGGGTGGGTGGGTGGGTGGGTGTGGGCTTGAGGGGGATAGGTATAATTTACTTTGCTGATGGCCCTGATGTATTTTTGTGATCTTCCTTCATCACTCCCTCTCTCTCCCCGACCACAAGTCATTGATACTCCAACAGCCAGATGTGACCCGAAGAAATACTATCATAATGACAGCTGGCATAAGGAATGAGAACAAGCACACAAATGCAACTACCAATTTTCAGCAGCTGTGTTGTGCTTTCTCCCCTGGGGTGCACGTGGTAGAGCTCAGGCTGGAAATGGAAAAAGTGTCAGAGGTGAAGGAACAGTCCTAGGCTCATGGGACTGCCTGTCTGATTTTCCCAGCACCTTTCCAAGATGGCCATGTTTTGTATGTGGGTGCATTTGTGTGTGTGCATATGGACACACATACACACCTAAAGCTGAGAGAGAGCCTTGTACTTGGGTATTGATGATGGAAGCACCTTCCAGCCCAAAGCTCCTGCTTTCAGACAATTTCTCTTAATTGCTTTGAGCTTTCTACGGCCATTTTATTCTTCCTTCCTTCTTCTTCTCTGTCCCTCCTCCTTCCTCCCCCTTAAGCATTTCTCCTCCTTGCCTCTAGGCCTGTATCTCTAAACCCGCAAACTCTCAAATCTCAATGTGCTTCAATATAACATGGGGTTTTCTAAAATAAAGATCCCAAGACTTCCCTCTAAGCTATTGGATTAGAACCCAGTACCTGCATTTTGAAAAAGCTCCCCAGGCGATTCTGATGCTCAAGCTGGAGTTTGAAAATCCCTAGAGGTTTAAACTATTGAATTCAAATGGTGGTGCTTCGGTGCTCTAGATTTGAACAATTCTAGGGAGATAGTTTTCATTGAAATTGGGGACCTAGGATCTTCTATCCAGAAGAATGCATTTCCCTTCACATCCAAGGGACAAGTCTCGAGGACTTGGGAAGGAGCAACCCAAATTTTAAAGTATGGCAATGAATGCAAACCCCAGAGCTGGATTCATGCTGAACCACCAAACAGCTTGCTGGAGGCTCCTAGGGAAAGAGACTAGATCATTGCAGCACTGAAGAAGCAATTGGTTCAATCCACTAGATATTGCCTGGGATAGAAGAGACTCAGGAGGTCACCAGTAGGAAACAGTAGACACCTGCCTCCTGCTGTGGAAGATATTGAGTCCGTTTCTCTTTTTCTCTGACATCCATTATTTCACCCCGTTGTTATGATTTTGAAGAGTTAGTGGACTAAAAGTAAAATCTAACTTGGTCAAGTAAGACTGGAATATTTCCTCTGCTATTAAACCTTTGGTCATATATTAGGTTGAGGCCCCAATGAGCTGAATAATTAGCTTAAAACATCGGTTGTACTTAGTGCCCTGTTCCAGAGGTCTGTAAATGACAGAGTATAGGGATTTGGAAACCAAGACAAAACTCAGGTTTGGGCTGTGGTTTACGTGGGAAATGACTTCTTAAGCCAAAGCCTCTCTGTCTGCTCTCAGAACAACTACACCTCTTCAGAACTAGGAGGAGAGCTGATCCATAAAAAGTGCCAGCCTTCCTTAGAAGCAGTGAAGCACCAAGACAGGGAGGAAGCTCAGGCTATATGGCATGACTATTGCTTTCCAATTCTACTTTCATGTGTGTTTGGTTTTTTAACTGAATGTCCCTAGCCTTCTGTATATAATTCAAGACTACTTGTTTTATATGGTTTAGCCATGTGCCTCCCTGAAGATGTAAGAGGCTAGGTCAAGATGATCTCATATTAAGGTCAGTTTAAAACTCTCTGGATTATCCCTCCCACATAGTAGCCAGCTCACAATAGCTAAACATCAGTCAGTTGTCTGTCTGTTCAGTACTGACTTTGGGCCCAGCACCTGAAATTGCTCCACCATGCTCATGGCAAACAGAATAACAGGGCCACCAAACTGGGGTTGGAGCCCCCGGAGCAGGTCACACGTGAGACCTGTGCGAAACAGAGGCAGCAGTGAGAGCAGGCGCCACACTGCTGAAGAATATACTTCTCCAGGTCTTTAGGAGTCCAGATACATGAATAATTCGTCAGGAGGGTTCTGTTGACTTCTTCCCCCGCAAAGCCCTTCTGATCGTGGGCCCCTAGGAATATCACATACTGTGTGGCACAGTAAAAAGCACTCTGGTCTATGTTTTCCTGGACTCATGCTCTTCCCCACCCTACTGCCCTCAGGGTCACCTTCTTCCCAGCACTAACTGCCCCCCTCATTGGTTTCTTCCACTGGTGTAGAATATTAGCAATTGAACTTACAAATAAGATTAGAAAGATTCGTCGGCAGCCGTCCGTCTCGAGAGACGATGGTGTAGCTTCTTAAGTGTCTATCTGCACCGCCGAGAATGGTTGTGCAGTCCAACTCGGGAGTGACACGGTATCTGTCTCCTCCCGTGTTGAATCGACATCTTGCGATGACGCTGGAGTGTCCTCTCCAGTGAAGCTGAAGCTACAGAGCCTGGGCAGGGTGATATGGAGGGTCTGCTGTTGCCCATGCAGCAGACCCCCCCTCTCTTCGCAGCTGAAGGGCCCAAGGGAAAGACGGAGTCAATACAGCTTGGCTTCAGGTGCGCCGCAGGAGTTGCCGGTGTTGACTACAACGTCAAACCGCCTTAGGGACTCCGGCTCCGGATTTTCTGTCGGGGTTTACTCCCTTAGCCTTTCCCCTGAAGAGGTATGCCGCAAGGCAGCGGAGGTTTTTTGGAGTCAGAGTTTTCCTTCTCTGATGTGCCCTGACTGGAAGATCGAACCAGCGACACTTAGCTCGCAGGCCGACGCTCAATCCACTGAGCCAAACCAGCCAGGGGTATTAGAAAGATTACTTAATGAGAAATCATGTAAAGGAAACATTTTTAGAATTATACATAATGCCTTCTGTCATATCTGAATTACCTTTAGTTCAGCAGGAGCCCTTGGGAACAAGAGTGTAATGTTTTAACCTTTCCTAAGTCAGTTCTCAGTACTACCTTTTGTCTTATCATTCCATTACAAGTCTGGACAGGCTGGGAAGGTGTTCCTACCAAATTCTTTCTCTCGATCTCTCTCTCTCTCTCTCTCTCACACACACACACACACACACACACACACACACAGAGGACAGTCACTCATCTCTGGTCTCAGTGCTGTTCAAATATCCCTTGCTTATGACAAAGGACTTCTGCATCCAAGCAGGTTGTAATTCAAGTTTTACCCTGTTTCCCACCTACTCAATTGTTTCTTCAACCCCCCCCCCTTTCGACTACAGAATCTAGAAAACAAGTCTATGAAGGCATCAGGAAAGCAGAAAGGTGGACCCGAATTCTATCAATGACCTAATAGTCATTCTAAGTGAAGAGCTTAGAAAAAATCCTCAAGTAATCCAGAAACAATATCCTCGGCTCTTGAACAGGTACCTAAGTAGAGAAAGTGGTAGGTCCTACTTTGGACCCTGTGTAACTCTTAACCTGCCTCAGTTAGGGTGTTAATTACTTAGCCAGCTTTAAACAGAGAACTTATCTAAAATGTAAACTGTTGGTTCATAAACATTAAGAAAGATAATTAGCATCTCTCAAATATATTATTTACTTATTGAATTTTACTTTATTCATTTCACTGGTATTAGGTGACTCGTTATTAATCAATAATTCAATTTAACAAGCATTTATTGAGTATTTACTATGTCTAGTACTGAGTCAGGGCTGGGGTGGGGCTGGTGGGGAGGAGAAGAAGGCCTGCCCTCGAGGAGTTTTGGATCTAATTGAAGAGACAGGGGATGCACAAAGAAATGTGTCCTAGCAACACAGGGCGGGTACACTGAGCGCAGGGAGTGCATCTCATGACACAGAATGGGAAAGGTAGGATTTCACTGCTCTTGAGGCTGGATGAGGAGCACAAGAGAAGGCTCCTCTGCCTGGGAAAGCAAACTTTGTAACAGGAGGCTGGAGAGAACTGTGTTCCAGCTTCTCTCTCAACATACCAAGATATAGCTCAACTGCCCAGAGTGCTCTCACCCAAGTGTTGAAGGGCCACCTGCAGGGGAGCAGTCACAGGCATCAGACTCTACCCCTGCCCGGTGCCTGCTCAGGACAAACAAGCATGTCTTCTAGGCTATGAGCAGCTGTCCCCTACACAGGAGTCATACCTGGGGCCACCTTTCCACTCTCCAGGGTCCCTAACCTCCCCACAGGTTGTCAGTGCATGGTCCCATCTGAGATGAGGGATTTTTAAAATAGATTGTAGATGGTGGGGTTAATGTGGTTGGCTTGCCTTCTTCTCAGTTAGAGCTTATTGGTGTCTTTCCCACACAAACCAGGCTTTTCACTGTGTTCTGCAGCACTTGCAGGTTTTCTGTGCAGAACGATAAACAGGTGCAGGAGAGGAGAAGTCAGGTGAGACCTGTTGTCTGCCTTGCCGGTCACTCAGTGACCCAAGAGTGGACACCCCATGTCCTAGCAAGCAAGATGACAGAGGTCATGAATAGTCCAGATTTATCAAGTCATTGCTTGGGCCACTGACATTTTTGGCAGCAGCAAATATTGTCTTCTAATGACACTCTGTGTAAAGTGCTGTGACTTTTACGGGTTTACACCTCCTGCCTTAGTTGGCAAGTGACAGCCTCTCCTTACGTGCACTCTAACAGCTCAGTCTTTGTAGCTTCACAGTACCTCTGCTGTGAACCTTACAGAAAAAAATGTCACAGTGTGAAAACTCAGGGAGATCAGCTAGATTGAGAGTGGCCTGGAGTGAACAGGGGCCAGGAGGTGTTCCTCCTATTTTTCCCTTATGGGGAAAGATATACCTTGATTTAAGGTTGGGGTTCCCCTCAAGGAATTAGACATTGGTTTCAGAAGGGTCTTCTGTATTTTTCATTCAGTATTCCCTTTGCCCGCGGATTCTGGGAGTAGTGAGGTGTGTGTTGTAGCAAAGGCGGCGTCATCTGTTAGCTGTTGGCCCTGGACTCTGATGCTGCTGCTGGTGGGCATCAAGAGGCCTCTCCACAGCCTCACCTGGGTAGGTTAGAATGCTACGTTTGGTACAGGTCTAAGAAACAACTCACTTCCATGGTTCGAGAGGACCTATCCTTTTTCACCTCTAAATAAGGATGTCAACCATCTGGGTCATTTTCTGAACATCTGACTGTGTTTATTCTTTCTCTTAATAGCTCCATTCTAGATGATTTAAGACATCACTCTATCACTCCAAGCGTTGCCCTACTTCAGAGCCACCGGCATTGTGTGTGCTCTACCCAGTCAGCCCCCAAAAGTAGGTGGCCTAGAATAAAGAAGAGAAAGTAGGAGGGGTAACAAAGGGGCTATTTCCTCTCCGGCCAGAACCAGGCAGACCAGAGAATCTGTCTCTGGTGGCCACTGAACACTGCTCACTGATGGAGTGATGGGGTCTTAGGACCACCTCAAGGCTTGTTAATCTCTCATGTATCCTCCTACCTCCTACCCCTCACCTACTGTTCCCCATCTGGAGCCTCTGAAAGAACAACTCCACAGCCAAGGGAGAAACCAAAGCTGAAATGTAAAACAACAAGGGAGAGGTGGAGACCGTGAGTCTCCTGGATATGGCCCTGGCTGACCATGCGATATCTGAGTCATGAGGCTAACTATGGGCTATCTGTGAGTGATGTGCTCTGTAACTCCATTCGTTTGAGGTTCTTCATGATGCTGGAAGTCACTCACCTTGTATGTGGCACAGAGGAGAGCACACCCAAACTAAACACGGGCTCACGGAAATCTCCAAGGCCCATGGGTTTACTTATTGACTCGTCAGGAATGTGTGGCCTGGAGGACTGCATTTTCTGTGAGGTTAAGTGTTCATAAAATTTAGAAGTATGAGGAAGCAGTCAGGAGAGATTTCATTTCAAGGAGGCAGCCAGCCCTCCCTCCCACTCACCATCTTCTGGGCTCCTGGGCAGCGCCATGAGAGTGAGCTGTGGGGAGCATGCCATGCCGTCGCCTCCTGGAACTGCCTGTCCCCAGCTGTCCTGAGGAAGGTGAGGAGGTCTGCAATCCAGGCAGAGCCAGGGAACTGCTTCAGAACAGATCCCTGATCCCATGACCGTGCTTGGGGAAGTGCTTTCCTAGGTAGTACAGAACAAGCAGGCTGGTCAGCCCCACGGGGTGCAGAACACCATGAGAGTGTGTGCAGTGGACTGCATGTATGTGCCTTTTCTCATGTGAAAGCCCCATTTTTTTTTCATCTTTTCTTGACCTTCCCACCCTCCCAAAAGAGGAAAGAAGCACTAAGTTAAGGAGGAGGAAGTGACCTCTTCTGACCTTCTTGGGCAGGATTTAATCTGAGAGAGGAAAGGTAGGGCACTCAACAGCTTCACATGACCTTGGATCTGGGTTTCCATAAAAGCGTCCTCGTGATGCCTCCTCTCATCTGAGGGCCGTTTCCTTCACTGTGGCACAGAACACGATGTCTTACACATGGTTGGCATTCAGTAAATACTTATTGGACCAGTGTGGACACTAACAAGACCACTGCCAAGAATAATAGAACTATTATATCACAGTTTCCCTGTAACAAAATGTGACATACAGACCCTGGTATCACGTGACCATCATTGCCATCATTACGTGGCTTGTGGCTCATGAACTCCATGTGACTCACACACTTTTCTTCTTCTTAGTTTCATGTTCCCTCCTTGTTAGTGCAGTTTTGTTTTTCTCCTAGTAGTGAAGACTTCCCTCTGCTGCTTTGGTTTCCTTTGCAGCTTTGGCTCAGATAATTAATTACCTTCTGGTTGAAGGAGGCTCCCATACTCCCTGTGATGGGGCAGCTCCAACACACGCAGACCTCTCTGCTCTGCCCTCCTCACAGCTGCTGTCATGCTGGATAGCTCAGTGCTCAGCACTGGGAAAAGCCTCCATCTCAGAGCCAGGATGGCTTTGCAGCTGTAGGCTCTATTTTTAACAATTGCCAGGTTCTTAGGAAAGCCCTATTTGCATCACAAGATCACAGCCCTCTGGGCTTCCTCTCTGCTCCTGCCATCCTTGTCCTGCCAGGCCTGGCCCTTGCCTGCTTCTCCTGCCTCCTGCAGCCACTCTTGCCTTTGCGCTTCTAGAACCCTATATGTTTACTTCTACAACTGCACTTACCACCTTGCTTGTGCTTGCCTTTTATTCATCTCTTCCCCCCTTCAGGCAAGGGCTTCCTCTTCACAGCACAGTGCCCGGCACATATCAAGTTCATTTATTCACTCAGCGAATATTTACTGAGCACCTGCCACGTGCAAGGCATTGTTCTAGGCTCCAGTGGACAAAATGGACCAAAACTGCCTGTCTTCATGGAGCTTCCATTCTAGCATGGAAGACAGACACCTAATAAATGAATAAGTTATAGATTAGAAAGTGATAAGCACTATGTAAAAAACAGAGCAGGGTGTGTGGAAGTGGGAATGATCAATAAACTCATGTTAAATTGAATTAAATTTGACATGGCTCAGTGGCCGTAAGTGGGAATTATTCTTTTCCTCCCTGACTCAGTTCTAACAAATACCCCCAAGCTCCTGACATAATTTTTCTACTTTGCACCATGACTATTTTTGGTAGATTCCTCTAACCAAAGTATAATAGCCCCAGATAAATGGCAATCGATTTGAAAAGAATACATTGGGGTGTAACATTAAAAATTAGGTAGGTGACTCATACTTGTCCATCTATTTTGTTCACAACATGCTAAGAACAGATTTGTCCAGCATACCTAGAAACATGGGTAAGGTTTTCCAGGGCCTGAGGGCTAAGGGCAGCCGCTCTCAACACACCTGGAACTCGTTTCAGGCACCTGGCGGTGACCAGCAAACATCAGCCTGCTTTAGAATCGCCTGGGTGATTAACATGCAGAGTCAGGAGGCTCACTGTGTTCTTGGGGAAGGGCCCAGGAATCTGCTTTGCTCATACCTCTCCCAGATGGTTCTGGTCCTGGTGGTCTTTAGGCCCCACTTTGAGGAATAGTGCTGGGCTGCATAGCAGAGGTGCGTAGTACATCACAATATTTGCCACATCCTAATATTTGAAGTTTAGAGCTATGGAGAGAATGATGTAGAGCAAAGAGATTCTCAAACTTTTACATGCCTCAGACTCACCTGGAGAGCTTGATAAGACATGGGTTGTCAGGCCCACCTCCAGAGTTTCAGGACAGGGCCTGGTATGTGCATCTGAAAACCAGTTCCAGTTCAAGGTGATGCTGCTGGCCTGTAGGACCCCACTCTCAGAACCACCGATGTAAATCATTTAGGAAGCTTTTACTTAGAAATTTGGATTCCTGTAAACCGAATTCACAAAGACAACATGAGGGTTCATTTTTTTTGAAGATCAGACCAAACCCTTTAGTCAGAAAACTTCTAAAGAAATCAATTTGAGAAACTAAATCAGAATAAATAAAGTCTTTGATAAAAATGCTCCTCTGCCCTACCCTCATCTTCACATCCACCAGCTAACCTGTGGTGTACTGGTGAATGTTTAACAACCAGTTGTGAGGGTCCACAGAGTGGGGAGGGGGTGGATCTGTATTGCTTGCCCATTTCTGTCCACTGTGGCCAATTTCAGGCTCCTGTCATGAAGTCACTGAACCTGGAGCTAGGAGGAGATGCAGGGTGCCTCTCTAATGTCCACAGGAGCCAGCTCCAGACACCACAGCCTCCAGCTACTAGGGGGTTTCAGCCTTTCCTGGGGCATCTCATTATCCAGTTACAGCTCACAGTTTCTAGGATAAGGACTGTGTCTAGGTTGTGGTTATAGTGGTTATAGTCACAGGAACCATTCTCTGAATACATAAACCAAAATGACCACCTTCCCTGTTTGTAGTCTATTGTGTTTGTGAGGCCCTGGGGTTTCACCTCTAAATTCTGGGCCCAGCTTAGATCCAGGTGGCAGGCTCCTTAGGAAGGTCTCCTTCCCCCACACCCTTGAAGGTTCCCGATCTCTGGCTCTAGCAATAAGAGCTAAGGTACCTCCGACACCAAGGTCAGGGTGACATGGAAGATTTAATGCTTCATAAACCCAAGTGAGCTAAAACCCTTCCTTGCTGAAGAAATTATTTTTTGAGCCAGTCCCACCTTCTTAGACAAGTGAGTAGAAAACTGGGAAATTATTTTTTTGTTTTGGAAAATAAAATGAAGGAGAGCTAGATAAGATCTCTCTTAAGGCAGAGCCTTTCAAAAGTCCCTGACAGTTCAGGTCAAGGTCATGGAAAGTAGTCTAAATACAGATGATGTGATGCAAGGGTAGCAATGGACCGTGATCCACATAGACAGAGACCACGTTCAGCCCCACTAGTCCCCTCCAGATTCTCTCCGCTCCTTCCTCTACCTGCCTCCTCCCTTTGACTCACTTCTGCTTTCTCTCTTTCCTAACTTTCCTTCGTCTTTCCAGATGCAGGACGCTATGGGCTATGAGTTACCCTGGGTGTATTTTGTCAGTCTGGTCATCTTTGGATCCTTTTTCGTTCTAAATCTGGTTCTCGGTGTGTTGAGCGGGTAAGCTGACCGTTTCTATGTCCTCCTTACAATGCAGCCGAGCAAGGTCCCAGGTTCCACTCTGTCCATCGCCAGGATCCTCAGGAATAGGACCCTATGAGGCCCAGGAAAACCAGGGGAAAAGGTCTTCATTCAACCGCAAATTCTGACCCATTGGCTGGCAGGCTGTTTGGCCTCTGATTTGCATCTAGAGGATTGGGTCCTGGCGCTGCGTGGGTCGGTGTCTGGAGCCAGTGATGGGTGCTGGGCCGTGCTCGACTGCTGTGCGCACCTCACTAACTATCATTCCATTCTTCCAGGTCAATGATGCCGTAGGAAGGGACTGGCCCTGGATCTATTTTGTTACACTAATCATCATAGGGTCATTTTTTGTACTTAACTTGGTTCTCGGTGTCCTTAGCGGGTAAGCAAGACCAAGGAAAAAGGTCTTGATTTTTCAATTTTATTTACTCTCTCTGCTATTCCTGGCTTTATTCCTTTCCTGGCTCTGATGAACCTGGGATAAGGGGCTACCTCAGGAGCCTTGAAGTGAATGTCCTTGGCCTGGCTGGGCAGAGGGTCAAATGTACAAGGATCAATCCACTGGTTTAGGCTTCACCAAGGGATACCGAGGCCCACCTGTCTCCTCCCAGCTCATCCAAGCCCCTCCCACCCTCAAGCAGCTGCTCATGTGGGCAGTGTGCTTCTCCTTGTACCTGAGGAGCAGCATGGTGACCCCTGGGCTGGGAAGGCTTTGGCAGCTGGAACTGGAGGGAAGGATCATGGACTGTGTGCCATCAATACATGCAGCAGTCTTGCAGATTGGTCATGGCCTGACCCTTAAGGCCAGTCACAGTATGTGCCAGTCTCATCATAAAGACTTCGGAGAACCTTTATTCAGTGTTGAACCAGGGTAATAAGAGTTTGATTTAAAATCTAAATAAACAAATACAGACTGAAAATATTATTCTCTCTGGTTCTAATTTGTAGACTGAGAAGTCCATATCTGGCATCCCCTTGCCTGAATGGAAAGGACACTTAGCTGCATAAAGCCCTAGATCATATGAGAACTTAGGAAAAGGAATATACTTTCCTTCCAGTTCATCTGATCAGCTCCAAGTATAAAGCCTGCTTCATTTTGGCCCTTACTCAGATAAATTTATAAAGTGGTAGAAGCAGCAGACGTGCGGGGCATTGAGGAGCCCTGGGGATGGCCACCTTTACCAGCAGCCTTCCTGGATTTCCTCAGCCCACTTCCTTCTTCCCAAGCCCACACCAGCCGTGCCAAGGCCTAACACCTAAATGCTCCTGGTGACCTGCTCATGGTGACACGCTCTGCTGCCTTGGCTATAAGGGGAGGGCTGCATTCTATTTCTGCTCTGCTCAAGACAGATCAGCTCCTTTGAATAGCTTTTCCTAGATCTCTGGGGACATTAATGCTGGGAGAAAGTCAGTCATGATGAGGAAGACTGATCTTCATTTTTACTCAGTAATGAACTGGGAATAACTGCTCCCACCTCCTACCATAGCCAAATACAATGCAGGATCATCAGATTTAGTCTTGGGAAGTGGGTGATGGGAGGATTTTGCTTCCACTCACACCCTTTCCCATGGTGGGTGGCTTGTTAGAGACTTTGAGGACATCATGCCTCTGCCAAGGTAAGACCACACAGGCTGTCTGTCTTCCCTCAAGGGCAGGTATGATGAGGACAATATAAGCCCCTGATTAGCTGCCTGGAGGGTGGAAGGTTTTTCATATTTGTGTTCCAACACGAGAAAATGCCCCTGTGTTTATACACAAATCACCAATGAAAGCATTGAAAAACATCAACCTCATCACCCCCAGTTAAGACAGAAATTTATATATCCCAGCTCTGCATTTGCTGGATGGATGCATAATGCTGACCAACTTCACCTTTTTAAACTTTAGCTACCCATCTGAAAACAATCAAGATAATAATAAGATAATTTGTAAACAATACTTAGCTTATAGGAAGTGCTCAATAATGGCACTACCATTACAATGATGACTGTTTGCTTGGTGCCCATCGTAACTGGAATTAGTGAATAGAATCATCAAAAGTTAGAACTAAAAAAAAAGTTAGAACTACTCCAACCCTGTCTTTTAAAGATGAAGAAAGTGAGCCCACGGGTGTTAAGTGACTTGCATGACTTCCCTTTGCTGATAAACATCAGAACAAGGCTCCAATTTTCTCATCATTGCCCATTGGCTATACATTGAATGAACTTGAACTGTAACACAAGCCAGAGCTCTGAACTTTTAAATTTTCTAATATTTTCTTTTTTTCCCCCAGAGCTTAGAAACAAATCTGAGTAAGTGAAATATCACCTGCCCCCAATTTCCCGGAATCTGATGTGGAGAGCAGGAACTAGACTATAGAGGCCCCTCCTCAAGCAGTGTCTGCCCACAGCCCTTCTTGGTCCCACAAGAAAAGTCATCTTCCTGGTGGTATCAAAGCAAAGATGTCAAATGACAGCAGCTGCTGATGTGAGAGAAAAGCCATTTGGAGACCATGTCCTGGCCTGACTCAGTCCCAGGGAGAAGGATGTGTGAAAACATTAGCCCAAAGCCTGGCAAGCAGTAATACTCCCAACGTGCGCTGACTCTGTACAGGAATACTAGGCTCCAGACCTCAGCACCCGTGGGTCCTTGAATTTGTCATAGGTCTCCTGGAGACTTTCCCCAGCACCTGCTCCGGGCCCGTTCCTGGAGCAGCAGCGTGCTCCTCGGAACTCTGAATGGCTGGCAGAACATCCTCCCAGGCTTTCTGGGCCTCTGGGCACATCACCTGCCTGGATGGAGAAGTGTCCATGGGCGAGTAGCTCCCCTTCCTGGATTAAGGAGCCCTCTCTAATCTGTCAGGAGGGCCACCCTGAGTCCATGAAGTGGCAAAACCTGGACTCAGGCTTCTGCTGGCTGACTACCTGGTGGTGGCAGCTTTGGTTTTGAGTCAGCATCTTGATTAGGCAGGACAACAGGAATGCAGCGGAACTCCCACTTATTCATCAGTCCAGCTCCTGGTTAAGCCAACCTTTCAGAAGCTTTCAGGGAAGTCTCAGAGCCCCATGAAGTTCACTGCCACAGTGGCACACTAGCAGTAACCAGCCTTCTCCATGCCAGGCTCTGTGCTAGGAGCATTGGGCAGAGCAGCTCACGTACTGCTCACAACAACCCTATGAGCGGGTGCTATGCAAATCTCCATGTAACTGAGGAGGAAAGTGAGGTTTACACAGAGAAACTACCTCATGTCTAACAGGTTAAAAACAGAGGGTCCAGGATTAAGCCCTGCAATGCAAACCCATAACCTCTGTTCCTGACCTCTGTCTTATACTGTCTCCCAGTGAACTGGACTGGTTAACCTGTGTCCTGAAATTATAGTCCAAATGGATGAGGTGGGGGTAGGGAGCAGTGAAGAGCGGAAGCTGCTGTGAGGAAGGGGGAGAGCAGGCAGCAGCACTGACCCCTGTCAGGCTCCTGGAGACAGACTAGGAAGCAGGGGTCCCAGGAGAAGAGGTTCAGAGCCACTGCGGGAAGGCTGTGGCAGCCAGTACCATGAGCCCCGGGGCTGCCGGCCAGCATATCTTAATAGTCCTTCAGAGAGAACAGCCCCAACTCAGCAGCACTGCAGACTTGGAGCATTCTGGGACTGGGGGCATGACTCCCACAGCTGTCAATTAAGAATTAATATTTTACAGCCCAGCACAGTAACTCATTCTCATATTATATCCTTCAGTCTCCAAGAAAAGGTTAAATTGTGCTTGGAGCTTGCTGCTCGTGAATGTAGGGAAGAGAACACTCCATAAAGCTTTCATTTAAAAGGTGCAAAATTTTGGTCCTCAGAGGATGCTTTAGGTATCTTTCATCTGGAATACTCACATATCCAGAACACTGTATTCCTGACAAGGCCAGATGAAAGAGTCAGTGTAAAGAATATACAGCTTGTGGATTTTTTCAGAGTACTTCCATGTTCATTATCTATTGGTCCTCACAAGTCACAGGCCTGATATTAAACAGATATGAATCAGGTTATATTTACCTTCCCCTTCAGAAATCTCAGCCTCCAGCTTATCAGAATTAAAACAGCAATAACGATGAGATTCTTGAAATTGCACTGGAAGCTGTAATCAGTTGAAAGTCAATGGACTCTGGAACCCAGTTGCTTTTTGTTTTTAAGTGATTGTAAACAGAGGGCTTCAGACATGTGCCTTCAGGTGACAAGGGGCCCAGGATGTCTTCCATGGATAGACATCCAGTTCTTCTTCCCACTGGGAGATGGGCATGTCTCTCTACCCCAAAAAGCAAAGAGCCTGCTAGGCAGGCATTTTACAACGTAAAAACGTAACTAGACCATGGCACACCATGCAGGCCAGAAGGAAGCAAGAGAAAGGCCAGGACATACATGCCTTGTGGATGGAAGCAGAAGAGACGGCAACGTAGATAGTCGATTCCCATTATTCTGTGAAGTCACCACAAATGCTGAGTATCAAATACTGAATATGCTCTTAGGAGAAATACAAGATTAGGTTCCCAAGAATCTCTGATCACAACATGTTTACCAAGTGATAAGTACATAACCATGTATTTTGTGTGTTTCTATTTAAACACACTTCATTTGATATATGTTGTAGATTAATTAACATTGAACTTACAGCCAACAGCACCATAACTCAGGCCTGACCAAAGCTTATCCAACAGATGTATTTTCTCTCTGAGGTACACGACAGCCTCTTGCACTTAGGAACACTAGGCAGCACTGTGGCACTATGCTTGGGGCCATTTTATACAGTAAAATGACCAACAAAAGACACACAAATGTGGTACTAAATAGACCCTAAAAAGGACCTTTGTTTTCAGTCTAAGCTGAAACAGGAAGGCAGAGCATCACCTTGTCTGACGCCAGCTGGGGACATGACTCCAATCTTGCCATTCTACAGATGTCTGCAGATATCCTCAAAGGCACACCAGTTATTCGCTCAGGGGTTACATATAAATTTTAGCAAGTAGGCAAATACGCAAATATAGAAGCTGAATAATGAGGATCGACTGTATTGTTTATAGAGGGCCTAGGGCCCCAATCATCTGTATTGACTGGATTTTCCACGTGCACCTCCCTTTGCATGCTTTTTTATATTAGTGATTCCAGGTCCTCTGGTTCTGCACTCCATCCTCATTTTTCATGCTGGCCATTGCTGCCAGAGATGTGCTTCTGCCGTATGACAAATCCCACAGCTGTGACTGATTGTCTAGCTGGCTCAGGTCTCTGGGCCCAGCACTGCCCATCAGGCTGGGGCCTCATGTCTTCATTAGCTCAGTCCCCAGAGCAGGTGCATGGCTGGCATCCAGGCAAGAGATAAAGAGCCGGGCACTGCCGCCCAGAGAATCCCTTACCGAGTGGGGTCTGATTGTGCTCCACGCTCCCTGGGGGCCAAGGGGAGCCACAGGGCTTCAGATCTGACCCTGCCACTTTTCTGTGTCCCTCACACCCTCGACACACCTCAGGTTTTTTTCCTCCCACTGGATGTTTATTTTGGGTCTCCAGAGGTCTTGGGGTACAGATGGTATAACGGGACTGAGTCAACTGTTCCTATGCCAGTTTGATCCCAGCCCTATTCTCCCAACTCCAGAAGAAGGATGGGTAGTTGTTTGAAACTAGAACCTGCAACCTCTGCAAAATATTCCAGAAGAGCTAAAGTAAACCTTCAGCTATTTAGTCCCCTTACAACCCAAACCCACTCCACAGGAAAAGGAACAGAGTGCACAAATGCTTGTGGGCAGAACGAGAGTGAAGAGAGGGGGCCTGGAAGTGTAGTTTTGGAGTTGATTCAATGGGAAGTGATCCTCTATATGAAGTGGCCATCTCCAGAGATCAAGACTATGTCCTGGGGCAGTATAACCAGGTATAGCGGTTTGGGGGCAGAGGGGCTGGCATCTTTCCATGCCCACCCCCAATAACAAGAGGAGGGATGGGCAAAGCAGAGCAAGGCTTCCATCTTCACGGCAAGCTGTTAATCTGGTCCCTTTTCCCTGGCAATAAACTCCATGGGAAGGAAATGGAGGTATCCGCCAGTTGGCAAGAAGCCTGGGAAAGAGCAAGTTCAATCCAATTAGAATTGGATTCAATCAAATTTAAGAAGAAAATTCCATCCAAACCAGAGTGTCATTAAGGCAGCAGTTGAAGAGAGCTCATTAGCGTGAGAACCCCCACATCTCCCAACTTAACAAGTTCCCTAGGCCATTCCCAGCCCCAACCCCACTTCACCATCAACACAGTGAGTGCTAAAATCTGTTCTCCTCTGAGCCTCACTAGCAAAATGTGAATATTAGACAGTGGGTATGGAGAGCTACCCAGCATCACCAAGTGGATTCAGGAGCTGAGCCTTTGCCCACTATGGTTTGTTGGTGTGTCCTTCCTTCCAAGGTACCTTTCCTATAGAGTGTTTGGCTTGTGCAAGAAATTCTCACAAGATGTTTTCTGCAGCCCCCTGCCCTGAATTACACCTTTACTGGTGAGAGAAGGAGGAATCATGTCTCTAAGAATTAAGATGCCCAGTGCATCACACACACACACACACACACACCACTGAGGGTCCCACTTCCCATAGACTGAATATCAAACACAGGAATGCTCCTGTGTACTATTTGGGAAGGAAAGGAACAGACTGGTTTTGCAAGTTAAGAACTGGCCTTCTTGATTATTGGCTTCTGCTGCCAGCTCTGCCTTGTTCTGAAAAATGAATTTGAAGTCAGAAATAAGCACAGAATCCTAGAAAATAGCAAAGAAATAGCCAAATTTTTCAATAGGCCCTTCTTCCGTCAAACCCCAATCCAATTCCAGTTTCTATTCATTATTACCTTAAAATGAATGCATCGTTTAACTTGCAGATCCTCTTGATTTTATGTATTTTTCCATTCTGATTAGGTTTCTTTTTTAACCATAAAGAGACCCCTCAGGACATTTTCTTGTGTTTGGAATCCTCATTTGTTCCCATGTGGGAAAGCACTTTTTCTAGATTAGAAATCCTTCCAGGCAGCTAAGAGTGGTGGGATGAAACCTAGTCATGAGAATAGACACAGAGGAGATTCAATGCCATGGTCTCACATCAGTGGTATACTGGTAAATATTTAACAGTTGGCTCATCAAGGGTGGCGGAAGCCCTAGTTTATAACATTTGCCATTTTCCGTGGTGTAAATATTACCACCATGGCCAATTTTAAGCCACCACGGAGACCTCACTAAAGCCAGAGTTGGGAAGAGCCGTGCACAGGGGGCTCTTAGGAGCCACTGTGGTTGAGTGGATGTCAGCACACCATAGCTCCTAACACCTTTGGTCACCCAGAGGCTCTCAAGATTTTTCTACTGCCACCAATACTGGGGGACGTGCAAATCAAATGCATGTTCCATACTGTTAGTAGAGGGGTTTTTTTTGTTGTTGTTTGTTTTTTGTTATTGTTCAGAAGGAGTTTTCAGGTCACTGGAGAATAGTTGTTATAAAGGCAAAGCCTATAATCATGATCCAGGAAAAAGGGAAACAGATTTCCTTCCTCCCTTTTGGTGACTTCTACCATTTATATGAGAGTAGAGATAAAACCTAGGAGCACTAGAGAAAGCTGTCTGTGGGAGTAGGGTATGTGGGCAGGCTTCCTAGTGCAAAGCAATTCACACCTTTGTTTCCCCTTGTTCCTGTTTCTCCTTCATGCCCCACCTGCTCCTTCCTTCCATCCATGCACTCCCCTGCCCTGTCCACTCCACTCTCTCTGCAGAGAGTTCTCCAAAGAGAGGGAGAAGGCCAAGGCTCGAGGAGATTTCCAAAAGCTGCGAGAGAAGCAACAGCTGGAAGAGGACCTGAAAGGTTACTTGGACTGGATCACACAGGCGGAAGACATCGACCCTGAGAACGAAGATGAAGGCATGGATGAGGAGAAACCCCGAAACAGTGAGCAGCCCTCCTCTGTCTTGGCCGGGTTCTGGGAGAGGGAAGAGATGGTGGCAACAACAGCAGAAACCTTTTGCCACCGATCTTTCTTTACAGTTGTCTTCCTGGAGCAACATTGGCCTCATTGGTCACAATCATTTGCTACTCATAAGTCAGTCACAGATGTGAAATAATTGCTGTTGATCTATAAAATTCATATTCCTTTTAGAATCTTTGATCTTAAAGACAGCTGAGATTTTGCTAAGGTGAACTCCTTATTTTTAAATCAGACATTCTCCTCCAGGCTCCATCTCTTTGGGCAGAGGGGCAGGCTGCCTGCTCCAGGCTTGTTCAAAAGAAAAATGTTATCATGCAGCTCCCTAGAAAGCAAGATTCTCGTCCTGTTTGCAGCAGACTTCCAAGCACCATTGCACTTTCTCATACAAAAAGGAGCCAAAGGTTTCTCTTAAAGAGGTCAGATTCAAAGTACTAAATGGGAAGACTGAGGAAGCCCAGAAGCATTTGATAGTTAGGCTATAAAGAATGGAGCCAGATCCCTTCCTCTGGGGTTGCATGGGGCAGACTGATGGCTAGGCTACTGCTGGGACAGAAATGAGAGGGATGGATGATACTGACTCGAGGTATAGGAAAGGTGATGAATCATGGGAATTCAGGCTCTCATCAGGTAAGCCCTGTGTGGTCCCCTGCACCAGCAGCACCCCAGCACCTGGGAACTTGCTAGAAATGCAAACTCTTGGGCTGCACTTCAGATCTACTGACTCAGAGACTCAAATGCAGCCGAGCAATCTGTTTGAACAAGCCCGCTGGTGATGTGCTGACAGGTAAATTTGAGGACCACGGGTTAGCTCTAACTACTCCCCTCATTTCATTTGATGTACATCTCTGTGACTGCCACACACCTCCCGCCTTTTTCTGTGTGCAGTCTTTCTCTTCCAATTCACATGCCAAACAGGTGTGTTCCCGTCCTCAAGCAGTGTGGCTTAAAAACAATTCCTAAACATTGAGCATGTAGCATGGTCAGGAACCAACTAAGTTAGATAGCCAACCAAAATGGCTGCTGTAAGGAGCCAGGCAGGTAAGGGTGGGAAGCCAGAAACGTTCCCTGAGTGGAGAGGGCAATTACAATACCCACTGAGTCTCAGGGAGACTGATGGAAGGATAGCAGGATGTCATCATTGGTGGCATGCATCCCTCCTTAAGGAGGCCAGGAATGTCGCAGGACTGCCAGTGGGGCTGACCCAGAGAAAACGACAGTCTTCCATTCAGTTTTTAAATCTCTGTGTGTGTAGGTGTGTGTATACATATATATTCTAGCACAAATATATAAATACGGTGAGTCTAATTTCTCAGCCTAGTGAGTAGGCATTAGTTATGTCTATGTGTTCAAACTCCCCGACTGATTTCTGTGTGTTTCTACGCATTAGTATCTGAGTTGTAACTGGGAATCTAGAGAAGGACAGGGTGGAGGAAGTAGGGAAGAAGACTGCCACAGATGTTTGCAGAGAAGAGGGTCTCTGCTCCCTCGTTGCAGAGACTGAGAATCAGCTGCTCCCTTTCTGATAACTACTCAGGAAAAAATACAAAATTAAAACACACAAACAATAAAGGACTGGTAATGACATAATCTAATAACCTAAGGAGGCCTTCATGCTCTACTAAGTCATTTTGCAAGTTGGAAGACGAGGCCTTCAATGGACTATAACAATGAGCAATGATGCCACTGAGGGTCTTTCTGGAAAAATGCTTGGCAGATTCTATTATAGTGTTGCTGGGGCTATGGAGTACTTAATTAGTTTGTGGCATGGGGTGGTGTGGTAAATAAATACCACTGAGAAGCTTACCTCTGAAACACAGAAACTGGCATCTGGGCCCCTCTCTCCATCCTAAGTCAAGGTGGAGCCCCAAGTTCATGATTAATGCTGATGAGCAAGTTTCTTAGTATGTTATTTAAAATGTGCTACATCCCCCACTGGCTTAGCAACCAGTTGCTATCCTCAGACATGCGTAGTTATTCTGTTCTGTGCCTAAAGCAAGAGCTTCTGAGGAGAAGTGTGCTGCTTCCCTGTCCTGACCATTAAATGAATAAATTCCAAGGAGTTCCCAGCACGGAGAATTCTTTGCTGCTGGGGAGCAGATCTCATTTCTGGCCAAGCTTTGGGAAGAGCGTGATGAACTGCCTACTCCAGTGGACAGAACCACTGCCAAGATTTTCAAAAGCCCGAATATGGATGAAATCAGACTCTGGAGACTGTTGTTCCTCCCACTTTGTACTCTTCCCTGATGTCTAGAGGAGCCTTTGGTGTCTGCTTCTTGTCCTTAGCCAGTCTTGCCCTCAGAGAATGGAATGGGAGCCTGCCTTCTTCCTTCCATTGTGGAACTGGTAGTAGAACAGTTCTATGGGGGTGGAGCAAGGGAATGAATATATAGAAAAGCAAGATATGGAGTAAAATAGACCCATGCAATGAAATGAATGTGAGAGACATAGTAATGGAGGCAGGAAACCAGCCCAAAGGACTGTGTCTATTGGGGAAGTCCAATAAAAGTAGTTGATGTGATTAAATTGTTAGGGAATTGGCAACCTAATAGATTTGCAGAAAAGGCAAGCCTATGGCTCAGAAACTATATTCCTGTCTTCGGAACTTCACAGTTTGCCCTTTGCAACAAATACAAGGGGAGAAATGCTGCTATGAATTATATGTATTTCAATTAAAGTAGTATCTTCGCCTTTGAAATTGCTAAAAGATTACAATATAGTGAATTTGCCAGTTATTTTCAGCTCAAAGCTAAGTAGTCTTTTAAGGAAAAAAGGCATCATCACTCTTCACCAATGGCTCTGGCAGCTTCTGCTCTTCCCCTGGGCAGAAGCCTGTCAGCACCTGTGGGAGGCCACTGGTATAGGACATTGGTGAGAGAGGGGGCTCCAGTGCAAGACAGTGCAGTGACACCTCATTACCTGGTAGCGAGCCTGCCTTCAGAAGCCCAATCAGTCATTTTCCCTAGAAAAAGCTACCAAAATCACTGAGGAAGTAGAAATAACAGTACTAGGGAAGACAGAGAAAAAGGGCATAGTTAGGAGGTACTTCTCTAAGTAATTAGAGTAAATGATATGGCTGATAAATTACATAAGAAAATAAATTCCAGTTCGTGCTTCCACCCACCCATCTGCCAATTAAAGGTCTGCTTCATGCCAGGCACTGTTTCGGGTGCAGGGTGGTAGCAGTGAGCAAAGCAGTCAAACATCCCTCCCCTCATGGAACTTACCTTCTAGTGGGGAGACAGACAATGAATTAAACAGTATGTCAGTGAGTGATAAGTACTGTGGAGAAAGAAGGAATAGCGAGAGGGGGACAGATGTGTTGAGAAACTGTACTTTAGGTGGGGTGGCCAGGAAATGTCTCACTGAGAAAGTGGCATTTGAATGTAGACTTGAAGGCAGTAAGGAAATGAATCCTATAGCTATTTGGGAAAAGAGCATTCTGGTCAGAGGGAGTAGCCCATGAAAAGGCCTCAAGGCAGGAGCATGGTGTAGTATTTGAGAAACAGAGAGGAGGCTCATATGACTGGAGAGGAGTGAATAAGAGGGAGAGAAGTAGGCGATGAGGTTCAAGGTAACAAGGAAGTAGATCATGAAAATCACTGTTAGATCTTGGACTTTTACTAGGAGTGAGCAGCTAAGCAACCACTCGGTAAGCAGAGAAGTGACCTGACCTGACCCACGTTTACCAGGAGCTCCCAGGGTGCCACATGCAGAATGGAAAGGAGATGGGCAAGAGCAAAGCAAGGAGCCAGGAGAGGCTCCTGCCTCAAGAGACAGTGACACCTTATCCTGGTAACAATGAAATGATACGGTCAGATTCCCAAGTGACATCATTTGCTGATGTATCAGATGTGGGATCTGAGAGAGAGAGAGAAACCAGGGTGTTTGCAGGGTAATTGTCCTAAACAGCTAGAAGAGTGGAATCCTCATTTACTGAAGAGAGGAACAGGTGTCAGGGCAGGAATATCAGGAAAACAAACCATCTTGCACTTCATGTTTGAAATGCCTATTTGACATCCAAATGTAGATGATGAGTAGGCAATTGGGAATTCATCTGAGGTCAGGGACAAACTATATTTTGAGAAGCCAACAACATGTAGGAGGTAGTTAAACCTGCTTGCCTGGATGAGATTGCTTGGAGAGTAGTGCAGACAGAAACAAGAAGTGGTCTAGGGATCTGTGCCCACTGCTGTCAGAGGCTGGGCTGAAGCAGCAGGGCAGACTGGGAAAGATTTGGTGGAGAGAGGTGGGAAAGGCAAGGGCGTGGGGCAGAGCTGCTGAGAAGGCCAGTGAGGTGAGGCCCGGGAAGTCAGCATTGGGCTCAGCAATGTGGGGTCGCCGGCCAAAGCTTGAGGGCCAGCAGAGTCTTGTTTTGTGTCTTGAGTATGGAGACATCCCAGGGTGGCATCAAGCAATGCTCTGCCTATCTCCTGCTTTGGGCACGGCCTAGCTGCCAATCACCTGAGGGTTTCCAGGAAGGGGAAAGGATACACACATAATTCAGCCTACCTGGAGCCCTGGGGGGTCAGGGTTCTGCTCTTCATTGGATTCTAATTTGAAGTTGGTTACAGACAGCCTTGGGAAAAGGACGTTATACTTACGAGCCATTTCAGGGCCCAAAAGACAGAAAAAAGGCAAGAAAGGGGCACACTGCCCTCTGCTGCCCTGTGTGCCACTTCCTAAGTGGCAGTCGCATGGGTCTTGGCCTCTAAACCCCTCTGCTCTCTGGAAAAGAGAGGGTCATGCTAAAGCCTTTCTCTTCCCACCGAGCAGCAATGAGCATCCCTTTTAAAGAAACCAATTACAAAAATGTCGCCACTGCACAGGGACTGTTGTCATCAGCAGAGATGCACTGTTGCAAGGCACAGGGGTCACTTTCTGGCTCATGTCAGGTCTGATAGAAGGCCAGCCATAAAGAAACAGATAAAGACAGGGATTTCTTCTTTCTTTCTCCTCCTCAAGATAATAAAAATAAAAAAGCATGTATTAAACATCTACCCATATAGGAATCTCTCTCTCATGTCACGAAGACAATTTCAGTGCAATCCCAGCCCTCTAAAGCTTGCCATGTAAGACAGACACGTACGTGGATGAGCATATAAGAGACAGACAGGCACCACAACCAAAACCTTGAACTTCCACACAGATAAGCAGGGTTGAATACTTACATCAATGGCATTCAGTTATGTGACTCGGGAGCCACTTCTGAGTCCTCATGAACAATATAGCCACTGACTGCCACCTGCCTTGCGGAATCCGGGAAGCTGATGGCTGAGAGCTGCAGGTTGCCCTCGAAAGGGCCCCACATGGCTTGCGAGTGGTAATCTGAGTACTGCTGACTTACATTATACATGTCAAGGGCATGTGAATTAGTATTTGAGCTTTTATTTTACATTTTAATCAGTGCAATCAATTGTTACCTTGGACTCACCTCATGGCCACAGGTTGATACATGTCTAGATTTCTGTGACAGAATCCTGCCAAGCATCTGGCTCAGATGGCATGAGAAGAAACTATTGTTTTCTACTTGACTCCTGTCTTATTTTGCACCCTTAAGTTACCATGTGTTAGATAGAGGACCGTCCTGACCCTGTATCACTTGGCGAAAGCAGACACCTCTGTGCAAACCCCAGGTATCTCTTCTGTCCCTCCCGTTAACTTTCAGCTGGTCCTAATCAAAGTCCTAAACCTTTAGCCTGGAAAATTGCCATACAGATCAGGTGAGGAAATTGGTGTCCAATATGGGGAACAACTCACCAGGCTAACTAGTAGGATGAAGCCCAGGTCCCCTGAGTCCCTGCACGGGACTCTCCGTCATACCATAGATGCCTCCATGCAGCGGCCCTTCCCAGCTCTCCCTCCGCATTCCTGTGATACTTGGAGCATGTCCCCCTCTTTGCACGTCTGTTGGCTATGCTGTGAGGACTGCAACAGCTGCCTTTAGTCCACCCTTGTGCCCCTACTGCTGCCAAAGCCAAGGGCATCCTCTGCCTTCCAGTCAGGGTCTCAGCCCAAACCGTTGTCTTCTTAGCCCCCTTCTCTCCAGTGGCTTCAGCATCTTCCCAGTTGCCAGGCAAGAAAATCACTCTTCTTCCTCCTTCTTTCTCTTTCTTTCTCCTTCTTCTGTGATCCCTCCATGCTTATCAATTCCTGCACTGAATCAGTTGCCAAGCCTTGTCAACTGACGTTCTAGAAAGTCCCTCTTGCCTGTTCCCTCCTCTCCTCTCCACTGCTGTTCCCCAGACCAGTAGCCACCTGCCTGCCCTCCCCAGCATTCCTCACAAATATCCTGCACAATGTGGGCAAATCAGTGTTTCTAGAGATGACATGCCATTTCCTTACTCAAAAGCTTTGTCTCTCCCTCCATAGCTACAAAATAAAGCCTTGACAGATGACAAAGGGAAAATTAAGAGCTCCTCACCTTACAAACAAGCTCACCCAGGGTAGACCCATTGGTATGTAGCATTTTAGAGCTGGAGGTTTGTGTAGGGGTCATATAGTTAAATCCTCTCATTTTACAGATGAAAAAAATTGAGGCTTGGAGAGAGTAAAGTAATAAGCCAAAAGAAACTCTGAAACCAATTATAAACTTCATGTCTTTACTCAAACATGTTCAACATCACTACTCCTTAGGAAAATGCTAACTAAGATCATAATGAGCTATCACTACACACCTGTAAGGAGAGCTGGACTAGAAAGTAGTGAGAGTACTAAACTTAGATGCGGACGTGGAGAAATTGGATCCATTGTTTTGGGACAGAGAATGGTACAGGCATTCTGGGAAATAGTCTGGCCATTTCCTCAAACCAAAAAAACCTAAATATATACTTACCTAGCAGTTACATTGCTGGCAATTTACCCCCAGAGAAATGAAAATTGCATCCACATTAAAATCTGTGCACATTTATTCATAGCAGCTTTATTTGTAATAGCCCCAAACAAGCAAAATATACCTCCATAGATGAATGGTTAAACAATGGTACATCCACACTATGGATACCACTGATCCATAAAAAGGAATAAACCACACGGCTCCTTCTGTCCACACAGGCCTGCCACTTGCTGTTTCTGGACCTATGTTCCTCTCTCCTCCCTCCGCCGAGAACACCCTCCCCTCTCTCACCCAGCCTGCCAGCCCAGCGCGGGGAGCACGTTCTCACTAACGCCCCTCCCAACCCACGCTCGCAGGACAGGTGCCGGCAGAGCGCTCTGGACCTTCTGCCTGCCTCACCGGTATGCGTGGGGATGGCCAACCCTGCTGTCATATAGAAAGCCGTCAGGAAGTAGAGAATGTGCTTTGCTAACTTTTTGTTCACTCTCCCACCCAGCACTCAGGACAATGATTTATATTTAATAGACTTACCCCTCCAAAAAATACTGAAGAATTGAATTGAATCCTCTTTGAAGCAAGAGAATTAAGTTTCTTTATCTCTACATTCCCACCTTGTTGGCCAAATACCCTTTGTCTCATCTTCACAGTACTCATGGTAGGTCCTCAGAGAGTATGTTGTCATTGATCGTGTGGGTAGAAATGAGTCAGGGGTTTAAAAAGCGGGCCTAGACAAGTAGGCCTGCAAGGAGCTAGAAATAGATCCATTCGCAAAGAAAACTGGATGGTCAGTGGAGCAAGAGGCATGGCCTTGCTCACCCTTGCATTCTCTCTTTGAAGGGAACCAGTATTCCATAGCCTGTGTGGAATTGCTTTTTGGATTCTGAGGTTGGACAGTGGACACATATCAGCGTCTGTGGGCTCTGCTGGGCTAGAAGGCCGAGCCAAGACTGGGGCAGGGGCGTGCAAGGTGGGCAGGATGGAGATGGTCTCATGTGGGCACTAATATCCCCATTTTATAGATGGGAGACTGAGTCTCAGAGAAGTTAACTTGATTATGGCATACATTTCATAAGTCTCACCTAACCTCAGGTAGGTAGGTCTTGAGTTCACTTCTGCTGACTCTGTACCACACTCCTCTCTACCACTGTCCCTCCCTCGGTCATGTTGTGACTGTCCTCCTCCTTTAGCAAGGGGAGTCAGAAGGGGATCCCTCTGATCCCCCAGCCAGAGTAGCCTCTTCATCTCCTTTGTTATTGCATTTATCACCCTCAG
The DNA here is from genome assembly GCF_987537825.1 of Furipterus horrens. Lineage (NCBI taxonomy): Eukaryota > Metazoa > Chordata > Mammalia > Chiroptera > Furipteridae > Furipterus > Furipterus horrens. The sequence continues at coordinate 95,049,760 of NW_028327174.1, read as the reverse complement.
TTTAATATGTAAAGGAAGGTGGATAGGGGAAAGGAGAAGAGAGGCAGGAAAAGTGTTAACATAAAGGGGCATGAGTTTGATTTTATTTTTTTAAGGGGAGAGAGGAAGGTAAGCTTTATGATCATAAGAACTATGAAGCATGAAAGAAATTATGGAATTACCTTCCTCAAGCAAAAAAAAAAAAAATGTTAACAGATCAAAAGCCTCCATTTGGAATGGTTTAAGAGACAGTCTTGTGTGCAAGGAGGCCTATCCATCATAAGACCTATCAGAGTTTCTTTCAGTTTAGGACTTCTTTTTAACTTAATTAGAGAAGTGCCGTGGTCGACCAGAGCGCTTGGGAGTGAGGTGTTTCAGCTCACTGACCGTCCACTCTCCCGCCTTGGCAAGTACACCGGTGGGAGCATGCATAATCTGCCTTTGCCGACGCAGGACTGTGCAGTGCTCCGGGCCATCCCTTCCGAGCCTGCGATAGCCCCGGAGCCTCAGCGTTATGGGAGCCTGGAGGGGATCTCTGGCCAGGGACAGCCTCACAGAGAGGTTCATTTGTGGAGTTTTGGAGACGTCCTGTCACCTACCTGAAGTCACGAAACCCTTTGACAAATTGATCTGTCCACTCAGCCTTGCCCAGGGTAGGCACCCAATAAAGTGCTAATTTGATTTTAATTTGGTGCTTTGCAAACAGATCCACACACCTGGGAGCTGAGAGTAGCTCCAGAAAGGGATTGAAGGGGAGATGAATCATCCTAAATTTCCCTTTGATCCATTTTCTCTGAAAACATTGCTCAGCCTCCACACAGAGCCACCCAGGAGATAGTTGCCCTTGGCTCCCACCACACACGCACCCCCCATTGCACATAACCACTGGGAGATGAAAACCCCGCATCACATCAAGATACATTATCTGTCAGGAGGCTGTCAGTGGAGTAAGAGTGACAGCTCCTGCATCTGTAATTGCTTGCTGATGTGGAAAGTTATCATCTGGCAATGGAGGGAGATTAGCCATGGACTGCGTTTCTGTCACTGGGGTGCATGGCATGGGGGCCAGTGGGAAGAGCACAGACACTGGGATTGCTGGCCTCAGATATAGGCAGTTGGAGTCACACATGTCAGACCGTCCTACTTGGGTGAGAGAGACATTTATGCATCCACTCAACACATATTAAGTACCAACTAGGTGCTCCGAATGTGAAGATAAACAACGCAGTCTGTGTCCTAAAGGGACTTACAGCCTAGTTATGGAGACAGATGCACAAATAAAGAGGTTGCAGCAATGAGTTGAAGGCATAAACAAGTACTGGAAAAATACAGAGGAGAGAGAATAGAATTTGGAAAAAGAGAGAAGGAGCTGCTCACCCAGAGAATGATTCTTAAGCAGGCCCTTAGCAGTCAGGGCAGACCACTTGTAATAAGCAGCCGCCATCCAGATCAAGTCTCAGTTACTTGTTACAGGGAAGGTTATTTCTGCTCCACAGTTCACTGTGGGTTTGGTGTTGGTAGGAGGGGAAGTTCACCTCCACAGTCTTCAGGGGCCAGGACTCCTTCCCTCCAGTGTCCATACCACCTCCCAGGCCATAGAGGTCTCTGGGGATCCCTGCATCTGGCCAGCAGGAAAGGAAAGGGGCAGGGAGCGTGGAGAGGCATGCAGGAAGGTCAGAGGCCAGGCCTGGGAGCGTGAGTCTCGCTCCCATCCACATTCCTGGGCCGGAATACAGTTATCAGCTCCACCAGCTTTCACGGGGCTGGGAAACATAGTCCAGCCGAGGGCCCAGGGGGCAAAGCAATCGAGCTGGGTGGACACAGCAGTGTCTCTGCTGCCTGCAGATCAGCAGCAGTTTACAGACCAAAGGGATGAGAAGGGACATTGTAAACTGAGTGAACTGCATATGTAAAGTGTAGATGCAAATAATAGGAGGGGGAGGAGCAGGAAGGGGAATGGGAGGGAAGGAAAGAAAAGATTTAGTTTTGGAAACATGGGGGAGAAGGCAAAGATCAAGCCAGAAAGGAAGACGGAGGCCTCATCTCAAAGGGCCTCGAATGTGGACTTTATCCTTTGGATACGAAGGAGCCACCAGCAAGACTGAAGTGGAGGTACAAGTTCACTGTCACAAGGTCTCTGTGTCCCTGATTGTGGACAGTTGGTTGGAGGGAGGGAGAAGCTGGAAGCAGGGACACCAGTCATTTCAAAGGATAATGAGCCTGAAATGAGAGTTTTTGGAAATGGATCAGAAAGATGGGCTTCCTGGTCGTCTGCTCTCAGGAGGGCCGAGTCCCGGGGCCAGCAGAGCCAGGGATCTCTGGGATCAGCAGCTCATGCCTCTCCAGACTTATCCTCCTGCCCTCCTGAGGGGCTCCTCCTGAGAGCTGGTCTGTCCTGTCTGCTTCGCAGAGGGAGCCCTGTCCTGCCCTTTGTCCCTTGCTGTTTAAAGCCCTATTTTGTGTCCATGACCATAAACACACCAACCAGCAGTCCCTTCACCCTGAAAGGTACAACGTGTAGAATTCCAAATAGCTCTGCCTCATTTAATTCCTGTCTTATGTGGCTTATTTAAAAAACAGTTAAGTAACAACTCCAAATATGGGGCTTTGATGGCTCTGTCCTTTAGGATCACTTGAGCAGCAGAAATACACATGCCTCTGGCGAGAGCCACATTGTTCCAGAGGAGGTGGATGTCCCCATGTATCGGAAAGATTCTGTCCTCTTAAAAATCCTAGTACTTGCCTTAAGTTCTGGACTATTCTTTATTCTGATCACTTTGTATCTAAGCCTCGTGGTTAGAGGGGCAGGATTGAAGCCCGGTCAGGAACACCGGAGAGTTCCCTAAAGGGAGCTGCTGAACAGAAGGGTGCTTCCCTGGGGAGATGGATGGAATTCTTAAAAACAGAAGGAAAAACGTCAGTGTTAGGCTGGGCTGACGGCAGGGAGAAGAGGGGAAGGGGAGGGCTGGTACATTTACATTTTATTCCTGTCCTAGTCTGGGCTATTATAACAAATGACCGTAGACTTTGTGACTTAAACAACGGGCATTTGTTTCTCACAGCTGTCCAGGCTAGAAGGCCGAGAACCAGCATGCCTCGGTGCAGGCCGTCGTCCTGGTTGACAGAGGGCCAGCGTCCTGCTGTGTCCTCACACGGCAGAAGGAGCGCTCGCTAGTTCTCTGGGCTCTTCTTATAGGGCAGTAATCTCATTTGTAAGAGCTCTACCCTCATAACCTAATGACCTTCCAAAGGCCCCATCTCCAAATACTATCATGTTAGGATCAGCATTTCAACATAAAAATCCGGGGACAACACGTTCAGTCCATGCATTGATCTTCCTGTATCCCTCTGCCAGGCCCTGGATTCCTCGTGTAGCCAAGTGGGTAGCTTCATCACAATCAGAAGAATCATAGCATCTTAAAATCCTGGGGAATAAAGGGGTCCCCAAGTCATGGAGTCTATTTCCCAGCCTCTGGGAAGAACACATATCCCCCATCTGACCTGCCCCTGTCAGTGCTTCTGGGGCCTCTGCAGGACCTGTCTCCTGTCAAGGGGTGTGTTTTTTCTGAAGGCAGAAAAGGGCAGATCCTCCCCGCTCACAGTTCTTACAGAGTCACTGTCTCTTAGAGCTACATGCAGGTTTCCCCACTGTCTCAAGACAAAGCATGGAAGGTGCTCACAGGTACCATAATGGGAACTGGGAGCGAAGTGGGGTCTTGTCCTGGAAGTCTTTGGAATTCTGCCACTGGGAACGGATGATGTGGGCCTGCCTTGTCACCATGTCTGATCTAAAATCAGATGGGGCCAAATCAGGTCAAGCAGAAGCTATATAATGAATCAGACACACAAGTTAATTCTTTATCTTGTATTTCTTTCACACTCATAGGAGATAGAAGGCATTAATATTTCATGCTGTTTTGATGTTTTACATCACATGCTCACCTCTTCTCCCCGTTCTTCTTCGAGTACACCCAGAGAAATCTCAGAAATATTCTTATTTTATTTCTCTTTCAGTGAGGCCAGCTAGCCAGCTAAGAATGACAGTCAGGAAATGGTTAAGAAAGTACCAAGAACAAATTCCTAGCTGCTGCTTTAGGACCAGAAAGCTGAATATGTTAAAAGCTTGAAAAGGTCAACTGCCTTCTCAGAGGGCAGAGGTTTGATTTCATCCATTATGTGGTCTTTGGCATAATGTTCATTTCATTCACTGGCTGAAATGGAGATTTATGGAGTAAATGTTATCACAAGCTAAGACTTAATGAGATCTCAACTGTATCTCCTGGATGTAGTGGAAAGCAACCGTTTTGGTAATAAATAGAGAACAGTATCGGATTTGTAAATTCCTCTTTCCGTTGTTAAGTTTAATCAGATCAGTGAAACTGAAGAGGATTGTTGATGACCAAATATTATTTTCCATGCCTTACTCTGGCCAGGAAACATTACTCCTAATGGAAATGGCATGTTGCTCTGGCAATGATAGGGGATGACATTTGTCATTAGGCTAACCCAATTGTTGCATATTAAAAAATATCTTTAGACTAAAATCTGTTTACACGAAAGTGGAACCAAGGCCCCATAGCACTCTGTTACTAGTGTCGCTAGTTCACAGAAGCAAAAATTCTTTCCCAATAAGCTACAGAAATGTGTAGCAGTGGCCATGATAAAGGGGCTCATGAGCCACGTGCTCTCTTCTTGACCCAACTGAAGCATCAGACTTAGGCTGGATGAGCGACCATGCTGCCCAGGATGTGGCCTCAAACAGCCTTTCCTGACATGGCAGAGAGGAGGTTAAGGGGACAGAGCACAAGCTCCGGTAGCTTCTTTTTTAGTTTAGCACTAATAAAAAGAATTGAAGTGGCGCAAAAGGGAGGCTGATGCAGCTATCTTTTTTCCAGTTGAGTTTAATTTTTTTTTTTCATGATTAATCATAGTTAAAGATTTTTACAAATGATCTTCTCACAAGTTGCCAAGCAGGGACCATGTCACAGTAGGTTACTGTGAGCACACAGCAGTAACTTCATGAATACTTGATGAAAGGACTGGCAGTAGTGATGAAGACATCTGGGGCGCTGATAGCCCCAAAAGGAATGTGGTTAACGTCACATATCGGCCTTGGGAGCCGTATATCATCACCAATAACTGTTCAGGCTCCGGGTGACTTTTTAGATGCTAAACAAGTGATCCTGAGGGTCTTCTGTTTGGCCTGTGTTTTGCTTTTTCGTTCTCCAATAAATATATACAGTGTCTAGACATTCTACACACAGAGTATTATTCTTGAATATTATAGATGACAGCTTCCAGTGCCACTTATGAAACACCTCCTCTAACTCATATTATCTTTAATCTTTACTTAAACTGCCAAGATTGGTGTTATTAGCTCTTTTTTTAGGTGAGAAAGATGAGGTTCAGATAATTTGCCCAAGGTCACACAGCCAATAGTAGGCTGAGCCAGGATTCATACCCAAGGCTAGCTAACTATAAAGGCAGGAAAGAGGTGAGCACGAAGAACAAAGGAGCCCCCAAAATATCTGTGGATAGGAAAGTGAGATGAGGGTGGGAGGGGGGAAGAAGGCCCTGGAAAAGAAGTCAAAAGACCTAGTTTCTAGTCTCAGGTCTAATACTCTATGATCTTAAATAAAATTTTCCCTCCCTGGGCTTCAATTTCCTAATATGTAAAAGTAATAAATTATCTCCGTTTTTCTATAAATTCTTGAGTGTTCTGATCCCTGGGAATTCCCTCTGGCACTGTTTTTTTCTTTGGGTTCTACATTCGAGAAGTGATGGGAGGCTGGGACAAGGAGAGAATGCCATAGCTTTGCAGACCCTGGCTCTCCCCGTCTTGGTCAGGCAGCCAGCAGCTACAGGAGAGAAAGCATCCTCTGCGTAAGAATGTTAGATAGCCTGCCTCCAGCATCCGGCAGCTGACCTCCTCCTCATGGCCCAGAGCCAGTGCCCAATCACTTGGTCTTTGCCTTGAAAGTATTGAATGATAGAATCTGGGCACTGGAAAATGTCCCAGACACTCTGTCCTGCTCACCTCAGGTTCCCATCTACACATGACATTCCTCTACAGTGTCCCCCTTCCTTTTTGGAACACTCTGTGGGAGGAACTCGCCAGGTCACAAGAAACCCTTTCCATTTTTGTGCAACTCCAGTTCTTAGAAAAGTGTTCCTTTTCCTGAGGTGACACCTGGGGCTGTTTAACTTCCACACGCTGGTCTGAGTGTCACGGGTTCAACTGTGTCCTCCCAGTGGTGCTAATTATCTTCGTTTGGCTAATGACGCCTGCTAATTGTTTTTCTGTCTCGGCTCTCCCTTCTGTCTTACATTCCATTAGGGGTGTGCTTTTGAGGTTATCACCCACCTCTTCTCATTGGTCCTTCCAGTAACCCGGGACGGAAGTGCTGAGCTGTTAAAACAATGTGTCCTTCTGAAACACTGAGTCAGTGCTGAGCAGTACTCTGCCACTCAGGACTCCTGGCTGGCATGTACCATTGCTGCGACGCCTGGCTGTCTTCCTCTCTTTTTCCCACACCCCATTGATGCAGCCCCTCTTCCCCACCTGTGCTGACCTCTGTGCTTGGTCCCTCCCATCTGCAAAAATGCTCCCTTTCCCACAGTATTGTTGGAATTAGCAAAAGACCACTGTTCCTTTCTGTGTTCCCGAATTGGGCAAATACCCTGTGTTCACACCTTTTTAGCTAATCATCAAGTAAGGATTACTCCTGCACTGCAAGTAGCAAAAGTGATAGAGTTGTTTGAATCTTCCCCAGGTCCCCACAGCCCTGCTGTATAGACCCAGTAACACCACCCCATCATGCAGTCCATGCAACCACTACACCCCTTCCTGATAAGAGCCTGTACCGTATTCCACCCACCAAGACCACGACTTTTATCTAAAAACCACAAACTGTATGTCCTTCCCTTCCTTCAGGGTTTCTGGGCCACTCAGCCTGCAGCGGGAATCTTCACAGACTCTGGGCATCAGAGGGAAGCAGTAACATCTCTAGAGACAGCCTACAGTCCTGGGAGGCCCAGGTGAACCCAAGGCAGGGCCTCCCATTCAGAGTCAATTTCTGGAACAATGGCATTTCCATTTCCTGCCAGCACCCCAGGCCTTTTGCTTGTTGAAGACTCTGGTACCTGTCCTATATGTTTCAAAACCCTTTTCTCCCTCTAAAGATAGAACAGTCAGTCTCTCCAACAAGCCCACCTTTCTGAAAAATTACAGAGGAGTTCTAAGATTAAGAAAAAGAGGGAGGAGGTATGAAGGGTGATTAATACCTTTGATTCAGAGTCAGCCTTGAGAGGAAGAATCTGGAGGGAGACGCTACTCAGTAGAATAATAAAAGTGGCATTGTCTGACATTAAAATCCATCTGTTCTTGCATATTTAGTTTGGTGTTGGGTTCTCCTTCTCTGTATCTGATTCAGAGTCACCCCAGCTGCTTTGGGCATGAGCAGCCACTGCCCACCTGTGGTCACACGTTGGCCCTTCTCCTAAATAGCACAGGAGGGAGGAAGGAGCCTTGAGTGAGTAGCTGACTGCATTCCAGTGCCGGCTCCGGTGAAGCATGAACGAATGCAACTGTGCTGACCCTGGCCCTGTCCCAGACACACGCAGTCCTACCCCTCTCTGAGGGTGAAGAAGCAGAAGAAAGCTGAATGAGGAGTGTGCTCAAGGACCCACCAATATTTGTGGCCAGGGAACAACATGGAGCAGAGGACAGAGACCTGCATCCTTGTCCCAGCTCTGTGCTCACTTGAAGACTCCGCTACAAATTGGGAATGAAGACACCCTCCCTAGCTGTCTTCTCAGGTGCTATGAGGATTAAAGGGAATCATTTCATGAGTGTTTTCTAACATCACACAGTGCTATCCCCTTATCTAATGAGCAGAAAAAGAACTAGGTACCAGAATTCTACTCCACGTGGCACAAATGTCACGTGTTTCTGGAAGAAGAATGCTGTGTGGTTTAAGAGGCTTCATGAAGGCAATAGGCCTTGGAGGGAAAGGGGTCTTGTGCATGGGGAGCCCAGGCCGAGGTCCCAGTCAGGCAAAGACCAGATCTAGGTGCATAGGACCTGGCAAGCACCATGCATGTGTCAGGCCCTTGAAAAAACGGGGTCAGATCACACTGACCAAGTGTGGCATATTCTGGAGGCCAAGAGTAGAGCCGAATGCCTGGACCAGAGAAGATGAACACTGGGTGGAAATGGAAAAAGAGGTTAGATAGGCAGAGTGAGACCAACTTTCAAAGGACCTTGGGAGAAAGGCTGAACATTCAATGCAGTGAGTGACAATAATGTGATATGAAGAGATGGAGCTGAGGGGAGACTCATCCATCAAATGAGAAAATTCAGTAAGGGCTTCAGGAAGCCCTTTTCTCTGGGCCCAGTCCCTGCCCCCTCACAAGCGATCAGCAACCTGGTGTTTCATCACATAGAGCATCCTTGCTTGGAAAGCTCATTTTGTTTGTTTCTAAGGTAATAGAAACCTTGCAAACCCCAAGCAAATGCTTCAAACTTCCAATAATGAGCAACTCTTAGTCTCTCAAGGGAGTCAGACCATTTTGGAAATGTTTCTTCCATTAGGACAAAATTCTCATTCTTTGTTGCCTATTCCTTGCAGAGCTACTCTTTTCTCTCATGTGAAAAGATGAGATGGTGATGAGGTTTCCCAACCTACCATATCTAAATTAAACCTTTCCAGGTTCTTCATAGACCATGACTTGCAGCTGGCCCTCCGCCATCCCAGAAGTCTGCCTCTAGCCACTGCCCTTCTTTGCCTGCAGTTCTGAGTGTTGACTGACTGTCCTAACAAGGTCTGACAGATGCCAAGGAGGGAAGCACTGCCTCCCATACTGCTGAAAGACCTCTAGTGGAAAATGTGGGGTGATGAAATCACAAGGTAGACCAGGTCGTTGCATCCTTGGCCTTGCAACCAGGCAAGGAGGAGGAAAAGAACAACTGCAAGCATGCAGGAGGCAGAGCTGGGAGATTAATTAAAGGAAAGGACTTGCCGCAGAAGGGGGCAAGCTGATTGATATTCTGACAGCTGCCCATAAACGCATTCATGAAATTATGGAGCTGAAGAGGCATCATGGGGTTGGAGACTTTATAAAGTGACTCACTTCACATAAATGCCACTCGTGGAAGCAGCCTAGGAATTTAAGGCAGCAATTGACTTGCATGCTGGAAGGGAAGGAAGACTGAGACCCTGCCGAAGAAAGTACTGCTCCTTACTCCAGAGAGCTTCCCCTCTGTGGGTACCCACATCCTTAGAGATTGTGCTATTCCCTGCGGGACCTCCTTGCGGGAAATGTGACCTGGGTGAAAATTATCCTGAGCAGCAGAAAGCAGTGAAGTGAAGACAGAACCCAAAGAAAAAAGAGTGGATTGTGAGTTCTGTACAGCTATTGTCAACAGCAAAGAACAGGGCATAACTCACCGACAGGGGAACTTTTGAATTCCAGGCCAGGGAGGGAGCCCTGGGCCTATGCTCAGCTGTAATGACCAAGGGTGGCTTTCAGCTTCTCCATGATGCAAGTAAGTGACAGGTGAAAAAAAGAGGGATCACTGGATGGTGGAAATAGGCCTGGACCTCTACCACTAACTTACGTGACTGTGGGCAAGTCACTGATCCTCTCTAGACGTTAACATTGTCACTTGTAAAATGAAGGGCTGCCCTTCTCTGTCTTGACCTGTAATGCAGGCATGATTGAAATCTATTTTACAGTGGGGAAACTGAGCCACAGAGGAGTGAAGTAGCAGATGCAAGGTCACATAGCTCCAAAGTGGTAGAGCACGGATTCAAACTCAGGCCACCTGGCTCCAGAGCCCATGTCCCTAACCACACTGCTCTGCTTTCTGTCCCCCTCCCCTCCCCCAGCAGCACTGGCAGGCAGGGCCTGGACAGGATTATAAAATGAGTGGCTTCTTGCCAGACCCCCACCTGCACTTTCTGCACTCTCCGCCTAGAGGTACAAGCACGTCCACAGGACTCCGTAGTCCTCTCTCATGATTAGGAAAAGGTTTTATAAGTTCATCCAAATATTTAGTAGCTAAGAGGGCTGACTTAGCGTAACATCTGCCACTGTTCAAATGCTTGATCTCATTAGTTGCCCACTTTGAATAAGTAAATTAATTCTCTAAGACTTTATTTTCTCATCTATATATTAGGAACACATAGTGGGGACAGGTGACCCCTCACAGGGTTGTTTAGAGGTTTGAATCAGTTAATATATGTAAAGTGCGTGGAAGAGTAGCTGGCATGGAGCAAGTGATCAAAACATTGAGCTGCTATTGTTATTAAGACACAAACAACTGCTATTGTGCACTGAGGGGACAAGGCCCTAAAATGAAGGAGTTACCAGTACACATCATGGGAGTGGGTTGGAGAAGGATTGGGGACTCAATTCATTCCCTGTTCCTTTCATGTCATACCACATGTATGGCTAGCTACTGCTAAATCTGGCCTTGGGAACTAGAATAATGTCCTCTCTCCAACCTAAAAGTTATTTTGTCCCTAAAAGAATTGGATTTCCACAGGAATTCGTCAAAGCAAGGGCCCTGTCATCCATGTCTAAAAGATCTCTGTCACACCCTCCGTGGTTGCAGTGAGCTGTTTTCCCTTGGGGGTGTCCACCCCTCCTGTGTGATCAGATCTCCTATCTCCCCCATAGTCCCAAGGGCCCGAGAATGTTCCATGCTGCCCTGTCGCCCATAATGAAGGTGAGGAAGGGATGGGAAAGGTAAGGGAAAGGGACATGTGTTTATTTCCTTCCCCTGCCTCTTCCTGCCACAGCCCATGTCCCCTCGACATGACATAACTGAAGTGGCCCTACTCTATGGCACTACAACTGTGGAGATACATTTTCTGCTGGAGGGGTGCTGAGTGTTTATGGCCTGCAGAGAGCACAGCGACCCTGGTTTTCTTCTTTGGATTATAGCTGCAGATCAAGGACAGGCATTTATGCCTCCTCCCAGTTTATAGCAGTAATAATAATTATGATGATGGCACATCATGCTTATATTGTGCTTCTTTAATAAGGCCACTTTATTTGGCTTCTTAATATTTAATCCTGTTTTTTATTTACTTTCTGATGGCTTAAAATCAACTAGGTTTTAATTGCTTTTATGGAGGAAGCCATGCTGGGCCTGGGCTGTCAGGAAGTTGTTGAGACTGCTCTGGCGGCTGGTGGCACCTTTCTCTGTGACCTTTCAACCCAGACAGCCTACCTTGGCTGGGGACCATTTGCTTTTTCTCTCACCATCTCTTTCCTTTTTTTCCCCATGCAATTTGTTTTCTCCTCTCCTACTCCTTCTCTTTCTTTCCCCTACAAGTGATGTATAACTCATCATCTCATTCAATTTATTTATATATAAGAGATGAGAAAAATGAGACCCAAAATCATGATGTGACTTGTCAAGGATTTGGAGCTATTTATTGGCAAGGTCAAGGAAAGGACAACCTGGCATTTCCTAGGATTCCAGTACTAGGGAGAATGCTAAGACTCTGAGCTGGATAAAGACAAATAAAGAGCTCCTTTGCCCATCAGCTTGAGACTACATGTGGTCATATGCTTGATCTATCAAACCGTAGAAAAGCAGAAAGGAATAACTTCCCAAGTTAATTTTTCCACAAGAGAAAATTAAATTTGATGAACTTCCTTGGCTGGTGTGGCTCAGTGGATTGAGTGCTGGCCTATGAACTGAAAAGTCACTGGTTGGATTCCCAGTCAGGGCACAGGCCTGGATTGCAGGCCAGGTCCCCATTTGGGGGCGCACAAGAGGCAACCTATCAATGTACCTCTGGCACATTGATGTTTCTCTCCCTCTCTTTCTTCCTCCCTTCCTCTCTCTAAAAAGAAATAAATAAAATCTTTCTAAAATGTTGATGAACTGTAGCACAGTTTCTCTAAGTGAGTCTCCTAGGGCAGTAACCAGAATATTCAATTTTCTGCCATGGGGCTAAAGCAGTCCCAGGATAATGCCCTACATCAATAGTTCTTACCAATAATTCAATCTGCAGATATGTTTTCTTTTTAAATAAGCATAACATTATACATATAATGATATATATATTCCTCACTGAGGACATGCTTATTGATATATTCCTCACTGAGGACATGCTTACTGATTTTATTTATTTATTAATTTATTTATTTGTTTATTTTTAGAGAGGGGAAAGGAGAGAGGGAGACAAACATCACTATGTGGTTGCCTCTCACTCGTGCCCCCAACTGGGGACCTGATGTGCAACCTGGTTACGTGCCCTGACTGGGAATCAAACCAGCGACACTTGGTTCGCAGGCTGATGCTCAATCCACTCAGCCGCACCAGCCAGGGCTTTGCAAATATGTTTTTAAGCAAAGTTATTCCAGGGGTTGCCTGATGTAGCTAGGGAGGCCCTGCACTCAAGGGCAGTCATTCTCTGTCATTACTAGCTGTCACCTTCAACTTTTGGGGACTACACTTCACCTATCTCCCTAGCCTGCACTGGTAGACATGTAAACTGGGTGATTTAAGGAGAAGCTAATGAAGATGCAGGCAGGGTTTAAGGAAGTCAAGAAGGGATAGTGCAGGACCCTGAGGGCAGCACCCAGAGGGAGCTGTTGTCACCACAGGCCTGCAGGGAGAAAGTAAGGGGGCAGTTTCCAGAAGTGAGAAAGGATGGTCATAAGAGGGTCACATGACAGGCCCATGGCTCTCGGCAATGAGACAAAGCCAATCTGCACCAACCCGCATGCAAGCACCAGGCTTCACAGACATCCTTCTGGAGCTTCCCGTTGACCAGCACAGAAAGAAGCCCTCGCAGGAGCACTTGCTGATGGTTTACACTGGGCCTCCTGGAAACAGGGTGTGGCGGAAAGGGGTGGACAGTGTGTCTGAAGGACAAACTCTCATGATGTCTAGCATATAGGAGTACCCTTAGGACTCCATGAAGATATAAAGTGTTGTTATTATAGTTCCATTGCCATTATCACAAGGATCTGAGACGGAGTCCAGAAAATTCTAACATGAAGTCTCTGGCCTTGAGAAAATTAAGATTTAGTTAGGGGCATAAATCTAATACTTATTCAGCAAACTATAAGAAGATTAGCTGGTAATATTAGCAAATACTTATAGCACTAACACTTTACGGAGTTATTTTGTACATATTTCAACTTAACTCTTGCCAGAAGCTGTTGAACTAAGTAGTATCATTACCTTCTTTTCACAGATAGGAAACTGACCTCAGAAAGGTTAAATAACTTCCCCAGAGTGACACAGCCAGGAGAGGGTGGGACTGAAACTTGAATTCAGGCTTTTCTTTCTACTTCTCACAGGTCCCAGTGTCCCCGGAGCTCAGAAGAGGGCACTGGGGGCAGTGGCAGGTCCTGAAAGCCTCCACAGACCAGGACTGTGCCTCCAGGGGTGGGCAAATTTTCAAGAGTTCAGGAGTCAGAATCCTCTTTTTCTAAAGGACCAGCTAGTAAATATTTTAGGCTTTGTGGGCCACATAGAGCCTCCTCTGCAACTAGTCAACTCTGTCGTTGTAGCGTGCAAGCAGCCCTGGGTCACACATAAGCAAGTGGGCATGCTGTGTTCCAATGGGACTTGATATTTACAAAATAAATGGCAGTCTGGATTTGGCCAAAGGACTGTAGTTCCCTGACCCCTGGGACAATGCAGGAGATGTGCACAGGCACTCCAGGAGAGGGTGTGATATAGGACATCCTAGATATAAAAGCCCATGGGTTGGAATAAAGATAGCACATTCAAGGGACAGTGAGCAGGACAACCCAACTTGGGTGGAGAGTTTCTGCTACACGTAAAAGGAAATAGGATGAATTGATAGTGCTTTGGTCAGCTAGAACTGCCCTAACAACAGAAAACCGGAAAGTCCAAGATCAAGGTGTCAGCAGGGTTGGTTCCTTCTGAGGGCTCCGAGGGAAGGGCGTGCCCCAGGTCTGTCTCCACAGCTTGTAGGCAGCCGTCTTCTCCCTGTGTCTTCACATTGTCTTCCCTCTGTAAGTGGCTGTGTCCAAACTTTTTCCTCTGATTAGGACGCCAGTCATATTGAATTAGAACCCAACCTCATGACCTCACGTTAATTTCATTACCTCTTTAAAGACACTATCTCCAAATACAGCTCTGAGGTACAGAAGTTAGGACTTTGATATATGAATTTCTGAGGGGACACCTTCAGCCATCACAGATGGGATGGATCCAAATTGCAGGGAGTTTTAGATGCTAGATTAGAGTCAGTATGGTAGGAAACTAGGAATCATTTTGCTTGTCAGCCATATCTCTGATTAGTACTTTGAGAAAATGAATATTCGTATGCAAAAAAAAGATAATAAAATGGGCATCTGGCAATAAATGGCAAAGTAAGTTCTTCAGTTCCATCTAGGAGTGCTCGGTCGCCTGGGCAGTGGGTCGAGCAGGCAGGCTGACCCAGGATTCAGCCCTTCGGCTCCTTATTACGCTCCACAGCCCTGGAGAAGGTCAGGGTGTGCGGGTGCATAGAAAATGCCTTTGTCTACTGCTGCGGGGTCTGGCCCCAACGCATCAACCCTCTTCCCACAAGAAGAGACAAAATATTGACAGCGATTGATGAGTTCTCTGCTCTTGACTAATGAGACCACCAGCTAAGTTCCAGAATAAAGACTGGGCAAATCTCAAGAGAGGCCAGCCATTTTTGCTGCCAGTCAAACAGGGCACTGCAAAGCCCCAACTCCATCACAAAACTGTCTTGCGTGACCCAGGATTTCAGAACTAGGCAGGTTTCCCCCATCTCTCCCCAAGTTCATTCCTTATTCACTCAGTGGAGCTTTTCCCTTGCGTCACTCAGTCAATTACAATGCATAAAAAAAGATCTAAGACAGAAGGCCTCAAGAAGCAAGGCCAGATATTTTATATGTGGATGGTTCTCCACATGTCTCCTCCTGCCTCGGGGATGGGAAGGTTGGGAGGAGGAAAAAGAGAGTAAAGAATGGAACACCAAAGGAGATTTTTCTTCCAGTTTCCATTGTGGATTGACTGTTAAGTAACCCTAGTGACTTTCCTTGTCTCTGTCAATACTGAAGCTGCTCTTCTCAAATCTTGGCTCCTTTTGAAGTCGTTTTTCATTCATGTAAGTGAGTTTGGCCATCTTTAGACACATGTGTTGTATCATGTTTTCATCATGTTGTCTAAATGAGATCTAATTTCTCTTTCTGGGAAACACAAGTGTTAACACACTGGAACAGCCTGAAGCAGACTAACCACTTGGAGATTTGTTTTAAGCAGCATGAGGACCTGACTGGAGATAATCACTAGTTTCATAGAGGATTGTGTGCTGTGAGCCTATTCGTTCCCTGTTGCCCACAGATGCAGAAGGGCTTGCCAGATGATCTGTACAGCCATGTTTTCCAAGCACTGCCTGGCTTTTAATGGAGGTTCCTA
This sequence comes from Furipterus horrens, assembly GCF_987537825.1. Classification (NCBI taxonomy): domain Eukaryota; kingdom Metazoa; phylum Chordata; class Mammalia; order Chiroptera; family Furipteridae; genus Furipterus; species Furipterus horrens. Next base: position 95,034,351 of record NW_028327174.1, on the reverse strand, counting down.
AATTTTAATGAATAAACTCTCAGAGGGTTCATACACCCAGACATACCAGGAAACATCCATCTTCACAGCAGCTTAGATCTAGTGCTCCTCTCCCGATACAATTCTTGTGATTTCCAGTTTCAGGAGATTATCTTGTGGCTTATTCGAATTCCCCCAGTATCCACACAACTGTTCTCCAAGTAGGTCAGGGGAGAGACATTGATTACTGTGAGACAAGAACTGTGCACCTCCTTCGAGACACAGAAATTGTCCTAGTAAGCACCAGGCAAGCAAGAGTTGCCACCGAAAGTAGATGTTTGGGGAAAGATGACATTAATTCAAAATGGAATCAATTTTTGGCAAGATGAAGTCTATACAATTCATTGTAGCCATTGGTGATATTAATAGGTAATTATGTTATTCACCCTCTGCAATGACAGCTGTTAATTACTGTTTCATGAAAATCTCATTTTCTTTTGGAATCCTCTTAGCAGAAGCCAAGGGCCAGGAGAACCCTGAGACCCAGATTCGATCCACAGTACCTAGTAACAATGAAGTGAGAAAATCAGGAAACTAGCTTTCCCTCTAGTGGTCTTCCTCCAAATTCTTCTTAAATCCACTCAATAGGCACATTTCATCCCACAGAAGTTTTTTTTATTACCACGTTTTCTGCAGATGAGCAGACATCAAGTTTCCCTTCTCAGAGAGTCCAGGGGGGCTCTCTGTAGGGGAGAGGTGCCTCCGGGCACCCAGGTTCTTTGCCATCTTTCTGCCTTGATTTACATTCAATTCATCATCTGAGTGTCCCAAGGAGGCAGGCTGCCCATCTCTTCCCCAGACTCAGTAGCCAGCATTTATAATTCTCAACTTTCAACTGTTTGGGCACTCAGTTTTCAAGAAGGAATCCAAGTTTATTTCTCTAGGGTAGCTAGTCCCTTGAGGAATCAGCTACAATCCTGCTGTCTAATCCCTTAGTAATAAGAACACAGCTGCATCTTCACCCATCTTATTTGCTTACTCATTTCAGCAAGGAACCTTCAGATATAACTTTATCTAAAAGATCAGATCTAGTAGAGACTACTGCCCACCATCAAGGGGGATGATTTAGATGCTCTTCAAATCACCTTCCCTACAGGTGGTTGCCAACGCTGCCCACAGGAAAGATGAGCACTGGTCAAATTCAATGATTTTATCAAGCTCTTTCTATTGTATTTAAAGTTATCATACAGATATTTCTGAAGTTGAACAAGGTGGCACAATATCAATGCAAAAGACAAAAGTTGGATAACACTTCTGTATAACAGGTCACAACATTCCTGGCTTTTCATCATTAGTCAGGACAAGTGTGTGATTGACAGCCTCATGCTTAGCCCTCTGACTAGAAGGCCCCTCATGAGATGTTCACCTGAGTGACTGTTATCATTCTAAACTGAGACATAATCTTTTCCAGTAGGCAAATTTGAACCAAGTTATTCATTTCAGGTCCTAACTCTCAGTGCTTTTTTTCAAATAGGATTTTCCAGAAGCAGGGGAAAAAATGCTCCTGATTGTGAAGCTGGTGCTTATTCCAAGTTTTGTCTTTTAAAATGTGTGTTTGGGAAATGGCCCTTTACATAGGTTAAAAATAAGCCTGACTCTTTTCTGTCACAAGCCAGTCTTCAGTATTCTCACTCACAAGCAGCATTCAAGGATGTTCATTGGACATCATCCGAGTTCTGGGGGAAGAAGATGAGATAAAGAAGAATCTAAAGCTTGGATTGACCTTTCCTTCACGCTTCTTGCTGTAACTGATGGGGCCACCTACCCATTCCTGATCAGAGCACACGCTTCTGCTCATGAGCGATAGGAGATTTCCCACCTCACTTGTTGGCTATGACTGTGCCTGACTCCCCACGTACCCCAGCACTCTCCGTGGGGCCTGCAGGAGGCACAGCTGATGCCAGTTCTATCAAAGGGAGTGGGAAAATTCTCTTTCTTGGGAATTAGCTAAAGCATTTGCTATCCATAACTCAAAGTCTGTGGCAGAATACTGAACTCCTCCTGTTCCACTGACAACAATCAGGGTCTTTACACTCTCACCAGCACCCCCTCTTCAACTGCAGCCCAGGCCTGAGAGAAGCCTACAGGATTCTTTCTTATATACAAACTTCCTCGAAAGTCCACCCATTGACAAGTTACTGAGCAAGTTGTTGGCCTGTTTAAACCTTTTAAAAACAGATATGTATATGTTAGTGATATGATCAGGCCTGAGGCACTTGATAGGTCTTTACTGAATGGAATGATTGAATTGGACAAAGGGCCAAGTAGATCCACAGCTGTTTTCCACCTACAAGTGAATCCGCTACAGGTGGGGATGAGGTCCAGTCACCTGGCTGCTGGGTAGGGGTGAAGGGGGCCACCAATGCTGCAATTTTATTTTAGCAGTTATCCCACTGAAGCCTGCAAAAGGGCATCTTCCAAAGGAAGCAGCAAGGATGCATGGTGGTCCCTCCTAGGAAGCCCTCTCTCAAAGCCACTGACTAGATTAAGACCAGTGTAGACCGAAGCCTCTTCTGGAGTAATTCCTTCTCCCAGGTGTCCATCATTTGTTTTGTACCATTAGTTCATGTGATTTGGGGTTTTGGTTCTATTTTATTATGTTTTCTTACTTGTTTTGGTGTATTGCTTTTTATAATTTTTTAGTTTATTTTTGGAGATGAAAATGGATCTTCTATGTGAAAGCTGAGTTCTTTGTTTCTTTCTTTTGCCCGTGGCTGACTGCATGCTCTCTGTTGATGTCTTGTTCCTGGTTCTTGAAAATGATCATCTTGTCTGTGAAAGGAGGAGCTCCAGCAGGCTTGCTTGATCAGAAGAAAGGGAAGTTTGCTTGGTTTAGTCACTCCACAGAAACCCATGGTAATGTTCCCTTGTGCTCTGTATGTATAAATGTGTGTTCCTATATACTGGACTGGATGGGAGGGTATTTTTCTTGATGGCTCGTGATGCATTGGTCATGTATGTGTATATGTGTGTGTATATATGTGTGTGTTTTTGTGAGGGGATGGCAATGTGTCTCACTCACAGCCACTGCCTTGTCATCTTTGTATATATAAAGTCAGCAGATGTGATAATCAATAGCTATTTGGAGTCTTTCCTTTGGATAGTGCCAGCCAAGATTAAGGTCACTGTAAATGCTATCTTGGTACTGGTACAGGCAGTGCCTTGATTTAGAAGTTAGCACGGTCCTTCCCAGTGCCCAGGCCTGCCCACTCCTAATTGGGTTGTCTTTCCATGCCTGGGCCACCACCATCACACTACTCCCCACCTTAGGGGCTCTATGGGAGCCATGTGTCACAAAGTAAGATAGCTTTTTGAACACAGCTCAGCTCTTTATATAATGATGCTTGAAGAGTTAAAGGAGCCTTCGGTCAGAAATGGCTGGAGATAGATGGATTGAAAGACTGAAGGCTCTTCAGTTCTATTCTTCATTAATGGGCATGGGCTAAGCTCTGGAAAGCTCTCGAAGTCCATCTTCCCAACTCCCAGTGCTAAAACCATCCCTGAGGTCTGGTCCTGCTTACCAGCTCCCTCAAATTTCAGGCTGTGGAGAGGATATAAATGTTGTGACATTCAACACTGCCCTTTGGCTCTTCACCATGCTGTGATGATGTCCCCCCAGCCTGATTTGGCTCTAAGAACCTCATCTGTTCATGAGTGTAGAGAAGGCAGTTGGTTGGCATGGAGACAGTCTAGATGAGCCTGGTGCAGAGGGTCCTGACTCTCGTGCTCCAATCCAAAGCCCAAACACTGTGACCTTGACATCTGTTCCTTTCTTAGACCTCACCTTCTTCTCCTGTGAGGTGAAAGGGACAAATTAGAGCTAGATAATGCCTGAAGTCTCATCCAGCTCTGAACGTCTTTAAGTGGCGTCTAGATTTCTTGTTACCCAACTTTGTTGAAAATGAGTCCTAACGTGGAGAGGTCTCTCATACATGACAGTCAAACCCAGGTTAAATCATGGGCTTTCTCTTTGTATCTTCTGTGTTCTTGAAATGAGTCTCTTCTCACCTGCCCATCTTGTGTTCATCCACACGAGAAGAAACTGGGAAAAATTCATGTTTAGCAGCACTATCCAGTACAAGTCTTTTCCTGGGCTGTGGTGGCTCCATGAGGACTTGTACCCATATCACCTGATGCCACACCCTCACTAACTGTAGATTCTTTGCCTGCTGTGAGATAGTGATTTCTCTCCACACGGGGAGTTGTGTGCTGCAAGGAGAGTTGAACCAGAACCCACCCATGCTGGGCTGGCTACCCTAGCGAACAAGAGTTGGCACAAGTAAGGAACTCATTGATATGTCATATTAAAAGGGTAGAAAAGAATTCTCTTGAGTTAAATTTTTATTTGGAATCAAAAAAACAATAATAAAAGAAATGACTTCTTCTAAGCCATCAATGAGTTCCACGCAAAAAATACTGCTGGTCTGGAGACACAGCCCCTGCCACCTCAGGGAGAGACTGGAGATGGATGGGTGGGTTAGTGCTAGTGGAAGAAGGTGGTTCCTATCCCAGGTGAGCCTGTTGAGGTGGGAATCTCAAGGTTGCTGGAAGGGGAGAGGGCGTCCCAGCAGTCTATCTCCAAGCCACATGTAAACTTGGTTTGGTGGATTCTTCTTCCTGAGGTCTGCAGTGCTAGTTTGAATCTCAGTGCATGATTCTGCTGGAGCTCTGTGTAGTCAGGTCCTGTCCTAGATGTGACAGACCCAGGACCCAGTGTGCACTGTAGGAAGAAGCCTTTCCTCCACCTCTAGCTTGTAGTCCCTGCAGGCAGCAGAAATGTCCTTTCTACAACAAGCTGGTCCCTCAGTTTGGGAATGGAGCATCTTAGAATTAGTGGATGGAAAAATAAGGGAAATAAAATATTTTCAGGAAAGCCCACTTTTTTTATGGCAAGTAGTGGATGCAAATGGAAAAGCTTGCGTAGCCTCTCTGAGAGCAGAGCTGAGGGTAGAGGAAGGTTCAAAGGTGAATATTCTCAGGATGTGTTCTATAAGGTAAATGATCTTATCACCAGGTTGCCTTCTGCATTCCACTAGTTTAGAGTGTCCTCAGCAGCACAGCTTACCCTAGATGAGCAGCAGGCATGTCACTCCCTCACGGAAACCCCGAACCTGGCCAGGGCAGTGCCTGAGCCTCAGCCTGCTCCCAGCAGCCCTCCCACCCTCACCAACAAGCTCTGCTGGCTCCCCTCCTCCCAACAGCACTCCTCCTGGGATTGTGTACTGCAAACAAATGTTCTTCTCTTCCCATCTCCTCCCCACTCTCATGCCTTGTTCTGCATCCCTTTGACTCTTGCAGTGAGCATGCCTACAAGTGAGACGGAGTCTGTCAACACCGAGAACGTGGCTGGCGGTGACATCGAAGGAGAAAACTGTGGGGCCAGACTGGCGTGAGTAGGCATGGCGAGCCCGGGGGCTGGGCTCCTGGGACACAGGGAGGGAACCTGCTCCTGAAGTCAGAATGAGTTGGCTCATCCCTGGTGTGGGCAGAGCTCAGAGCGCAGCAAGAAACAGAAGCCTGTGCGGGTGACAGAGGGTGCTGGGGTGGCCCCATGCAGTGGTAGTGAGTCTTAAATTGAGATTGCTCCTCAATTATGAGGCTCCAGCTCTTGGGTTTTAAGCCCCTTTGCATCACATTCAGAGAAATACAGAGAGTGTGTGTGCGGGGTTGTGCATGGCTCAGAAGCCTTTTTCTTTAGTCCCTCTCACCCTCTTTCACAAGAGACGGTTGCGATAGGGTCCTTGGGTCCTGCTAACCACCCTTTCCATTCTGATAAAAGAGACATGGAAGGAAGGCAAAGAGGTAAGAAAATACACCAGAAAATTATAAACTTGTTGGTTCTTACCTGCATCTCTATGCTATCCATCCAGTGAAGGGAAGCAGGTACCTGAAATGCAAACTTAAGTTAGTAAATTCACCTGTGCTTAGCCCTGACTGCAGCCGAGTCGTCTAACATAAGCCCCAGACCAGATGTTCAAGACTTGCCTTTCCCAGGCCCAGGCTTCCGATGAGCTGACTTCAGCCTAGGACGGGGCCAAGTGTGAGGAGGAACAGTCTACAGATGGATTATCACAATCACCAAGCTTAGTTCAATCTTGAAAATGGAAACCAGTAGTCAGTCCCTGGGAAATGTTCCCCTCAAAAAGAAAAGGGGGGTGAAGAGCAGGGGGAGAATGGTTTAGCTGCTAAAAATAAACCTTCAGCATGAGGCCTCCTCCTGGACAAATCAGGTTCCACTTTGGGAGGTATAAGAACTGTCAACTCCCGTGGACACTGAAAGGCACTGCAAAGAGTAGGCTGTGAGTAGGACCAGTCTCAAGATGAGTTTCTAAATCACTCCATCAGAATGGCATCTTATCTCACCCTTCCTCTTTGAAATGACTCTACCATCTGGGCAAACCCGCCTCTTTTTTAAAGGTTAAACGTAATCCAGGCCAGCCTTAAGAATGGCCTCTGAGCCAGAGGAGACTGGAATGAAAACTTAGAACAGACCAGCTCTTGCAACTTCCATTCCCAGGGTTCACGGGGCCTTCAGAATCACTCACTCTGACAATGGCACCAGGGAGTCTGCACTGCAGGTTTCTCAGCGTTGTCGGGAAGCAGTTATTGTCAAATGTTGTTAAAATACAGTGCTAATTACATTTTTAAGCAGCATGCCAAGCCTTTTTTCCCTTCTCTTCTTTTGGAACCATATAAAACAAGCAATTGGGTTTCTAAAGTGGGCCCCAGTCAGTTACATTAGGGACAGGCAGATAACAAGCCTTCCGAGCCCATCATTTCTAGGTCTTTCTGTGTTCTTGACACCAAGGAGGGTTGGAGAGAAAATGAATGAGGACCCTGAAGTCCTAGCTTTTGGACATGGCCCAAGTCACAGACCAGGAGGGACTGGGGAGTGTGCTTCAGGGGAGTATGGGACTCTGTTGGAAGAACATGACTGTCCCCCACAGAGAGAAGCTGGCAGTCTCTCTCATCTATCTGTCGTTATCTTGAGAACACACTCTGCAGGCTCCAAGAGCTCTGTAGAAATGGCCCCTGTTATTCCCGTGAATGTCCACATTTATATACCTGCGCTGTGCATATAAGATACCTGGTCCCAGTGCCAGAATTATAATATCTACGTAATAAATTCTTGTATTTCCCCATCTCACACCGCCAATCCCACCCCACCTCAGACAATTATGGAATGAGACTGCCAACATTCCTGGTGGGAGAGATATTGTGAGAACAAGCTGAGGGCTGAGAATGGGTATGTGGTGAGGAGACGGTAGGAGGTTAGTTGTGAAGTAAGGTGGGCCCGGGTCCGGGTAAGGATTATATGAAGTGAGAGGCCAGGATGAAGATAGTTCCTGAGCGGGGCAGGTGAAGAGAAAGGAACTGCAATGTGATAGTTGGGATGCAGGAGGCAGGTGGGAAGACAGGTGATGCAGTGGGAGGAGCCATCAAGGTTTGGAGACAGACGTGATAAGGATGCTGAAGTGCCATCTGAGGCAGGGCCCACCCAAGGGACTTGCAGAGCTCACACAGCAGGCCATGGAGGTCCAAGGTCCAGCTCCCAGCAGGGATGGAGTCACATGTTTGAGGTTATCAGTGTAAAAACTATTCATGAGGACATAGAGCAAGGGTTGTTCATAGAGGAATGAAGGGACATGAACACACAGAAGAAAGAATAAGAACAGGTAAATGAAACAGGTGAGGAGCGTTAGGGGAACAGATAGCAGCACTCACTTGGAAACCATGGGAGGAAGAATTTCAAGACACAGCTGTTTGTACACAGTCAGTAGTGTGCCCAGCTTGGAGCTAGGTGAAGGTGATGCATAGCAGCAGAGCAAACTAACACCCTCACCAGAGCTCACAATCTGGTGTGAAATTGTCATTCATAAGTAAATGAGTCATTAAAATTGAGGTGAGTGTTAAGAAGAAAAAGTAATTGTAATGTGGGGTTAAGGACCAAGGGAGGGACCTGATTTACACTGGCAGCTTAGGAACAGGTCATGTGAAGAAATAAAACTTCAGCTGAGAACAGCGGGGTTGAACATACGTTACTGAGGTAAAGAGTTGGAAGAATGTTCCAATCAGAGGCAACAGTGCACTTCAAGGCCCTTGAGTGGAAGAATGCAGAGAACGCCAGTTTGGCCAGTGAGACATGAGTGGAGACTGGGGAGCCAAGACTAGAGATGCAGCAGGGCCTGGTAGAACCCTTGATGATTTCGGTCTTGTCACAAGACTGTGAGAAGTCATGGAATGTGGAGCTGGTTGATTTGGTTAGTTCTCTTTTTTTTTTTTTTAAATAGTAAATAGGTTGTTTTTTTTTAATATGCTTTATTGATTATGCTGTTCCCCTCCACCCAGTGACATCCCTCCCTCCAGTTGTCCCCCACCCTTAGTCCATGCCCATTGGTTGTGCATATAGTTCTTCTCAACATCTTCCTATCTACTCCACTCCCTCCTACTATGCTTCGTAATTCCTGTACCATCTCCCCCCTCTCCCCCCTTCCTCCTCCCTACTGACCTCCCCCCCATAATTTTCCCCATGCCTATAATTCTGTTCACACTCTTGTTGCCTACTTAGTTTGTCTTTGTTTCGGTTCCCTAGCTTCTGTTGTTGGTTGTTGTGATACAGTTTTCATTTTAATGTTCATAGTTTTGATCCTCTTTCTCCTAAACAAGTCCCTTTAACATCTCATATAACAATGTTTTGGATCTGATGAACTTCTTCAGTTTTACTTTGTCCTGGAAGCACTTTCACTGCCCTTCTATTCTGAATGACAGCTTCACTGGACAGAGTATTCATGGTTGTAGGTTTTTGCTTTTCATTACTTTGAATATTTCTTGCCAGTCCCTTCTTGCCTGTAGAGATTCTTTTGAGAAATTAGCTGACAGTCTTATTGGGTCCCCTTTGTATGTAATTCTCCTCTTCTCTCTTGCTGCTTTTAAGATTCTCTCTTTATCCTTAATTTTTGACATTTTGATTATAATGTGTCTTGGTGTGGTTCTCCCTGGGTCCAGTTGTTTTGGAACTCTCTGTGCTTCCTGGGCCTGTAAGTCTATTTCCTTCCCCAAGTTCGGGAAGTTCTGCTTCATTATTTTTTCACATAATTTTTTCATTTCTATTCTTCTTCACCTTCTGGCAGCCCTATGATTTGGATGTTGGCCCGTTTATAGCTATCCGATATGTTTCTGAGCCTCTCCTCATTTTCCTCACTTCTTGTTCCCTGTTTCTGTACTGGTTGACTGTTCCTTCCCTATGTTCCAACTTGTTGATTTGATCCCTGGTTTTCCTGCCCTCACCACTAGTTTCATATGTGTTTTTGCTCATTTCAACAGGACTAGCCTTCATTCCTTCCACATCTTGTTTAAGATTTGCTGTTAGGTCTGTAAGCGCTTTTATAACCAAAGCTCTGAGCTGTACCTCAGAAAGATTTCCTATCTGCAGCTTTGTTAGATTAGATATTTGCTGTCTGGTCAGCTGCATCACCAGGATCTCTATCATGATCTGTGCCATCTTGAAAAGTTTTGTGTTTACCTTTGCTTCCTGGGCAGGGCTGTCACACCTCCTACACTATAGAGGGTGGAGCCCCGTGCACTAGTCACAGCCGGGTGACCCATCTCACCATGCTGTGGCGTTTTCTGTGGGGGAGAGGGTCCAAGATGGATTCCTGCTGTTCACTCTCTGCTGAGAGACTGGGAGCCTCCTCCTCCGTCCCCACCCCCACCAGGCCTCACAGTCTAAGGCGATGGAGGTCTGCCTTCCCTGGCTTTGGAATTACAAGCTGATGGGTCTGGTCTGTAGCTGGGGGTGCTCCCCAGGCGCTTCTCACCTCCCCTTAAATGTGGGTGTGTGTGCTTACCGCTGTCCTGCTGCCGTCGCTGCTGCTGTGGACAGCACAGCTTGCCCTCTCCTCCCCAGCTTTACCCCTCCTACCTGTCTGGATGAGCACCACTTCTTTATAACTTCATATGTTGGACTTACATTTATTTTCTGGAACTTCTGGTTATTGCTGGTTTTGCGGTAGTTGTAGTCCTTCTTAGTTGTGGAGGGAGACAAGAGTGTGTCAGTCTAGGCCTCCATCTTGGCTGGAAGTCTCCTGTGTTTGTTTGCTTCTGTGTCCCAGGGAGAGCTGTCGCTCCCGTTACATTGTAAGGGGCAGAGCCTTAGGGATTCGTCAGTAAGGGCAACCTGTTTCACCACGCTGTGGCACTGTATGCGGAGGAGGGGTCTGAGAAGGAACAATGCCGCTTGCCCAGCACTCACCCCTTTTCCAGGCACTTCTCCCTCTTCCACACCAGACTGGCACCCCTCTAGCTGTTGCCCTGGCCATCGTTCCCAGAGTGGGGGCATCTGCAGATGTTCTAGGTCTGTGGGGGCTCTGTAAACAAGCAGACTCTGCTGAGAGACTGGCAGTTTCTACCTCCTTCTCAACCCCCCACTAGTTTGCACAGTCAAAAGCAATGAGGCTTGATTTTCCCCAGAGCTGGGACAGTGAGCTGCTCTGGTGAGGAGCTGGGAACACTCCCCAGGTGTCCCTCCTGACTTTTTAAAATGTATGACTGCACTTTCCGCCAGCCTGCTGCTGTTGCTGCTGCTGCCACCACCACACAGTGTCCTCTCCGCCTAGGCTCCGCCCCTCCTACCTGTCTAGATGAGTATTTCTTCTTTATATCTTTGTTTGCTGGACTTCCATGCACTTTGATTTTCTAGAACTTCTGGTTGTTTCTAGTTATGAGATAGTTGTATTCCTTCTTAGTTGTAGAGGGAGACGCAGCATGTTTGTCTACGCCTCCATCTTGGCCGGAAGTCTAGTTTTGCATTCTTGACGGATCACTTTGATATTAAGAAAAGAATGAGAAGGAGTGAGGCCAGTAGGGAAGCGGGCTCCCAGTGAAGGCCTCTAGAATAGTCACCAAGGTGTGCAATGATGATGGCTCAGACTAGAGTCCCATGTGCAGACAGAGGAGGGGGTGAGCTCTGTGTGTTCTGGAGCTGTACTCTAAGGACTTGGGGTAAGAGAGGGCATGCAAATGCACCAGCGCTCACTCCACAAGTGGGGCCACAGGAGGGAGAGAGGAAAATAGGAGCGTAGAAGGAGGAGACTTGTTTTCATCACAGTAAAGACTGGGGGTGATCTTTAAGACAAAAAAGAAGTCTGTGCAAAGGGAGGAGCTAAAGGCTCCAGAATAGAAATGAGGGCTTCTGGGAGGGAACTGAGTTTGAGACACTGGATTCACACAGGAAGAAGGAGCTCCTTTACCTCTGGGACTAATTGGAAATGGAAAAAGAGACCCAACGTCAGGAGTCCTAAGATCTAGCGCTAATCCATCAACCAAAGCACTTCTGCTCCCATCTCAGCCTGGTGCTCTGGGAAAGGAAGGTGCTGTGAGCAGAGGCCTGTGGGCCCTGGGAACTGCCAGTGGGGCTACTACAGAAGGAGACCACGTTCTCCTCTTTTACACATTGGGCTTCCATGTAAGATTTCATATGAATAAAGCATTCTGTCACTTGATAAATCACAAACCGTAGATCCAAGTGCTATCTAAGCTCTCAGAGCCTACAGTTCTCTAAAGAATATAGACTCGGAAATAGGCTTTGCTGAAAAGAGTCAATGATAGGAGTCATACCAAGTGATCTGTCATCTCATCACAGAAACCGAGGTTTATGTGTCCTAGGAACCTGAAGGACAGTACAAGAGATTCAGACTAGTGAGGTCACAGATTGTGGAGCAGTGCTGAAGCCCCAGTAAAGACTTACATCATAAACGTGGAGCCAGCCTGCAGAACAATTCGACATATTCTTTGGCAGGCTCTGTAGCCTGAAAGCACTAAAAACAGATAGTGGTGTGAATGAGGGTGGGGTTTGCCAAGCAGGCCCAGTAGAAGGCCCAGGCAGCATGGGAGGCTGCGTTGTATGGAGGGCAACACAGACGTGACCGTGGGGCCAGACTGAGAACTGGAAGTCAAGTCTGGCAGTAGCCCGGGTGCCCAGGCAGAGTGTGAGTGATTGGAAGACCCAGTGGAGACAAAGCCTGGGTTCAGTGAAAGAGCAGGAGGGATAATGGAGAAGAAGACTTTGGTCAGAGATGTGGAACAACTGAGTTCAGCACCTAGTAGCTGAAGCTAGGCTCTGCAGTGACAAAGGCCAGGGTTTGAATTTCTAGGAATAACAGCTATGGGTGGTGTTGCCATTGTGGGGTCTAAGAGATTGAGTCAGATGTCTGTAAACCTGGGTGGTGACTCGATGCCATCTGATTTATGTTAAAGGCAAATTGGGACAATTCAGGCAAGTACTACTTTCCATAGCAGGTAGTAAACATATGGTGCTCGTTACTCCAGGAAGGGGAGAGAAGCTGCAAATGTAAATAGCTCCCAAGAAGTTCAAAGATTTGTCAAGTAATGACATATGCAAATTGAGTAACTCAGCAAAACAAAAGAGTTTTAGGTTTTTCTCTAATGTTGAACCTTCATATCAAAGAAAATCATGGTTTCCTAGAAGGTTTGTCCTGGAGGCCTGGGCAGAGGAAATATCTTGGATTGGATGAACTCCAGGTCTGACCCAGCAGAACTGTTCTGATGGTCTTATGTGTTAAACACTACCTTTCTTTGCCTCCCTGCTCTTTAAAAACCCACTTAAAGCACTAGACTGGGTTCCAGGATAGGGTAGGATAGGATAGGATAATAATGAGAAAAGCCAACAAGCCTTCTGAGCAAGCTGTGCCTGCCCCACTGGGGTTTGCAGAAGCTGGAAGCCTCGACTGTTCAGTAGGAGGAAGCGTTTACCACACAATAAAGAACCCCGGCTGTGGAGTGAGGCTGTGACACAAAGCACCGACCTGCTCCTTGGCTCGCTGACTTACACAGGGGACCAGCGTGGCCAGCTTCCTAAACCCTGAGCTGATGGCCACCTCACAGGAGCTGAAAGGCGGCAGAGCAGGGGGTCCTCTGCTTCCATGAAGTGCAATTCCTGTGCAGGGAGAAGGAGGAATCAGGCACTTGAGCTTTACAAGACTTCTAACCTCCGCTCAGCAAGAGCTGGGGTTTTACTTTGCCTTCAGACAGGTGCTGCTTGAACAATACCCTCCCCTTTCTCAAGTAGGGATGCTTAAGTAATATGGTGCTTAAAGGGGGGTGGATGTTTCAGACTCAGAAAGCCTAAAATTAAGCTCACAACCCCGAGACCAGCAACAACAACGAAAGTCAGTCTTCAAGTGTGGTGTTGAGGGTTATACATCAGGGCTGGCAACTAAGTGGTCCATTTCCTCCTCTTCAGACTGTGCCAGAATGCAAAGCAAGGACCCATAGCCAATGACCACGCTTAAACTCAGCCCTAGCTGGTCCTCACTTCAGTCAGTCACCTCTTGCCCTAATCCTTCCCTGTGCCCACCTCTCAGAGTTATTTCCTTGGGAGATGTGAACATGGCAGATATCAGTTTTTCTATGTGGTAGTTTTGAAGAACCCACTTTTCTTATGACTCACCTGGACTTGAGAAAGAGAGCCTCATGGGGAAGGGCCCCTCAGAGGGTCATTGAGACGTTTCTGAGAGAAGACCTAGGGCTGGGCTGGGCTCTGTGGACAGTTACAGAGATCATGATCATCAGCACTGGCTTATGTTTGCATCCAGGAACATGAACTGCCTAAAAGCAAGCCTAAGGAGGACCCAGAAGGTGTCATGCTAAGCATAGCCCTGCTGCAGAATGGAGCACCCTGACTCCCTGCCACCCAATTAGCACCTGGAAAACATTTGTTTCCCCAGTAAACTGTGGCTCTAAATAAAATGCTGCCCTGGCTCCCCCTCCCCCTCCCACACGCTTTGTTAACATGTGATTAAACCCCCTAGCCTTGGCAGGCAGTCTTTGGAGGCGGGAAAAGGTTATTAGCTAACGGTTCAGAGCAGTAAAGGCACTTGGCTCAGAGTCTCAGTGCCCCAGAGATATAATTATCTCATGCTCGATGGCTTTGCCACCTGTCACATCTTCTGGTTTAATTTTTTTAAATAAAAAACAATGAGAGGGGCTGTTTTCTTGCTAGGCGACAGAGCTCGCTTTGTGCTGAGCTGGGATGACACAGGCTCGCAGCAGTTGCCTCCCCAGCCCCTGCTCTGATCTTCTCCCGGCATTTCTTTGTCTCTCTGCTGCTGTCCCATCCCTTTTGCCACCTCTGACTTGCATTCTGCACCCTTCTGCACGTCCACCTGCAATCTCTGCAGTGTCTCCTCCCTCTGCACCAAAACCTTCCTGACACGTGGCCTTCAGTTTTTTTGTCTCATGTGCTTGCACTGTCCCCACTCTCTCTCCACCTATCTCCCTTCCTTCTTCTCTCCTTCCCTCCATCCCTCCCTCTTCTCCCAACCCGCCTCTATCCAGCCTTCCCTGGACTCTCCTATGTGACCTTTGTTGTCTTGGGGCCTCCTTGAAGGTTTCACCTTTCAGTGGATCCTCCCCTATACACTGACCTTCAAGTGTAGCACACCTGCCCTGTGCTCCTGTCCCAGAGTTCCCAGGTCTTCAGGGTGCCACGTGACTGTCAGCATGCTAGGTTTCTCCGCAGAGCCCATGGCTGTTTCTTTAGGCCCAGTTTTCTGCCCTCCGCCATGGACATTAGTGGCCTTTCAGTTTCCTGCTGGCTCCTTCTGCTCACCTTCACCTCATACCCAGCATTGGCCACGCTCCTGCTCAGACAGCAGTGGGGTCTACGCCGCTGCATTTCTGGCTGGGGAGATCCAGGCCTCCCTGTCCTCTGTGGCTCCTCTCAAGGTCCAGCACACCTAACACGTTGCCTAACCTGACCTCTTGGAACCTCATGGTAGACGCAGATCATCGGAACACAGGCTCTCACTCCCCACTTAAAAGACACTAGATTTGTAGACTTGTCAGCAGGGCAAGCCCTCAGTGTTTACATTTACAAACACACCAGAAGATGTTGACAAATAGAGTTTTCTCTCTCTCCAGGGTTGTTCTAAGTCACACAACACATCCATCCGATGCCCATATATAGTCAACAGGGAATATCAGACTTCTCTGGCATTGCCGAATGACTTTGAAGTGGAAGGAAATGTTTATCATTTGCTAATGTGTTCTTTTCCTCTTTCAGCCACCGGATCTCCAAGTCGAAGTTCAGGTAAGTGAGATGCATGCTGCTCTTCTTTCCTTGAGCCCATCAGCTCTATCTTGGGCACCCCACCAGGTGGGTGGTAGAGTTAGGGGTGTTCTTCAAAGGGGTAACTGCTCTCTTTTGTATGGCTGTCATGAAGAGTTTTTGGATTAGATCAAGCAAATAATCCAGGGGTTAATATTTGTTGAGTTACCTTTGTCAGTCTTTTTGGTAGCACCATCCTGATGTGAGGCCTAGTGTGTCTCACTACCTTATAAGGTGAAGTCCAGGTAACATAAATATAATGTGGATGCTTGCTACTTCCTGACTATTTCATGTTCATGGACACAGTGAGATATGGTCTTTAGGGATTATGGAAAACACCCAGGATCACCACACTGCTGGGCTGCAGAACCTTCCACAGGGGCTATGGTCTATAGCCCCCTCTGCCTTTCCAGCCTCACTTCCCACACTCCCCTGCACATGCCCTGGATTACAACCACATGGAACTTGCATTTACTGGAATGTTCTCTGTCCTGTCATACATCAGGAGCCTTCTACCTGCATCACTGTGTCCCCATGTCTTCGTCTGGAGAACTCAGACTTTTGTCAAGAACCTTAAATGTTACCACATCAATGACATCCTCTGCAAACTCCCCAGGGGAAGTTACTCACCTCCCTTCATTCCCATAGTGCTTTGCTCATACCACTGTCACAGCACTTACCATACTGCACACCGATTATGGCCTCACAAGCCTGTTTCCCTAAATAGACTCTGCATGCCCCAGGAGTATTGCTCTGAGAGAGTCTAGCTAAGTGTCTGTCCAGTGGTAGGCTGTTCATATATACATTCAACAATGGATGAGTGGATGGATATGTGGAGATGTGAGTTTACTCCCACAAAGCTTGTGCACACCAAAAACATTGATGGCTTAGGTTTTGTAACTGATCTATTCTTACTTTTTTGGCCTCACCTACTATGTAGCTGGAGCATAAATAACACTGAATTTTAGTCCAGCTGGGTAAATGTAACCCAATGCTGTATTTTAAATAGTCCCTTAAGGTAAAAGTATTCAGTCTTTCACATTTCCTCTTTCCAAGCTCCTCTTTAGCCTGGAATCCGGATGCATGGTGGCAGGGGACTTCAAAGCCCTGGGAAGTAAGCAGGGCTTGGTGAGGACTGGTCCTGGAATGTCCCTGACTCCTCTGTGTATCTGTGCTGTGCAGCGGCTAGTCTAAGCTACTCTCTGCAGCGCTTCCTGCTGAGGTACAGCAGGTTCATCTGGTTTGGGCAACCACCACTGGAACCCATGCCCCCCCCCCCAATATTTGCATCTGATCTTGAAATCTCCGCCTCTGTTCTCTGACTCCCAAGGTGTGTCGGTTCACTGACATTAGCACCTCGATACCCCATGTGAGTGCACAGACCCTTCCAGGGTTCTCACACCCGTGAACGAGCTATGGGGAACCTGGAACACTAAGCAGGCTCACCTACCTACCTGCCTCCCCCCTCCCACTGCTGTCTGCGCCAGCCTCAATAGAGCTTAAGCCAAAGGCTGGCCGTCCTACTGATAAGGTCTTCTGACCTCTGTATCCTGGACTTGAGGTGGGTAGCTCTACAGCAGTTCTGTTGCACAGACATATAATCTGAGGCACACATGCACTTTTTAAATTTTCCTAGTAGCTATGTTAAAAAGTAAAAAGAAACAGGTGAAATTAATCTTAACATAATTAATTTAGCCCACTGTTTCTAAAGCATTATCATTTTAACTTGTAATTAACATAAAAACTATTGAGGTGTTTTACATTTAGTTTTTATACTAAGATTCTGAACTCCATTGTGTGTTTTATACTTACTTCATGTCTCACTTGGAGTGGCCACATTTCAAGTGCCCAATAGCTACATGTGGCTAGTGGCTATTGCAGCAGACAGTGTGGCCATAAAGAATCTGAGCAGATATCATATGGTGGCCTTCGAGTCTAGATTCTTTGACCCACGGATGGTATCTGTTTAGGAAATATCAAAGGCTGGCAAAGGCTTAAAAATGACATTAAACTTATCAAAATAGACCTGAGGCAGTTTTTCTGTGATGCTAAGGCTTCCACTACAGTTATAAGAAAGATGTGATCTCGCACTTTCTCATATCTGATTGTGTCAGCCAAGATTGAACTAGAGAATACAGGAGAAAAACAAGTTAATACAGGGGAAAAAAAGGCGAGATAATTTTTGCAACTCAGAAATAACCTTGTGAACAGTGAAGAGCCTGTTTTACTCCCCACCCCCCAAAAATAATCTAAAATTTGAATTAAAAAAAGTATTTTTGATCATTTACTCAGTTTAACAATAACACATAATATGATAGAATTTCAGCTTCAAACTAGCCTATTCTATTTGCAAAACTGAATGATACAAGATTACAGTTTACTTAAAAGAAATATTAGAACAGAGCTTTTAGGGAAAATTCTGCAAATTAATAACTTATAACATTAGGAATTAGTTACAGTAAAGAATTTAGCAACTTTTGGGGCCCACTGTTTAGAATAGGATTTAAACAGGGAATAAATGATTCTGAAAATATTATGCAACTTGAAGGGATTAATCAGATAACCTGTTGAGGTTTCCAGATCTTGACTTTACAAAGTTCTGAAGTAGATCCCACAGGGTTCAAAAATTTGGAGGAACAGCTTTCCCCGTATGTAGTGAAATGTGCCTCTAAGGTTCCCTTTACTTCTGCTTATTGATTTTAGAGAGAGGAAGGGAGGGAAAAAGAGAGGAGGAGAAACATTGATTGATTGCCTTTGTTATGCAGCCCCGCCTGGGGAACAAACCACAACCCAGGTGTGTGCCCTGACCAGGGATTTTACCCACAACCTCCCAGTTTATGGGGACAACACCCAATCAACTGAGCCACACTGGCCAGGGCTCTATAGTCCATTTTTAAGTTACTTATGTATGAAATAATTAAATTTAATGATTTTCTGTCTGTCTTGTTCTCAGTTCTGTAGCCACTAGAGAGAACCTGAAGTATCTATTACTGTTCTAGATGACTGTCAAAAATTATGTCTCAAGCAAACTCTTTTAGGAACACTGCCTTCTCCTCACTCCCTCCTTCATCCCTGGCTCACAAGAGGCCTGGGGCTCTCAAAACTTGTCTCCAGTGAGAAGTTAGTAAATCTGCGTAGTTTGTCTCTGCTGCTCGGCCCGTCTGTCAGCATGTGTCCTCACTGTGTGAGGAGGACTGCACTGTCCTGTGGGTCTACAACAAAGTGCAAGATGCAGTCCCTTTCCCTCAGGAACATTATGATCTCATTGCAGATCCATGCAGGAAACAATAACTGGGAAGCCCTTTCCTCTGGGGAACCTTTCCTTGTTCATCCGTGACCAGCTAGGATGCCCACTGATGTGCTCTGCCAAGCCCACCTTGGCACTAGGCACATTCTTGGGTTGCTCGCTTAGTGGTCAGTATCACCCACATGAGTTTTATGCAGACAAAGGCTGTGTCTAGCATGTTAACTCTTGAATATATAGTACCTAGGAAATGGTAGGTGTTGAGTATGTATTTCTATCTTTTTTTTTTGTATATTTTATTGATTATGTTGTTGCAATAGTTCCAATTTTTCCCCCCTTTGCTCCCCTCCACCCAGTACCCCCCTTCCCCCAGCAATCCCACCCCCCTTAGTTCATGTCCATGGGTTATGCATACAAGTTCTTTGGCTTCACCCTTTCCTATATTCTTATTTTTTTAAATAATTAATTAATTTTTTATAACAATTCCCCCCTCTCAGACTTAAGACCCTTTATAATCTTATAAAGGACAATGGGCGAAGGTCTCGAGCTCCTCTAGCTGCTTCAAGCTGGACGTGGTCATCATCCTACTTACCCTTGGGTCCAGAAATTCCTAATAAGAGTGGGGCTGTGGAGGGGAGGGTGGCCTTCCCACATGGGGAAGGATCGTGCAGACTCCAGGTTCGTAGGCTGTGCCCAGACCACAGCATGCTTGGTTTAACAGGCTGGTGTCCTTGTTGTATACTAGGGGCAACACTAGATTTAACCACTATATGACAAAAGGCAGGGATTAATTTCTCAATGTCCCATATTAAGGGGGAAAAAAAAAAGGCTCTTTGGAGGAAGGTGTGCAAGGCACGTCACACCTGTCCAAACCCTTTTGCCCACTATAGTTAGTTTGGGCTGAGGGGAATATTTTAGATTTCCCCCTCTCAGACCTCTGGGCCCTTTCTGTCCAAGCCTTTAGGATAGAAAAGAGAAACCAGTTTTAAAGTGAAGCCCACAGACCACCCCATTCTTCACCAACCCAGCCACTTAGTTCAGCCAAAACGTTGACTCTCAAGAGGCAGCAATGCAGACAGGACTAAGTGAAGCCTATATGTACGGACAATCACTTAGGTAATGAGATCATAGGCTTATGCCCCTATGAAAACAGAACACACATGTTAATTTACACAACATAACCCACAAAGCAGTCTCTATATCTTCAAGACTCTCTTATTGGAAAGACATCTAGTTGCAAGGCATTTGACATTCTTCTTGCCTGTAAATTAAGTATCTTTGATGATGTCACAGACCTAGTTTAACCTTTCAAATGAAAACAAACTTTAAATGAAAATGAACTTTAAAGACAGTTAGCTGTACTACTTTGTAGTCTACCACTGAGCATTGTGGTTTTCCCTGAATCATGATTTTTCTCCTTAAGATTACCCTCGTTGTCATTAAAGGGACTGCATTAAGTCCAGTTTTAATTTATCCTGTTTGTTTGCATAAACCCAACAAGAGCACCAAATGATCACATATGGTATTTATGTCTGCTTTGCTGGAACTTACACAAGTAACCTTTAGGGTGACTTTCAGTCTGCCCTTCAGGGCACAGAAGCTGAGCCATATACCTGCCATTTAGCCTTGCCTGCAAACACCTGTTTTTACCAAGTCCTTCGGATTTTCAATTGTGCTTTAAGGTCCCTTCTAGTCATCTTTCAGGGAAGCAATCTTAGTTTCTTCCCTGGAAAGATTGCCATGGACCGCACAACCAACCAGCGTACCAGGCCTTTTTTCTTGTGGGCTTTTATTACCTTCAAAAGTCATTCCCAGTTCCTCGGGGCTTTTTGGTAACAACCAGAACCCAAGCATGTCTCCTTTAGGCATGACATTCTAGTCAAAGTCATGGTCAACAAAACCTCTATTAACAACTGATCTTATTAGTTCTATGCAAAGAACTTTATGGCATTGCTTACTTCTTCAGAATGCCAAATTCTGGAGGGATCAGGTAGGGAGAAAAATATACAACGTGAAGGAGAATCCTTATCCTTCTAATATTCACTAAAATTGCATTTCCATACTTTACATTTTCTTTTGTTCACTGTCCTACATGTGAGGGTTTTCTTTGCGGGGGGGCAGGGGGGGCATTAGCTGGCTCATTTATTAATTTATTTTGCTTTCATTTTTTTCCCCCACTAAAAATTTTTGTTTTTCGATTACAGTTGTCCCACTTTTTTTCCCATTGCTTCCCTGCACCCTGCCCACCCCTTCTCCCACAGTCAGTCCCCACCCAGTTGTCCATGTCCATGGATCAATTATACATGTTCTTTGACTACACCCTTCCCCTTCTTACCCCCTTCTCTCCCTCCCGCCTCCCCCCTTGTTACTGTTAGTCTACTCCTTGTTTACATACCTCTGGTTCAATTTTGCACATCTGTTTGTGTTGTTCAGTAGTCTCCTGTAATAGGTGATAGCTTAAGGTATTTTTCTTTCGTTGCCTGGCTTATTTCACTAAGCATAATTCTCTCTAGTTTCATCCATGTTGTTACAAATGGTAGAAGTTCCTTCTTTCTTTCTGCTACATAGTACTCCATTGTGTAAATGTACCACAGTTTTATGATCCACTCATCTACAGATGGGCACTTAGGCTGTTTCCAGCACTTGGCTATTGTAAATAGAACTGCTATGAACATAGAGATGCATAGGTTCTTTTGAATTGGTGTTTCAGGATTCTTCAGATATAATCCTAGCAATGGAATTGCTGGTTCAAAAGGCAGTTCCATTTTTAGTTTTTTGAGGAAATTCCATTCTGTTTTCCACAGTGGCTGCACCAGTCTGCATTCCCACCAGCAATGCACCAGGGTTCCCTTTTCTCCGCATCCTCTCCAGCACAAGTTGTTTGTTGATTTGTTGATGACGGCCATTCTGACTGCTGTGAGGTGGTATCTCATTGTGGTTTTTATTTGCATCTCTCTAATGGCTAGTGATGTTGAGCATTCTTTCATATGTCTATGGACCCTCTGTATGTCCTTTTGGAGAAGTGTTTGTTCAGGTTCTTTGCCCATTTTTTAATTGGGTTGTCTGTCTTCTTGGTGTTGAGTCATATAAGTTCTTTATGTATTTTGGAGATCAATTCCTTGTCCAAGGTATCATTGGCAAATATATTTTCCCATATGGTTGGTTCCCTTTCCATCTTGCTGATGTTTTCTTTTGCTGAGCAGAAACTCCTTAGTTTGATGTAGTTCCATTTGTTTATTCTTTCCTTTATTTCCCTTGCCTTAGGAGATATATCAGTGAAAATGTTGCTACGCGGGATATCTGAAATTTTCCTACCTATGCTTTCCTCTAGGACTTTTATGGTGTCACGGCTTACATTTAAGTCTTTGATCCATTTTGAGTTTATTGTGGTGTATGGCATAAGTTGGTGGTCTAGTTTCATTTTTTTTGCATGTCCCTGTCCAGTTCTCCCAACACCATTTGTTGAAGAGGCTCTTTTCACTCCATTTGATGTTCCTTCCCCCTTTGTCAAATATTAGTTGACCATATAGACCTGGGTTTATATCTAGGCTCTCTATTTATTCTGTTCCATTGATTTATATATCTTTTCTTATGCCAGTACCAGCTGTTTTGATTACCGTGGCCTTGTAGTATAGTTTGATGTTTAGTATTGTGATTCCTCCTACTGAGTTCTGCTTCCTCAAGATTGCTGTGGCTATTTGGGGTCTTTTTTGGTTCCATATATATTTTTGAAGTTTTTGTTCTAGGTCTGTGAAATATGTCATTGGTATTTTAATAGGGATTGCATTGAATCTATAAATTGCTTTGGGTAGTATGGATATTTTAATGATGTTGAGTATGTATTTCTTTTACATATAACCAAAATAAATAATGCAGACAATGAGTATGATAGGAACTGAGTCTGGGAAGACTAGAAAAGTGCCCCGTGGAGGAGCGGGAATGGACACGACATAGAAGGGGGAGGGCCTGGGCGCTGAGGGAACACACCCAGTAGGGGGAAAGGCAAGAGCAGGGCCCCATATTAGGAAGAGGCAAGAGGACCTGGGGTGAGCAAGAAGAAATTTCCTATCAAATGCAACGATGTAGAAGAAGTGGGTTAGACACGTTCATAGCCATCCTTCTCTCCTGTGTCTACATATGGAAAGTTCTATTCCTAGAGTGAATGACTTTTCCAGTTAGTGTGAAGGGAATGTGAAAAGCAGGCACATTTCTCCTCCCTATTTTATCATTTAATTTCTGTATCCTCTGTGCATATGTAAACACAAATAAATTTACACATTCTAATAAGGCATTACATTTATTATTCTGTAGGAAGTGTTGCCAGGAAACCAGTTGTCAAGCAAAGCTATATTTTGAAGAGTGGGAGGTGTACAATTATCTTTAAATACTTTCCCAGGGTAGTAATTACCCCCACCCCACCCCAGCTCAAATCCACGTGACTCTCCTAAGTGGCTGTGCACAGGAACAGCATGACATAGGAGTCCTACCCTGTCTATGACAGCCTCTCCTTCAGGGGTTTGAGCAGAGCTGTTCCAGACCCATGGGACAGAGGTCTAACCATGTCACACCCTGCAGCCACTATCTTAAATTTGGGGAAGGAGGAGCTTAGTCTAAGTTTTTGGCATTAAACTGACTCCAAATCAGTTCCTACATACTGTGAAAAAAAGCAAACTTGATTCCTTTGGACTCTGAATGACAAGTATCAGTGATTTCTGTAATGTGACATTATCTATTTAAAACATTTTTTGAAACTACAATGGAAGCTACTTAACTTCAGATATGAGTTTGTCCTGAAAATTCATTTTTCAGGATAAAAAAAAATTGTGTTACCCAATCTCCATACAATGTTAGTAACCACAATAATAGGAAAGGAGCAGAGTCCTGCCCTGGCAAGATAAGACTCCTTAGTACCCAGGTCTGGCCACCTGCAGAAGTTGCTGTTCACCAAGGACCAGCCACCTGGGTGGGACTCTTGTCCCCTCCCACTACCCATCCCTCTACCCTCTTGTATCCTCGTTCTTACCCAGGATTCTGTGTGGAGGAGGTAAGCCTCCCTAAGTGCATTGGAAATGCTAATTTTCTGACCGAGGCATTTCTTCTCTGTGTAGTGACTTTCCCCCAGGTAGCAGGTAGATGTCCCGTACAAATGTTTGGCGCTCACTGGAGAGGGCATTCCAACACTCACAGTGATACTGGTGTCAGACCAGAATGCTACCCAATTAACCTTCCCTATGCTGCAAGCCAACAACGAAGCTCTCCCTGCGGTTCCGAGGAAACCACACCTTCATAGATGTACTCCTCACTTCTCTAACCTCTTTATAGATTTTAACTAAGGCTTGGCAACAGGATTTTCCATGGGTAGTAGGTAGGAATACAGATGAAGTCAAGCTATCCCATAAAGCAATCTGGGATGGGGGGAGGGCTCCATAAACAGCAGAGGTCTGCCTGCCTGGAGACTGAGAATACAGATCCAGGAATACAGATGTTCATGAACAATTGTTCCAAGACTCTGCTTTGTGCCCTCCCACCTCACACCTTCTTTATTATCCGGCCCTTCTTTACGTCTCCCCATCTTCAACTGCCTCGTGGGTCTCTCCACAAAGGACCTGCTAGCATCTCAGGTATATTTCCTGAGCTGAGCGCCCCACTTTCTCAGAGCAACCTCCTCGCCCAGAGCACTGCTTCTACACCGACACTGGTTAGTCAGGACACCTTCCAAATCATCCCAGCGAGAAAGCTGGACCATCCCTTCCACGCCTTTCTCTCTTACCCTACACATCCAAAGGCCTATTGATTTTGCCTCCAAAATTGGTGCCAACTTGGTGTCCTTTTTTCCATGCGTGAGACTACTACCTTCATCCTCTTAAACATGGATGGCTGACAGAGCACTCCTCATCCTGTTCCCCATCTAGAAGTTGACAGAGTGGGTGTTTTTGTTGGTGGTCTGGTTTTCTAAAATCACGTCTCATCATGTCATTCATTCTCCCCAACGAAGTCCTCTGCATGGCCCCTCATCACCCTCCCAAGCACGACTCTAGCATCCCCACCCTTCTCTCCTCTGCATGGTGTGGGCACTTATTAAATGTTTTGAAAACAGAGTTACCAAATATGGCTATATATTTTCTCTGCGTCATGAGGATGATATTAGGGATAAGCTTTAAACCCCTCCACCATAGAATTATAAAATGTGTCTGTTTTCTTGGGATCATCTAGCTTGATGGTTCTCAGCCATAATTGCACATGAGAATCATCTGCAGGACTTTAAAAAAATACCAGTGGTTTTTTTGTTTGTTTGTTTGTTTGTTTTTGCTATTTAAAAAGTACTCAGCCCCAGAAAAATCTAATTTAATTGGTTTGGTCTCAGGCAGAGGTGGATTTAACGCCGGGCACACCAGGCGCGCACCCTGGGCTCTGACATCTGAAGGGCCCCGCAAAACCCCAACTTTATGCTTTTTTCTAATGACACCAAGTTTGGTTTCGTTTCTACACTGCATAAAATATGGTTAACATGTATTTTTATTTTCCCTGTCTCTCTCTTTTTTTTAAGGGGCCCAATATTTTTTTTCTGGGGCTTCAACCGAACTTAATCCGCCTCCGGGCTTGGGACCTGGTTTTAGGTGGGGTTTCTTGATAATTCCCAGGTAATTCTATGTGCAACCAGGTTTGAGAATCAGTGACAACAGTTCCTAATCAAGAAACCATGGGAACATTATATGGTCCATGGCTGAGCTTCAAGGGGGTCATGAGCTGCATGAACTTGTATGTAGAGGTGTGCATATGTGTGGATGCCCTCATGTTTCTGAACAGAAGATCTAAACATTCATCAGACTCTCAGCAGATTCTGTATCCCCAAAAAGCAAAGAACCTCTGATCCAGACTCAGCCCTGACACTTTACAGATGAGGCAGCATAAAGTAAGGGCGAGAGATGGGGGGCTGGAGGAAGACCAAGGGGCCACTGCCACTGTGTGATATTGGCCCAGGGACTTAACCTCTATGGCTCTTTGTTTGCTCCTCCTCAAAATCAGGACAATGCCTACTTTGCAGAGTTATTTAAAGAATTAGGGAGAAGGCATGAGAAGTGCCTAATATGGCACCAAGTATACATGAGGTTTTGTTCATGGCAACACATTACTAGTCCTAATACTACCACCACTAATAATAATACTCCTAGTATTTGCAGTACTATTTCTAATAATGCTGTTATTGTAAAATATTTTCCATTTTTGACCACCTTCAGCTTTATGCTGGACACATTATATATGGTCCATCAATTCCCCCAACAACTGTGTGAGGTCGGCCCTATTCCCATTTCACAGATGAGAGAACCAAAGCTTAGGAAGGAACAGTGACAAACCCAAGGCCACAGAGCTAAGTGGCAGCACCCAGCTAACTTGAAAGCGTATCCCCTCGGCACCAGGTTGTGCTGCTTTAGGCAGTTATGAAGTGAAAGAAAGCCACAGTGGTGCCGTTCGGACTGCAAGAAATCTGAATTTCATAGCCACCTCCCCCCCATCCTTCTCTCCTTGCCTGCCCCTTTCCAGTCGCTACTGGCGTCGGTGGAACCGGTTCTGCAGAAGAAAGTGTCGTGCCGCAGTCAAGTCCAATGTCTTCTACTGGCTCGTGATCTTCCTGGTGTTCCTCAACACGCTTACCATAGCCTCGGAACATTACAACCAGCCCCACTGGCTCACAGAGGTCCAAGGTGAGAGGCAGCCCCTGCGCTATCCCAGTATACTCTGGCTACCGCAGCCCTGAATCCCAGGGAGGGGACCGCACAGGCAGAAGGTAGATGGGAAAGCAGCCAGTGGCCACAGCTCTTTGGCAGGTGCCATGCCAGGGCCGCCAAGGGCCCGGCAGCTTGCAAGCCCCACAATAAAATGCACAACCTCGTTATAAACAGGCGTGGCTCACCTGATGGGTCCACACCGTCTGCCTGCCCCAACAGTCATTGTTGGGTCCAGGTGACAAGGACACATGCTGCACCTTGTCTGGCTATCACAGACCCTCGTCTGCCAACTTCCCAGAATGGATTTATGACACTTCAGTCTTTATTCTTGCCTCCAGGTATATGTGGAAGTAAGTCCAGGTGGGCTTGCAGGACATGTGAGGACAAGGTGAGCAGAAGGCAGGGGAAAGGACAGCAGTGGCCTAAGGGCAGGGAGCCATCCTCCATGGGTAGGTAGTGTCCACGCCCTTCCCTGGAGCCCTAGGAGAGGGCTCATTAGCCAGTGCCTCAGCACCACTCCCAGGGAGTCAGGCAGACCCAGGGGCTGCCTGCCAGCCTCGGATGGCCTGGCTTCACCTCTTGGCTTATTGGTTTGGATGGACTACTCATCTGTCTGAACCTCGCTTCTTAGATCTGAAAAATGGGCCTGATGACAGTAATACCTACCCCACAGAGCTGCTGTGAGGAGTAAAGAAAATAAGCATGCAAAGCCTTTTAGTAGATACAGTAGTCACCCCTTATTCTCACTTCAACTTTCCAAAGTTTCCGTTACCTGTGATCAATCACGGTCTGAAAATATTAAATGGAAAATTCCAGAAATAAATGATTCATAAGTTTTAAACTGGCACACTGTTCTGAGTATTATGGTGAAATCTTGCCCGGTTAGGGTTTGTGGCATAGGGAACAACTACATACAGGGTTCAATGTTCTCCATGGTTTCAGGCATCCACTGGGGGGGCTTGGAATGGATCTCCTGTGGATAAGGTGGGGACTACTATATCACTAAATATTGACTGTGTTTATAACTAGATATCTTTTGTTGTGGATGTCTCCCTACTTGTTCTGTTTTGGCAGCAGTGAATGGGAGAGGTGTCCTGGCCGGGAAGGGAGAGTTTGCTTGCTTGTTTGTTTTCCCAGTGGTGATAACCACTGTGTTTTCTTTCTCCTCCTCCCCATTTTCCCTCTTCTCACACCTGTTTGGATGGCACCCCACTCCTGAATCTGCTAGACACGGCCAACAAGGCCCTCCTGGCCCTTTTCACCGCAGAGATGCTGCTGAAGATGTACAGCCTGGGCCTGCAGGCCTACTTTGTGTCCCTCTTCAACCGCTTCGACTGCTTCATTGTGTGTGGGGGCATCCTGGAGACCATCCTGGTGGAGACCAAGGTCATGTCTCCCTTGGGCATCTCTGTGCTCAGATGTGTTCGGCTTCTGAGGATATTTAAAATCACCAGGTATTTCCCTTCAGACACGGGACTCGGGGAGAAGTTCTTGCCAAAGGTGGGGAGGCAGAAAGGCCTGGGTGGGGGAGCAGCTGCTATTTCTAGATGGGTCTGTCCTGGGCTCACATACAATGAGGACAGCTTTAATTCATTTAGATGGCTTATCAGTTAGAAATCCCTTTGACTGCTCATACCAGAGACTCAACTCAGTGGTGTGAGCAAATTAGGGACTTGTTCAGTCACGTGAAGGAAGGCCAGAGGTGGGCAGCCCAGGTGGCTTCCAGAGGCATCAGGACTCAGCCTCCTGTTCTTTGTTTTGGCAGCCTTAGGCATGCCTTCCACCCCAGGGTCACAAGGTGGCCCCTGGAGATTGAGCTGTTGTGTTCAAATTTGAGGCAAGAAGCAGGGGCGTGGGAGGGGTGCATGAAGGGGACACCCATCCCACTGAGTCAGCTCCTTCCAGTGCTCTCCCAGAAATCTCACCAAAAGCTCTGTTCTCACGGCTATCCAGTAGGGAAAGAGACTGAAACATGGTCTGGAGCTGGGCGTGTGATGCCGCAGGTGCAGTCAAGATTCCTTAGCTGAAGAAGGGTGATGGATATTGTTGCACAGGTGGCTTTCATTCCTCCTTCCACACATTCACCCCTCTCCATCTGTCGGTCCATCTGCCCACCCGAAGACTGTAGTCTTCCTAACTCTCCAGGTCAAGCTGTGATTCTCATGTAGAGGACAGGCAGGGGCCAGGAACGGGCAGTGGGAGGCATGCTCTCAGACAAGAATTTTCAGCTGTGTTTTTACTCACTTGGGATGATGAAATCCATTTACTGAATCATAACCATCATTTTTAAACAGCACTATTGATATGCAATTCACATACTAATAAATCTGCCCTTTTGAAGTGTACAATTTATTTTTATATGTATTCAGAGTTTTGCAACCATCACCACAATCTAGTTTTAGACCATTTTCATCACCCCAGAAAGGGGTCCCCATACCCACTCCTCATTCCAGTAGCGACTACTATAGATTTGCCTATTCCGGACCATTAATCTATATGAAATCAAACAGTGCCTGGTGTTTGTGTCTGGCTTCTTTCACTTGGCATAATGGTTTCAAGTTTCCCCCACTTTGTAGCAGGGGTCAATACTCCATTCCTTTCTATAGCTGAATAACATTCCATTGAGTGGATATATATCCCATTTTTTTAATTCATTCCTCAATTGGTGGACATTTGGTTTATATCTACCTTTTGGACACTATAAATAATGCAGCTATGAATAACCAATGTTCAAGTTTTTGTATGGATGTATCTTTTCACTTCTCTTGGATATATACTTAGCAGTATAATTTCCAGGTTATTTAATAACCCTATGTTTAAGATTTTAACTCTTTTTCAGAGACTAGGCCATTTTACATTCCCTTTAGCTGTATAAAGTTTCCAGTTTCTCCACAGTCCTGTTTTTCACGAAAGAATGAAATAGAATAAGAAAACATTAGAAGGCCTCACATGAATGTATGCATTGTTTCATAAAAATCTTTGAGGTAGATATCCATCTAAGTTGCAGTATAATATATATTTCTCATTGTGGCTGTGGTCAGCCTTAGAGGGACATGTCAGAAAGATCTGAAAGGGAGAGGAGTCACACTATGCTCCCCAGAGGTACAGGCCTCTTCTCCTACAGAATCTTTGCTTTGTAGCCTGACTGGTAACAGGAACGCTGAGACCACCATTTGGATTGGGTTGGAAGAAGGGTCTGGGGTGGGTGTCTTCCACTCAGGGCCATGGAGTTAAGCAGACCCTGCTCAGAGTGTTCGGAATGGGACGGAGTCGTTGGGGGCCTGTCAAGCACAAGCACCGTGAGGTATTACTGTTCTCTGCACAGTGTTCTCGGCAACCACCCCACACACATTTGTTCCTGTGGTGTTGTCAAGGGTCAGGTAGGAAAAGGCATTCGAAGTGTTCACTTCAGTGCCAGGCACAGGAGACACTCAACAACCAGAGCATTTATTATTACTCTAATTATATTTGTTGTTATTAGGGGAAGGAAGGAGGAGAAAAAAGCTCATGGTGGTCTCCATACACACACTCCTTTCCTTTAGTCACCATGTAATACTCTGTAGTAAGCCTTGCTGTGGGAATTGGGGGCAGGAGAGCACCCCTGGAGAAGGTTTACTACCAGACGATGGACTCAAAGTATGTGCAAAATTTAAATCCACAGGTGTAACACCCTGAACAACCACCACCACCCCTCAAAAGAGCTCTTTATGAACATCCTGAATATCTTGGCATTACAGACAATTCTTGGTTTAAAATAAAAGTAGTAGGAACGTAATAACAATCATGGTTAACAGGCATCCGTGCTGACTCTGTGCTGGGTAGTGTGGTTGAACTCTCATGTGCACTTGCTCCATTAACCCTCACAACTACCTGTAAAAGAGGGTGAGGACAGAGGACTTTGTCATTATTCCCATCTTGCAGTTGAGGAAAGTGTGACTTAGAGAGTTCCGTCGCTTGCACAAGGCCACACAAACTGCTCAGGGGCAAAGCTGGGATTAAAAGGCGAGTCTGTCTGCCCGGCTCCAGGTTCTGTGCAGAGTTGATGGCTAAACTGTATTGTTGTCTGTGTCCCTGAGACAGGACTTAAGGGATAGTTAGCATACTGCTTGTTGTTAGATTACTGCTCATTCTGCTTTCTCCTCCTGGGGTCTGGTGATAGCTGTTTTTAATTTAGAGTTTCTAATGCCTCTTAAATAATTCTCAAAAGTCCATGTGTTTGGGGATTTTTTGTTTGTTTGTTTTTCAAATTCCTATAGAAAAGAATTTCTGCTCCTAGATATTGTCATAGCATCTTTTTTTTTTTTTTTTTTTTTTTATTAAAATTAGGTAACTTTTAATTTTCATCAGAAGCTGAATTGAACAATATCTTGAATTTTCCTTACTGGGCAGGGAAAGAAATGTATCATATGAATGCAGTGGGTGCTAAAGTCACATGAGTTTTTGGTCTGTCATAGCATCTTGAAGAGATTTAACATTCATTCTATTTTTAATCAACAATTTATTTCTCTTCTGAAACTATTGCCAAGAAATTATTTTTTTAATCTATCTTTATCAGAGAGCCTCCCATAGTCCCTCCATGAGAAATATTATTGTTATTTTCAGATCTCTATAAGCTCTATAAACAGAATAATTTCATTATCTAATTGGAAGCACTTTGGCAAAGGCTATCATCTTCATGTTTTCCAGTCTCCAAACCCTCTGGGGGCTTTTGAAAAACAACAAAAAGACTAACTATGCAGGGGAATCCCATGCTCCCTCTGAACCTTGTCTCTAATACACCCCAGAGACCAAGAAAATGCCTGAAGTATAGATGGGGGCGGGCACTGGGGTCCCTTGAGATGAGTCATCCAAGATGGTCCTGCCATGAAACAAGTGTATTTCTCCTTCTTCTCTTAACATCTCTCAGAGAATGCTTTGCAATGTCTCACCACTGCTTTTCACAGTGTATTCTTAACCAGTGATTGTGATTCTTCAACTTAGTTGAACTCATTAGGAGATCTCATTATGGACCCCACTTCTGGGGATTTTGACCAGCAACTGGAGAGTTCTGTGCTGGGTGGGAGTCCAGTGACCTCACTCTGAGAAACACCAGCCTAATTTTCTGCTGCTGTCCTTTGTCCACATTTTTGCCTAAAAAAGATGAACCTTTCTATATCATTGGAAACCTTGATTTTTATACCTCCACTCTCTTCTCTATACTGAATCCCTAACCATGTTAAGATTATACTTTTGATGATTCTTGACTGAGAAAACACATGATAAAGAACTACTATGAATTCAGCAGTTTTTAAATTAATGTGAATTTTATTAATTCCTACACACCTGTATATATATGAAGGGTGATAGCGTCAAGTCAAGAGAAGCTATTAATTTAGAGTGCTGTAAAGCTTGGTGTGTACATGGATTCATGGATCCCATCCTGTGATTCCAAGCTGTCCTTCCTGCAGCCAGGCCTTTGGTCTGAGAGTTAAGAATACTGATCCCGACCAGTGGGTCCCAGCCATGATGTCGTGACACGTCAGTATGTCCAGAGCAGGTGAATAGTCTATAGCCAATAATTTGCTATGAGGTAAAATATTAGAATTTGTTGTTTCCCTTTTTAAAAAATAAACACAAATAAATTCAATATTGTTCTTTTAACACCCTTTCTCCTGGTCACTTGCCTTCCCAAATGCTTTTGTGACTGGACAAGAACAGGGTGGACTTACAACTTTACAACTCACCCATGCTGCCTGAAGAGTCTGGTATATGATGAATATGAATGTGACATATGAAGAAAAGGAATTTTTAGCAAGCTTACATTTTTTGTGTGTTTTGTGAAAATCTGAGGAGGCCTTAGGAATTATACTGTGCATATGAGATCATCATCCTATGGGTTTCATTAAAAAACAAAAACAAAAAAACAAGACTAGGAACCCTGTACTAGACTAGAAGTCAATTGATCACTGTGTATTAATAGTACAATTAGTGAGAAATTCCAGAATAGGAAAGAACAGGGAAGGCAAGATTCCAACCTCAGTGAGAACAGAGAGGGATGCACGTGACCCAGATCTTTGTTGTCTTTGGGTAAATTACCTGTGGCAGTGGGCCTTCAGCCATCTCTTGGATTGGGTTCTTTCTCTTGCTTTGATGGAGCTCTAAATGTTGCTGAGTTTTGATGCCTCATCTGTCTACTCTTTGTCAGCCCCGTCTGACATAGGGGGAGGAAGAAGAGATTAGGTTAGATTAAATCTAGACATGATTCCAATTTACTCATTATACCTCCTTTTTATTATACAATTGGTTTTTAAGTGCACCACAATCCCTTTAGCCACCTCTGCCATTTCCCTCTTAAACCTTAAACTCCCTTCCTTTCTCTTACTGCTTTTCCCCAACAGTTCCCTTCCCTGGCCCTGAAATGGGAAGTTGGGCTGACTCAGCATAGACTTACTGGCGAATGGTGACCACCTTCACAGATCTTCCAGGTTCTAAATGTCTGCATTGCCCTGGCAGCATGAGGCTGAGGGCATCAGGTCTATCCCCCTACTGCCCCACCTTGTCCACCACCTCTAGCCCACTCTTCTCAGAGCTCACGGAGGCTCAGAGCTTGTGAAGGGCTGTTATTAAAGAAGTGACTCAGATGTCTGCCCAGTTCCCAGGCCAGGGTCTATGGAGGAGGTAGCTCTGACTCAAGGGCTTGTACACTGGCTGTCTCCATGAAGGGTAGTCCTTTTCTGAGATGGTGACTGGTAAGAGGCATAGGTGAGGAAGACATGAGTGTACTCCCTCTGTAACCCTGACACATGTGGTACAGGGACTGTGTCTGGTGGACACTGAGTAGCTAGAATACCCTCCTGTGGCAATCCCAAGATCAAAACCAGACTGCCTTGCCAGCTTGACCAGGTCACATTCCTCCATGTAGGTTCTGTTCTCAATGTGACCAAGGCCTCTAATGCAAACAGGGAAGGAAGACCTTTGAATTTGTTACCCAAGGCGGGGTTTGACTCTAAAGTGAAACCCATAAAATGTGCCTCCCCTCATAGTGAAGGGTCAAGGCGAGGTACCAGCCAGAACTACTTTTATAGATTTGGCCCCAAGCCCCAGGCTATCCTAGACCCTGACCACGATAGTCTAGAATTCTCAGTTTTGGCTCATCCTTGCCCAGCATGGGTCCAGGTCAGCCTCCTATCATACCTCCAGGCTCTATTGTGTCTGATGGGACCAGAGCCCAACTTTACTGTGGCTGGTGTGAGGAGAGGTAAGGGCAAGGCTGGCTTCTTGCTGATGAACCTGTCTGCTCCCCCAGGTTACTTCACATGACCGCATTCTCCCTCCTTCACCTCCTTCCCACACCTACTCTTGGGAATGTTGGATAGAAGCCCATACCACACAGATTCACTGCATGATATTTGCTTTATAAACACTCTACCAACAATAGATCACTGCCACCAACACGAAGAAGGTTTTTGTTTTTTTACCTCTCCTCTTGGCACAAGAACAGTTGAGAAGGTATAAATTTAGTTATGACCCTGTCTAGAACAGAGGGGAAGTAGGGTGGAGCATTTACAAAGCACCCAAAGCTATTGGTGCTGTTAACTCTAAAGATCTTTGCTTTATAGCAACCGCAAAGCTCTGCTGTCTACCTAGAACAAAAAGGTCCTGTCCTTGACCTATTTCAATGAAAAGTTCACAAGATGAAATTTCCAGTTCAAGCAAAGCTCAGGCCACTTTCTACGGTTGAATAGAAGGGAGAATTCCCATAGGATTCAAATCAGGGACAGACTTGGAGCAAGAGAGTGACAGAGGTACCCCTGAACAGATGGTGGCAACTGAAGGCCAGGGAGGCAGAGGGGAAGGCAACAGAGTGAAGCTGAGGTCAGCAAGTGAGAGAATTCGGGTAAAGAAATTGGTCAGGGTAGAAGTCCTGACGTGCACCCTACATTGAGACCCAGTGAGATGGGTCTGATGGGGAACAGGAGTGGCTGAAGGTGCACTTTGGAGAGAATTCAGAGCCACAGGAGGACTGAGAGGAAAAGTTGATCCCAAGGACAACTGTGCAGGTGGAGTGTCTGAGGATGGCGGGGTGGCTTACACTTCCAGGGCTGTGAGTCCCCAAATTCTGGGTGTGCACATATGTGTGCATTGTTCTGAAGAGAGGATGCTTAATTATCCTCGGTTCCTCTACAAGGTCTGAGACATGAAATACTTTGTTTTGCAGCTGCTCACTTTTCTCCAAAGCGCCTTCCTTTGTGGTGTGTGAGTGTATGTGCTGCATAGTTTTAATCAATTAGGGTAAAAGCCTCCGTTGATTGCCAATATGCCATTAACCTCTCTAGTTTACCACCAGCTAATGCATCTAAAAGGAAAGTGACTGAAACCTGAGGCATCGTCAGACCTTCAGGCCATAGCTGTAATAGCCATCAAGAATCAGATGGCAGTTAAGGAGTTGAGTGTCTGAGGAGCTGCAGGGCTGCCTGCCCATTGTCTAAATGATGTTTCATGTCACCCTGCCCAGAGGCTGCCACCTGGCCCCTTCAAACCTCACCAACATTAATGATAATGAGGCCCCCCACTATACCCTCTGTCAGCTGAGGCATGCCTGCCCCAAACCCAGCTCTTCTCAGCCCTGTGAGTGTCCTTGGTCACAACGCTACTTTAGCAATCCCTTTGTCTCAGTCTTTAGGGGACTACCCGAAACCTCTTCGACCATGTGCACATGAGGGACGGGCAGCCTTCTATTCAACAAGCTGGGCACCCTCATGATTCCAGGCACCTGACGCCAGCTCTGCTCTTTTAATCCTGCTCAAAGGAACCAAAGTGCAGGTGCAGACCAGCCACAGGCAGACCCCTACCCCGCCCCTGTGGAATGGGAAGCATCAGGGGTTTGAAAGCAAACAGCATGAACAACCACGATCTCCATTTGTCTTAACTGCATCTCACCTGTGTGACTGCTTCACGGTGCAGCATCTGTTCAGCCAGGTGTTTTTCATGAGTCCGGGTACCTGGCTGCAGTTTCTCTTGAACAAAAGCTGCCTCATGCCTGAAGCCTGTGGCCTTTGGTTTGGACGCAGGTTCACAGTGCTCTTCTGGAAATCCTAACCAAAGGGTCTCAAAGCCATAGCAGCCCTATTTTCTGTAGGACAAGTTGACACATAATAGTTTTTTCTTTATTTCTTTTTTTTATATTGAGGTATAATGGCCATATAATCTTATATTAGTTTCAGGTGCACAACAGAATGATTTGACATTTGTATATACAGTAGTCCCTCTTATCCTTGGTTTCTTTGTTTCAATGGCCTGAGGTCAACCACAGTCTGAAAATATTAAATGGAAAGTTCCAGAAATAAACAATTCATAAGTTTTAAATTGCACACTGTTCTGAGGAGAGGGATGAAATCTCATGTGGTCCCGCTCTGTCCCACCCATGATGTGAAGCATCCCTTAGTCCAGTGCTGTAGGCACTGCCCGCCCATTGGTCACTTAGCTGTCTCGGTTCCCGGACCGATTGTTATGCTGTCACAGTGTTTGTGTTCAAGGAGCCCTGATTTTACTTAATGATGTCCCCAAAGTGCAAGAGTAGCGATGCTGGCATTCGGATACGCCAACAAGAAGCCACAAAGTGTGCTTATGGTAGGGAAAATCGCAGCGTGTACAGGGTTCAGTGCTGTCTGTGGTTTCAGGCATCCCCCGGGGGTCTTGGACTATAACCCCACATATATAGCAGGACTGCTATGTTATGAAATGGTCACCACAGTAAGTCTAGTTAACATCCATCACCACACACAGTTACAGAAAATTTTTTTGTGCTAGAGGATTTCTAAGATTTAACTCTCTTAGCAACTTCTAAATATGCAATACAGAATTATTAACTATAGTCACCATGCTGTAGGTTGCATATCTGTAACCAATTTATTTTTCAACTGGAAACTTGTACCTTTTGACCCCCTTCACCCATTCCGCCCACCCCCCACCCCCGCCTCTGGCAACCACCAGTCTCTTCTCTTGCTACCTAACGGTTTGATATGTGGTCTGGCAATAAAACCCTCAGGAAGCTCAGAAACACGGGGGAGGCACAAACAGCCACTCCTCGCAGTTAGATAAAGTATGTGCATGCTAGAGGCCCTGAAAGTACCCCACCCTGTTCCCACCACACACACCGCATCCCCTTGCCTTTCTATCCTTAATCTACATGTCGAAACACTCCTTTCGGATACAGCTGGAAATTTTCATCATAAATATGCCCTAAAGTTACAGGTTTCTAAACACTCGTTGACTGACGGGTGTCGGGGTGGTTGTGTGAGAATCACTTGAGGCCCAGCGCCAGAGATTAGGCCTGGGAATCAGTATTTATAAAAAAGTGATCACTGTTCTCAGCAATTTCTTCTCCAGCACGTTTAGGAACGCTGCTTTAGCTGTAAATGGGAAGGGTGCTCCAGCCCCAGAAGGTCTCTCACTTCTTGTTTTAAACAGAATAATTTCTACAACCTCTAGCCTACTAGGGCCCCAGGCAGCCCATCACACAGGCTCAGTTACACAGAATTTATTTGGGGACAGAGATGGAGAGGATGGAAGAAAACCTTTCTGGTCTGCAGCCACTTTGGGTGAGACAAGAGTGAAAAACCCTCAAGAGCGTTTGTAGAACAGCTACAACTGAGTGTGGATGAATACTCTGCAAACAGAGGGAGGATGACTGGCTCAACTTGGAAGGAGAAAGGAGCGTGAAAGGCTCCAGGTTGGGAAGGAGTCCATGTTTATGTCCCAACTGTCGGCCTGTGTGCTTCTGTCACTCACAGTGGAGTGGTCTCTGGAGAGGAGTGGGGGCTGGGGGCAGCCCTGAGACGGTACTGGGATGGTTCGTGAGTCACTCTCTTAAGTCGAGAAGCACTTCACTGCATATGTGGAAATGAGCCAAGAGTGTCTTAAGTGGAGGAAGTCCAGGTCGTGACCTGGAAGTCAGAGAGCCGCGAGGAGCTGGGGGACGTGAAATTTCCCTGTTCTTGCGCTCGCTGCAGTCCAAGGCTGCGTCCCTTTTGCTGCGGGCATTTCCTTCCCCAGAACTGATTCTTGGACAGGTACCCACGCCTCATCCATCAGCCACGAGTGGGACCCCACCCCTTTTCCAAGAGAAAGGGGTGTTCCCGAAGCTTTCATGAAGGCTCTCAATATTTATTTACAGTGGAGCGAAGGTTGGCGATGCTGCGAAGCCCCACCCACAGCCCATCTGCCCAGACTGTCTCTGTGGGTCAAAGAGGGTTTCCCGAACATGCCTCCTTATCAGAATCCTCTGAGATGCTTGTTAAAAATACAGGTGTCTGGGCCTCAAATTACAGCTATTGAATTAGGATCTTCAGAAGAGAGGCTTTAAAAAAAAAAAAATCGTCGCATGGGGTAGATTTGGGAAACTTTGCTAAGTGATGCACCCTCTAGTACCCATGGGGGACCCAGCTCATGCCTCTGCTAGAGAGCGCTGCCTGAGCGAGGCTGAGGGCAGCTTTCCTGGGGAAAAGAAACAAGTGTTTTTTCTGTCTAAAACCCAATAGTGGTAACAATACTGACTAACCTTTCTCAGCTGTACGCCAGACACTATACCGGGGGCTTTTTATTTTTTATTATCTCATGTAATCCTCCCAATAACTTAATGAAGCCTGTTTTTTCAGATGGGGAAGCAGAAAGAAGGAAAGTTAAGTGGCTTGTCCAAAGGCACACACAACTAGCATCAGGCAGAGCTACGTCAGAGCTCAGCCTTCTGGCTCCTAGCTCTGTCTCTTCTTCTTTACGCCTTGTTGATCCTGGGACCTTGAATCAACTGGCTGCATATTCCAGTTGACAACTGATCAGCCCATTTCAAGCCACCACCAGCACTGCCCCAAAGAAAGGGAAAGAGGGGAGGGAGCTGAAATTTACCTTAAACTCTCTAGCGGGTGTGTGGGTGAGGAATGGAGTTAAGGAAAGCACAGGAAAAGGACGCTGATCCCTCATTTGGTCCTCAGGTACTGGAACTCCTTAAGCAACCTCGTGGCATCCTTGCTGAACTCAGTGCGCTCCATCGCCTCCCTCCTGCTCCTCCTCTTCCTCTTCATTATCATCTTCTCCCTCCTGGGGATGCAGCTCTTTGGAGGAAAGTTCAA
This sequence comes from Furipterus horrens, assembly GCF_987537825.1. NCBI lineage: Eukaryota > Metazoa > Chordata > Mammalia > Chiroptera > Furipteridae > Furipterus > Furipterus horrens. Next base: position 94,996,128 of record NW_028327174.1, on the reverse strand, counting down.
CTTTGATGAGATGCAGACCCGAAGGAGCACATTTGATAACTTTCCCCAGTCCCTCCTCACTGTGTTTCAGGTATGGACTCTCCTCTGCTGGGATTTCAAGTTGGGAGGGTGATTGAGTGGGGGGGGGGGGGGGGGGCGGGGAGCAGGAAGGAGGAGCCTTGACAGGGTGGGCGGAGGCTTCCCCCTTGCACTGGGCAGCCAAAGTCAGCTAGATCAGTTCTGCAGGGTCCACATGCAGGAGAACCTTGAGCTCTTTCTATAGTTTCCCCTACCCACAGTCCCCCAGCCATTTCACTGCTGGGTGGGCCATTGAAAAAAAGTTCTAATCAAGAGCTTTGAAAACTCTCTCTTGGCCATGGGACCGTTTATTTGAATAAATTCAACATAGAAGCCCAAAATGCGGACAAATCAAAGCAGACTGCTCTGTTGTGGGAGGGGAGGATGGAGCTCTGTCTTCCACCACACTTCACCCAGAAAAAATATAACAAGCCCACCAAATTGGTGATTTCATAGATATTTTGGCTTAAGGCAAAGCTAGAGCAGCCCTTGTTTAAGTTTAAAAGTAGATTGATTTACAGATAAAAGTGAATAACAATGTGGGTGCTGCCCACACTCTCAGATGAGACCCAGATGACTAATGTTGGGAGAGAACTGTGTTGTGCATTATCCTCTCCATGAACACATTTGTTCACACTTGTAAAGGGGCCCTTGGTGCCTTAGTTCAAGGAATTGGCTAATGGCCATCGCGTGCACCATGTGTGGGGAGCAGGAGCTGTTTTGACCCAGGAGCCCTTTCCCTCACTCCTCCAAGTGGCCGTGCACTTCATCTAAGGGCAGGCTCGGCTGGCCAAACATGAGCTCAGAGTCCCAGGGAGGCCCGCGGGGGCCCAGGCGGGAGGGGGGAGGTGAGAGGTGGAAAGAGCTTTCAGGTGTCTGGTCAGCAGAGTGGGGTGGGGCAGGGGGGTCTGGGGTTTGCTGTTGGTCTAACGCTGTGTCCCTTATTGGTGGGAATGTGTCATTCAGATCCTGACCGGGGAGGACTGGAATTCGGTGATGTATGATGGGATCATGGCTTATGGCGGCCCCTCTTTTCCAGGGATGTTAGTCTGTATTTACTTCATCATCCTCTTCATCTGTGGAAACTGTATCCTTTGCTCCTGCCTCCCCACCCCTGCCACCCACCCTCCCTCAGCTTACGGCATCATGCCGAACAGGTGTGCCCGCAGGTCCTGACTCGGGGCTGAAAACTGGGCTTACTTGTCCACAGGGCCCCCAGGCAAGTGGGGAGAGGTGTGTTCTGGGGGAGAAAACAGTTCCCAGCCCAGAATCCCCTTATTTGGAAGTGGGTCTTGGTGGAAGGAAGCTAGGAGCTTTGACATAGGTGGATTCATCTTCCTGTTCTGTTGCAGCTGCAGCATTGCCCATCTCCAGGAGGGGTGTTCTCAGCATAGTCCTGGCAGTATCTCATGTAGCCGCTCACACAGACTCTGATGTGAGCCCACCTAGGTTTGGGTGCTCTGGCTGCCCTGGCTAACCTGCGCCTCATGGAGGCAGGAGGCTTAGCTGACTGAGCCTCGTCCTTTAAATGACTGCTCATCTCTCCTCCCTGCTCCTGGTCAGTGTCCCTCCCTCTGAGGCCACTCCACGGGACTTTAGTCCCAGGCAGAGCTGGACAGGGTTCCCCGGGAAGACCTGACAGAGCCACAGGCAGTGCTGTAGGATCTCAGATGTAGGCCTTCTTCTCTCCCCTGGTCATAAACACACGAAGGCTACATGCAGAGGTGGGTGGTCAAGTAGAAGCAGCTCTGGCCCAAGACTTGGGTTTAAATTGCAGCTTAATGCAGTGCAGAAAGCACTGGGTGACCTCTGCCAGTGATAAGCTGGGGTGATAAAGTGATAGTACCTGCTATTTGGTGAGTCGTTGTGAGGTTCAGTGGGATAAGGCTCAAGGGCAGGAATCCAGTAGCAACTTGGACAAGCCCTTATGCTCCTGGGTATGGTTTCCCTGGGTGTGGAATGCTGTGCCTGTTGGGTGCCTGGGGATGGAGGTCAGACTTACCAAACGTGAAGACCCCTTTCGGCTCTCCTTCCTTTGATACTGCAGTTCTTCTGACTCCCAATGTTCCATTTGGGTTTGGGGTGGAGGGAGAAGAAGAGGGCAAACAGCCGCTTCAATGAGGAGGTCCTAGGCTTTGGCCAGCCCCACTGGACCCTCTGAGGGTCTCTGTAGGGGCAGATTCACATTAAGAGTTGGCAGAGACATCAGGCCCAGTTATAATGAAGAGCTCTTAAGAGCATTTTGCATTCTGCTAGAGACACACTGTTTATAATGTCAATTATAGCCAGTCATCTCTACGGGGAAAACCAATAATGAAACCCAGCAATTAAAGACTGAGGCAGGGCTCACTGCTTCCATCCCTCCCTGCTCTGGCCTGCAAGATAGCCTGCTCTCTACTCCCTAGAAAACTCCAGGTAGCTAGTAGGGTGATGGGGAGGGGAAGGGATAGGGGAGGGACACCCCTGAGCTCAGCACCCCTCAAAGTGAGTCATTGTTGAGATGTCTCTATGGGGACCTCTACTGCTGCATATCCTGCACCCTCCCTGCCCCCTGTGCCCACCAAAAACCCCAAGGCCAAGGGTCATTTTCTTTAAGAATGGACACAAACAGATATCCTACTGAATGTGTTCTTGGCCATTGCTGTGGACAACCTGGCTGATGCTGAGAGCCTCACATCTGCCCAAAAAGAGGAAGAAGAAGAGAAGGAGAGGAAGAAACTGGCCAGGTAACCCTCTGAGCTGACCCGGGCCCCGTTCCCCCTGGTGGCAAAGAGAGACTTGGGCATGGCCCCTGTTGGCCAGTGTTCTTCTCAGAAGGACGCTGGGTTTCGGACTTCCTAGAGTAAGTTAGACCTTTCCCCTAACTCCTAGGCATTGCTCTAAAGTGGGGACCATCATGAACTACAGTCTCTGTGAAGATGTTGCGTTTCCCTACCTGTCTAGGAAGTTGATAAAAAGAGGTCACGATAGGTAAGGGGAGCAAAGGGTTGGAAGGCGGGAGGCAGCCACTCAGAGGAGAAATTCCGCCTCACTGTTTTGAAGGCAAAGTAGGGCCCCACATTGTCTCTGCCATTGTCAAGATGGGACTGTCGTAGGCCACATACTGATTTAGACAAGGGCTGGAGACAGCCAGCCGAGTACCGGACGACGCAAGGCCCAGTAGCGTTTGTGACCAAGCTGCATGTGGCACGTGACCTGGGGGAAGGCAGGTGGGCACAGGCACAGAGGCTCTGTTCCCATGGCCCCCAGCAGACCACGGGCTAGTGCCCAGCCCTGGTCCCTATCACTCCAGTAAACATCCCTTTATTTTTTTCTCCTGCTGACCGGCCAGGACTGCTAGCCCAGAGAAGAAACAGGCGGTGATGGAGAAGCCAGCAGTGGAGGAGACCAAGGAGGAAAAAATCGAGCTGAAGTCCATCACAGCTGACGGAGAGTCCCCGCCTACCACCAAGGTTAGGAGCCATCTCCTTCTGGAAGCTAGCAGAGGGGTGGGTGGATGGGTGGGTGGCAGATGCCCATGGAAAAGAGCTAGAAGTAGGGAAAGAGACTCAGGGGATTAGGATCAGTGGGAGTGAAGCAGGAGAGCAGGAATGTGAAGGGCAGGCAAAGTAGTTGGATTCCAGCCTTCTGCTGTACAGTGTAATAAACATATATTTTTGAGTCAACAGCTCAGCCACTGACTATAATGAATTTCAGAACTACTGCAAGGCTTTAAAACTTGGAACCTATCTAAATGGACTCCTCTCTCTCTTTCTCTCTCTCTCTTTCTCTCTCTGGGCTGCCTAGATCAACATGGATGACCTCCAGCCCAATGAAAATGAGGATAAGAGTGTTTACCCCAACCCAGAGACTCCAGGTACAGTTCTACTGCCTAACCCTGGTGGGCAGGGAGAGACCCAAAGTCTAAAGTCATGTGACCACATGTTAGGGACCGGTGGCTCCAATTTTCCTCTACAAGTACCACGCATCACTGAATGTCTCCAGTCTCGGTGCTTAAACATTACTAATTATCATCTGGGGGGAAACTCTGATTTGCCCATAATAACAGCGTAAGATGAAATAAATTATGTTTGTGCAGGGCTTTTGTGTCCTTTGGAAAATGGAGTCTGTATACACATTTAAGCTTTTGTTATATCCTATGTTGTAAAATAATTATTAACTTTATATAATTTATTAGTAGAACATATGTTGCAGCATTCTGTACACTAAGTAATAATAGTAAATTCCAAATCTGTCTTGTCCTTACTCAGGAGGCAGTGCTGTGTACAAGGACAGCTGCCACCACAGATGTCCCACTTGTCGCTTTGTGAAACGCTTTCAGGTCTCTGATTGAAAAAAGAGCTAGTACCAACTTAGTCTTCTCATCCTCTATCTGCTATGGCAGGCAGTCTCCTTCGGGAGGGTTTGAATGTCTGGGTTCCTTTGCCCCATCCCCAACTCCAGGATTCATTCCTCTGCCTCCTGAAACCCCACATCCTGGACCAGCCCTGGGTTTGCCTTCCTGTTACCCATGATTGAAGATGTTATCACCAGCTTTAAGCTTAGAGTGAATTACACACCACCAAGGGACTGTTGATTTCCTGACACTTCCTTCTCTGCATATGGTAGGCTGTACTGGGGTTGGTAACCCCAGCATGTGGCTGACAACCTTCTGCATTTATAAGCAAAGCTAGATTTTCCTTTTGCTTTTCCTCCACTCCCTCCACCAGTTGGTTCTCTGCTGGATTCTCTGCAAGAACACTAGCAGTCACTTTCAGTTGTCCCGGGAAGCAGGCTCCCTGTGGTCATTTCATTCCCTCACTTTCCTCTGCAAGGGAAATAGGACTGGGCTTGCGGGGACTTGCACAGAAGAGCAGGAAGGTGTTTCCAGGTGTGGGGCACTAAGCTTTTTGAAGTTTTAAAACCCTCCTGGCTGGAAACCATTACAGAATTTCAAAGACAGAGACATATTGTCCAAATGCAATGGGAGAATTTTGTCTTCATCCTGCATGAACAAATAAACTTTAAAATGACTTTTTTATTTTTTAGGTAATTGGGGGAAATTGAATATGGACTGGGAACTAAATGATTTTAAGTAGTTTTTGTTAAACTTGTTAGTATAATGATATCTTTGTAGTTCTATTTTTTAAATGCTGAAGTTTTTATTGCTGGCGTCTAAAATATTTAGAAGTTGCTTTAAAATAGTCCAATTTTTTTTTAAATGGGGATAGGGAAGTAAATGAAATGATATGGGCAAACTGTCAATAGTTGTTGGGTTGGGTACTGGAGGTCTGCCATGCAAGTCGTTCTACTTGTGGTATTATTATAAGGAGGATTGTTATTATTAAGGTTTGAAAAGAAAGACGACAAAACAAATCGATCTGGGCCCTAAGCAGAGTCTGTCCCACGTGCCTGAGGCTTGAGGAGACGGCCTCCCTGCACACAGCTGTTCTCTCTCCATGGCAGTGGGCAGACACACACCTATGACAATAACCTCCAGTTTCCTCATTCTAAATATACTCACGGCTTCTCTCTTCTTTGTTGCTCTAATGAAACCAAAAAGAAGCAGTTCAAGGGGAGAAAAGACTCATGAGGATACTATTGTCATCATATCAACCATCATAGAAATGTCTCTCTGTTGGCCCAGCTTTAAGGATTTTTGAAAGGGTTTTGCTTTCAAACTGAAAAGCTGTTTCTACAGTCTACTGATTCCTTGGGATTCTTTAGATTTTTTTAGACCATGTCCTTTTCTCCAATCATGTGGCCACCCTTCTCTACACCCTTTCATACCTAGACTTTTGTTTCTTTGGGTTCCAAGCTTCTTCTACCTCTGGTCCATAGAAAACAGGGCTGACCTGCCTCAGCCACCACCACCGCCACCACTCAGGCCTTTAAAGCCAGCTCTTAAGTACCCCCACCATTTGTTCACTCTTTCTGGTTTCCGTTTTTTCACGCAAGAACAGTGGTCTTAAAGCTGGTGGCTCTGAACGCCCTGCCTCCTCCTCCACGGCTAAATCAGCCTCTGCTTCCCAGCTCCCACACCTCCTGTCCCCCGTCCCTGCCTCTGCAAAGCAGCTCCTGGCTCCTTTAGTACCACTGCAGCAGACACCTCCAGGGACTCCTCCAAGATCACTTAACTTGTGGTCTCTGTTCTTGTCAGTGTCTCTTTCCTGCCTGCTTCTCCTCTGACCTGCTACTACCCTCCCACCCACTACCCCTTCTGCTTTCACAGCTTTGGGGCAGCTGGAGCCTGCTATGCCACTTGTGAGGCAGCACTGGGGAGCATTGTCCTGCCCCACTTTCCACCAGACTTCCGGAGAAAACAGGGGCAGCGCCAGAGAACTCTCGTGCCCTCCTCCTGCTCCCTCCTGTCCCCCTTTGCCATCACCCCTCTCTCCAGGCTGCTGTGTTTACTTGTCCAGGTTGCACCCAAAGGCATGTGTGGTACCACTGAGAAGGGCTGAACTGCAGCCTGTGCTCTGCTGGCCGGGGCCTCTGCCCGCACGTGAACGCCTGAAGGAGGGGCCTGTGCCTAATTCGCAGAGTGACCTTGCAGGCTAGCGGTGGCCAGTCAGCATTCCCTCTTGGTTTAATCTCCAAAGCTTGCTGGTTGGTTTTAGCCTACCAACTTATCATACACTAAAGTTTAGAAATATCTACTTGCCCAGGAAAGAAAGCATTGTGCCGTGATTGTGCTTTTATTTAATTGATTATTAATTTGTGTGAACATCCACATGTTCTTTAAGAGTCACTAAAGACTTGAAGTCTATGAGCACAGTGAAGAAGGAATGTGAGTGACACCAGAGAGTGTGTAGTGCAGGACCAGCTATTGTGGGGAACACTTGAACTGTTGCACGGGGTTCGAGGAGGAGAGTAGTGAGGGAGGGGCTCCATGGGCAAGGGCGGTCTTGACCGGGCTTTGAGTTCAGAGAGCTGGACTGGGAAGAAGTTATTTCAGGACCATACTACAGTTATAAACACAGAGCTGGAAGAACCTTGGAGACATTTGTTCACTCAGTAACTATTTAGGAAACAATTCCTGTGTGCCAGGCACCGCGGCAGGCTGACATTTCAGTGGGGAGGTAGACAGTGAGCAAAAAAGGAAACCAGCTAGGAAGGTAACGTCAGGTCCTAAAACCAAGGGCTGTGTTTGAGTCACTGGGCTGCTGCTTTGGCTGTAAGGTTGGTAAAGACCTGTTTGAAGATGCAACATTTGAGCTGAAAGCTGAATGGATCATACCTGAGCCAGGTGTATGGAAATTGGAGGAAAGCGCTTTCTCAGTGGAGGTGCTGGCAAGTGCAGAACCTCTGAGGCAAAATGCAGTTGTCTGTGGGGGAATCCAAAGAGGCTCATGTGCCTGGAGCAGAGAGAACAAAGGGGACAGGGCCAGGGCCCGAGACCAGCGCTGGGTCAGAGCAGGTGCGCCAGGCAGACTAGCGCAGGGCAGAGCATGCAAGGTTCCTCACGAGGAACTCGGGAAAGCACAAAGCTAGTATGTTTTCCTGTAAACACAAATGATTAAGATATCATGAACAAGAGAGTGTTGGATCATTCAGAGCAAAGCTGAAAAGAATGCAAACAGCTAGGCAGAAATTTTAGATTCTTAGTTAAATTTCACTTGTAAGTCTAGTTGATATTTAGCTCTAGTTGATTTAGGTCAACCCTAGTTTTGCTTATTTTGCTTTCAGTCAAAGATTTTACCTTTCTTTTACATGCCCAGGTTTGGTATAAAAGCTTTAGCCCTTGGCCTGTACACATTTTTTCTTCTTGTGCCCCTCTTCTGCTGAAAATATTAATTGCATTGCCGGTCAGCCCTGATTACTCCAGGGAAAGAATCTGATTTATTTAATCTATATTCTGCTGATCCTCCAAAAAAAAAGCCTTGGGTCCAAAAACACTTCTTACTTGATAAAGAATTATGTTCTGTGCCAAGTATTTTTTCCTCTGGCTTCATGTTAAACAGAGGATAGTGTGCAGAGCATGGGTGGTGGTCCATAGATGAACCGCCCAACCAGCTTAGTCTCCATCTGACCTTCTTCTTCTGCAAATTCCCCTTTCTCATAAAGCAAATGTTGGTGTAGAAGTTTAATCATCAAGAAATAAGGGCTACTAAATGCCAGGCGTAGTTTGGCACTCTCCTCCATTTTCAGCACAGAAAGAAATGGGACGTGTACACTTAAATTCAGCTTCTAAGGCACTGTGCCCTGAGTGCCGGGTGGCTGTGAGAGGCCGAAGGCGCTGCTGGAGCCCACAGGCTACTCCCTGAAGCCCAGGTCCTCGGGAAGGCCAGGTGAACGATGCTGACTGGGTCCTTCCGTGTAGCTCTGCAGGGAGGGAGTTAACAGGCAGTTCCATTAGGGAGAGCGTGTGTGGAAAGGAGAAAGCCCACAGTGAGTGATTCATTTCCTGGGGCTGCCATAACAAATGACCACAAACAACAGAAATGTATTTCCTCACAGTTCTGGAGCCAAGACGACTGAAGGCAAGGTGTTGGCAGGGCCACACTCCTCCTGAAGGCTCAGGAGAAGATCATCCCCCTTGCCTCTTCCTAGTTTCTGCTGGTTGCCAGCAGTCCTGGCTTGTAGCTGCTTCACTCCAGTCTCTGTTTCTGTCTTCACGTAGCCTTCTCCCTTTGTGTGTCTCTGTCACTCCTTAGAAGGACAACACTCTTTGGATTTGGGCCCACCTTAGTCCGGTATGACTTCATAACTAATTACATCTGCAAAGGGTCACATTCAGAGGTCCCATGAGGGCATGAATGTGGTGGGCGTTACTCAGTATAGTGAATGTTCAGAAAATAGTGTGATATGCGTGGAAATTCTCTCAGACAATATCAGCAGACAAAGATTAGACTGAGAGAGATGCTAAGCACTAATTTACCAATAAGTCTGTTCCATGAGTAGAGATAGTAAAAACAACAGTTAACATGCAATGTAAGTCAATATGAACCATTATCCCCTCTTACAGATGGGGAAACTGCGGCACAGAGAGACTAAAACCCCTGTAGCCAGAGAGAGGCAGAGCCAAGATTTAGATCAAGGCATTGGCTGAAGAGCCCATGTCTTAAGTCCCATTCCCCTTCTAAACATTTTAAATGCATTTAATCAGAGCAGGTCATGCACTGGTCTCCTTCCATGGGAAGTGAGCTTGCAAGCAAAGGGATAAGTCATTTGCCTTAGGTCCACATTAAATTTTGCCATTGATCGGAAGAACAAAGAAATGTCTAGACTTTTGAAGGAAGAGGCTGTTGCAATCAGCATTACTGCCCCATTGTCCCTACAGCACATATATATATGTGTGTGTGTTTTTAGGAATGAGGAGAGTACAAGGATGGGGTTGTTTGCAAGGGACGCCACAAATCAACTGAGCCATACCTTTTGCCCTGCCTGGCAATGCCCTGGTCTAACCTGGTCTCCTTTCTAGTGCCCTACAACTAGAATGATCAACTATCCCAAATTGCATGTGACTGAGGGGTTTCCTGGGATGTAGGAATTTCAGTTTAAAAACCAGTACAGTCCTGGGAAAACCAGCATGAGTGAGTCACATCTTACTCACAACCTCCCTTATCATGTGCTGCCAGAAAAGTCTTTCTCTAACGTGGATGAACTCCAATACCGCCCACAGGGAGAGAGCTGAGTGTCTCTCTTGGTTGGTATCCTGTTTTTTGAAATACAAATGATATCTTGATTTCTATCAGTATGAAGGTATCTGAACTAGGCAGCACAGTGGTAAAAATAAGTGGGAGTAGTGGAGTTATTTAGAAGGTGCTTTTTTTTCTTTCAGGAGAAGAGGATGAGGAGGAGCCTGAGATGCCTGTAGGCCCACGCCCACGCCCACTGTCTGAGCTGCACCTGAAGGAAAAGGCAGCACCCATGCCTGAAGCGAGTGCATTTTTCATCTTTAGCCCCAACAACAGGTGTGTGAGAATAGCAGGGAAGGTGGGACTGTGCTCTCCCCATGATCCAAGACCAGCAGGTGACAACCTCTGAGTGAAGCCTAGGACCGCCCCAACTACCCACAACTTGTTATTCCATTGTAAAGTCAGCTGCCATTTCTACTGTCATTTCTTTGTAGGTCATCTGCCTTATCTCCTTTTTAGGGACGAGTTCTGGATTCTGAATCAGAAGACCTGTGTTTATTTTTCTCTTTATTTTTTGAAATGTGTACTCTATTTCTATTCTTTTGGTGATTATTCTTGGTAAATAGTAAGTCTATTTAACTTAACGAAGTCTAAAGCCAAACAATATCTTTAACTTCATGCAAAATAGAAGAAGCTTAGACTAATTTAACTCCTCTCAACCCCTCCTGCCTTACACATTATCATTGATTAGTATTTAGTCCTGACCTTTATTTTTAACCCAAGCTAGACATTATTATCAGTATTTTTATGTAAACAGTATATATTTAAATTTACGTACAATTTACCAGACCATCCTTCTGCAATCATTTTTTCTTCCTAAAGTACATTCATTTTTTTTCTCTTTCCAATTATAGTTGACATACAATATTATATTAGTTTCAGGTGTCCTAGAGCACATTCTTTAGAAGTTCCTGTAATTCCTTTATGATAAATTCATTTGGTCTCTCTTTGTTTATCTATAACTGTTTTCATTTCTTGTTCTTGAAACATGTACACAATTTTATATTGACGGGTTTTTGTCCCTCGGCATGTTAAATGTATTATTCCACTGTAAGATTGGCTGTTACTCCTAATTCCTACTATTATTTCTTTGTAGGTAATCTGCCCCTTATCTCTAGCTGCTTTTACCATCTTCTGTTACCTTTGATGTTGTGCAGTTTGCTACCATGTGTCTAGACATGGGCTCTTTTCCATTGATCTTACTTAGAATATGTTATGTTCCCTGAGTCTATGGATTTTTATTTTTCTTCAGTTCTTGAATGACACTGAAGATTAAAATAGAATTGCTAATTCCTGAAATATTGCAGCCATAATGTTTTAATATTGCCCCGCCTCATTCTCTCTATTCTTTCCTGTTGGTACTCTAATTAGACATATGTAAAACCTTCTCATTCTGTCCACCCTATCTCTTCATGTGTCTTGCATACCTTTCATCTCCTTATCTCTCTTTTAGTATGCTAGGTAATTTTCTCAGGTATACTTTCCAACTTCTTAATTCTCTCTTCAATTTTGTCTATGTTAAATTAGTTTTTAATATTGACTTACATTTTTTTATTTCAGGCAGTTCCAGTTGTTGCTTGATTTTCTGGATTCATCTGTCTATATCTAATACCTACCTATTAATTTACCATTTTTGTGATCAAGTCCTTTATTTCATTAAATATTTCAAATGCCCTATATTCCATAGCTGATATTTTCAATATTTAAAGTCTTTGGTGGGGAGGGATGCTCTAAATCACTTATTTGTGGTTTTTTATGGTTTTCCATCTTAGTGGCTTATCTCCTTGTATGTTTAATGGTCTTTGATTGTGACCTTAATACCGCATAGTAATCGGTGAGATTCCTGTGAGCTCAAATTATTATTGGGGAAGCTTTCTTCCAGGTGCTCCTGGCTTGAAAGGAAGTTTCCTGATAGCAGTGCTGCTACTTGCAGCTCTGCCCTTCCTGGCTAGCTACTACCACACTGACCCCAGATTGGAAGATTTGTTTGTTTGTTTGCTTGTTTGAAGGGATGGTCATTACAGGCTTCTCCTAACTCACATGGAACCAGAATTTTTACCCTGGATGGTATGGCTCAGTTGGTTGGAAATCATCCTGTTTCACTGAAAGGTTGTGGGTTTGATTCCCCATCAGGGCATATTCGTAGGTTGCAGGTTTGGTCCCAGGTATGGGTGTGTGTGACCCCAGTCGGGGTGCATATGGGAGGCAACCAACTGATGCTTCTTTCTCACATTGGTGTTTCTCTCTCTCCCCTCCTCTCTCTCCCTCCCTTCTTCTCTCTCTAAAAGCAACGAAAAAAAAAATGTCCTCAAGTGAGGATTTTAGAAAAGCAGAATTGTCTCAAGGAGCTTGTCCTTTCCAGGAGTTGGTGCTTCTGCAGCAGTAAGGTCTTTCAGAGCATTTAGTCAACCACAGCATTGGGAGCAGAGGTCTGAGGCCAGCGTTTTTCAAGCCCTCACTCTCTCACTCTACAGGTTGTGTTTCTGGGCAAGCTTCTTCTTGGATTTCATTGTTTTTATTTATAAAAATGAAAATAATGACATCACCCATATCCCCTTTCTAAATTGTCAAGATGAGATAGTACATAAGACGCTGCTGGCATTCAAGGATATGGCATTTGTGGTGCTGGCAATGAGTGTCCAGAGGTCCACGTGTGTAGTTCTTTGTAACTGTGCTTAAGTATGTAATTTAATTGTACACCTTGAAGCTATTACACTGAGTAAATTGTCTCAGCAGAGTGTAAGTTCAGCCATTCTCTTGCAGTCCACATCCCTGGGTGGCTCTGTGGTTCTCTGTACATAAAAATATGAAGTAGATCTCAAAGTGGGATTTTTAATGATGGGGAAAAGAAGTCCCCCCCAAAAAGCCCATTGTTAATGTTACTGTGCTATTTGAAAATTCAGAGATTCCCAAAGGTCTCAGACGTAACCCTTTGAAGTGTCAAAAGTTTACTTTCAGTGACAGGGCTTTAGAGCAGCCAAGTTCTGTGCAGATGGGCCTTGTGGTCGGGGCAGGGTCATGGCTGTCATACCCTAGCAGCAGTAAGACTTCAGGCTGAAGAACCTATTCCCCAAACTGACGAGCACCTTCCGGATGCTGAAAGGAGGAGTTGGGGCTTCTGAGACCCAGGGAGCTGCTTTCCTTGCCTTCCTAACACGCTTCTCTTCTTCTCGCCTCCTCCCCATGCAGGTTTCGCCTCCAGTGCCACCGCATTGTCAATGACTCGATCTTCACCAACCTGATCCTCTTCTTCATTCTGCTCAGCAGCATCTCCCTGGCTGCCGAGGACCCCGTGCAGCACACCTCCTTCCGGAACTATGTATGCGTTCCCTTTGTTCTCTGCACCTCCTCTCCTCCCGGGAACGTGACTGGGCCCACAGCTTCTGTTGCTGACCTCATTGTTCAGTCAGGAGCTCGACTCCTAATCTCACAGTCACGTGCACAATAAACCTTTCTTTAAGTGATTAAGGCTTTGGTAGAAACCATCCAAGGACCACAAGGAAGTAAGAGAACATGTACCCAAATACCTGAGGCTGGCCTGACTGGCAAAGGTCAGATCTTTCATTGCTCTGTAGGTGTTCCCCAGGAAGCTCTAGTTTCCTGTAAACTTAGTAACAAAATATCCACTGACTTTCTGATTAGCTCCCTGTATGCCCTCACCCATCCTAATCATTAGGGAGAGAGGGCGCATTGGCAAATACTTGGCAATGTTAAGGCTGACCTTACATAAAAGAGCTTCAGTGACCTTCTGTGGAGCAGAAAACTAAACCTGGAGGCCTGCCCAATGCTCTGATGAATGACATTAAAGGCTAGAATAAGAATTGCTCTATCTCAGAGCCTCAAAACAAATCCCAGGAGAGGGGCGTGAAGAGAGCAGCCTGCCAACCTAAAGCCATAGCCGTGCAAACTGCTTGGTGATCCTGCTTAGTGAGAGTTTTTTTTACTGAGAAAGGTGTTGGTCCTAGCTCCAATCCACCGAGATACAATAGAACACGAGAGCATACAGCCTTCGCCCAGCCTGGCAGTGCACTCTCATGTGCCATAAAATACACAACACCAGGGTAGGTTTCCACCAACGCAAAAAGCTAGCCAAGTCACACCGATGTCAGTTAAACACTTGGCATCTTCCTGCAAAAACAACAACCACCACCACCAACCCCACCCTCTGTCCTTTTGACAAGTGTTATCTCAGTGGTCTGATTTTGGTTTGATTAATGAGAAAAGCATCAAACCAGATGCTGTACAGGTTCAGGGCCAGCCATGGCCTGCCCTGGAAACCCCCCTCGCACATCTGGGGACTGCATCCAGAGCCACTCGGCGGCCTGAGGCCAGCCCGCTTCAGGAGCCCGTGCTGTGTGTGCCGCTTGTCCCCTAACATGCTCCCACTCGCCTCACGTGGGAAGGCTCAGCTGGCATGTATTGCGGTTTTGAAGTGTGATTCCTTTTCTGGTGAACATCCACTGACCTCTCCTCCCATCCTGCTTCTCCCCTTTCCCTCCCCATTCCCACTGTTTCTCTTTGTTTTGCAGATTCTGTTTTATTTTGATATTGTTTTTACTACCATTTTCACCATTGAAATTGCTCTGAAGGTAAAGTCACCACCTCCTTCCTCCTCCTGCACACCAGCTCTCTGCCGCTGTCTGTCCCTAACACACAGTCTCCTGTCAGTGTCCGGTTCCCTCTCAGAGCCACTAATCCTATTGTGCTTCTTTTTCAGATCCTAGGCAATGCAGACTATGTCTTCACTAGTATCTTTACATTAGAAATTATCCTTAAGGTAATGCAATCTGTGAAATGCATTCTTTCTCTCTCATCCTCTATCTCTGCCCGGTCTGCCTGTCTCTCTTTTTCTCTTGTTTCTTTTACTCTCTCTTTAACTCTCAAGCCTGAAATCAGAAGAATTAGGGCCCCTGACTTGGTGCTAGCGCTCTGCTCAGGCTCCAGGGCCAGAAGAAACCCACCCACCCCTGCACCGGCCTCCTCTCGGCTGGCATTTGGCTGCCAGTGTTAACACCGGTGCTGTCCTGTCACCGGGTCTGGCCCTGTGCCGGTCAGCAGTGCCCCACGCCCGCCCACACACACCATCTCTGGGCAATTGGTGGAAGAGCTCAGGAGCCATAAGAGTCCCTTTGGCCATCTGCTTTAATGCCCTTCGTCAACACCTTCCTCAGTACTTGCAGCAGACGCTGGGCCTAACACATGACTTGAGCCCAGTCTCCCCACTGAGAGCTTTAGATAGACAACTCTATGTTAATTACTTCTGAACCCTCAGCTACCTGCTGAACAGTTTTGTTGCAATGCCCCTTGCCCTGAGAATTGAGGAGGGTGAATAATACTGAAGGCCGAAGTACAGGGGATGAGAACCAAGTGCTGGAAGAATCTGGAGCACCCAGGCCCCAGGGCCCAGAATTGAGGGCCAGCCGCTGGCAGCCCCAGGGGCAGGCAGCCTTGTTTGCAGAAATGCTACAGAACCTCTATCCTGAATGAGCAGAGCCCGCCTAGGACAGCATTGGGATGGGGCAGGGTTTCTCTGAGTTTTTTCTTGTTATTTATATTAATGCACAATTAATAGGGTACTTTTATTTTATTATGATTTTTAAGTTTTTCCATTATACTTCTGAGCCTCTAACCAATGCATCTCCATGCCAGTTCATCTGAGATGTAGGATGTGAGTTATGAGACCTGGGAAGAGTGCCTTTCAGTGTTTGTCCTCTCTGGGCAAGGTCATGGGTTTTACCCTAACCCTAAACACAGCCCCAACATAAGGGTCAAAGTCTCTGAAACATGTGGTATGGCTTCGTGTCCTCTTCCTGGGACACTCTCCTGGGCTTCTGCTCCCAAGCAGTCCAGGTTCCCTTTTCACCCCTTCAAGTGGCTGATGCAAACCAATGTCCACACCTGACCCTTCTTTTCCTAGTGGAACTCCCAAGACATGACCCAGCCTTTAATGTACATGACTGTAATGTCATTTCCAGTTACAATTTGAGTGGGGCAGTTGTGTATGTGTTTCTTCTGTCCAGACCCCCAGCCTCTGTCCCTGCTTCCAGCTAACAAGAGTGTTTCTGGGGTTGTCTGTGCTCAGTGGAGTAGATCTGGCCAGGTGCTGATCCCTGGGGTCAGGGAGGGGATCAAGAGTGACCTGGTTGCATTAAGCGGCAATGCCGGAGAGCTCCCTTTCTAGAAGGAACTGATTCTTTCCAGACTTCAGACTCAGGGAGGCACACAAACACCCCACATTCTGTCCTGAAACAACGAAGGCTCTGAGGCCACTTCTTAGCACCCTCTACAGAGCTTCCCAGTGGATTTCAGTGGTGCTGCTTGCTGTACACTCTGCCGTCCAAGCAGAAGTGAAAGGTCTCTTTATAAACATTGTCCTGGCAGACCCTTCCTTTCCCTTCCCTTCCTTTCCTCCTCTCCCTCTTCTACTCTCTTATTCTCAGTGTCCTTCTAAATATAAATGCCAACCCCAGTGTACTTCCCTGCTCCTCCTTCCCACTGGGTCCCTCTACCTGGCCTGGAGGCCAAGTGTTCTGCCCCGACCCAGACAAGCATGGTCATCTAAGAGGACCACTTAGTATCAGGAGCAGATGAAAGACCTGGGATGTTTGGCCTTAAAGAGAAAAGGTATGTAGGACCACAACAGTTGGACTGTCACCTAGAGGAGGAAGGAGCTGGGGCCAGGAAGAATGAGCAGAAATTATGAAAGATAAGATGCATTTAATAACTGGAATTGTCACCTGCAGAAGTGGTGGTCACCCGTGGCTGCTTTTCCAACTCAGAGTCAGTGGTCCTACATCCACTCCCTTTCTCTCCCCAGGCTGGAAATACCCCAGCAACGGGCTTCTCCCAGGCAGTGGCTTAGAACTGTTAGGGAGCAGGCCCTAGGTGGGCAGCAATCAGCAAAACAGGGTAAAGGACAGCTTTGCTCTGGGGCCTGAACGTGGCCTTTTTTGGTGCCCTGAATGCCTCAGGTAGTTTTCAAGCAAACACTCCATTTTTTGGCATCCACTTGCCCCTGTTCTTACAGCCACTCTTCCTCTGGCCCCGCCTGGGCAAGTGTCCCCACACCCTTCCCCCCCCCACACACACACACTCTCCCCCTGGCAAAACAGGAGCCCAAATCAAAGGACAGAAGCTGGCGCTCTGAGTCCCAGCCATCCCCCTAATCGAGGAATGCTTTCCCCCCGAAAGCAGGTGGCCCTGTTGGAGTTTGGTAGTATCCTCACAATCTCCGAGCCAGGAGCAAGGTGGGAGCAGACCCAGTACTTCTCTAAGGCACAGAATGCATTGGCTAGAGACGGTCTCGGGCCTCAGCAGGCACAGAGCACTTTGGTTAGCATGAACCACAGGAGCCACCCGAGTCCGCTCCGTGGGCTCCCCAGTCTTCACCGAGAGGCAGGGTGGGCCTTCAGGAGAGCTCTCCAACTAGATTCCCCTGCAGCCTTTTATATAATCTGCTCACTTCTAGAAACTATTGCAAGACACAGGTGCCTGAGTCCCCTGTGACCCCCTGCAGCAAGAAATAAATGGAAAGAACTAGGTTGCAAGAGCTATTTTTGCCAGCTTCCCCTGTGTTTGCTTTTGAATTGCTCTGCAGACACGCTGCCCTGGACGTGCTCTGATCCAAAGAGATGAGCTGGGCCCCAGTGACCAGGGAGCCGCTCTCAGCCTCCCAGCCATAAGCTTCAAATGTTTCTCCTTTACCGATGCTTAGTGGCCCGTCACCTTTCACGGCCTTGAACCTGGAAATCCATTGCCCCTAGTTCAAGTCAGCAAAATTGGGAAGGCTCTTTGTTGAACACCTAGAGTGGCTTTATATGGAACTCTGAGGGAGGGAATAGTAGTCGAGTCCTGGAACAATACTCATCACTCCACACGCTCTCTTTTGTTTTTTCAAGGGCTCTCATGTGGTTTCTGGCATGTGATATGTGCCTCAGAAAGGCAGGGAATCATGTGCCAACTTTATAGATGAGGAAACCATTTCCCTGTGCAGGAAGAATCCAGAATTTATATCCAAGCTATCTGGCCCCAGCACTTACATAGCACTTACTATCAGCAGGGTATTGTGCTAAGTGATTTGCATGTAATAACTGAAGCTTACAACCCAATAGGGGTGATATTATTAGTTCCCTCCATTTCTCAGGTGAAGAAACCAAAACAAAGAAGAGTTCAGAAACTTGCCCACACCACACAAATAAAACAATAGAGCTGGGGTTCAAACTGAGACGGTCTGGCTCCAGGGCCTGTGCTCTTTAACAATGCACCACATATAGCCCCTCTGAATGCACAGCTCTGGCCCTTCAAGAACGGGCAGTATAGAAGCAAGGCAGTGGAACTGAGTTGCAATTATTTGCCACAGATCTGAAGCATTTTTGAGGCAAAGACGTGGAGGGATGCTAATTGCCAGTTATTGGTAGAACTTCTCACTGGGCAGTAGGGGACCACCTGTCCCCATTTGCCTGAGACTGAGCAGTTGCCGGGGACCCCAGACTTTCAGAACTGAACTGGGGAAGTCCTGGGAAACCAGGACGTTGTGATCCTTCTGGGCATGCCCACCTTCCCCTAGATGAGGAGTGTCCAGAGCTGGCCCTGAGGTAGATGGGATTTGGAGAGGAGATTGGTCAGGACAGCACAGCAAACAGCCCCTCAGGGCTGGCGTCACAGACGTGCTGAGGAATGGTAGATAGAGGATGAGAAAGGGACAGCAGCCTGATTTGAAAGGCCCTCAAACACAGGACTGAAGAGTCTGGAGTTGCCTGGTAGGTAGAAGGAGCCACTGATACATCCTGAGCTGGGGATTCTTGGGTGGCTGTATAAATGGTTGCAGAACCCTCTTCTGGCGCTGTATCCTTCTTCCATCCTGCCTGTGCCCCAGTCCTCTGTCACCTCACTGCTCTCCAGCGGGGCCTGCCATGGGGTGCTGGGGGAGGAAAGGGTGGTATGAGGGGCTCTCCAGGGCTTGGGTAGGTGCCACTCACGCTGGTGTTTCTCCGTGCCTCCCTGCAGATGACCGCTTACGGGGCTTTCTTGCACAAGGGCTCCTTCTGCCGCAACTACTTCAACATCTTGGACCTGCTGGTAGTCAGCGTGTCCCTCATCTCCTTTGGCATCCAGTGAGTAGGGCCCCCTCTGCCACGATGGGGCCTGCAACTAGAAGTGCGTGTCCGGACAAAGACTCTGGAGGGCCTTCCTGCACCCTACCCATGGGCCTGTGATGGGGTTGGGGGCGGGGTCTCCCACTTGTACAACATGGCGGCTTTCATTTCTTGTGCCCGTGTCCTGTCCTCAATGGTGTGACACTTGAGGTATGTCAATCCAGCAAGAATATGGTGAAATGTCTGGATCTTTCCATGGCAGGAGAGCCAGGCACAGTTATAACGAGGAGAAAGTAGCCAGGGCCTTCCTACCCCCTCCGCCATGTGCCCAGTGCCCTCAGCTCCACGGACCTACCATTGCCACCGTCTGCCCTGATCTCTGCTCCATCCTCACTCTATTCCTCTCACCTCTCTCTCTAGTCAAAGCATCTGGAGAGAGAGGGAGAACAAAGGGAGGAAATGAAGGAGAGGGAAGAGAGGGGAAGAATTATCCTCAATCTTGGCTACACAGTGGAATCACCAAAGTAGCTTTAAAAAAAAAAAAAAAAAAAAAATTTACCCCAGAGTTTTATATTTAACTGGTCTGGAGTATAGACAGGCTTTAAGATCTGTAAAAGCACTCCAGATGATTCCACCATACAATCAAGGTTGCAAACTTGCTCAGGTTTAAAAGATTCTGATTACAAGTTTCTTCCAAGTTTTATCAGCTAATAATGCTAATCCTGCACTTGAACTTTCCAAGCACTTTCACATACACATTCTTCTATGGTCATCACAAAACCTATGAGGTAGGGAGGGCAAGTGCTGTTATTGCCAGTTT
Organism: Furipterus horrens; assembly: GCF_987537825.1. Taxonomy (NCBI): domain Eukaryota; kingdom Metazoa; phylum Chordata; class Mammalia; order Chiroptera; family Furipteridae; genus Furipterus; species Furipterus horrens. The sequence continues at coordinate 94,976,536 of NW_028327174.1, read as the reverse complement.
ATACAAAGCAAAACTGAGCGTCAGGACATTGAGACTTGCCCAAAGAAAACAACCCTGGGTCTCCCCTCCCAAGGGTGTTTTCATGGTCAGTCTAGAAAGTATGGAGGTGGGAATATTAGGAGTGAGACTCTCCTCTAATCATCAGTTATATGACCCACAGCCATCTGCCTCTTAAGCCTACAGGTCTGATTCTAATCCCAGCACTACCATGAAATCGATATTTAACCTTGAACCAAGAATCCCTCCCTTTAGTTCGTGCTTTTCCCATCTACCTTCACATCCCTCCCATTGTGATTCAATGCAAACTGACTCCCTCCCTGGGGTACCCAGATAGATAGGAATGTCCTTTCAATCCTTTGGAATAAAAGAGCCATGAACCAGAGAAATCAGATCTTTCTGCCAGCTCCCCCTTGAGCATGTCATCCCGACCACCTGAAGAATGAACTTAGCCCTTGCTGGCATGTCATGCATTTTTTAGGTCCCAAGGTGGGCGTAAGGCTCTCTGAAAGCTAGAGAGGGTTGTCTCCCTCAGATGGTCAGCATTGTGAGGGCTAGGATTCACTTCAGAGTTGCTCATCACGCTGGCAAGGAGAATAAGACCACCTGGTTGATGGATAGCTCCTTCCTGTTGAGGGGCCGCTGGAGGCTGGTTCCCTAGTGCTTCCTTTCCCATAGGAACAACATCCTAGGGGCATCCTACGTGTGTGGGACCTATTGCATAGAATTATCCCTTCAAGTCCTGACTGCTATGAACCAGAACCTTTTACATATACATATACTGGGCAACTACCTAGGACACATGTTTAGAGATGAGTACCCAAATGCCTCCTGCCATGCCCTCTACCTCCTGCCACAGGCCTGCAGTGCTACGTTTGTGTAGTATTTCAAGTTCAGTGATGGCTTCTCAGACATAATAATCAAGCTACAATTGATTCAGTTCATAGCATGTGCCAAGCACACTGCTAGATGACTCACATCTTACTTAATCCTTGCAACAACCTTATGAAGTGATCACTGCCCGGTTTTACAGATAAAGAAACAAGGGCTCAGAAAAATTAGGAAACTGATCCTTAGTGACTTGCTGGTATGTGGCAGAGCTGGGTTTGAACTCAGGTCTGCGCACCCAGGGCTGTCTCTGTGATGACTCTAAAAGTCCCTGAATAGCACATGATATTGCTAGTGACTCTTGGTGAGCTGCTTTTCATAGTATTTGCTCACCACAGGGAAGTCTAGGTGGCAGGCAAGCTTCAGGTCCCCATGGGGTGGGAGCTGGGAGGAGAGCGGGGTCCCAAGATGAGAAAGCCCCCTTCACATTTTCGCAGGTTTGCCTGGGGTTAGCCTGCCAGGACACCCCTCACCAGTATCTGCTACTTTACCAGAAACAGGAGAAGCTCACTCCCTGCCCTCTTCTCTTCCCCAGGTCCAGTGCAATCAACGTTGTGAAGATCTTGCGAGTTCTGCGAGTCCTCAGGCCCCTGAGAGCCATCAACAGAGCCAAGGGACTAAAGGTGAGAAGGACAGGCCTGAGTGGGGAGTCATCAATCCAGTGAGCATCCACCAGTCTGGGGATTGGCAGGTGCTACGCTGCAGAGCAGGGTAGGCTGCGGGGGGGAGGGGATGGTCCAATCGAGTAGCTGCCCTGTTGGAGGCTGAACTCTCCTGCCTGCTTGTCCAGCCCCACTTCAGTAACTGTGATAGGGAGCCACTCGCAATCTGAACTCTTAAGCAAAACTTTTGTAAAAAGGAGATCCACAAACTCCTGCTCCTGATGGTGATTGAGTTCCCTCTATTCCTACCCCTACAAATGGGACGTGAGCAGGGCTTTCATCTCTGTGGTTACCTAGAGCCCAACAGGGGCTTTTGCATTCCACTGGGTTCATCCCCATGTGGCCCTGGAAGGTGCTTTGCCTCTTTGAGTCTGACCTCCCCTCTGTGGTGAAGGGTTGCTGTGCTGCCTCCTCTGAGAGGCTCATGCTGAGACGAAGGAAGCTCAGGCTACAGGCATTTCCTGAAACCACATCCCTTTCCCGCTTGCTCTCCCACTGCAGCATGTGGTTCAGTGCGTGTTTGTGGCCATCCGGACCATCGGGAACATTGTGATCGTCACCACGCTGCTTCAGTTCATGTTCGCCTGCATCGGGGTCCAGCTCTTCAAAGTAAAGTCTTGGCTCTTATTTGTCTTGGCTCCTCCTTCTCTTCCTATCAGGACTCCTGGGAAAGAGGCCCAGCAGATTCAGCAGAAAGAGAACTGTGGCCTTGTCAGACTTGGGGTGAAAGTCACCACAGCCCTGCTCTCAGCTTCCCAGACCAGAAGAGGGGCGGGCTTGGAAGGAGGCATTGACCCACCAGGCAAAGACGCCTCACCCGCTAGGTGCTGCCTGCCCTTCAGGTCTTGCCCTTCCTTCTGGCAAGAAAGGGAGAAACCTCCATGTCAGACACCCGCGCAAAACCTGCAGTGATTCCCTTTTATCAACAGCACTAAATCGCCCCCACACACCCTATATTCAGAATCCCGCCTCTCTCCAGACTGTCTCTCACTGCCTTCAGCTCCCGGTTGGACAGCATCCTTGGTTTCCGCTCTTTTCTGCCTTAATCCTTTTATTTCTGTTATTCCCCCATTGGAAGAATTCTTCCTCCTGCCCGCTCCCACCCACCCAATAAACGTCCACTGATTTCCTCCTGCCCAGTTCATCATTCCAAGCCCAGCTCCACTTCTCTCTTCCTCATGAGACCTCCTAAAGAGTTCGGTGCTCATGGAGTGGAGCTCCCTTTGTTGAATTCCAGTGGTTCCCATGGCTCTGACTGCTTTATGTATGTGACTCAGGTCTTCCCCACCTGGATGCTGCTCTTCTTGAGCTTTTTGTCCCCACTCCCTAGCACAGGGGTCCCCAACCCCCAGGCCACAGACTGGTACCAGTCCATAGCTTGTTAAGAACCAGGCCACACAGCAGGAGGTGAGCGGCGGGTGAGAGAACAAAGCTTCTTCTGTGCTTACAGCCGCCCCTCATCGCTCACATTACCGACTGAGCTCCACCTCCTGTCAGTTCAGCACTGGCATTAGAGTCTCACAGGACCGCGAACCCTACTGCGAACTGCACGTGCGAGGCATCTAGGTTGCGTGCTCCTTATGAGAATCTAGTGCCTGACGACCTGAGGTGGAGCTGAGGCGGTGATGCTAGCTCTGGGGAGTGGCTGCAAATACGGATTATCATTAGCAGAGAGGTTTTGCTGCACAGAGGCCATAATAAGTCAATTGCTTGCAGACTCATATCAAAACCCTATCGGTGAATGGCAAGTGACAATTGAGCCACGTCTGGTGGCAGGCTATAAAGCCATTCTACCACCACCACCCTCCCCAGTCCGTGGAAAAATTGTCTTCTATGAAACTGGTGCCAAAAGGTTGGGGACTGCTGCTCTAGCACATTTTTTATTGATTCATCGATTAAAGAACATCTCCAATCGCTTCATTCTTCTGCCTTTCAGGGAAAGCTCTACACCTGTTCAGATAGTTCCAAGCAGACCGAGGCAGAATGCAAGTAAGTGCAGGCTGGCGGGCAGGCAGGGCCAATCAGGTTAACTCAGGGGGGTTGGTGACTGGGTGTGAGAGGAGGCATAGTCCCTTCTTTCTCAGATAGCAGTGGCAGCTGGACTTTTACTCAGGGATGATCTGGTCCCATGGACATAACATGTAACAGGTTCACCCACTGAAGCTCCCCTCAATGGCTAGAACTGTGGGGCTTAAGCCTAACCAGTCCTGTCCCACCCAGCATGCCAAGAGTCATTGGTGGATCAGGTGTGAAAGGAGTTGAGAGACCCCCAGAATTAATGCTTTCTCTTCCTTTCTCAGGGGTAACTACATCACATACAAGGACGGGGAGGTTGACCACCCCATCATCCAGCCCCGCAGCTGGGAGAACAGCAAGTTTGACTTTGACAATGTTCTGGCGGCCATGATGGCTCTCTTCACTGTCTCCACCTTTGAGGGGTGGCCAGAGTGAGTATGCAAATTAAGGCCGATCTACCCTGATATTATTAGAGGCCAAGACATTGTCTTCACACACATTCCCCAAGTTTTATTACTGTCCCACCTCCTTCCCAGAGGTCCTACTTACCAGGTTCTTTCCCATGAAGCATGGGTGTGTAGGCCACCATCACAGCTGAAACATAGACTCTTCTTTTTCTAGAAGATGTCAACATTTCAAAAACTCCAACCAAAAATGAGCTTCTTTTAGCACCCCTTCCCAACCTCAGAGTGAGCCCCAATGATAGGGATCTCTTGTCATCACCCTCATGGCACTTGGGAGTGGGTGTGGGGACAGTTTCTCCAGTGTGGGCTCTTGGATCACCATAGGATTCAAGATTCTCACTCCCTACGTGCACTCAGTGTGGGTGACTATGTATCTGTTTTACTAGCCTCCTTAAAGAAAACCCTGTCTGTATTTACAGTGGAAAGTAAGGAAGGGATGGAAACCTGGGTCTAAATTTCTCTGCAGGGGAAGTGTTTTCATGCTCAGACTACCAGCTGGGTGGCCTTCATACTATGTCACCTGTACCAGGCAACTTGTCCATCAGGTGCAGCTTACATCTTTGTACAGACACCTGCTCCTCCCCCCATTTTTGTATTCTAGTGAAATCATTATCTAAAAGTCAGAAAATTCTACATATTCATAAGTCAATAATAGCACATGGATCTTAGATAAGAGTCACCATTATTAGATGGTAAAATATAGCTAATACCTAGAGAATAACCAAGTACTGTGCTGGGTAAAAACAGAAGAAGTGGAGGCTGTCCCTGTGCATGGGGAGGAGCAAGCATGGTGGACATAGAGCCAGGCCCCGATGGGTGCACACGCATGTTCACCACTAAGTGTAAATCCAAACCATTGCTGGTGATCTCAATAAGCCTGGGTCACTGGTTATCTAGTATTTTTATCCAGATGGATATTAGATCTCTGATAGATTTATTTTATGTTCACTGTAACATCCTCTGCATCTGTATCAGTCTGCAAAGCTGTTTCAATATTTACTAATATTTCTAGTATTTGAAATCAATGTCCATGATTCATCTTACATTAAAATAATTCTTGACAATTTCAAAACACCTTCATATACATTATGTCAACTACCTTGCCAGGTAGGGAAGTCAGGAATTATTGTCTCCATTTTAGAGATGAAGAATCTGAGGCTCAAAGAGGTTACATGATTTGTCCAAGGTCACAAGGCCAGTAAATGGCATAGCTGGGACTTGAACCTAGATCTGCGGACTCCAAGGCTAGAGCTGTTTCCAGCACCCTTGAGCCCAGGGACCCCTAGGAGCAGCAATGCCATCATTCCACATAGGTGACACTGCTTCTCTAGTTCCCTCTGTGGGATCTGTCCCCTCCTCCAGGCTGCTGTACCGCTCCATCGACTCCCACACGGAAGACAAGGGCCCTATCTACAACTACCGAGTGGAGATCTCCATCTTCTTCATCATCTACATCATCATCATTGCCTTCTTCATGATGAACATCTTCGTGGGTTTCGTCATCGTCACCTTCCAGGAGCAGGGAGAGCAGGAGTACAAGAACTGTGAGCTGGACAAGAATCAGGTAGCTTCCTAAGGAGAGGAACAAGGCAGTGAGGGGGAAGCAGGACCACATGAGGAATGACAGCAGTTGACAGCCTGAGGCCCACCCAAAAGAGAGGCTGTGGTCAGGAGACAGACCCACATGCATACTAAGATCATTTGTCTGCTCCTCAATGAGAATAGGGCTCCCAGTCTTCTGGAGGAGCCTGAGCAAAAGAAATGCAAATCCCAGGTCTGTCAAGTGCATTCATTCAGCCAACAAATATTCATTAAGTGTCTACTTATGAGACTCTATGATAGACTCTGGGGGGGAAAAAAACCTCATGCTCTATCTAGAAACTGACGAATTAGAAAGAGCCCATATGGATTAGCCCCACTGGTAAAGAGGAAAGAAACTAGAACAATGACGGTATGAGAGTTTTGGGAGTGGAGAAGAGCACAGCATTAGAAAACGACCATTAAATGGTTTCTCAAGTAAAACCCAAAGGCCTCTGCTTGAAGTGGGGGCAGGAAAGAGGCTTAAGTAGGAATGCTATGGTAATGCCCAGGACCATGACATGTTCTGTTAGCTTGTGAACAAGAGATGGCCACTCCATTGGTGAGGAATGAAGCTGTTAGAATGGGCTGTCACATGTAGTACGGGGGTCAGGTCCCCTGCGGTGTTCCCCCATGGAAAGAGTTCATGGGGAAGTATATCCCTGTCTATGAGCAAGTTCAAGTCTGCCTATGGGAAGGAGCAGGGCACAGATGCGCAGCTCGACCCTAGTCAGGCCAGCTGCACCCCTCACAGATTCTGGTGTCAGCATCTTGGATTTAGACTCATCTTTCTGGCTGCTGTATGGACTTTGGGTTGGAAGAAAGACAGGAAAGAAGGAGGACAATTAGAAAGTGTAGATGAGAGATGATTAGATCCTCATCTACTACCAGGTTAATGATAGTAGAGATGGAGAGAATCAGAGGAAATAAGATGGATCAGATTTAGAGACTGGACATGGAGTCTGGGGGTCAGAGGAGAGACTGAGGGTCAGAGGAGAGGCTGAAGTGGCTCCATGCTTCCTGACTTGGAAATCTGGGCACAGTGCTGAGAAATGAGCTGGTTCTGTGCTGGAGTCCCAAGAATCTAGTTCGCCCGAGAACTCGTCAGCTATCTGTGACCTGTGTCTTTTGATCTGTGGACACCGGTAAATAAGGAAGATTGATTTAGGACAGGAAAGAAAAACTGAGGAGAGAAGCGCCCCAAGGGGAGTCTGTGGCATAGGAAATAAAATGCCAGTTTACTGTCAGCAATATACCAGGATTACCAGTTGAAAAAGAAAGGAGATCCATACTCTTCAGCTAAGCTTGATAAGGAGATTAACTAGAGAAGATTCTCTCCTTGATTAAAGCAGTGAGAGAAAAATCCAAAAAAAAAAAAAAAAAATCTAAATAATACCTCAAACCTGTAAATGAGCTAGAGCAATAGATTATCTCTGACTCCCAGAGAGACCTACCCCCAGGTATATGATTTCATCAAAATCCTACATTCCTCTGCCGCCCTGCACACATCAGCCAGGTAAATAACCACACTCTTCCCCACCCCACTGCCTCCCTCCCAGCGACAGTGTGTGGAATACGCCCTCAAGGCCCGGCCTCTGCGAAGGTACATACCCAAGAACCAGCACCAGTACAAAGTGTGGTACGTGGTCAACTCCACCTACTTTGAGTACCTGATGTTCGTCCTCATCCTGCTCAACACCATCTGCTTGGCCATGCAGGTCAGTCCCGGGGCCCTGGTCCCGTGATGCCTGCACAGGGAGAGAGCTGTGGGAGGACAGGGGCGGCGCAGGCCTCTCTGGGTTGTCACCTTCCTGGTGGCCAAAGGAGGTGGAAAGACCAGAAGATCTGTCCTCTTCTCCCAGGTGAGAAAGACAGGTGTTCTTTCTCATGGATGAGCTCCTATCTGGAATGTTAAGAAGAATCCATAGGCCCCTGGGTTGAGAAAATGGAGAGAGTGGAGGAAATGGAGAACAGAGGGTGAGCTCAAAGTGTTCATTATTGTCAGAAAGGCATGGCGTGTGGAGGCTGATCCAGGGAGGTCAATCCATGCTAGAGCTCTTTTGAGTTACAGGATTCTCCATAAAGTTGTCATAACCAGTCAAAGCAGGGACATAGAACTCTGTCAACCTGAGTTTCCAGAGATGGCAGGGAAAGGAAGAACTCGTAAGATTTCCTGAGTCCACTTGTCTGCCCACAGAGATGTGGATGGACTTCCAGGACTCGGTTCAAGAAAGATCTCTATTGAGATGAGGGTGGTGAGTAGGGGTGTCCCTACCTCATTTTCACAGTTCTTCCCTCCCCTCAGCACTATGGTCAGAGCTGCCTGTTTAAAAGTGCCATGAACATCCTCAACATGCTCTTCACTGGCCTCTTCACTGTGGAGATGATTCTGAAGCTCATTGCCTTTAAACCCAAGGTAGGTCTCTGAAAAGCAACATCTGATTGCAGAGGCCAGAGGGGTAGAGGGCCAGTATCAAAAGAAGGAGAGTGAGGGGCATAAATAATTCGTGAAGGTCCATATCTTCTCTGATGATAGACAAATGCTCCAACTCCTGAACCTGCCAAGACTGGACCAGGCCAATGCTTTAAAATAGAATCTCAGCTCATGGTCTTGACCATGGCTGAGATGTATGGGAAGCCGAGTCCTCCCTGAGCTGAGCCTTTCCATCCAGGGAGGCAGATGATGCTCTTTCTTCTCCCATTTCTCACTTTGTCTCTGGTCCCATTCCCCAGCACTAAATCTAGAAGAAACTGTGCCTACAGACTGGCAAACCAAACCTCTCCAGGCCCAGCCCCCCAGATCCACTCAGGCCTCTACTCTCCCCTCCTGCCATTTTGTCAGCCAACCTCATTGTACAAAGCTCAGCTGGGACTGCATTTGCTCAGGGCTCGGTGTTGTAACCCATGGGGGCCTCCTGTTCCCTCTCAGAGGCCACATCGTTGCTCCCTTACACCTTCCAGTACAGGAAAGGCAGTTACCTGCAAATGTCTGTGCTCTGCTTCTTGTAGGCAGCTCCTCAGAAAACATTTGGAAGGCAATAGTAGAACCCTTGGATGAACGAGGCAGGGTAGGGAAGGCTGGATTGCCTGTCACCTTTGATTGTCCCCCATTGTCCTAGATACTGGAGGCACAGGCTGGATTGAGCAGCACCTTCCATCTTCCACCCCTGCAGATGGTCAGAATCACTGGCATCTGCTAGCCTGGAGTTTACAACAAGGGCAACTGCTTCTGAGGGAGGGTGTATAGCAACGCAGCAGCTCCTCTGGCTGCCTCAACATCTGTTGGGAGAGCAATAAGGGAAGAGATGGTTCTGAGAGAATTGTACCATTACCGACTTGAGGAGATCTCTCTGACTTTCTGAACTTTCTCTTACTCTCCTTTGTTAGTTTGCCCAGGTGCTACACAGAGCAAAGAAGGCAAAAGGGAGGAATCTCTGGCCATAGATTACATTTTTATTCAAACTTCTCCTTGTCCCAGGACTAAATGGGGAGGAGGCTGCTCCTTGTCTCTTTGACACATTCATTGACAAGGTATTCATTATCTTCTTTGAATTAATATTCAGCTGGCATTTCTTGATATCCTACCATGTGCTACACATACCTCATTGCAAGTAATGCTAAAAACACCCCTATAAGATGAGCTTTAGCACTCCCTTTTCAGGGAAGAGGGCGGTGAAGTTCAGAGCAATTAAATATAATGATAATTACATCAGTACTAAGTGGCATAACTGAGAACAGAATCTAACACCTCTGACTTATAGTCAATGTATTTCCATACCAACATCTTAGCGTCTTTCTGCTGGGTACTTTTCAGAAAGAGGGAAACAACCTTTGAGGTATTTTAAAGATAAGATAGACAATATTCTTAAAATGCTGATTCTTCTTCTCACTCAAAGAATGCCTAGGGATTTTGACTAATTTTTAGAGACTAAGACTCTTAAGGAGGGTCATGTGGTTATAAGAATGGCATTTTCCTACCCACTCCAGAGCAGCAAGGAGAGTCTTTCTCACTTTCCCTTCCACACCTAGTCCCATTGAGAGACGTACATTTTTGTCCCGATCTAGAGAAGACCACTGAATGTCCCTGGCCACCTTCTGTAGGACCCACAGCACCTCTGTCCACCTACAGCCCAGGAGTACCGACAGATTCACAGCCCACAGCAACATGACCGGGTGAGGGCAGGAATGTAGGAATATTGCCAAGTTGAGCCTCAGTCTCAGATGGCAGCCTCTAGGTAGGGAAACTGGCATCATTTTCATCTAGTTTCATGAGACATATGGTTGGAATATTTCAAAGCCTCGAGTCATTTCACAGTTGACTCAGGTGTGCTTCTGATGATGCCTAATGCTGTCTGCAGAGTGCTGCGGGGGACCTCCTGAACCATGTCCCGTGAGCACAGAGCTGCACTGAACAAACCTGACCTAGGAAGCAAATGATACTGCCACCTGCAGGGCCTCCACCTGAAAGCCACTCCACCTAAATCCTGCAGATCTAGGGACAAGCCAGTTTCCCAGAAACTAACCAGTTGTGGTGGTCTAAACCATAAAGTGCCTCCTAGTTTCCTCAATCCCTAGTTATCTATTGTGAAAATATGGGAAAAATAAGAGAGACTTTTCCTAAAGGAGAAAGAGAGCTGTCCTGGGGCCACTTGCATTCTACCTGCCAGGGTCAGTTTATGGTGTAAAAAGAAGAGAAAATGGACCTTTTCTGCTGATACCTCTAAAGTGAGTCTAGCAATAGAGAGATAAGCATCCCTGAACTGGCTGGCCAGAGAAGGTTGACCAGTGCTGGGAAAGCAGAGTTCCCTGAATGCTTTTTAAGCGATATTCTTCATTAAGGATTAGACTCCATTCAGGGCCCCAAAAATGTCAGGGAAAAACAAACCAGAAACTCCTTGAAGCTCTGGTAGAAATAGCTAGCTGATTTTGGCCTGAGAGCCAGGGCTTCTGACAGTGACCTGAAATACAGAGCAGCTTTCATGTCTCCCCATTGATTGGAATTCTGTCTGCACCTTTTAGCTCACTAGCATGGTTTTTATGTGTGATATGAATGGGTAATAGGTTTGCACTTGCAGGCATTAGCTGTAAAATAACGATTAGGCAGCAAGGATGTCAAAGACTGATGTTAGTCACAGCCAGGGAGAAGTTATCAAAGTTGCCACTACTCGACTTTCCTTCTCTCTCCTTTTTGTCTCTGTAATTGGTTGGTTGGTCAGTCAGTCAGTTGATCTGTTTGTACTCTTGATTTCATTCTTTCATTGTCTTCGTGATGCTTAATGTTCCCTAGTTCTTCATTCCTATCTGTTCTCACCATTCTATGAAAAATGAATTTACTCAGGTAAATTTCTGCCCCAACTCCTTAAATTCACACTCTGTTCCAAACACACATGAAACTATGGGTGAATATAAACCAGTTTAGAGCAATTCAGTCCCCAACAGAAACCTCAGGGATGTGAGCCTGGTAACGTCTGGAAGAGTGGGAAAGAAAATATAGTAGGATTGATGTGAACACCTAATAAGAAGCCAGAGGAGTTCCCTTTCTGAGAGTAGAAGGAGTGCCTGGGACATAAGCAGGTAGCACCTGGGTCCTACTTGATTGTACAAAACTAAGTTGGTCAGCATGAAGAACTTTTGGTTAGAATGGTTTGAAAATAACTGAACAGCTGGGTTGTCTTCCTATTATGAACTGAATTTTATCAGAAAAGATGGGAAAATATTCTTAATATTTACAATAGGTGCTGAAAAATATTCAATGCCTGTGAATAACTCTAACAAAAAAAAGTGTCTCGGATCTCTACAGAAAAACTATAAAATTTCATAAAGAGGAATTAGAGAAAACAACAAATGGGGAACTGTCATGTTCATGAACTGGACAACTTGATATTATAAAGATGTTATTTCTTTTTTTTAAAATACTTTCTAATTTATTTTTAGAGAGAGGGGAAAGGAGGGGAAAAGAGAAGGAGAGAAACATCAATGTGTGGTTGGGGGCCTGGCCTGCAACCCAGGCATGTGCCCTGACTGGGAATCGAACTGGCAACCCTTTGGTTCACAGGCTGGTGCTCAATCCACTGAGCCATACCAGTCAGGTCTATAAAGATGTCATTTCTTTTTAAACTGACCCATAGACAATACAATCACAATTAAAACTCCAGGCTGAGCTTTACCCAAGGTGAGGATGGCAAGAGAAAAGGGAGCCACCCAACAAGAAGTTTATCACCAATAGGATGACCCTGGGTGGGTGGTCCTAAGCTTTCAACCCAGCTGGGAAGCTCTGACATCAGGAGAGGCAGGAACCTGGTTCCAGAAGCTGTGCCAGTCACAGACACCGCACTGTCACACAGGTGTTAGCAGGAGGAGGAGTGATGTTGTGACTTAGTTGCCTGTGATTTGAGTTGACAATGACTCAGCAAGGGCAAGGTTCAGGGATGGGTGGCAGAGGATAGGGCTCTGCCTTCTCCTCCTTTAATAGAAATCCATCTGCCCAGGGAAGGAGGTGCTCACCCCAATAGAAGCCACACCCTTCCTCCCCATAGCTTGCGCACAGGTTGTGGAGGGGTGAAGAGGCAGGGACTGCTGCTTCTGAGACTTATCTCCTTCCCCTTGACTGCTGCCCGCTCAGGCTCAGGGAGAATGCAGTTTTCACTGCCTCTCAGTACCTACCTCCCCAAGGGGAAGACACTGCAGGGGGCTGGGGAGAGGAGAGATTTGACCCTGGCAACTCTCTGTCATCAAGGCCTTGGTCTATCTTTTCAGCTTTCTCCCAGCCTGGCAATAGTCCAGAGACATGAATGGAACCAAAGTGAAACCCCTCACTGGCCCCCAGCTTTCTTGAATAAGAGCAACTGACGTCTTAGGGCTCACTTTCATGGTACAGGACAAATTAGGAGCCAAAGGCATTTCAGACCTCAGGGATGAAGTGGGGCCTCTAGACCAGCACTATCTAATGGAACGTTCTGCAGTAATTAAAATGTCCCATATGCACTGTCTATAAAATAGCCACTAGCCTCCTGTGCCTATTGGGCGCTTGAAATATGGCTAGTGCAGCTGTGGAATTGATCGTTAAATTTTATTTACTTTAATTAACTCACATTTTTCTAGCTGCATGTGGCCAGCAGCTGTTGTACAGGGCAGTACAGCTCTGGACACGGCTTCTTCCCCGTGACATTTTCAGTGTCTGCTGCCCTCTGTTTGTCCCGGCTTCTTCAGCCCGGCTGCTATGGCTTCTTGACGCTGAATGGTTTATCTCATCCTCCCCACTCTTTCTCCAGCTGGTAATTTTCTACCAGTAATCAACTCATAGTAGTGGACGCCCTCTTGACAGAGTAAGACAGCCTCTTGCCCTGGGGACCCCATTGTGGATTTTCTCCTGAGTTGGTCAGTTCTCCCAGTCATCCATGGCCCACCCCACCCCCCACCCCCAGTCCTTGTCAGCTGCCACTGCTGAGGTTCTTTCCCTGCGGACCCTTTCTCACCCCAATCCTGAATGGGTCTTAAGGAAGGCAGAGAGTGCACTGGCTGGTGTGGTCTGGAACTGGTCTTGCTGCTGTGGCTGAATGGACTCCTGACTAGGGTTCCCAGTTAGCATTTTAGTGCCTCAGTGAAACTCAAATCTATGTGCACTAAGCCCCTGCCCAGTTCTTACCCGACCGACCCTTTCCCAGGATGCAACTCCTGTCCTTGCACACCCCAATTGCTGGACAGAGACTTGCTGCCTAATAGCTTTGACGCCCCTTCCAAAGTGGGCTCCAGACTTCCCACCAGGAACCCGCTACACCTGGCACCCTTGCCTTGCCAACTGGCCTCCACTGCTAGGCTCCAGCCTGCCTAAGGCAGCAAAACTTCCAAATCGTCCGGGGCTGTGGCTCCTGCCACCTGCCCTCGGACATGGGGGTTTGGCCAACATTTATAGTGTCAGCTAACAATGGAGCAGTAATTAAGCTGATACCCTATTTTCTCAGCTTTGGGGGCTTTTTTGGAGCCCATATTATCTTTGAGGAAAGATTATTCGAAATGTTGGCTGCTTCTCAGAGAGCAGAGAGAAAGAAAGAGGGTGAGGTTGGCAGCCATGGTGATGCTGACAAACATCCTCAGGCTGTTGTCCTGAGGAGTCCATCGGTGGCCCCTCTGCCCTTCCCTGGACTGGGAGCAAGGCATGAGTCATAACTGGAAGGGAGCCTGGTTAATGCGACGCTACAGAATCTGAGCCACTCAAGACCTCCGTCAGGGCCACTCACCACAGCACCAGGCACAGCCTTGTTCAGTCACACTGACATGAACAGCAGCAGAGCCACGAGGAGGGAGAGGCTCTTGAACAGCCCTCATAGTGGTCAGCCCTGTGAGTGCCCGAGCCAGGGCCAGTCTCTCTGCATCTTGAAAGTCTCAGCCAGAGAGCCAGTGTTGCTGGCCTTGGACTTCCCGTGCACAAAGGCAGCCTTCTTATTATTTCTAATTGTGCCTGTCGAGTGCAGGGGAATCCCGGGGTTTCTGGTGGCCCCAGAGTAATCTTTTGTCTGCACACCATGTTGTTCTTAGGGAAGGACTGTTGCCTGCTTAGGTGAGCAGCATGCAGAGACACCCAGAGGGTGTGGTCAAGATGGAAGAAGTCATCACCAGCTACCTTCTCTTCACTGGGCTAGTGGCAAAAGGGACAGGTGAGGGCTGGGTCTAACTGTACACAGGGACAGACTGACAGGCAGCAGGACAGCTGGAATGTGGTGGGGGAACGCAGGCAGCACTCAGGGAGGGCGCGTTTCTCTGCAGAGAAACTGCAGCCCAACTCCTCCATCTACTCTGTCAGATTTATCCATGTCTAGAACCTTCTTTCCTTAAAAATCCAGCATCTGGTTTCCCTTTGGCAAACAGCTTTCCTCCCACGAACTGACAATATCATGGCCCACATCCTCCAGCCACCTTAGGGTTCTCCAGGGCCCCGTGCCCCATACAGATATGCAGGGAGCCTCTGAGGCTGAGGGGCCTTTTTGCTCAGGCAGGGACTGACTGTTCCAAGCATTTTCTTACCCTGGGAAGGAGACCAGGGTCCTGACACTTGGCAGGCAGAAGGAGAAGCTGGGAGAGCACCTAGCAGATGATTCAAGTCCCGATTCAAGTGGCAGATTTTCTCATCTGACCCAGGAAAGAGTAACCATTTTTACCAACTGTGAGCACAGCCCACTTTTCTGCTCAGGCTGGGATGTCACATTTGGCTATGGTTTTCATTAACTTCAAAAATCAGATGCACCCTCTGTCCCCCAAAGAAGGCCAGTGGGGGCCATGCCAAAGGACAGGTTCTGAAATATTGCCATCTCTGATGGAAACAGAGGCACAGGAGAAAGGGATGCCTAAACCTGTGTTAGACAAGCCACTGATGAGCCTAGGAAGGAGGTCCAGATCCTGCTGGCAAGGCCCTGAGTGAGCCGCAGGGCCCTGGGACAGCCTGGGCAGATGGGCTGAGAAGAATGGCAGGGCCAGAGTGTCTCTAAATGCATTGGCGCAGCAATTGAGGAGCCGGGAGACCCTGCAGGCAAGATCCCACAGGCCCAGGCTCCCACCAGGGGCAGGAGGGACTCCAATCCCCATACACTCCATCCTGTGTGGTCAGGAGGAATTTTCTTTACAGCCAGTAAAGGACCAGGAGAAGGAAGGAGAAAGTGAGGTGACCGTCAGGAGAGGACGCACACCAGGGCCATCGCCTCCTCCTGAAAGCTGGGGGTCCTTTAGAGACTTGGTATATTTTTACCAGGCAGTTACATTACCTGCTAAAACCTCCTTTCTCTCCAACTTTGCCTCTGGTTCTAACTGTACCCTTCACCAATAATTCCCTCTTCTGACAATTTTAAGTGTGCTATACATTTCTTCATGGTGCAGTAATTCTTGTGAGGCTTTATATCTTTACAAAGCAAATTTTACTTCATTCCTTTGCTTCATCATCTACTGCCCCAGATTCCACAGAGAGAGAACATTATGGTAGGTTGAAAAGCAGGAAGTCTAGCTTTCACCTCAGCATCACCCTGAATGAGTTGGGGGTGGGCAGGTAGGGCATATAGTTCCTATACACGCACCGTTCTTTCTTTTCTTCAGTTTCTCTGTGAGGTAGGAAGACTGGCTTAGCAGACTATGGTGAGACCAAGTGAGATCCTGTCTGCCTTAGTCCATTTGGGCTGCTGTAACAAATACCACAGGCTGGGGAACGTATGCACAACAAAAATGTATTTCTCACGATTCTGGAAACAGGAAGTCCAAGATCAAGGCACCAGCATGGTTGCATTCTCTGGTGTGGGCCCTCTTCCAGGTTCATAGCTGAGTCCTCATGGGGTTGGAGGGGCAAGAGAGCTCTGTGAAATCTCTTTCATAAGAGCACTCAACCCATTCTTGAAAGCTTCACTCTCAGGAAGTAACCCTTCCCAAAGGCCCCACCTCCTAACTCCATTGGGCTTAAGTAAGAATTCTAGCATGTGAATGTGGGGGAAACAAATATTCAGACCACAACAATGTCTGAAAAGTCACTAAGGCCTCTGGGGAAAGTGCTATCCCAATGGAGTGTGTACTGTGTGAAATCCCTCAGCCTGGGAGTTTGTATCCAGCTCTCTACCTCAGAACAAAAGGAACTTTACCTTCTGCCCTATCATGTCCTTCTTGTTCATTTCCATTTGAAAACTGGTACTTTTGCAATTCCAGTGTTCTGACATCTCTCATCCTGAGCTCATGTATTCTTTCCTTCCATCCAGATTTCTGCCTCACATTGTAATATAATTTCAAGGCTCAGCTTACTGCATCCTTGAAGTTTGATTGTGGTAGGACACAGCATAAACCAAGCTACTAATTTCTAAAACTATCACTTGCCCTTTTCTGTGACCAATGTCACCCATTATTGGGCTTCATAAGTTTGAGCCCAGTTTTTCACCATTTCTTCTCTTTCTCTGTCTCTAGGCCTTATCATTCTCCATATTATTTATTTCAAGAACTTTTTGCCTGCATGCTGTTGGGCTAGTGTTTTCTGCAGCCTGAAGTTAACCAACAACCCACAAGTATTGTATTGAGCTCTCAATGTACCCTGCAATGTGCTTGGTACCAGGGACCCAATGGTGACTACAGGCAGGCTGGTGAGCCCTAGAGTTGTTGGTTTGCCATTCAAAGAACAGACTTCCCTGACTCTGGTCCACTCTTGGATCTTGTAGAGTCCCCAGTTCACCATCTCATTCATCCCTAGAAAACCTGCTATCGAGCCTGGTGCTCCTAAGTGATGGATAAATACATTTACCTTTGTAACAACCTAAAATTAAGTAACATTTAGAAGCAAGGAGGAAAGAATCAGACATTTTCCATTCATTATCTCAATCTATAAGACACATAAGATGGTCTTTAGGAAATTGAAGGTCAGAGAAAAAAGCTAAGTAATGTGTCCAAAATTAAAAAGCCAGTTTTTTGTTGTAGATGATGTTTTGGGGGATTTTAATGCAGGTTTAGGTAATTCAAAAGTCAGGCTTTTTGAACTATACCCCCATTGAAACAACAAATGTGAACAAGCTGAGATGTTGCTGTGCCCTAAGTATAAGGAAATCAGAAGTAAAATGAAAAGCTATTTTCAAATAACAATTCTGTGGAAATTAATAATAATAGCCACTCCATACCTATATCCCTCTGCCTCTCCCTCTCATTTGCCCATTCTGTCCTTGTCCCATATGTTCCCATGGATTGGTCTGCACTTTCTGGATTTCCTTTCCAAATCTGAAGTGGCGGGGACTTTCAGGAGATAGGACAGTCACCTGATGGGTGGGCTCAGGAAAGTGAAACGGTAGCCTAACACACCTTGCATAGTGCATACATGCATACGCACACACATGCACACACATGCACTTACAGTGGGAGATTTTCAAGTGGCAGAAACAAAAAAAAAAGATTGCTGAATTCCTTGCAACTGTTTCATAAGCATTTTTTCTGTCATGAGAGGCATTCATTGAAAGCTTAATGCATGCAGGCATGACAGGCATGAATGGATGAATGAGAATTATAGAATTGGAGAACAGGAAAAGAGAGTCCGGATATTAATGTTAGCAAACACCGCTAAGGTCAGGGACCTTTCACCACCACAGAAAGCTGTATATGTTCCTGCTTTCTGCCGTAAGAGACTCCCTGTTTCTGGAGGCAGTTCTTCTGGAAACGCTCCTTTACATGGAACTGAATGTGCCCCTCTGTCACGTCCACTCTTCAGCACTACTTTTTCCATCTTTCCTTTCCATAGTTACTGAGCACCTCAATGAGGATGTGGAGACATGGTAGCATCTTTACAGGGCTCATGGTGTCCTGCAGGAATGATAAACAAAGAGGTTTCAGGATGGGGCAGGGGCCACGCAGGAGGTTGAGTTACCGCAGGGAGAGCAGTGGGGGAAGAGGCGCTTGTTAGAGAGAAGGTGGTCAGGAAGGAGCAGGTTAAACTGAGCCCTGGAGGTTGAACAGGAACCAGAAAAGAGAAAAGGCCCAAGGCAGGGGTGAGCTCGGCTTTTTCTGGGCACTGAGAGCAGTGAGGGAAGAGGAGGCGTGGGCAGGGCCAGAGTGTGCAGGCCCTTCGGGACCTGTAAGGGGTGTGGATTTCCTCTGACTGCACTCAGAAGCCACAGGAAGCAGGAACCTTACATGGGACCTCATATGATCTGATTATGGTTTGGAACCAGTGTGCTGACTGCTAGTGAAGACGGACAGCGTGCTGACGGGGGAGCAGTTAAAGCCTGCAGGTGACAGCAAGGACATGGAGAGAGGTGGGCAGAGTCATGACTTTATCTGGTGGTGAGGCAGATGTGAGGGTGAGGAAGAAGAATCAAGAAAGGCTTCGGATAGTCTTCGAGCAGGACTAGTGCTTACCCATCCTTATGTTCCTCCAGACCACTGCAGCAGCATCTGTGGCATCAGGCACTTTGTAGATGACCCCAGCATGAGAGCAAACCGAAGCTAGCCTCACAAGCAGCATCCCTTGGGGGCCCCTCCCCCTGTCCCAAAGGCCTCTTCTGCCTCCTGCATAGTGGTGCCCTGCAGGTTCCCAAACACCCCTAGAGGATAGTGCACTCCCCATGCTGAGAACCACAGCCTTAGGCTAAGGTAGGACTTCATTCAGCCTCTCATTCAATTTTCCTTGGAACCTGCTTATCCCAACTCTTAAGAAACCTGTGTCTCCCACCATCAGTGGAACACCCTCGACCCGGAAATTCAGTGCATACACGTGTTACATTCAAATGAGTAGGGAAGGGAAAGAGAAGGAAGGGAGGCTGAAAGGAGATGACAGGAAAAAACTCAGCCCACCCCTGGCCAGCATCCAGAGGGGCACGCTGCATGGGGCAGAGCTCCTACCTGCTTCTCAGCAGCTTGATTGGTGAGCGAGCATTACTCTAATTAGTATTTATTTGTGCCGTGCCCACAGGGCACCTGCTGGAGCAGTGCATAAATGGGCTTTGTCATGGGGCCTCCCGCCTGCTCCTGTACCCAGGGATTTGCATATTGTTGCAACACTGTGACAGGTTTCTTTCTTGCTTGGAGCTTGAGAGCTTAAAAGTCACTATGAATGATAAAAAATAATTATATGACTTGCATAAAGCCTTGTGTGGGAAGGGTAGTATTAGCTAGTACGTGTAATTATTTAATGTGGAAAATTATCCACAATGTATAAAGAAGCCTGGTGGGAAAGTGCACTGGTTCCATCTCCATTGCTGCCACTGGGAAAGGAACCGGACTCCCAGAGTCTGGGAGGGGAAGAGGGATCCCCAAAGCTGTGGAGCTGTGTGTTACCCCAGAGCCCACCTGAACTGAGACACGCCCGTGCTCCGGTGGCTGCTGCGGGGGAGGGAGGGGTCTTCCAGGAGACAGGAAGGCAGCAGCTGCAGAAACACTGCCTGCTCCCTGCAGGCACTGAGCCTTTCCCGTGCGGGCTCAGACAGCCTCATGGGCCCTCTTCACGCATGCACTGTGGTCACACTCATTCGACAGGAAGGAAGCAGAGGCATGGAGACGTACCTGCACAGCTCGAGGCTCTCATCCGGAAGTGAGGGCAGTTGCTCTTTTTGTCCACATTTTGTTCACTGAAGTGGGTGCAGAGTGTGGCTGTAGTGGTCGCAGGTGGGTCATACCTGTCCCTTTGGTACGTAGAGGTTAGCTTGTTAGGTCAGGAAGGACATGGACACGGTAGGATGGGGACCTGCCAGGTCCGGGTATGGAAAGCTGTCCCAAGCTCATTCGCAGCTCCTTCTGTTCTCCCGCTCCCAGGGCTGCCTGGTCTTGGCCTTCCCTGCCTCTACACTGTGCTCATGCTGTTCATTTGAGCGTAAAGTAGCCTGCATACCTGCAGTGTGTCTGCTGGCCTCGCCCTGCCCCAGGGAAATGACCACGCAACGCCCCATCCTGGAGGAGTCCTGTGCAGAAATCGGCTCAGGGCCAGCATGAGTGCACTCTCCTCGGGTGCAGACTGATGCAGAGAATAAACCTCCTGAGGTTCCCAAAGAAGCGTAGTCAGTAAGCACCAGTCCTCATCTGCTCCCAGTGGCGAAGACTGCCAATGTCGGGTCAACCCATGTCTGTACGCCCACACCTTGCACACCAGGCACCTCATAAGCACTCATGTAAATGGGGCTTTTGAAACTTTCCTGGGGAGGGAAAAGCTTAATGCCAAAGCAGAATCGAAGCAGATCGTGTCCAGTTCAAAGGATACATTCCTCTAACGATGCTGAGAGCAGCCCCCATCACCACCATCCTGCACCCCATGCCTGCACTTGCCCTTTGTGCCTGCTGTCCCAGGCTATCTGTGCCCTGTGTGCCTTCAGGCATTTCTTACTGAGCACATCACAGGGTGGGAGCTGACAGAAGAAGGCAGAGATCCTCGCTGCCTCCCAAGCGGCCAGGGCCCAGGAGCAGCTGTGTGCTCCAGTTATGCCTTCTCCATGAGACACCGCTAATTTCCATGATTACTGTTATGCCTAAATGGCACCCTAATGTAATACAATTTATAGTATCTCTGCTTGGTGTCAGTTACCATCGTGTCCATGATATTCCATGGGACCGACTCTTCACAAACGCATGCTGAGATGTCGCCACTGCCGCCTCTCCCCGCGCTGCATTCCGCTCCCCTCCCTGATCTATTCAGCTCCACCCATCTCTCAGTCCCAGGGAAAGAGCAAAGCATTTGGGGCCTGGGCACCGCCTCCCACCCCACCAACCGCCTCTGCTTAGCCTCTTGCTGCAAATGCTTGCTCACTCAGGGGACCTCCCTGAGTGAACCCCTTTTCCTGGGTACAAGCCAATTTTTGCCCCGTCCCTCCCATTTTGTGCCGTGCCCCCCAGAGGTGGCCTTGACCCCTCCTCCACCTTCATGGATTCCTGCTGCTTTCCTGTCAGAGTTGCAGAGTTGCTTCAGAGGCCCTGGGCCTGCTGCTCTGGGAGCTTTCCATCCTGCCTGGCCGTCTCTCCTGCTCACCTCTCATGCTCCCCACTCCTCTTCCCTCCCCTCGCCTCCCCTCCCCTTCTCTCTCTCTCCCCCCCTCTGCTTCTCCCCATTTTCCATCGTCTGTGTGGTCGTTCCTCTTTTCTCCCTTCTCCTCTCCTGCCTTCTACCTGAGTGGCCTTTCCTGTCAGCACCCTTCTCACTTTGTTCTTCTTGCGTGATTTCTGTAATTCCTTCGCTTCCCCGCCATCCCTGTCTCTGGGCAGTTGGCCTTTCCCGCCCTCTCAGACACCCCTCCTGCCCTCAGTTTGCCTTGTCCATTCCTGCTCTCTGTCTCAATTCTAGCAGCTCCACTTCTAATCTCAACTCAGGTCTCCCACTTTAACATTCTGGGGCCCTGTGTTTCCTTGGAAGACCCCGGTGGCGAACACTGCTCTGGGAAGGGAGGGAGCTAAGAAGCCAAAATCCCAGGGCAGAGGCACATGCCCACCACTTCTCCCATGGCAGCCCTGCTCTGCAGGGTCAGAGCTGGAAAACTGGCCCACTCAGCAGCTCACTCCTCTCTTCCAGCCTCCAGGCCAAGAGGAGGGAACTGAGTCTTTCCCAGTAGGAACAGTGGTTTCTAAGAACGTGGCAGTTGACTGCCTAGATGAACCTGAGCCTCAAAATTTAGCCATGACAACTTAAATACTGTCACTAGTCTCAAAATAGTACCAGCTAGGTTTTAGGGCCTCAGGACAGTCAAGCTCCTCAGTAGTAACTCAAGACGGGCAGAAAAGGCCTTAGGAACAGATGAAAGGTGAGCTCGGGATTCCAGAAACTTGAGCCTCTTCGCTCCTCCTTCCACAGACATCTGGGCTTTCCCTTCCCCTCTGCCTCATTCCACCCCCAAACTAAAACCTGTAAATCCTACTTAATCATATGAATCCTAGTTAATCATGATAGTAGCTAACACTTACTCAGAGCTTACTTCAGCGGGGTGCAGGTCTAAGTGCTTTACAGATCTTTTCATTTAATCCTCACATAGCCCTATGGTTATCCTACATTATAGGTGAAGACACTGAGGCATGGAGAGGTTATGTTATTCACTCAAGCTTACCCAGTTAATAAGTGCCAGACCTAGGATTTAAACCCAGACACCCTACCCTGCCTCTTAACCACTACATGGCCCCTTTCAACTTGGAATAGCTCCAGTGAAGGAGGTGAATCAGGACACACATAATCCAAAAGAGAGGAGAATCAAAAAGTCTTGTGCATGCTAAATGCATCATATGATACTTCTGTGACAATTTTTCCTTCCTAATCATGATTTGCTGAAGGTAGTTTCAACTTGGTCTACATGATCTCAGTCCACATCCGCCAGGGAGCGAGGGGCCAGTGGCACTCAGGAGAGTGGGCTATCCCCAGCGTGCAAGCAGATCCTGGGGTGCTGCTGCTCAGCCTGGGGTAGAAGAACATGACACCCTCCTGAGAATGGCCAGGGGAGAGCCCCATCTTCTTGAAAGGAGAAATCTATGAACTCTGTCAGCTTAGGGACTGCCCTGAAAGCGCCATCCCTTCTGGACGATCAGGCCTGCGTGCTCTGAGGAGCTGGGCATGAAGAAGTTTGGTTTACCACTTCAGGGAGAGCCAGGAAAACCCTTTCCCTAACCCAACTTCCTCCCTTCCATTTGGGACCCGTCATCAGGGAGAGAAGGAGTGACAGGTGTAAGAAAAATAACTATAATTTTTTCCACCCTCCTTCTTCCATTACACCCCCGAAACCCACGTTATCCGTGCTTTCCAGCAAATAAGGAGGTAGGCAAAAACAGAGTTGGGGGTTGGGGAGAGTTGGAGAGAGAAACATAGAACACTAAGTTCTTATTATTCCAGAGAGTCTGGGAAAAAATAATTCTCTGCTTAGGGGTTTGGTCAGGTGTCTCCCTTGGACAACTGTTGTTACATTGGGGGCTGTCAGCCTTGTTTCTGGGAGTGGGTGAGAGGAAGCGGCTCTTGAAAGAATTGGGGGAGGAGGCTGACCTAAAAGTTGGATCTGAAACTGTCATCATGGCCTAGTTTGAAGGACTGATGGGCTATGGGATAAGGGGATGAGAAGGTGAGGGGCTGGGTCGGGGTTAAAAGCTGCCTCTTAAAGGGATCCTGTCACCAACCCCCATAGACATGTTTCCTTGCCCCTGCGTTCTGGCTGCATGCCCATCTCCTCTGGGCTGGGTCCACAGGAGCCCTTGGCAACAAGGGCACCAACTGGTTTCTGCCACCATTGGAGGCCCAGGCACTGGGCCCACCACATCGTTTGCCATAGACCAGATAAGTCAATCAGAAGCCTCCAGAAGCACAGCCTCTTGAGGGCCAGGGTGAGGCATGAGGCATCAATCTCTGCAGAGCCCAGCCAATTGGATGGCAGGCAGCGATGAAGGGGTGGAAGAGGGCCGTTCAAGGAGGAGTTGACTCTGTTGTGTTTCCTTCCATCTGCACATACACCCAAGGGAAACCCAAGGGGAAGGGTGACAAGTGATGCTCAACCAGGAGGTTGACAGGGTCCCTTTAGGTCTCAGCCGTGCTCCTGGTGCTCACCAGCCAATTAACCTGTGTGTTAACCTCACCTTTGCCTGCTCTCTGCCTCTCTTCTTTCCCCTTTTCTCCTCCCAGAGGTGTTGCAGACCAAGGCCAGCCTACCCGTTTTGTTTCAGGTCTCTCTGGTGGATGAAAGACTCCTCCTTTCTTGGGCCCTGAGCCTTCTACCTTCCTACCTCTCCTCCTGCTACCACACCCAAGTCATGTTTTGTTACCATGTTTTCTAGGCTGGATGCTGAACATCCTGGACTCTGCTCTCATTCCGGCTTCTCTCCTTTCTCTTCCTCAGCCCCTCTCCCCTTCCTTTCTGAAGTAGCTCTACCCACAAAGATGGTGTTCCTATCTAGAGATATTCCCCCAATGTTTTCTAAAATCTAATTGTAAAACACATGCACATTTATAGTTCATTTGGGGCCTTCGCTCTTTACCTTCCTCCCTTCGAAGTCAGCCCTCTCCATTTGCCCCGAGAATGATATCTGAGAACCTGTGAGGGAATTGGTTATTTCCTGCAAATAGCATCTGATTTAAATGGGAGAGAGAGGTCTCTTTCTGCCTCAAAGACTGTAGAATATTCAGAAAATATTCTGGAAAGCCAACAAGAAAGCCATGTATTCAGGTTGACCCTCACCTAACCCGTGCCCTGGCCAACCTCTGCTTCCCCAGTCTGGCTGTGCAAAGTCTCCGCAATGGCACTTCTATTTTCTTTTGGCAGAAATGCCTGGGAACCGAGAGGCCCCTTTCCCTGTGACCTGACCTCCCGCACTAAGAATAACAGCCCTAGGACAGTGTGTCTTGCGATCCCTCTGGAAAGAGGGCATGGCTGGGAAGTGGGGAAGTTAAGGGAGCTGGATAGAGCCAGGAGGAAATGGAAGAACACAAACTCTTGGCTCTTGTGAGTAAAAAATAAAAAGAGAGAGTTGCCAGCCTTCTAGGGAGGTGGGGAGAGAGACCTGGGGAAGTCTCAGAGGAACTCAAATACTTTCATCCCCACTCACTGATCTTGAGAATTCCAGCTCCTGAAGCTCCCGCTAGTGGCTCAGAGAAAAGAAAACTTCTGGTCCTGCTGAACAAATGTGCTCTAGTCCTATTTTTCCCCCTTTGCAGACATTTCTTTAAAAAGCTAAAGCAGCAAATGTCCTTTTTAAAAGAAGACAGATGTCTTTAGTACTAGGTCCTTTTCCCAGCCCTGGGCATTGTGGCTGTCCAGTTCTGAGGCTTCCTAAACTGTGAGCACATATTCATGTGGTCCAGCATGACTCTCGCTACTCCCACACCTCTCAGAGAGGAAAATGGTCCACTCTTGGTACAGAATTCACCGCCCAGGACTCCTAAAGTCTTCTAGGAAATCTGGGACAGCCTACCCTTGGTTGACCAGTTGTCCAAGTACCTCAAAAAATGTCTTTCAAAAATATTTATCTCTTGTTTTCTCTAAATATGGTAGAAAACAAAAAAGTTTCATGTGTACAGGGTAAAGTGGTGAGATCGGGACACTGTCCTTCCCGTTCTGTGTCAGAATCTCTCCTCCATGGCTCTCCTTTACAAGAAACCCGTGCCCCTACCCGTACCCTCTACCCTGACTACCCCTCTCAATCCAGTTCTCAGGAAAGGCTTCGATGACTTCATTCACTTCGGTGGCACATACATTTCAGTGGGACCCTGTATCAGAATGACAGTGTTGGGAAAGGAGCCTGGGGCAGGTGCTTAGGAGACACCCTGAGAGCGTTGTCTAGGGCCACCTCCTACACTGCCAAACTATGAGGTCTTCTTTCAGTAGGAAAGACTTTGCCAGGACAGAGCTGCCCCTGAAAATACTGGGCAAATCTAGTGCTGGAACAAGGTGGCCCTCACTCTGTCTGCATATTGTCCTGCTTTTTATAGATACTGTTTTAATGATGTGGTCCTCTGTTATTGCTGAGCCCAGGGGACTTGGCCACCATTCTAGACCACACTGATTACTTGTCTTTAGTTCCCAGATCACCCACAGGGCCACAGCCCATTCTCCTCTAAGAGGTCATCCAGCTGTGTTCCCTCCCTCCCTCTAGACAGGCCCTTGGATGAAGAGAACTGAGGGCCTAGGAGATGCCGAATGTGGGCTGAAAAGAGAGTCCAGCCACATTCCTGAACCACTGCAGCTTGTACTGCTGCGAAGTATTTAGAAAGAGCCTCTGTGCAGAGGGTTGGTAAAGCGGGATGGATCTGGAGGAAGGGGTGCCATGTGGCCACGGAAAGTCAGGGCATGAGGATTGGACTAGTCGCCTCCTGGCCTCCTCCTTCTTCCCTGGGATCCCGGGCTCCTGGCCATGGAGAGGGTGTTAGGAACTCCAGCAGCAACACTGAGGCGCCCCGACGGTGATTCTGATGGTGATTGTTGCTCTGTTCTTGTCTGTCTAATATTCCTTTTTAATCCCCATCCTGCCTGCCCCTCCCTTGTGTAGGGTTACTTTAGTGATCCCTGGAATGTTTTTGACTTCCTCATCGTAATTGGCAGCATAATTGACGTCATTCTCAGTGAAACTAATGTGAGTATGACTCTGCCCTCCCCAGGAACCCTCCTCCTTCCTTCTTCCTCTGCCTCCTCTGTTTCCCTCTCATGCTCTCTCTTTCTCTTTATCTCCTTTTATTTATTTATTTTTAATTTCCTATTTTTACCCCCCTCCAGTCATGCTTTTTATTGAACCTGCCGTCGTCCTGTGAGGGAAAAAAAAGTGGGAGCTCCTCCTCCTTTTTTTCCCCTTGTCCCAGCTCATCCCTCCATGCCGGGTGCAGGAGCTGGGAGCCGAGAGGAGGGAGCAGGCGGTAGAAGGCCGCTGGCTCCCCTCCCATGGTGGCCACAGCCCAGCGTAACCTTTGAACTAACTAACCCAGCTTTTGTCAGGCCTCTCCACCCTGCGAAAACCAGGTTACCCAGGTTTGAGCTACCAGGACTGTAGAGTGGTAAGAGCGTATTTAATATGCCCACGTAACCTCTTTCTTTTCTCATTTTTTCTCTTCTCTCCTTTCTTTCATGCTTTTTTTTTTTTTCATTTTTCCTCTTCCTTTTTGTTTTGTTTTTCTCCTTTGTTGTTGGTTTTTTTTTGTTTTGTTTTTTTTTTTTCCTCTTCTCTCTCTCCTTTCCTCGGCTTCTCTGCCCCATGCAGCACTATTTCTGTGATGCATGGAATACGTTTGACGCCTTGATTGTTGTGGGTAGCATTGTTGATATAGCAATCACCGAGGTAAACGTAAGTACATGGCGTCTGGGCCTGACTGTCCGTGCCTGCTCTAACACTTGTTGTCTTTCCCTGGTTTGTTGTTTTCGTCATCATGTTTTCTCCACCCCACCTCCTTCTTTTCATTTAGTTTTTACAATTTGTTTGTTTAAATTGGTTTAAAGGAGTTTTTCCTTGTTGCTTTATTTTGAAAACTTTTCTATTCTTTTTTTTTTTTTTTTTTAACTTTGGAACGAGTTAGGCCCCCTTTTTCTTTAAGTTTTGATTGCTGCATCTTTTCCTCTCTCCCTACAACAGCCTGGCATGACTCACACTGTATAGGAGGATGCAGCTATGGGGATCACGGAGTGAGAAAATCCAGGGATGTTTACAACGTCTGGGCAGCTGCTGGGGCAGGGACCCACACCTCCCTTCTCTGCACCTGACCTCCAGACCGCTGCCCTTGCCCCTCCTGCCTGTCCACCCAGAGCATCTTGGAAAGGAGCTCTCTCCAAGTGGGACCCCGGAGCGAAGGCTCGTCTCTGCCTGCACTGTCAGCCCCAGGCCCTGCCCATTTCATTCGCCTAGAAAGGGCTCCCACCGATTTAACATCAGTGGCCCGTGCAGGCAGCCCAGCCCCTCCAGGCTCATTTGAGAGAGAGGAAGAGAACCAGTTGTGTTCAGAGTCCTGCTTTCAGCCCTCTTCTCTGGAGTGGCCAGGGAGCCAGGTGTCTAGTGACCCACTGAGAGAGAGAGAGAGCTCTTCTGAGGTGTTTTCTCCCTCTTGCTGGGGCAGCAGCACCTCCCTCCCCCATGAACCGGCCCAGAGAACTGCCTCTTGCTCCACCTGGTTCTCTCCCACCCCTGTCCCCCTCACACCCTGCCCTGGCTCCCTGGCCTCAGGCAGAACCCCAGCCCCTGCTCTGCTCCAAGACCAGCTTTCCCCCAAGAGCTGCCTCCTCCTATCCAGTTCTTACCAGTTTCTGCACATGTCTTTTTGTTACCTGGCATGTTTAAACCTTCTCTCTTGATCTATAGGCAAGCCCTCTGCAGTTAGTCTTTAACATGTGTTAATATTTTTGTCATAATTTTTTCTTGATTAAGAGACTCGGTAATGTTTGCACAAACCTTTGCTACACTGAACCATGAATAACAGCACGGAGCAGACACTGTACAGTTTTGATCAAAGATGTTTGAAACTGCCCTACCAACCACCACCATCTCCCCACTGTACCCACCGTCCCCTTTGTGCTCCGTATTGTGCTCCCGATCAGTTGAATTGACATCTTATTTTATCTGCCTGATGCCCCTGATTAAAAGCCCCTGTCTGCCCCCCTCCCAGCAGATGGACATTGGAGGAGGCTGGCACGCTCCCCATACCCTCCCTCAGCCTCTCGCACCCTTGCTGCGCACCCTGTAGCTCCAGATTCAGTTGTACCTCTGTCTCCCAGGTCCCCTGAGCTGTCTTTGTCTTATGGTGTGTGTCTGTGTGTGTGTGTGTGTGTGTGCGCGCGCGCGTGCACGCGCACGCGTGCTCTTGCCCTTGACTTCTTCCAGCAAATGGCAGGTTATTTTTTTTAAAAAGCAGTCTTCCTACACATGCTCTGTGCCCTCCTCCCCTCACAACCAACCCCACCATTCCTGAGCACACTCCAGGTTTTGCAGGCTGGATGAGCCCTAAATTGTATCTCAGGTGCTGTTCAGGGCCATGAGTTGTACATGCGTGCATGCAGAAGCCAGAGCATTTGTACTTGGAGCTGGTGCCATGCAATGCTCTGCACTGAGGGCTCAGGGAGAGGAACAGGGAAGAGGGAGCGGCAGTGGGCCCTGCCTTCTGAGGCTGCAGTTTTCCAAAAAGCAGTGCAGATCCATAAGAAACCTGTGCCAGGGACTTGGAGGCTGACAGGTAGCAAGAAACTGCAGGAAGGTGACAGCAAGCTGCTCCCCTGTGTGCAGAGGGGACCCCTGCCCTGCTGTCCCCGGGGGTTCCTCTGGGATTCTCACTGTTGGCAAGGCCCACATCAACACTCCACCTGCCATTTTTTCCCTCCAAACTGTTAGTGTTTTTAAAGGAAAAACAAACAAAAAGAAAAATAACCTTTTAGGGTGTTTCTACAGAAAAAGTGGCTCTGTTGGGAGAAGAGAGGGAGGGTGCCGGGCAGGGAAGAAGCGTAATGGCATCTCTGCAGACACTTCCATTCGTACCTGGTTTTCTATGGATAACTCACTCTTGCATTTGTCTCATGTAACTCTGAACTACCATGCGAGTTTGACAGCAAGAACTATCATCCCCAATTTGCTGATGCCAGAGATGCTGGTAGAGAGATTCAGTGCCCTCCAGAGCTGCACAGCAGGAGCCCTGGAGTCCTGGCCATCTGGTGTGCCCACTTACCTCCCGTGGCCCTGGCCCACAGCTCTTCTCTCTAACCCACGATGCCCTTTGATAAACACATGTCCCCCTTTCTGTACTTCCACCAGCCAGGATTTGTTCAGCCCTTATGTTCTGTGATTTAAATTTAAAATAACCATAGGTTTTTGTATGTTCTACACACAAAAAAATGATTTATTAGCCCTCCCTTGGAGTTCTGATGCAGGTCTAACTCCCCAGCCTCCCTCTGCCCCATGGTGAGGTGCTCTTCACTCCTTTAGACTGAGGAGCTGGTGAAAAGTTGCACTGAAAGGCTGTCTGGACATTAAATCGGGACAATGTGTGTGATGGAGAGCAGGGGGAGGTGTCCAGAGACGCAGCACTTATTTCCCTCCCACACAGTTAATGGCTTGTGAACCAGGAGAACAAATGTAACATCCCCCAGGGAAGGAAGATGATGTGGGAGAGGACGAGAGGGCTGGATGTGAAGTCAAGGCTGGCAGGCTGCTGAGTCTTGCTTCTTCTTCCGTAAAAGAAGACTTAGTTTCCTCATCTGTCAAAGGGATTGATGATATTTACGGCACTGTGTTTTGAAGCTCAAGTAAGAGCATCTATTTTAAAACTCTATATAAACTTTAAAGTGCTATTGAATGGGGGAGACTGTAGTACCCAAGCAGGTGACTCCCCCCCACCCCCACCCCCACAATCCCTGCTGGAATAGCGGGAGGGCCTGGTCTCTGGCCAATTATATTTCTTTATAACTGACTACCCACAGACACTGTTTGAACCCTTGTTTCCCATGTGATTAGATTCTTGGAGATAGTTGACAGGTATGGCCAGCTCAAAGCAAGCACAGGTTACTGACCACCGCCCATAACCTCAGCCTCGATAGGCCTGCCCACAAGCACAGCTCTGGTGTAATCCTGTACTCGGATAGCAGCCAACACTGGGAGTGACAAATTGGTCTCAGAGGTAGGTCCCTCTGCCCGTATGGCTCTGCCTGCAGGCCACTGGCAGCATATGGGTCTGGACACTCCCTGGTGGAAGGAAGTTTACAGCTCCAGACCTTCCCAGAATCTTCTAGCCTTACTGTCCTCACAAGATATTCATTCCAAGACCTATGTTATATTTGGCAGGAATCTATACGTTTAGCCTCAGAGGAACCCATGAGGGCCTTTCACCTGTAACTCATCATCTCCGACTCTTTTAAGCCTACAGAAATCAACTCTCATTTCCCTCACCTAGTTGCCCTATTCACCGTAACTGCCCTCCAAATATTCCTCACATTTAAACTCACCTTCCTTTAACAGCTTCTCCGTCCTCCTTGCCTTTACTAGGCCATGGCACCTCTGCCTCTGGGAAATGACTTCCCACCAATCCCAGGAACTGTCATTCACTCATTCTGCCATATGTATCGTCTCCCCTCTGTGTGTCAGGAATGATTTTAGGCACTTGGAATACATCAGTTCGCAAAACAAAAGCTCTTTCTCATGAGCTGGCTTTCTAGGGCTGGGGGAATAACCAGGCACTGGGCAATGCTATCAGCACAGAAAATACAGAAATCATACAGTGCGTGAAAAGCTGCTAAGTGCTCTGGAAAAGGAATAGTGTCAAGTAAGAGGGATCAGAGGTGCTAAGGAGCAGGGAAAGGAGGTGCTGTTTCAAATAAGACAGAAGTGAGAAATTACCCATGCAGACACCTGGGAGGGCAGCTTCTCGGGCAGGAGGAGCAGGGATGGGATCAAAGAAGGGGACCAGGTTTTGGCTTTTATGCTGAGCGAGAAGGAGAGATACTGGCGCCTTTGAGAAGAGATGTCCCACAATCTGACTCAGGTTTCCTAAGGGCGGCTTTGCTGTGTGTAGGAGTCAGGGTGAAAACCAGAGCACTGTGTAGAGGGTAACTGGTAACCATGTGGGTAGGGGTGGTGGCTGCAGTGAAGCAAAGCAGCAGCGGTAGAAGTGGTGCAAACAGTCAGATTCTCAGTCTGTTTTGAAAATAGAACTGACAGTGTCTCCTGACAGACTGGATGTAGGAGCAGGAGAGAGGCATCCAGGATGGCTGTGAGGTTTGGGCCTAAGCATGGGAGGATGGAGCTGGTGTGAACTGGGGAAGACAGGAGGTGAAGCACGTTTGTGTAAGGAGCTCAGTTGGAACATGTCTACCTCACTTCTCAGTGGGGATGGCAGGTAGGGAGTTGACACACAGACTGAGGCTGGAACATGGAGATGTCAGCATATAAATGGTATTCAAAGCCATGACAGTGGTGAAGAGCTCCAAGGTGGGAGGAAGACAGGAGAGGGCCAGGGACTGAGCAGGGAGTACCCTTTGTGCTCAGATCCAGTCTGTGGCCCAGTTCCTGTTCACTCTGGGAGATGCCCCTGAACCATTGCCAATGTAACTAGAGGGCCATCCTTTGCACAGCTATGCTGCCTTCTGCCTCTATTGCCCTTCTCCTCCCCAAGGCGCTACCTAGTTCGAAGGTCGAGGCTTCCCTTCCCCTGTGTTCCCTGGGAGGACAGAGTGCAGCATGCGGTCACTCTAAGGAAGCCTGCTAGTCTTCCTTTATTTCTTGGGTCTGAAATGATCTTTCCCAGAGGGAAAACCCATAGACATAATCCTGTGATTGTTCATGGATTTCCCAGAGCATCAGAAACTGCTCTGTAACATTCCAAGTTGGAATCAGTTTGGGTGTCTCGTCAACAGCCTTTCCCAACATTCTTCCCTATCATTAAGTATTTTCAAGTCTCTTGCACAATAGAGTGCTGAGAGGCCTGGATTCTTGCATTACATATACAGAGAAATAGTCCCAAATTGCAAATTAGGAGGTCTATGTTCTGTTTCCAGCTCTGGCACTACTAAGCCATGTGACTTAGAGCAAATAACCCCATTCTGTGGGCCTCAACTTCCTTGAATGCAAATGGAGGTGGAGATTGTCTCAGAGGGCCTTTGCAATTCAAGCAGTCCTTGGTTCTGAATGGCACACGCTCTGGTTGTGCGGCAGATTCCAGATCTAAGATGGAGTTCCTTTCATAAAGCTCCCAAGGCTTTGGGATGGCTCATATGGAAATTCCCCCGAGCAGAGGCCCTGGAGGGACCTTCAGGGTGAGGAGCAGGGCTGAGGTGGTGTAAGGCATGGAGAGCTCCTGGGGATGGTTCAGAGGGAGGAAAAGCTGGAGTATTTACTTAGGAGCCATAGCACTAGTCCACGGATGTGACCAGAGAGCAAAATGAAGTAGCAGTGGTCCTGGCCGTGATCTGAGCCGATCAGTACAGGGAGGTGGGGCAGGGAGGAAGAAGGGGCTGCAGGGGAGAATGGTGGCTGCTCCTCGATGAGCATGTATCAGGCGTCCTATGAGGACATCGCACACACAGTGGTCAGATTAACCCCACAGAGTGCTTATTGCCCACAGTAGGAAACCAAGAGTCACGCAGGATGAACAGTTTGCCTGTAGCCAATGGGTGTCAGGACTGGGACTCAACTTTATTTCTGTGGGAGAATTGAGTCTTGTGTTTCCACAGAGCCCACTGGCCAACTCCCTGGGCCAGGCATCGCCAAAGGGCCACTCACAGGTCCTCATTCAGTGCACTGCCAGCAGTGTGACCTGGTGCCTAGCTTCTGTACACCTGCTGAGGCTGCCGGTGCCGGAGCTGGAGCCAGGGAGCCCAGGCTGCCCTGGAAATGCTTAGACCCAAAGCATTGTGCACCCCAGGGTCATGTGCCTAATTAATTGGGGCTGTGAAGAAAAGGGCAAAGCAAGTGTAAAGCAGGTCCACCTAACATCTGGAACCTGACAGGAAAAAGAGTGGAGGGGGAGACAAGAGAGGGAGAGCAGGGACAAGAGGGGGATGGGGCCCAGCTTCAGGGAGTGTCCAGCAGTGTGCACATGGAGGCCTCCAGGTGTTGGCCCTGAATCCTCCTAACCCCGGCTCCTGAAGCCAGTGGTACCTTTCCACCACAGACCTGCAGGCACAATTTCTAAATAACTGTCCCTTACTGGCTTCCCATACAAATAGGAAAGCCAGCTTGGCTTCTGCTCTGGCTTCAGGGGCTTGAATGACAGGAAAAGCAGTCATTCTAAGTCACGGAGTGTCTGCTGCACATCTACCCCTGCGGGCTGAGTCAGAGAGATCAGCCGGCAAGCTCCAGCCCTCTCACCCTGTGTCAGCCTGTGATGCCTACGTGGGCCCTCTGTCTGGCTTTCCTGGTCTGCCTTTTCCTGTCCCCGCCATAGCTGAGAGGGGCCAGAATAGGACAAGAAAGGCAAGACTGAATGCTCCCACCAAGAGCTGTGATGATGGGTAAAGGCAGAAAGTGGATTCATCTGAAAATGTTAGAGTGGACGTGACTTTGGAGACCAGCCAGCCCAAGCCCATTTCCATGGCTCCAATGTGCACACACGGAGCACCTGCTGGGTCACAGGCCAGGAACACCCATTTTACAGACAAGGACACTGGAGGCAGAGGCAGGGGACAACTTGCTCATGGTCACAGCTCTTTAACAGCAAGGCCAAGTCAGAACCTGGCTCCTGACTCTTGATCCTGTATGCTTAGTGCCAGGGGCTCAAATGGTAACATTGCAAGACATTATCTAAATGACAATGGTCAGTGTAGCCTGAGCTGATTCTAAGGCAAAATAAAGTAAGATTGGTGGTGTTAGGCAAAGCTGGGTGGGCAGACTTGACCCTTAGAATCTCCCTACACTTCCATTTCTCTTTGTTGGATCCCTCCTTCTTTAAAAATATTTATTTATTTTTAGAAAGAGGGATAGGGAGGGAGAAAAACATCGTTGTGAGAAAGAAATATTGATCATTTCCTTCTCGTACACATCCCAACAGGGACTGAACCCACAACCCACAATACCCAACCAACTGAGCCACACCGGTCCGGGCAGATCGTCCTCTTACTCATGGAGCTCCCTATCAGCTCCTTCACCCCTATTCCCACAGCAAAACTAATGTGACCAAGGTCACACTAGTTCATACTAAGGTATGGTAACTCAGTCAGCTACCCTTTCAAAAAGAAATGTTACCTGTAAAGAGGAAAGGGTAAAACTCAACCTAAAGACTGACTGCCTAGTGTGTCTAATATAAGACTTTCAGGAACATGACCCCCGAATGAGGTAGATATTCCCTGGCCTCCAGTTGTTTTACATGGGCAGCTTTCTCCTCTGATTGGATGTAGCTGGCCCTAGAGAGATGTAGCAGAGCGCCACTTGGCGCCAGCAAGGAGACAGCACAGGCCCATTGGCGGGCAGTCCAACTGGACATGGAAGAGCCATTTGAAAGGCCCGCAGGCCTCTGAAGGGTGAGACTCACTGTGTGGATGGAGACAAAGGAGCCCTGTGAGGTCAGATATGGTAGAACAGACAGGCCTGATGCAGCAGCCCCATATAAGCATGTTCTCCCGAAGCCGATGCCTTGAGACATGTCTCGCAGGCCTGACCCAAAAGGCTCGTGGAAACCTGCTTTTCTATGGACATCCTGATTTGGGGGCCTTCATTCAGCTGTGTTGGATCACCTGACAGGGCCCATCAGGGCTCCCCTGGCCCTGTGCCTTCCAACTGAGACTCCTTGCTTTTGTTTTCCTCTAATTCTCTTTCCTTTCCTTCTTTATTCCCGTCTTTTCTATCCATATACAACCCTCTCCTTTCACCTAAAATAGAAGAGTGGCAGGAAGCTGTCACAACACACTCCTTGGTTTGGCCAGACAGCCATCTGGGTCTCGCCAGTGTCTGTTACTTTAATTCTCACAAGCTGAGCAAGCTCCATTTGGTGTATTTGCCAGAAAGCTTGTAAAGCAAAGGAGCCTAGAATATTTCATATTCCATGACCTGGTAGAGAGGGTGAGGGAGCTACCCCTCTGGCAGACTCAAAAAGTCCCACAAGTGCCCCCCAAAGCATTGCCATTCACTCTTCATGCCTGTGCCCCACCCGAGAATCACTTGATGTGGTTTGTTTCCTTTTGGGATCTCTGTTTCTGTCTTAACTCTTGTTCTCTATCTTTCTGCTCTCTCTCTCTCTCTCTCGGAATTCTTTCATGTTGTTAGCACTGCTGACAGCTGATTTCATACATTTATTCTGTATGGGTTTTTTTTGTTTGTTTGACACTGGCTGTCCTTCCCAGGGGAAAAGAAAACCACCCTGGCGATTTGGTAATCAGTCTTGTTTAGCACAAGTATCTGGCAGGTAACGGCACCTGGGGAGACATCAGGCTGCAGGTGAATAACACAGTGACTCCTGCAGCTTCAGCTGCTTCCAGCTGTATGAACCAGCCTCCAGGCCTCTAACACTACAGGCTGATCTCCACCGTCCACCCTCTGCCACGCAGCCCACAGAGATAGCAGAGTGTGCTCCCTGCCTCTCCACCAGTCCCCTTGGGGTCAAAGCTCCCCTGCAGCAGACATGCTGAAATGGCACCTCATCTGGGTGCCTGTAGCCACAAAGAGTCAAGAGCATTCCACTCCTTCTGGCTGGAATTTTTCTTGGAGAAACAGATGCCAGCTATGGGGTTTCCATCGTGGGAGATGTGGGGTGCCAGGGTGGCTCTTTCCACTCTCCACCTTGTCCTCTTTGAGCTTCTCTTCATTTGCTCCCTGCCCTTTTCTGTCCAGTGTTTTTGCCCCCCTCATGACTCTCCCATCTTCCTCTTCTTACTCCTCCTCCTCCACAGACCCATTTACATGTCTCCATTCATTCCAGACCAAAATGGAAATTCTGCTTAAGAATGACTTCAGTTGCTCTTGTATCCAAAAACCATGGACATCTACCCTCAGCTACTCTCTATCCCAGTTGACTGGTGTTTATTTAAATTTCCCTTAGCAAGGAAGCTCTTAATACAATTTTGGAAGGTTATAGTTTAAAATACATTTCACTTTGGCCTGCTGAAAATGCCTTTCCCTGTTGCCATCTCTGGTGGCTCCAAGATCCCAGCTCCTTCACATCTGTAGGCCACACTAGTTCCTGGGGACTCATTTCTCCTGGTTGAAAGCCGAGATAAGAGGCCAGGAAGGTGGTATCACATGTCTCTGGAAGACCCTGGCTCCTGCCATCCCAGTTCTCTCTGTGTGTACCAGCCTGATAGTTGTCCTCCTACCTTCGATCAACTTGAGTCTCACCAACAAAGCCCCAGCCACTCAGCCTCCCACCACACCATGGTGCTCCCACGACAGCGCTGGCCACCTGTCCGGCAGATCACACTGAGATGAGAGCAGAGAAGCAGAGCTTTGGGCGGGCAGGGTAGGACCGGGGCAGTGCCAGCTGGAGCCTGGCCTTCAGATGGTGTGGAATAGAATTTATATCACATCCACTCCCTAAGTTTTAGACAAAAGACTAAAAAAAGAAAAACCGGGTTCTAAAGCATGGTAGCCAGTAAAGAACTTGCATACTCCTATGGCATTGCTTTTGACTCATATTGCAGAGGCATGAGGAATTTCAGTGACTGTGATATTACAGCCATTGCCCCACAGCAGCCATTGGAACTGGGCAGCCCACTTGTGGGTCCTGCTCCTGACTCAGCCAAGAGCCAGCCTTCCCTGATCAGAGGTGGCCTGTCCCAGTGAACAGAAGCAGTGAGTGTATTCCAGAAGCCAAGACCCAGCCACTGAGGAGGAACTCTGATTTGACCCTGAACTTCATTCAGAGACTGTCTCTTACTAGCTGCCCAGTGCCACTCCTGTGGTTCTTGCCAGTTATACCAAACCAAACTCATCTGCATAAGTATATTATAGGAAGTTAATTGGCTTTTCCTTTCTATTTGCCCTGAGCCTGTGAGCTGGAAGCACTAGCCGGGACTCTTTCTGGAAATGTTCCACCTCTGCCTCAAGTATAGAATGATCACCTTATTTCATTTATACAAATTACATGAACAAATTAAGTTAATTGACCCAATATCTTTAACCCCTTGGAAGTTACCAGATCATTAGAAAACAAAGATGAAAGAATTGGTTGCTCAGAAATGTACTCCACACCTGTCATTAGTGGATACAGCACCATTTTGAAGCTGAGCCAGAATGTTCTGGTAGGTAAGCAGCTCTGCTGACTGCAGGGGAATGGGGAGTGTAGGGAGGG
The DNA here is from genome assembly GCF_987537825.1 of Furipterus horrens. Classification (NCBI taxonomy): domain Eukaryota; kingdom Metazoa; phylum Chordata; class Mammalia; order Chiroptera; family Furipteridae; genus Furipterus; species Furipterus horrens. Next base: position 94,939,313 of record NW_028327174.1, on the reverse strand, counting down.
TCTCCACGCTCATGGGGCGTAAGTCTTCAGGGAGTTCTACCGCACGTCCTCCCCAGGAAGACGGTGGAAGGACAAACTATCAGCTAACGCGGGGCAGCTGGGAGCAAATCCGGAAAAGAGTCAGAGACGGATGACACCAGTACTCCAGGCTACCAACTGATTCTGACTTTAGCTCAAAAGTAGAACTGATGCCAGGTAGTTTCTCAAGATGAACTAGGGAGTCACAGAGTGTGGCCAACAGCACAGGTACATCTCTGAGCTAAAAGTGCAGGTGCCCACGTCCAGCTGGCCCAGTCTCCCCTTCTAGCTCACCAGGTGGTTCCACTGCAGCTGGACAAGGGTCCAGAGATGGGAACAGCTACACCTGGTCACCTAGAAATGTCCCCTGGGGGCCGGCAGCGTGTCAGTGAATTGGGGGGTTCTCGAGAGCAGGCGCTGTGTTAGGCTTCTCCCTATTGGTTCTACTCAGAAATCATTCCGTGATTGCCTCCTGATTTTATTACAGGTGGTCAGTTATTTCTGAGACCATGAATATTGTAAGCATAGCTCCTCACACAGAACAGGCTTGTGTGAGAGATTGACAGGCAACACTGCCCAAGCAAACCAAAGTGCCCTCTGAAAAGGATGGCTTAACGCCTGAGAAAAAATTTAATCCACGAGTCTTCTGATTCTCACAGTGAAGAGTCTCTGGAGCACTGTCATTACTGGTGGGGGGTGGGGGAAGAGCTGGGGACCCAGCGCAAGGATCCCAGAGCCCCGGTGCTCCCACTCACTGCTGCCCTCACAGCTCCTCCTGACCGCTTCCTGTCCCCTGTTACAGAGACATATCATGAAGATTCTTAAATTAATGCATAGTATTAAAATAATAAGATATGACCAAAGTGATTAGAACAGACCTAAAGCTAAATTTTGAACTAAAATATGACAAATAAAGGATATCTTAAATGGGAGCTATAAAAGGCTAAAAATCAACAAGAAAAAGACATTTGAAAATCCCAAATGGAGGATTCTGAATGCTTAAGAAGTAAAATAAAATAAAACAAATAGTTTATATTTTTAAATGGTAGGAGGTTAATTCAGTTGGACTGGGTGACTCAGGTGGGTGTTCTCTGTATTGTCTTCATTCTGGTCCTGTTTGGGATAGGACTGACCCAGAAGACCTTAAAGCATTTGCCCAGGGTTCTCAGCAGTAATGGGGCACGGAGAGGTGGGGACGGGGAGGGCTTTGGGAATTCTCAGGGTAGAACCAAGTCTGTTGAGAACCCAGCCTAATGCCTGGGCAGAGTGTGTAGCATAGTTTGACCTCCGTCTGACCCTCACACTCCTTCACTGAAGCCGCAGAAACCACAGAACTCCTTATCCATTAACATAGGAGCACAGGCACTTGACCATCTTAAAATGTCCTCAGTGTGTGTGTGTGTGTGTGTGTGTGTGTGTGTGTGTGTGTGTGTTTCATGTTCCTTTGAAGCCTGCTTGTCAAATTCTAGTGAGCCCACCCTCCAGGCATGTGCGCTGGCCCAGCAGCTCGTGCTCCTGGAGAAGCAGGAACGGAGAGCTGGGCTGTATTCCATAAATGACTGGAGAGTGTCCCTTTCCTTTCTTCCCTTGCCTCCCCCTGTATCTCCACCCTTCCCCCCCAAAAAAGGAGTTTTCTGAGAACTTTGTTGCCGAAGGAGTATTTTACGTCTGCAGGCAAATGTCTAGTTGTACACATTTCCATCCTTCAAAAATTCCATTACAACGTTTCTTTGTACCTTAAAAACAAAAACACAAGAGCAACCATCTGAAAGTGGAGGGTAAAAGCAAAGTCAGGACCTTCTGGAAAGAGTTAACAGGTCAAAAGGTCAGGATCAGTCATGAGCTAAAGAGTAGGGTCATTTTCCGGATCCAGGCTCACGGCCCTGGGCAGGGAGCTGGCGCATTCACCTGTGGCCATTTTCTGCAGCACCTACCCCCAAATGAGCTTAGCAGCCAAACCCATGCAAACAGCTTCTTGGGGTGTTCATAATCATATCTTAAATTGTGTGCAGGGCTTTCAAATTTAAAAAACCATTCTACATTCATTCTTCAGGCTATGGCCAGTGCTCTCCATGCCTGTGGACTAGTAGCTAAGCAGGACAGCCTCCAGCCTGAGCTTCAACTTGACGACCAAGCCCCCTACCTGGAGGGAGTTGAGGGCCACCCCTTTAGGTCCTCCTCAGTGGGAATTAAAACTCAATCCTCCTCTGAACCTGAGGGGCCGTTGTGCCTGAGCTCCTTCAGCTGGCAATGCTGGGGTAAAGCTAGAGTGAGGCAAGTGCCAGCCCTCAAAGGTTACCTCAGAACACATGGCAGATTAAAAAGACAAAACAAAACCTCCATCCACAGATTTCAGAAGACCTTGTGTATAATGGCTGTGAATTATTTAATTTGGGGCCAGAGATGGGTCCTTGGCAGATGCGAGCCCAGCCATGCACAGCCCACACTCAGAGCCCAGGACCTGCCAGGCCCGTGGTCTGGTATTTCTATCACTATTTCCTTTTGCCCTCTCCTGCCACTGTGTTGCTCCTGTGTTAGCCAAGACCTAGAATATCGACATTTTAATTGAAGACTCATTACAGCTTATCTCTATCTGCCTTTCTTTAAAGCCAGCTGAACATACCCAATGCTCTTCCCTTATGGTAAGACCAACCCTCCAGACCACGCTCTGAACTTCTGTGACCTCCTCTAACATCCCCACTCTTACCCATCTGACTCTCAGAGTCTCCCAGAGCCCAGCCTGGCTCCTGTCGCATGTAGCCACCGCGTCCGTCTTGCACCTTCCCTGCCTGGTCTCATGTGAGCTGTGACGTGCTGTGTAATGGTGTTCCTTCCCCTCCCTGAACTTCCCTTTGGGTGATAATTCACTGTGATCTTGACTATCTAATGAGCCACTGGGAGAGAACTGGACCCAAGGGCAACTTCCTGTTCAGCATCCCGAGGACCCTACTGGCTAAGACCCTAACCTTAACCCGATTGGGAAATTTGCACAGGGCACCTGTGAGAGCCATGGCAAGGCCTCCTGGTTAAAGAGGGAAGAGGGCGATGCTCTAACAGAAGGCGGAAAGGCAGACTGATTTTCTTCCTTCATCAGGTGTCTGTGTAGACTCTTCTCCATTGTGCTCTGAGTTGAAGGCCACAGTGAAAGGTTTAAGCTGGGGTTTGTTACTGAATGTGATTGAATTTCCAGTTACTCCAACAACGTTATCTGTGAGTTTTTCTAAATTTCTGAGTTTGTTAAAATTAGGCTATATCCACTTTTCTGGAGCATACTGCACGCAGAAAAACAAACTTGATGGTTTAATTGAACCACTCTTAATGTAGGAGACTCCAATTCACTGGCTAAGGTGATAGCGACTCCACAGGGTGTGACCTTGAGGTCTCCTTGGGACAGCCTTCTCCAAAAGGCTGTTGTCACACAGTTGGTGAGCAGGGTGACTCCCTGAGCCCTGAGTCTACAAACAAGGCAAGCTGGGCGGGTTGGTGTGTTTCCTGACATGCCATCCAAAGCTGGTGGGCAGGCTGGCGAGGGAAAGGCTGGACGTGGGTATCCTCCCCGCTTTTCAGGGATGGCCACTGGGATCTGCTTCCTCAGTGCACTGTCACTTGGTTCATTAGAGGACATTGTCATGTCCAAATGGAAACATGTCGATTCTCCTTCTAGGGCATTAGGAAACTGCAGCAGCCTGGGAGGTTTCTGAACCCGGAGTGGGATTCACACTGCCAGCTTGGTTTTTATTTTTTAACTCATCAGGCCCAGGAGCCCCCGTGGCACAACTTCTCAGACTCTTGACACTCACAGCTGAAGTTCCCTGCTTAAGCCTGTTCTTTCTTCTTCTCCTTTCCCGACATGGTGGAGCTGACAGCTGAGTTATAAACCCTGAGCCTCCGCTGCACACTCCACTGGGGGCACACAGGCTTCTTTTAAGGAGAGAAAATAGAATTTCAAGTAGATACACAGGTGATAGAAATGCAGAGATAAAGGGCATCAAAGACTTCAAAACCCATAGCAGGGTAGGGCTCAGGGCAAGATGAGGACAGCTGCCTGCCCTTCCTTCCCCAGCACCCACAAGTCTGCCCTGCCCGAGGGGAACAAGTGCCCTCTGAGGGTCATGGGCAGCTCTGGTTTGGATATGGATGAGATATTATGACTCTTCCTCTGTCTGGAGAGACCCTTCCCGCTGGGTTCTGCTCAGCACTCCCTGGAGGAGTGGGGCCTCTGGCTTCTGCCGCCTCCCCTGTGGGCCTCGCATTCTGAATGGGAGTCAGATGAGTGGCCTCTGGAACAACCAGCCATGTCAGTGAGAGTCGGCGGGGTTCGGACCAAGAGCCTGTGGGAGCCCCTTAGGACCAGGGGCCTTTTTAGGGTGGGTTGTGTCAAGGAGGCTCCAACATGAAAATGATTAAAAACAAAGCCAGAGACATGAATCGAGAAGTGGGGAGAGCCAACACAGGGTCCCACCAGTGACCCAGAGGGAGGCAGCGATGGGAACAGCAACAGGAAGCCCAGAGGTCTGTTCTCTCCCGGTGCAATGCTGATGGGGCTGGGTGAGCTGCACTAGCTTGGGGAGCAGGCAAGTGGCTGCCTGGGGTCACCACCCCCAGCTCGTTGGCCCATGTGGCAGGAGGAAGGTCAACAGGTCAGTCCATGTTTTCCTCAGTTCTGGAGGCGGACAGTGACAGAAAAGCCTTTCCTGACCCCTGAGCCCCGACCAGGCACGCGCCCAAGCCCCGGGACGCTCCAGGCCTAGCATGCCGAGGCCGTCCCTCCGCCGGCAGGCCCCACAGTCCAGCGCCGCCGTCCCACCTCAGCTGGCTATGGCCTTGATTCCATCCTGCTTCCCCTTGCCCTTGTCCTCCCCCTCCAGGACCCCCCAGAGGAGGTGATCTGTCCTGAGCAAGACCCCTTGGTCCTCTCACTCCAACTAACTGTCTTTCTCACCGCCTCCTGGGTCTCATGCAACCTGGAGAAGGGGTGCCTCCTAGAGGCACCGGGGCAGAGGGGAGGAGAAGGGAAATAGCTTCAGAGTCCCGGGGAAGGCAAAGGCTGCAAACCAGATGCTTGTCCAGCACTAAGCAACCCCCTATTCCCTCCTCCCTGAAGCCATGCGAGGCAGGGGCTGTGGGGAGTAGCAGCTGACATAACTGAAGTGCTGTAGCCAGAGCACAAGATCCTTCAGTGGGCATCCCACCCCACCCACCAGGATCCCCAGTGCAATCATCCCAAAGGCCGGGACGGGGGTCACGACCCACGCAGCCACCTCACAGAGAGCCGGGTCCCATTTGGGATGCGGGACCCTCAGCCAAACCAGGCAGGAGGGAGGCTGGGCTGCTGTCTCAGCACGAAGCCGAGGCTGGGCACACCCTCAGAGGTTGGCTTCCAGCCTAGATTTCAGGGCACATGGAAATTCCTCCTGGAACCTTGTGTTGCCCCACCAGCAACAGGGGAAGCAGGAGAACAGGAAGAGGGACATGGGTTCAGGGGCCTGGGCACAACTTGGCTCTGCAGAGATCTCAGGGTTGGGTTGTCCACCTGAGAAAGGTGGGCACTGGCCCCCCATCTATGGCCAGGGGAGAGAACCTAGTGCAGCCAACCCCGCCCCAAGCTGGCTCCGTCCCAGCCAAGGGCTGTGTTGCTCGAGCAGGGCCCACCCCGCTCTTGCCCCACCCACCTCTGTGGCTGTGTTAACTACCACCTCCTATTGCCAATGGATTCCAGAACGCAGAGGAGAACTCCCGCATCTCCATCACCTTCTTCCGCCTCTTCCGGGTCATGCGCCTGGTCAAGCTGCTAAGCCGTGGAGAGGGCATCCGGACCCTGCTGTGGACCTTCATCAAGTCCTTCCAGGTAGCCACCTCCGCCCTCTCACCCCCACCCCTGGCTTCCACCAGACTCCCTGGATGGGAGGTGACTCAGTGAAGGAATCAGCAGCATCTAGGAGTCAGGACCCAGCTGGCTGTGCTGCTCACTGCTGTGTGACAGCAGCCTGGCCCTTGTCTGCACCCCACTTTCCTCGAGTCCGAAATGAGTTAGTCGGACTCAGTTTGTGGTTTTCGAAAGCATGCTTCTGGATTGCCAGATTTTGCCCAAAGTTGGGTAGGGAAGGCTGGACGCTAAAGGGGAGGCTGAATGGCTCTGCTTTCTTCTCTCATTTATGTATTTTTCTGCAAGAATTGATTGCACAATGGGGTTTTGTGGTAGAACAAATTTGAAAGACATGAACCCCATGACCCATCCCAATTCTCGCATGGCAGCAGTACTGCTGCTCGCACCCACTTATGGACTTAGCCCAGGCCTTCAGGACCCTGGTGTCATGCCACGCAAGGAGAGATGGGCCCCTGGAATGGGCACAGGGCTGCCCAGCACTAGAATTAATTCTCTTCACTCGGCCATCATTTTCCACGTGTGAAAGTAGGACAATGACTGCTTCCAGCCATCTCTGAGAAGCGTCGTGTTAGTTTGAAGTTAGTGAGAAGCAAAGTTCTTTCAGGTCACTTAAATTCCTTGAAGGTGAGTCTGGCAGGGACCCCTGCAGATGTTTCAAGGCATCCCTGGCCTGGCTCTGATGGCAGCTTCTCCTGCCCATGGAAGCACTGCTCTCAGGCTTCCCAAGACAATGGGACTCACCAGCGCTGAACAATCCCATCCATGCCCCTCTCCCTGGCCAGCCTGGGCCAAGGGCTGGCATGGAGTGGGTCCCTGACCCAACTGTGCTATGACTGAAGTTACAGCCAGAGGCAGAGCGCTCCATAAGGTGCCTGCTTTATTGGGAACCCCACGCAAAGGCATACAGCCTCCCACCCTGGGACCTGGTGGAGCCCATGACAGGACCAGCAGGAGGGGGCTCCAGCCTGGCTGCCGTCAGAGCCGGTCCTCCTTCCCGCAGGCCCAGGCCAGCTTCCTACTTCATGATGAGCCATGACCTCTCCCTGCCACCCCCACCCACCCTGAGTGCAGCTTAGTCCCTGGGAATCTGCGGATTCTCCTGGGGGCAGGACTGGGCTGACCCTGCCCGAGGGTGCACTCCTGGAGTCCCACAGCAGGGAGTGACCACAGAGGCCCCCAACATACTCAGTCACCCTCCACCGTTTCCTGGGCTAGGACGAGGCAATAGAGCCTGTGCCTGTAAGGAGCAGCGCCTAAGTGTAGAGGCTGGAGCCCCAGGGAGACCGAGCGTCTATGTGGTCTCGCAGTGCCATCTAGTGGTGTACAGGCGCGTAGCCGGGCAGTTCCTAGACACGTGTGGCTTTCCTGATCCATCGCCCGAACGGAGCGCGGAGCCCGGTGGACCGCTCCCCAAGGGAAGTGGCAGGGGCTCTGGAAAATTCAGCCGTCTGCTGCTGGGCAGATGGTACCTTGACTGGACAAACTGTGCGGGACCCAACCACGTGCAAGGCAACACAAGAGGCAGTTTGTAAGCCCTGAGAGGTCACTGTTACCCTTCTTGTTTTTCAGAGAGGTTAAGTCATATGCCCAAGCTCTTGCAGCTAGAAAGTGGCAGAAATAGGATTTGAGCCCATGATCTATCTTTTACTTAAGTTTTCCTTAGTAAATGGCTTTCTTACAACTAGTGGAACAACAGAAAGCTATACAAGGAAACGGTGTGCTCTGCCTCCACCTGCGCCTCCCCAGGAAGCCTTAGCGTGTGCCCTCCACGGCACTCTCCCTGCTGTGCCAAGATATGTGTCTAGTCAGGGGATGTTTTGCTCATTTTTTAAATCGTTTTTGCTAAGTAATATCACACAGTTTTCTTTACTCTGCAACCTGCTTTTCTTAATAGTGTACCACTTCTCAGGTGATTACAACCGAGTAAAACGAGGGGTCAGTTTCACCCCTCAAGCCTTCTCCTAGGTGCCCAGAACTTCCCTGGGACTCTTGGAAATGCCCCCAAGCCAGGCAGCAGCTGTGGCTGCAATGCAGCGCCCGGCCAGCTGTCCCCGCCAGCCCCATGCAACCTCTTGTACTTCCTCCCAGGCCCTGCCCTACGTGGCCCTGCTGATAGTGATGCTGTTCTTCATCTATGCCGTGATTGGAATGCAGGTAGGACGGGCTCCCCGATGCTCGGCTCCTCAGTCTCCTACTTTCCCAGCCCCATGGTCCCTGATGCCCTCCTCCCTTTCACTTCCCTGCTGCTCCTGACTATCTCTCTCCCCCCTCTTTCACCTTCTGAGCCCAAAAAGGTCATAGGAATTGGAACTTACCCCGAAATGGCACCCCATAGGTAGCAGGGTGAATGGCCAAGAGCGGAATACACATAGAACTTCTCTCACCATTTTCCCAGGCCTGGTTCTGCTCTCAGAAAAGGACCCCTAAATTATGCAGTGGCCTCAAGAGATATAGGCTCCTCTCAGGGAACAGCAAGAAGGGTATGTCAGACAGCACCCCTCCCTTTGTCCAGGTCTGATAGGCCTGAGAACAATCCCCAATCCAGTCATTCAGGAGGGAGAGAGGCAATCCCTCCCCATCAAACACACAGCAGTTTCCAGTGCCCCCCTCCCCGCCATAGGTCCCCACTGCACCTTCTCCTACCCCAAACCCAGAGTTCTCCAGCCTCTCCTCTGGATTCCCGCAGAACGCCCCAGACAAGTGCTGCACACTAGCCAGGAACTTTTCCTTGGCAGCTCCTTCAGTAAGATTCTCCTGCTTGCTTGTTGCAGAAAGACCCCAAGGCTCATAGGCCCAGACTGTTTGAGATTAAAAGCACTACCTTGCCATTGATCAAGGGAAGGGTGGCAGTTTCTAAGATAAGCATCACTTTGAAAGTCAGGGAGGGGGACGAGGAGGCCTCTGATTTCAAGGATGCACTAAATTTGCCCGAGCTGCACATGGCTTACTGCACATTACTCCACAATCTGAAAACTAAATTTGGAAGTGAGTGCTTGCGCATATGGAGCTGAAATGGCAAAGAAAAGAAGGCCATAAGAATGAATCCTGACGATCTAATGGTGACAACAGTTAAGAACAATACAGTATTGTAAGAGTTGAAGTTACTGAAAGTAGATGTAAGTGTTCTCACACCAAAAACTACCTAACTGTGTGAGGTGATAGATGTTAATTATTTTGACCTTGGTAAGATCCTACAGTGCGTACATACGATTATATTTGTTAACTGTTCCTCGCTGAAGTTTTTTTTAATAAAGGAAATATTCTTAAGAATGTACAGTGCCCCGCCAAAGACCACTGAGTCCTCTGTCGCCGCAGAGGAGCAGAGAACCCCTGCTGTGAGCCTCAGCTCCCACTGGGCCACAGGGACCTCTCCTGAGGGCCATGGTGCTTTGCTCCTTCCACTTGTCATATGTGGGGATTGTGACAGACAGCGGGTGGCTGCCCCCTTGAGGGCCTGCAAGGTTGCATCAGGGAACTCTGCTCAGTTTATAAGCCAGCCTGTCCCAGGGACAGCAATGACCCCTGAAGAGACCATGGAACAATGGATGGGTTCATGAACCTCTTTCCTCTCCCCCTTTAGGTGTTTGGGAAAATTGCCCTGAATGATACCACAGAGATCAACCGCAATAACAACTTTCAGACCTTCCCCCAAGCGGTGCTGCTCCTCTTCAGGTGGGTCTCTGAAGACAGGTGCACACAGACACCCCTGCACAGTGCACCCTGCAGTCTGTGTGTATAACAAGGGGAACCTCTCCAGGAGAGTGGGCAGGGAGAGGACTGGAGCTGGATATCCTCCCCAGGAAGCCGGTTGTTTCGTTGTTATGTATAACTTCCCGTCAAGTAGCCTCAGACATGCACAGCTGCTATGACCACCTGGAAACAAAAGTCAATACTGAGCTCACCCTGGTTTGGAAACTGAATGGGCTCAAAGCCAAGCCTGCAACACACTTGTTCTGTGATCTGGAGTAAGACAGCTAACTTCTCTGAGCTTCAGCTTCCTCATAAAACAAGTACAGGTGCCAAAGTTGGTGACACCTGCTGTGCTGGGTGGTTATGTCCCCATGTGCTTGGTTCCCCCTCAGTGAAGCCAGCCGGGGCCTTGGGTATAGCTGGGGTGACAGGGCTCCTCATGGCTGCCCATGAGGCTGTGAGTCCATGCAGCATGCAGCCTGCTCCTCCTTCCTGCTCTGGCCCCTGACGAGCCCTGGTCTGCCCCTTGGTTCTTATCACTTTCCTGGATCCCACCTAGTCCAGGGCTGGGAGATGAGAACTATTTATCTTACACTGGACCAGATGACTTCTAATATCATTCTAGCTCATGTGTCCCACACGCTTTGACACTGGGGAAGGCTGCGAGCCCTTATCATCACCTGGGCTTCCTCTCCAGAAGATCCAGGGATTCTATCAGAGAGCCCGATTCTGTTTTATAGAATCCTTTCTTCACACCCAGGCCCAAGCATTGTTATTGCTCAAATGTATTACATCAAAATGTCAGGGTCTTTATATATCAGTCTAATATCACCACCTCCCTCAGACTGAGGGCTATGAGAACAGAAGGGCCACTGTCAGCTGCAATTTAACAACTCTTAGGCTGTGCCACGTTTAAACAGAGGAATTAGGGCCAGATAGCAAAGCAAGCATGTAAATCTATCTCCCCTCTTTTTCTAAAGCGCTTGATAAATCCATAACAGTACTAGGAAGGAAAAAAAAAACATGAAGGGGTGCTATTGGTGAACCAGAAATATTGAAGAATTCCTAAGTGGAAGAAAGCAGATGGGATTCAACTAACACAGAAAAACAGAAATGGAATATGTACATTCTAAGCCACTAGAGGAAAAAATGGACAACGCAAACTACAGCAACTCAGCAAAAGAATGGAAAGGCAAAAGAGGGAGGGAAGGAAGGAAGATGAAAAGGAAGGAGGGAAGAAAATGAGAACATAAAATAAGATGGCAGTAATAAGAACAAAGATTAATTAATAATCATGAAAATTAAATTTCTCTCTTAAAAGATAGATATTCTAATATCAGCTTTAAGAAATCTCACTCTAACCTGTTTATAATAGGTAGAATAAAATAAAATGACCTAAAAAAATAAAAATAAGGGAATAGAAAAAGAATACCAGACAATGCTTACCAAAAACATAGGTGTAGTAATAGCAATATCAGAAGAAATAAAATTACAGGTGAAGGCATTAAACGAGACAAAGAGGGATATTCAATATTGACAAAAGGTATAATCTACCAAGAATATATAATAATCATAAAACTACGTGCATGTAACAATGTATTTGGAAATCCATCAATCAGACACTGAGAGAACCATAAGGAGAAAATGACTCCATACACATTGGGAGACTTCCATGCAGCACATAGAAAATGAAAGACCAAACAGAACATCTAAATAATGCAATTAACAAACTTAATCAAATACATTTGTACTCAATAAATAGAAAAAAAAACCCCACTGTCTTTTTAAGCATCCAGAAATATTTTTTTAATTAGCCAAGATTTAAGTCACACACAAAAATTCAATAAATTCTAGAACTTCTCTGACTTCAATACAGCAAAAATTTAAAGTAACCATAAAATTAGTAATCTCTCTAAAATTTATTCACTTAATTGTTTTGAGTCAATGTTATAAATAACTTAGAGCTGAAGCTACAAACTTCTTAGAAATGAAAGTAAGAGAACAATATCTTAAATTTATGAGCTGCACCAATCAATACAAAAAAATTTAGAGCCAAATTAATTTTTTTAAGTTTACAATAATTAAGCTAATAGATGGAAAAAGAATAGCAAAATTACCCCAAGGTATGAAGAAATGCATTTATTAAAATAAAAGCAGAAATTAATAAAATATTTTAAAAATATATAAATAAAGTCTAAACCCGATTCTTTGAAAAGAGCAATAAAATAGACAAACTTTCATCAAATCCAGATTTTGGGGGGGAATATTTCAAAAGTTTATTTGAGCCAAACTGATGACACATGCCAGGGAGCAACATCTCAAATGCTCCCAAGAATAACAGTTTTCCAACTTCTTTTATTCATTTGAAATTAAGCAGGAAATTTAGGGAGGATTATATAGAGATGGGAAAAAGCAGGGCTGGAGTTTGGTTACAGGATAGTTAAGATTATGTACTTTCTTTTTTATTAATTTTATTTTTCAGTTACAGTTGACATTCAATATTATTTTATATGAGTTTTAGGTATACAGCATTATGGTTAGACAGTCAAATCATATAGTTTACAAAGTGGTCCCCCCAATGTTTCAAGTACTCACCTGTATTACACTATTATTGACTGTGTTCCCCATGTTGTACTTGGCATCATCATGACTATTTTGTAACTACCAGTTCATACTTCTTACCACCTTCACCTTTTTGACCCAGCCGCCAACACTCCTATCCTCTGGAAACCATCAGTTTGTTTTCTGTATCTATAAGTCTGATTCTGTTTTGTTTGATTACATTAGATTCACATATAAGTGAAATCATATGGTATTTGTCTTTCTCTGTCTGACTTATTTTACTTAGCATAATAGGTCCATCCATGCTGTTGCAAAAGGTAAGGTTTCACTCTTTTTATGGCTGAATAATATTCCATCATATATATACTACATCTTTATCTGATCATCTATTGATGGGCACTTGGGTTGCTTCCAAATCTCGGCTATTGTAAATGATGCTGCAGTGAACAAAGGGGTGCATTTATCTCTTCAAATTAATGTTTTGGGTATCCTTAGGCATATATCCAGAAGTGCAATCACTGGGTCATAAGGTAGTTTCATTTTTCATCTTTTGAGGACCCTCTATATAGCTTTCCACAGTGGCTGCACCAATCAATCTGCATTCCCACAAAAAGTGAACTTCCCTTTTTCCCACATCCTTGCCAACACATATTGTTTGTTGGTTTATTAATGAAAGCCATTCTGACAGGTATAAGGTGTTATTTCATTGTGGTTTTAATTTGCATTTCTCTAATGATTAGTGACAATGAGAATCTTTTCACATGTGTACTGGCCATCTATATGTCCTCTTTGGAGAAGTGTCTGTATTCAGGTTCTCTGCCCATTTGTTTATTTGGATTGTTTGAATTTTTGGTGCTCAGTTTTCTGAGTTTGTGTAGATTTTAGATATTCACCCCTTATAGGATGTATAATTAGAGAATATCTTCTTTTGTTTAGTACATTATCTTTTCATTTTGTTTAGGTTTTCTCTGCTGTGCAAAAATTGTAGTTTGATGTAGTCCCATTTAATTTTTTCTCTTGTTTCTCTTGCCCAAAGATATATTTCAGGAAAAATATTGCTAAGAAAAATGTCAGAGATTTTATGGCCTATGTTCTCTTCTAGGAGTTTATGGTTTCAAGTCTTACATGGTGTAAGAAGGTGGTCTGGATTCAATTTTTGCATATATCTATCCAATTTTCCCAACACCATTTATGAAATAGACTATCTTTATCCCATTGTATGTTCTTGCCTCCTTTGTCACATATTAATTCACCATGAAAGCATGGGTTTATTTCTGGACTCTCTATTCTATTCCATTGATCCATATGTCTGTTTTTATACCAGTCCTATGCTGCTTTGATTACTATGGCCTCGTAGTATAGTTTAATATCAGATAGTATGATACCTCCAACTTTGTTTTACTTTCTCAAGATTGCTGTGGCTATTCAGGGTCTTTTGTGGTTTTATATAAATTTTTGGAATATTTGTTGTAGTTTAGTTCTGTGAAATATGCCATTGGTTCCTTGATAGGAATTGCATTGACTCTATAGATTGCTTTTGGTAGTATAGACATTTTAATGACGTGGATTCTTTCTATCCATGAGCATGGTATATGCTTTCATTTATTTATACCTTCTTCAATGTTTTTATTCAGTGTTATATAATTTTCCAAGTATGGGTCTTTTACATCCTTGAGTAAATTGATTCTTAAGTATTTTATTTTATTTTTTGATGCAGTTGTAAATGGAATTGTTTTCTTAGTTTCCTCTTCTGGTAATTTATTATTGGTGTATAAAAAGGCAACCAATTTCTGAATGTTTATTTTGTACCCTGCTACTTAGCTGAATTTATCAATTCCAGTAGTTTTTGGTGAACTCTTCAGGGTTTTCTTTATATTGTATCATGTCATCTGCAAATGACAGTTTAACTCCTTCCTTTCCAATTTGGATGCCTCTGATTTCTTCCTCTAATGTGATTGCTGTGACTAGGAATTCCAGTACTATGTTGAATATGAGAGATGAAAGCAGGCATCCCTATATTTTTCCTGATTGTAAGGAAAATGATTTTAGTTTTTCCCTATTGAGTATGGTGTTAGCTGTAGATTTCTCATATATGGCCTTCATTATGTTGAGGTAGGTTTCCTCTATTCCCACTTTGCTGAAATTTTGTATCATAAATAGGTGTTGGATGTTGTCAAATGCTTTTTTGCATCTATTGATATGATCATATGATTTTTACTCTTTCATTTTGTTTACTATATCATGTTAATTGATTTGTGGATATTCAACCAATCTTGCATCCCAGGAATAAATCGCACTTGATCATGCTGTATATTCTTTTGAATGTATTGTTGAATTTAGTTTGCTAATATTTTGTAGAGGATTTTTGCATCTATGTTTATCAAAGATATTGGCCTATAATTTTCTTTCTTTGTAATGTGTTCTTCCTGGTTTTAGAATAAGGAAAAGGCTGGCCTTGTAAAATGAGCTTGGGAGTGTTACCTCCTTGAATTTTTTTGAATTGTTTGAGAAGGATAGGTGCCAATTTTATTTTTTATTTTTTGAATGTTTGGTAAAACCATCGTGTCTATGACTTTATTTTGCTGCAAATTTTTTAATTACTAGTTTGATTTAATTGGTTGTAATTGCTCTGTTTAGATTTTTTTCTCGATTCAGTCTTGGAAGATTGTTTGTTTCTAGAAATTTATCTGTTTCTTCCAGTCTGTCCAATTGTTGGCATATGATTGTTCATAATATCGTCTTATAATTATTTTTATTTCTGTTGTGTGTTGATATTTGTCTCTCATTTCTGATTGTATTTATTTGGGTCCTCTTTTTTTTCCTGGTGAGCCTCATTAAAGGTTTATCACTCTTGTTTATGTTTTCAAAGAAACTTTGCTTGGTTTCATTGAAACATTGCTTGGTTTTATTGCTTTAAAAAAAAAATGCTCTACTGCTCTACTCCATTTATTTCCACTCTGATCCATATCATTTCCTTCCTTCTACTCAGTTTGGGCTTTGCTTGTTGTTCTTTTTCTAGTTTTTTTAGGTGTAGGGTTTTATTATTTATTTGAGATTTTTCTTGTTTAGGTAGGCCTGTATGCCTATGAATTTTCCTCTTGTGACTGCTTTCACAGTGTCCCACAGATTTTGGGTATTGTCTATTCATTTTCATTTGGTTCAAGGTATCTTTTGATTTCTTCTTAATCTCATTGAAAAATCATTAATTGTTTAGTAAACCGTGATTTAGTCTTCATGTGTTTGTGTGGTTTTCAGGGATTTTTTTTTTTTTTTGTAATTGACTTCTAGTTTCATACCATTGTGCTCAGAGAAGATGCCTGATATAATTTCAATCTTCTTAAATTTATTGAGACTTGTTTTGTGTCCTAACATGTGGTCTATCCTGGAAAATGTCCCATGTAACTTGTAAACAATGTATATCCTGCTGTTCTGGGATGAAATGCTCTAAATATATCAGTTATATCTATCTGGTCTAATATGTCATTTTAGACTGCTGTTTCCTTGTTGATTTTTCTCTATGAATGAATTATTCATTGATGTCCATGGGGTGTTAAAGTCCCCTACTATAACTGTATTACTGTCAATATCTCCATTTATGTCCATCAATATCTGCTTTATATATTTAGGTGCTCCTATATTGGGTGCATAAATGTTTACAAGGGTTATGTCATCTTGCTGGATTGATCCCTTTATAATTATGCAATGTCCTCCTTTGTTTCCTATTGCAGTCTGTGTATTAAAGTCTATTTTGTCTGACGTAAGTACTGTTACCCCAGTTTTTCTTCATTTCCATTTGCATGAAATATATTTTTCCATTTCCTTTACTTTCAGCCTGTGTGTGTCTTTCTATCTGAAATGGATTCTTTTTGAAAGAATAGATATGAGTCTTATTTTCTTATCTATTCAGCTACCCAGTGTCTTTTGATTAAAGCATTTAATCGATTTTTATTTAAAGTAGTTATTGATAGGTATGTAGTTGCCATTTTATTATTTACATTTATGCCACCCCCCCTTTTTTTCTTAAAGATGTCTCTTTAACATTTCTTGTAATACTGGTTTGCTGGTGATGACCTCCTTCAGCTTTTTCTTGTCTAATTCCTTCAAATTTAGATGATAGCCTTGCTGGGTAAAGTAGTCATGGTTGTAGGTTCTTACTTTTCACCACTTTGATTATTTCATACCATTCCCTTCTGGCCTGAAAAGTTTCTGTTAGGACATCAGCAGAAAGTCTTATGGAAGCTTCCTTGTAGGTCACTGTTTGTCTCTTGCTGCTTTTATGATTCTTTTTGGCTTTAACTTTTTTTTATTTTCATTATGATGTGTCTTGGTGTGGGCCTCTTTGGGTTCACCTTGTTTGGGACTCTTTGCACTTCCTGAACTTGTGTGTGTTTTTTTCCTTATCAGGTTAGGGAAGTTTTCTTCAAAAAGGTTCTCAATCCCTTGCTGTCTCCGTTTTCCTTCTAATACCCCAACGACACAGATGTTGTTATACTTGATGTTGTCCCAGAGGTCCCTTAAACCAGGGGTCCCCAACCTCTGGGCCACAGATTGGTACCAGCCTGGGCCTGTTAGGAACCAGGCCTCACAGCAGGAGGTTAGCTTTAATGTAATGTGCTTGAATCATCCAAAAATAATTTCTACATCCCCAGTCCATGGAAAAATTGTCTTCCACGAAACCAGTCTCTGGTGCCAAAAAGGTTGGGGACTGCTGCCTTAAACTATCCTTATTTTTTATTCTTTTTTTTCTTTTTGCTGCTCTGATTGGTTGTTTTCTACTATCTTATCTTCCAAACCACTGATTGGATCCTCTGCTTTATTTAATCTGCTACTTATTTCTTCTAGAATATTCTTCTTTTCAGGTATTGTAGTCTTCATTTCAGACTGGTTCTTTTCCATGGTTTCTATGTGCTTTTTTATGTCATTGAAATTCTCACTAAGTTTTTTGAGCACTCTTATAACTACTGTTTTGATCTCTGCATCTAGTAGTTTGCTTGCCTCCATTTCACTTAGGTTTTTTCTTTTTTCTTTTTTTTCTGGATATATCTTTTGTTCTTTCATTTGGGACATATTCCTTTGTCTCCTCATTTTGGCTGCCTCTCTATGTTTGTTCTATGGATTAGGTAGATCTACTATGTCTCTCAGTCTTGATGTGTTGGCCTTGTGTAACTGGTGTCTTTGGGGGCCCAGTGGAACAGTCGTCTTCATTCCCTAAGCCAGATGCTACCGGAGCATTTCTTGTGTGGGTTCTTTGTGCCCTCCTGTTCTGGTTGAGCGTTGATAGTTATTATCATGTAAATGGGTGGGGTTGACCCCCCAGGCTGGCTCGGTATGCAGATTGGCCATGATCAGAGTGTATAAGCTGCTATATGGGGGCTGACCCCATGGAGTAGAATTTTCTCCAGGCGGGGTCTGGTGCCTTCTGAGACCTCCCTTTCAGTATGCTGCTTATAGGAGCTGATCAGGTCATGTTCTGTTGTGATCTGAAGCCAGTCACTAGGTGTGTTCATTCTGGGGCTTCTTGGGAGGTACTCCAGTACAGGTCAGTGTCAGATACTACCTGTGACCTGCTTTGGGCTCCCTGATAAAAGCTACAGAGAAATCCATGGTGGGTAGCTCCCTGTGCTGGGCCTGGGTACATGTGGGAGGGGCCAAGCTACGTACTAAGACAGGCTGCACCCACTACCGGGTCTGGGGGAGGTCAGCAAAAAAAACTGAAGGAACCCTGAAACCCACCATCACCTACTGGCTGGCTGCCTGTTAGACTCAGTGAGTGAAAAAGCCTCTGGTGGTATGCAAATTGTGTGAGGCAGGTTCGCAGTGAGTCACCAGGTAAGGGCAAATGGTGTTCACCAGGTTAATACAGACTCAAACTTGGCACCAGTGCTGGGTCTGGGGCCACTCAGCAAAAATTTCAGGGTACACCAAGGCCAGCTGCACCAGCCTGGGGCCTGTGGAACTTGGCACTAGGGTGGGGGCTCAGGGAGTCATTATGAAGCTAGCAAATTCATCAGGCTACAGCAGATTAAGATTTTGCTGTATGGAGGGAGGGCTTAATATAGGAAAGGTGGTGCCTGTAGGCATGTGGGAAGACAGCCCTTGCCTTAACCACACAACTCAGTTTTTCCCTGTTTTTCCCTGCCCTCAGCACTTGCCTGCAATCCTCAACAGTTTTTTAAGAAAGTCTGAATGCAGACCCAGGCTGGCTGCTGCTGGCAGAGCTTACATTGGTGAGCAAGTTTGGTAGAGCAGGGCCTCTGGGAGTAATCAAGGTGAGACTAGTGTAGCTCACCAGGCAAATGCCCTAAAGAGGGAGTGCTTGACCCAGGAAAGATGACATCATGGGAGGTGCAGGAGAGGGACTGAACACAAGGACATTGGTGGCTGTCTCTCCAACCCTTTCTCTGAAGCCTCACTGCTCTTTCTCTCTCTTTATATCTCTGGCATCCTTGAGCCACCATCCCCCTGCAAGAGCTCAGGGTGAGAGCCTGCAAGTGAAAGTTTGTGTGCAGACCCTTTAAGAGGACTCCTTGGTTTCTGGAAGCCTTAGATATCACCTGAGTGGATGTAACCCCTGCTGATTTTTATAGCCAGATGTTATGTGGGCTCCTCCTCTTCACACTGGTGCTCCAAACTGACAAGCCTGACATGAGGTTGAGATCCCTTGCTTTTAAGGGAGGATATTGCCACTGAGATGTGCCTCTAGATTCTCAACCAACACATGTGGGAGTGAGGCCAGACCCTTTCATATCTCTGCTTTTCCTGTCTGCCTTCGTTTGGCTTCTGTATATTATTAGTGGTAAGACTTCTGTTCAGTTCGTCTTCAGATGGTTATTCAGGCTGATTGTTCTGTAATTTAGTTGTAATTTTGATGTGGTACTGGGAGGAGGTGAATGCAGCTTCTATCTGTTTTGCCATGATGGACTGAAAATTATTATGTGCTTTTTTTAAGGGTGGTTATAGCTTATTTCAAAAGTGTGTTAACTTAGATGCACAGAAATAATGGACAGGGCTTGCTTAAGGCAAAGATAAACCTTTTACTAAAATACACACACACACATGCCTGCAGTGTAACTACTCACCAAGACCTGCCCCATTAAGAATTTATGATCAGATAACCCTGTGAGGTTACTTTTCATAGAACTTCCCCTTATTTTGTCCACAGATTCCCCCTTTTGATCATAAATCAATACACAGGATGCATTGATAGTCAGCCTTTTAATTGAATAGTGTGGTCTCACAACACTAGGAAGACTCATTCCTAGGAAATCTCAGTACCAACCTCATCTTGTTGACTATTGGAGATGGGACAATACTGCAACCATGGGCTCTGAATTGAGGTCAAATGTTTTCCCAAAAGGGAAGGGCAGGTAAATGGAAGGTGGTCAGTTCTTATGGCCTTACTTGTGGGGGAAAAAAGTCTAAACCATTTCTGTCCTGTGAACTATCATGATATGGGCTTTGCCCTTTGTCTCATTTTTCTGTATTTGGCATCTATTAAAACATTTACATAAGCCATGAAGAGTATTAACAATTGTCTTATACATGTTCTCTAATCCTAAACAGTTGAACTCTATAGAAAAATCCAAAGAACAAGTTGAACTCTTATTATGACAAATATCATTAGCAGACAGGTAAAGACTGTCAAACAAAATGGATTCTGAGTTTAATAACAGTCCACAGGTATACAGGCCTTGGTGATATCTTGGGATAGCTGTCTGCCTTTGGTGTCAGCAGCTTCTTACCCGAGAGAAGGCTTTGATGTCTGCTGTAGGTGGAGGTGAGTGTCAGAGATAGTGGTAGATGTACATTCATGGTTAGGCACCTGGTAAGATCCCTTCCAAGAAGGTTGGAGAATGTCTTGTTTAATGTCCTTTCCAAGAAACAAAATCTACAGTATTTATCTCCTGGGAACTCTCAATGAAAGGAAGCAGTTAGCAACCTTGGCAATTGTGTAAGATGGCTCCTTTTAATGTTGTCAGCTCATAAATTCCTTTATCTAAGGCCAGAGTAAATGCACTATGATGAGTAAAGGAATGCAAAAAGCAGAAAATGTGGAGGCAGGGAGCAGGGAAGACCCAAGCAGCACCATAGCTGCAACTATTCGTTTCATTTACAACCATTACTTACCCATACAATATACCCTCAATATCTAATGAAAATGAAGTAATCGATTAGCATTTTTTAGCTTGAATGTTTTATCCTAGAAACAGTTTTCATAGATATAAAAGTATATTATCAACATGAACTTATTTTTATAAAACCCAGGCTAAATAAAGGCTTGTCTGTTTTACTTAAACCAACAAACTTAAGCTAACTTTCATTTACTAAGGATTAATTTTAGATTGTGTGAACTTATAAGGTGTTTGAGTTAGTTTCTATGTTTCTGATAATCTTAGAATACTCTATCCTTACAGGTGCTTGCCTTCAAACTAACTTTAACTATACCGTCGAGAGGTAGAAAATTACCTCACATTGACAATATATATATATGGACACAGAGACCTTTCAGCCATGAGAAAAACACACTAGTTTTTTAAAAAATAATCAGGTCCAAATTCTGTTTTGGAGACATTACAATTGATATCTGTTCTTGACCAGTCAAGTTCTTCCTTTAAAATAAGGACAGCCATTTTTAACACCTCAAAGAATTGGGTTGACACCTGAAGGACATCATAGATTGATCCATTTATCTAAACCCTCTTTTGAAGCTTCAGCAGACCAACTAAGTTGCTTTCCATACATTCTGCCTAATTTTATAGCTTGATTTTTCTAATTGTGCATGCAAAAGATTAATTTAGAAATATCGAAGGATCCTTATGATGACCATCTTAGTTATAAATGGGAGGCTGACTGTTGTGGGACTTGTTAGCCTCAGAAGCGCAATTGCCCATGTTAATTTTGAGATGTATAGAGTTTGAACAAACTTCTACAAAAACCAGCCCTTATGTGCACATCTCCAGATGAGCCAATGCAGTGGCTATATCTATAGGATTACTTTTTGCCCTACAGGAAAATTTTCCTTATGCAACGAAGATTGTTAGTCAACTAACAATACCCAAATAAGGGACATTGAGAGCTTACTGGATGCTGCTGGAACCACAACACTTTTCAAAGCATGGGTCCCTCTCTTGGGCTCCTCTCTCAGGGTGAACCCATTCCAGGGTGCCCCGTCCTTCTCCCCACAGCTCCTGTCAGCTTCTCTGGGATGAGCTGCATTACTGCATTTAGCAACTTCCAACATCCATCTCTGCCATTGTGGATTTGGGGACCTGAACAACTATCATTACCCCACTGGCTATTCAGGTTGGGGAAGCAAGTGTCCTTTCTCTTTCAGAACTGAAGAGAGTTCAGTCTCTCATTTAAACACCAAAGATTTTGTGCAGACTCTTAGTAAGCAATCCAACTGAAAGCAGCAACCCTTTCCTTGAGTTATCTCATCCCTTATCTACCTCAAGAATTTTCTAAGAGTAGCTCAAATAAAGTCATGGCCTGCTGCTTAAAGCAAGAAGGCCCTGGTTTCCAAGAGAGAGTCACCCAAGTTCACCTGGTGTGAAGTGGGGAACTGGTAGGCACAATGGGCCCTTGCTTGTACCTAACACTGGCTCCAGGTCCACAGAGTGGCCCTGGGTGGGCTTCTTTGCAATCTTGTCAACAATGCCAAGTAAATGTCAACATAAAAAACATCTAAATCTGTAGATATTGTTTTATGAGTTTTTGTTTGTTTGTTTAGCCAATCTGACAGCATATGCCATGGAGCAAGATCTCAAATGCTCCCTCAAATCCAGTTTTTTAAAAAAGATACAACCCCAGGAATAAGAAAATCAACATAATTACAGACATGGAAGTGATTTTTAGAATGATAAGAGAATATTATTAACAAATGTATGCCAGCATATTAGAAAACCTAGATAAAGTGGATGCTTTTTTACCTAAACTATTTTGTAATCCTCATCCGAGGATATGTTAATTGATTTTAAAGGAAGAGGAAGGGAGGGAGGGAGAGAGAGAGAGAGAGAGAGAGAGAGAGAGAGAGAGAGAGAGAGAGAGAGAGAAATCGATGTGAGAGAGAAACATTGATTGATTGTCTTCTGTAAGCACCCTGACCAGGGCTCAAACTCACAACCTAGGTATGTTCCCTGCCTGGAAATCGAACCCACAACCTCTTGGTGTATGGGATCTGCCCCAACAAACTGAGCCACTTGGCAAGGGCAAATGGATGCTTTTATAGAAGAAAGTACAAATCACAAAAATTGTCCTAAGGATTTTTTTTTAATTAACCAGAGTAGAAATTGAAAAGGTAGCCTAAGTTTTAGTCCTCAAAAACGCCAAAGATTTAACATTTTTATGTGTAAGGTCTACCAAAATAGCAAGGAATAGATCATTCCTATGTTACATAAACTTTCCAGGAATAGAAAGGAGTAGAGAACCTCCACAATCATTCCAATAACAAAAGAAAAAGGCAAGAAGTAAAATATGAAAATCTGTAGACATATTGTCATTGTTTGCAAACAGTGGGCTAATCCAAGTAGAAAATTCAAGCAAATCAACTCAAAAGCCTTTATAACAATTAATAGGATCAGTAAGGTAGAAGATTAATAAATGAACACAGTCACTTTCCTGTACTGATAATGGTTAGGCTGGTCAACCTGTTATAACAAAATATCATAGACTGGGTGCCTTAAGCAACAGGCATTTCTTTCTCATACTTCTGGAGGCTGGCAGTTCAAGATCAAGGTCCTGGCTCATTCAGTTCCTGGTCAAAACCCTTTTCCTGACCTGCAGACAGCCACCTTATCACTGTGACCTCACATGATGGGGAGAGAGACAGAGGGAGAGAGAGAGAGAGAGAGAGAGAGAGAGAGAGACAGAAGAGAAGAAGAAAGAAGAGAGAGCTTTAGTCTCTCTTCCTCTTCTTATAAAGTCACTGATCTCAACTTATGACCTGACCTAAACCTATTTGCTTACTAAGGCCTCACCTGCAAATACTATCACCTTGGGTTTTTAGGGCCTTGACATATGAATTCTGGAGAGACACAGACATTTAATACATGACAACTTATAACTAATTAGTAAATATAATAGACAAGATCATATGCTATCACGTTTTTAGTCAATATTATAATGCAAGTTTAACTAATGCAATAAGAAAAATGAAACAAAGGGTATGAATTAGAGAAAAAACAAAATTAAAAGCCAAAAATATTGATTGCCAAACTCAACAACAAAACAACAAACAACTCAACTTAAAAATGAACTTCAATAGATATTTCTCAAAAAAAGATATATGAATGACCAATGAGCACATTAAAAGATTGCTCAATATCATTAATAATAATGGAAATGCAAATCAAAACTACAAGATACTACCTCACACTCATTAGGATGGCTACTATAAAAACAAAAAAGTGTTGACAAGGATGCAGAGAAATTGGAAACCATGTGTGCTGTTGGTGGGAATATAAAATGGTACAGCCACTGTGGAGAATAGTATGGTAGTTCTTCAAAAAATTAAAAACAGAATGACCATATGACCCAGCAATTCCCCTTCTAGGAATATACCCAAAAGAATTGAAAGCAGGGTCTCAAAAATATATTTATACACCCATGTTCATAGCAGCATCATTCACCAGAGCTAAAATGTGGAAGCAACCCAACTGTCCATCGGCCAATGGACACTTGTGGTATATACATACAATGGAATGTTATTCAGCCTTTAAAAAGGAAGGGAATCCTGCAGTGTGTCACAGCACAGATGAATCTTGAGGTCATTATTCTATGTAGAATAAGTCAATCACAAAAAGACAGACCCTATATGATTCCACTTAAATAAGGTACTGTACTTAGTCAAAATTGCAGAGACAGAAAATATAATGGCGGTTGTCAGAGTCTGAGGAATTTATTGTTTAATAGACATAGAGTTTCAGTTTTACAAGATGAAAAGAGGTATGGGAATGGGTGGTTGTGATTGGCCACCCAACAATGTAAATATATTTAATACTGCTAATCTCTACACTTAAAAATGGCTAAGATGGTAAATTTTGTTCTTTGTATTTTACCACAATAAAAAAGAAAACATGAGCATGGTATATGCTTTCACTTATTTGTATCTTTCTCAATTTCTTTCTTCAGTGTCTTATAATTTTCCACGTATATACAGGTCTTTTATTTCCTTGGTTAGGTTTATTCCTAGGTATTTTATTCTTTTTGAAGCAATTGTGAATGGGATTGTTTTCTTAATTTCCCTTTCTGATAGTTCATTATTGGAATATAAAAATGCAACTGGTTTCTGGATATTAATTTTGTATCTTGCTTGCTGAATTCATGTGTCAGTTCTGGTAGTTTCTTGATGGAATCATTGGGATTCTCTATGTAAAATATCACATCATCTGAAAATAAAGACAGTTTTACTTTTTCCTTTCCAATTTGGGTGCATTTTATTTCTTTTTCTTGTCTGATTGCTGTAGCTAGGACTTCCAGTACTATGTTGACTAAGAGAGGTGAAAGCAGACATCTCTATCTTGTTCTCAATCTTAAGGGGAATGCTTGTAGGTTTTGCCCATTGATTATGATGCTGGCAGTGGGTCTGTCATATATGCCTTTAATATGTTTAGGTATGTTTCCTCTCTTCCCACTTTGCTAAGTGTTTTCATCATAAATGGGTACTGGATTTTATCAAATGCTTTTTTTGCACTTATTGATATGATTGTGTGGTTTTTATCCTTCATTTTGTTTATGTGGTGTATTATATTTACTGATTTGCAAATGTACCAACCTTGCATTCCCAGAATAAATCCCACTTGATCCTGGTGTATGATCTTTTTGATGCATTGCTGTATTTGGTTTGCTAATATTTTGTTGAGGATTTTAATATCTATGTTCATCAGGGATATTGGCCTATAATTTTATTTTCTTGTACTGTCTTTATCTGGTTTTAGAATTAGGATAATGCTGACCTCATAAAATGAGCTTGGGAGTCTTTCCTCCTCTTGAATTTTTTGAAATATCTTGAGAAGGAAAGGTGGTTGTTCTTCTCAGAATGTTTGGTAAAAGTTCACCCATGAAGCCATCCAGTTCAGGGCTTTTGTTTGTTTGGAGTCTTTTTTTTTTTTTTTAATTACTATTTCAATACCACTAGGTGTAATCTATCTATTCAGATTTCTGATTCTTCCTGATTTAGTTTTGCAAGATTATATGTTTCTAGGAATTTACCCATTTCATCCAGGTTGTCTAGTTTGTTGGCATAATATTTTCTTACAATCCTTTTTATTTTTTTGATGTCAGTTGTTATTTCTCCTCTTTAATTTTTTATTTTATTTATTTGGGTCCTTTCTCTGTTTTTCTTGATGAGTCTGGTTAAAGGTTTATCAATCTTGTTTATCTTTTCAAAGAACCAGCTCTTGGATTCATTGATCTTTTGTATCATTTTTTTTTTTAGACTCTATTTCTCTCTGATCTTTATTACTTTCTTCCTTCTGCTTACTTTAGGCTTTCTTTGTTGTTCTTTTTCAAGTTCCTTTAAGTGTAAAGTTAGATTGTGTATTTGAACTTTTTCTTCTTTCATCGCATAGGCCAGTAATGCTATGAATTTCCCTCTTAGGACTGTTTTCCTTGTGTCCCACAGATTTTGAAGTAAGCACATACAATGGGCTAAAGATAGTTTATTCAATAAATGGTTTGGGGAAAATTGGACAGGCACATGCAGAAAATGAAATTAGACCACCTTCTTACTCCAAACACAAGAATAAATTCCAAATGTATTAAAGACTTAAATGTTAGACCCAAAACCATAAAAATTCTAGAAGAAAACACAGGCAGTCAAATCTTGGACATTGCTCGTAGCAATATTTTATCTGATATAGCTCCTCAGGCAAGGGAAACAAAAGAAAAAATAAACAAATTGGATTACATCAAACTAAAAAGTTTTTGCACAGCAAAGGAAACCATCAGCAAAATTAAAAGACAACCCACAGAATGGGAGAACATATTCACCAATACATCTGATAAGGGGTTAATATTCAAAATTTATAAAGAACTTATAGAACTCAACACCAAAAAAAAACAAACAATCCAATTTAAAAATGGACAAAGGACCTGAATAGACACTTCTCCAAAGAGGACATACAGATGGCCATAGACATATGAAAAGATGCTCAAAGTCACTAATCATCAGAGAAATGCAAATTAAAACCTCAATAAGATGTCATCTCACACTGGTCAAAATGGCTATCATCAATAAATCAACAAGCAACAAGTGCTGGTGAGGATGTGGAGAAAAGGGAACCCTAGTGCACTGTTGGTGGGAACGCAGATTGGTGCAGCCACAATGGAAAACAGTATAGAGATACCTCAAAAAATTTAAAATGGAACTGCCTTTTGACACAGTGATCCCATTTCTGGGAATATATTGAAAGAAACCAAAAACATTAATTCAAATGAACATAAGCATCCCTATGTTCATTGCAGCGTTATTCATAATCATCAAGATATGGAAGCAGCCCAAGTGTCCATCAGTAGATGAGTGGCTAAAACAACTATGGGATATTTAAATAACAGAATATTACTTGACCATAAAAAAGAAGAAAATTCTACCCTTTGTGACAG
Source organism: Furipterus horrens (assembly GCF_987537825.1). NCBI lineage: Eukaryota > Metazoa > Chordata > Mammalia > Chiroptera > Furipteridae > Furipterus > Furipterus horrens. The sequence goes on along the minus strand of NW_028327174.1, from coordinate 94,912,555 downwards.
TATGGATGGACCTGGAGAACATTATGCTAAGTGAAAAGAGCCAGTCAGAGAAAGACAAATATCATATAATTTCACTTATATGTGGAATCTAATGAACAAACTGAACTAACAAGGAAAATGGGGACAGACTCATAGATAGAGAGCAGGCTGACAGCTGAGGGGGGAAAAAGGGGGTGGAGGGACTCGGCAAAAAGCAAAAAGGACTCATGGACATGGACAACAGTGTGGTGATTGTGAGGGGGTGGATATAAGGGAGATAAGTTGTAATGGAAAAATACACTAAAAATACATATTAAGGAAGAAAGAAAAAACAAAACATCTTTCAAAAACTGATTGTCTATGGAGTCTATACAAAAGAAGCTGTAGGACTAATAAGAGAGCTCAATAAATCTTCTCTAAAAGCAATTGTATTTTCTTTACATTAGGTACAAACAGAAAATATAACTTTTTAAATGTACCATTTATAATAGAATACTTTGTTTATTTTAAATAAAACACCTAGAAATAGCCTAACAAAAGATATATATGGGTAAATCATAAAATGTTATTAAAAGACATGAAATAGGGCCTAAATAAATAGAGAGATGTGTCAGGTTCATGGCTAGGGGACTTAATATCACAAAGATATCAAATTCCCCAAGGTAACCTATATTTTAATGCTATGTCAATAAAATGCTCATCAGGATTATTCATGATCCTAACAAGTTGATTCTACTGTGTTCTTGAACTAAAAAAGGAAAATGGCTAGCCAAGACAGTTTGCAAGAACAACAAGCTGGAAAGAGTCACTCCCTGTGAGAGAGCAAGATTTAACTATAAAGTTGTCATGATTGAGACAGTGGGGCCCACTGGTACCAGGATAGATAAAAAAACCTATGAAATAGAATGAAATGGCTGTTATGAGACCCATACATGTAAAGAAATATAATTTATGTCAGAAGAAGTATTTCAAACAGTAGGTGAAGATGGACTATTCAATAAATTGTATTAAGAAAATTGGTTATCTATACAGAAGAAGAGAAAGCATATCTGTACCTCATATAGAGCACAGAAATATATTCCAGATTAATGGGTTATTATTTAAAACAAAATTTTAGAACTTTAAGAAGATATAGAATATTTTTGTGATCCAGAATAAAGAAGAATATTTAAACAAGATGCACAAAAAATAAAGGAAAACTTTATAAAATTATTGTATATTAAAAAGAAAAAACATAGAGGACAAAATTATAAATTTGATCACATTGAAATTTAAAACTTAGATCCATCAAAACATACCATAGCCTTGGCTGGTGTGGCTCAGTGTCTTGAGTGCCAGTTTGTGAACCTAAGGGTCACTGGTTCGATTCCCAGTCAGGGCATGTGCCTTGGTTGTGGGCTGGGTCCCTGGTTGCAGGAGTGCGGGAGGCAACCACACATTGGTGTCTCTCTCCCTCTCTTTCTCCCTCCCTTCTCCTCTCTGAAAATAAATGAATAAAATCTTAAAAAAAAAAATACCATAAAGCTAAAGACAAGCCACCAACTAGAAGAAGGTCTTACAATGCATATAACTGACAAAAGGTTAATATAAAAAATATAGAAAGAAGGGACTTCCGGCCAAGATGGGGGCGTAGATGGATGCACTGTGTCTCCCTTCACAACTAGGAAGGAGTGCAACTAGCTCAGAACTAGAAACAACCAGAAATTCCAGAGGATCAGGCTGCATGGAGGTCCAGCAAAAAAAAAGATATGGAGAAGAAATGCTCATACAGACAGGTGGGAGGGGCGGGGCCCGGGCAGAGAGGACACGGTGTGGTGGCGGCAGCAGCAATGGCAGCAGCAGGCTGGCGGAAGGTGCAATCACGGGTTTTCAGAAGTCAGGGGGGACAGCGGGGAAGATCTCACAGACCTCGAGGCTCGTGGTCTCAGCACCGGGGAGGATCAAGCCTTGTTGCTTCTGACTGTGCTGACGGGTGGGGGTTGGGGTGAGGGTGGAAACTGCTTGTCTTTCAGCAGAGTCTGCTTGTTTGAAGGGCCTCCACGGTCCTAGAACATCCGCAGACTCACCCACTCTGGGAACGATGGCCAGGGCAGCGACTAGAAGGGCGCCGGTCCGGTGTGGAGGTGGGAGAAGTGCCTGGAGGAGTCAAGTGCTGGGCAGGTGGCATTGTTCCCTCTCAGACTCATCCCCCACATACAGCACCACAACGTGGTGAAACATGTCGCCTTGTACTGATGAGTCCCTAAGGCTCCGCCCCTTACAACATAACAGGAGCAAAAGCCCTACCTCGGACGTGGAGGCAAACAAACACAGGAGCCTGTCAGAATGAGGAGACAGAGAAGTATGGTCCAAAAGGGGGAACAGATCAAGGTTCCAGTGGGAGAACTAAGTGACAAGGAGATAGCCAACCTAACAGAGGAGGAGATAGACAACCGAACAGATGTAGAATTCAAAACACTGGTGATAAAGATGCTCTCAGGCTTGACAGATATGCTTGAGTATAGCAAATGCATAAGAGAAGAAGTGAAGGCTATGCTAAGTGAAACGAAGGAAAATCCACACAAAACCAATGGTGAAGGGAAGGAAACTGGGGTTCAAGTCAATGATTTGGGACATAAGGAAGAAAAAAACAGTCAACCAGTGCAGAATGAGGAAGCAAGAATTGGAAAAAATGAGGAAAACGTCCCAAATTTTGTGAAGGAGATGGACAGACAGGTCCGGGAAGCATGGAGGGTCCCTGGCGAGCTGGACCCAGAGGGGACCACACCAGGACGCATCATGATTGAGATACCAAAGGTGAAAGATAAAGAGAGTCCTGGGGACAGCAAGAGAGAGGCGGAGAGTTGCCTACAGGGGGGTGCCTATAGGACTATCAGCTGATTTCTCAGAGGACACTTTTCAGGCAGGAAGGGACTGGCAAGCAGTATTCAATGTGATGAAAGGCAACCTGCACCAGGATTACTCTATCCAGCAAAGGTATTATTTAGAATGGAAGGGCAGATGAAGTGCTTCCCAGACAAGGTAAAGCTAAAGGAGTTTATCATCACCAAGTCATCACCAAGGGACTTACTTAAGAAAAAGAAGATCAAAACTATGAACACTAAAATGACAACAAACTCACAACTACCGACAACTGAATCTAAAAAATAAAAACAAAATCCAACTAAGCAAACCATAATAGGAATAGAATCATAGGCATGGGGATCATTTGGAGGGTTATCAGCTGGGATGGGGGAGGGGGAGAAATGGGGAAATAGTTCAGGGACTAAGAAGAATAATCGGTTGGTACAAAATTGACAGGGGGAAGTTAAGAATAATATAGGAAAGGGTGAAGCCAAAGAACTTATATGTATGACCCATGGACATGAACCAAGTGGTGGGGAGGTTGCTGGAGGGAAGCGGGGTACTGGGCAGAGGAGAGCAAAGGGGGGAAATTGGAACTATTGTAACAACATAATAAAATATACTTTTTAAAAAAAGAAGCAAGGTAGGAGGGTGGGGAATAGACGGGGATGTTGAGAAGAGCTTTATGCACAATCCATGGACATGGTCTAAGGGTGGGGGGCTGCTGGAGGGAGGTGGGTTGCTGGATGGAGGGGAGCAAAGGGAAAAGAAATTGGGACAACTCTAACAGCATAATCAATAAAACATACCAAAAAAAGAAATAAAAATATTTTAGTAGAAAATATATATATAAAGAATTCTCAAACAAACAAAACCAATGACTCATGAGACAAACAGGCAGGGTATGAACATGCAATTCAACAGAAGCTGATGTAAAAATCTCAACCCATTAATCATTTTAAAACCAAATTAGAGCAGCATGAAATATTTTATACCTATCATATGAGCAATGTTTTCTAAAATTCACTAATACCAAGAATTGGCAAATCTAAACTCATAGAAACAGGGAGCCCGAAAGTGGTTGTGCGGGGAGGGTGGGGATGGGAGACTAGGGAGAGGTTGGTAAAATGGTACAACTTCGATTATAAGATGAATGAAGTTTCAGGATAGAATGTAAAACATGGTGGCTGTAGTGATAACACTGTCGTATAACTGAAACTTTCTGAGAGAGAGCACTTAAGTGTTCTCACACACACAATACAGATAACTATGTGAGATGATGGGATTGTTAATTAAATAGGTGGGAGGAATCCTTTCTCAAAGTATCTGTATATCAAATTGGCACAATGTACACTTAAAATACCTTTCAGCTTCATTTGTCAATGATACCTCAATAAAGCTGAAAAGGGAGAGTTGACAAGCCTGTGGAGCGATGGCATTTCGTCTTCCCTGCCGTCAGGAATATAAACTGGACTGACACAGGATGAACAGAACAAGCAGTCCCCACAGCAAAGACAAGGACACACTCACTATTAAGTGGCAGAGCCTCTGCTATGCAGTGTCCCAGACGTGGACCTATGTGTTTACCGCAGTATTATTTCTATGAGCCACAAACAAAAGATGAGAAAAACATTAGCAGGAGGGTGGGTATTTTAGATGACATATTCATAAAGTATACTTTTATACAACAATTAAAATGAATAAACTACAGCTAAAACATAGCTAAACGGCTAAATCTCAAAAACTTAACATGAACTGCAAAAAAAGTGAGTTTGAAGAAAAGCTACCATTGTTGCCATTTATATAAAGTTTTAAAACATTTGAAACAATGCTGTATAGTTTCATATCAGAGCATTCAGGGAATGATCAACACTGAATTCAATTTAGCAGTTCCCCATGGGGAAGAAGTCTGGGTCGAGGGGTCGGAGAAGCAGTCAGAGGCAGGCCTGACTTCATGGTGTTGGCTCTCTCGCCTCTCTGCCCCAGGTGTGCCACTGGGGAGGCGTGGCAGGACATCATGCTGGCCTGCATGCCAGGGAAGAAGTGTGCCCCCGAGTCTGAGCCCAGCAACAGCACGGAAGGGGAGACGCCCTGTGGCAGCAGCTTCGCCGTCTTCTACTTCATCAGCTTCTACATGCTCTGTGCCTTCCTGGTAAGCCCAGGTGGCACTGAACAGTCACAGGGAATGAGCACAGAGCTCGGGGCAGCCGGAGCCTGCCAGCTCTGCAGCTCAGGATCAGGGCGACCCCTGCAGAGGAGCTGGCTTGGGAAGACTGATTTAGTAGCAATGTCTAGCCACACTGAGATAAGGGCAGGAAGCCTGAGCAGGAGTGACCTCAACCAGCTTCTCTCTTGTCCTTTCTTGGCTCTCGTCACAGTGGCATTGTCCCAGAGGACAGAGCAGTTGTCTGTGGAGGCCTAGAGGCAGAACAGACTTGCGGAACGAGAGTGGATGAAGTTGCGTTCTGTCCTGGGCAGCGCTGCCCAGCAGCCTGGTTTGAGAGAAGCTGTCCAGCCCACATGTGGGTCCATCCCACACAATTCTGAGGGGAGCTGTGTTATGTACATACCCAAGCAGCTGGTCTTTGGAAATGTCAGCTTCTTCCACACATGGCACTGCTGGCAAAGTAGACTCAAGTGGCAAGTGTGCAGGAAGGTCCTCATAGGTGACTCATCAGACTCTCTCTTCTCTGCAGATCATCAACCTCTTTGTAGCTGTCATCATGGACAACTTTGACTACCTGACAAGGGACTGGTCTATCCTTGGTCCCCACCATCTGGACGAATTTAAAAGAATTTGGGCAGAGTATGACCCTGAAGCCAAGTAAGTTCCCAGTGGGAAATTCTGATTCCCAAAGCTGAAGGAGAAGACTGCACAACCGTACCTATAGCCTATAGAACAGGGTCAAGGTGGGTTAGCACTGGGTGGATCCACTGAAAACACTGACTTGCACCAGACCCCAGGGTCAAGGGTCAAGGGCCAGTAATAGGATGCCAGGCACATTTGGCTACGTTGCGAACAATTGGCTATTTTCAATTAAATGGAAAGATAGAAGATCCTAGTATTAGGAATAGCTGGTAGATACTCAAGTTTAGGATGTTCGGAGCCAGTCACATCTCAATTCCATTCCTGCCTCTGGTTCAAGGAAACCCTCATCAATCAATCACATCTTATTGACAATAAATATTGTACTTTTTGGTCAGGTGGTTAGTGACTGAAGCAGCAAGTACATGTTGAGCATTTCCTTGAACTGAACATAAACTATTTGAAAATGACTCATTAAAATCTAAACACGTATACATTGGTTTTGGAGTTTTAGTATATATTTCTGCAGCTCTGCATTGCGTTTGACTCACAGGCCTACAGCTTCAGAGAGCTCCTCCTGTAGGTGGGCCCCACCACCTCTCTGGCCCATGTATCCTGGGCTGCTAGCCAAGACTATGCCCCTGGCTGACCTTTCCCTCATCTCCTTGCCTTCTAGAGGTCGTATCAAACACCTGGATGTGGTGACTCTGCTCCGGCGGATTCAGCCCCCGCTGGGTTTTGGGAAACTGTGCCCTCACCGTGTGGCTTGCAAAGTAAGAGATGACCTGGGTTCATGGGAGAAAGAGAAAATATGGGAGGCAAAATGCCTATTTGTCTTATAACCTTGGTCAGGATATTGATCCTTTAAGGGAGTGAAGAATATTTTAGGTGCCTGAAGAAATGAGCTTGAGCCACATTATATTTTAGGATTCTTTCCAGCACTTAAGTTCTCAGACTCAATAAAGGACAGTGAATGCTTCATGTCCCAGCGTGCTATGTGCCCGGCCCCGAGCAAAGGGCCTGGTTCTGAGCAGACTTTGCTGCCCCATCAAGCTGTTCCCTAGGCGACCTGGAAAACTTCCCATCTAGGGTAGATGGGTTTTGGTGCTTTCCTGGGGTCACAGGGCCATTAGAGTCCATGCATCAGTTTCGGAGATGCATGAAACCCTACAATTGTAAATGAAATCACTGAAACACTCACAAGGTGAGAATCCAGGGAGAGAATCCATCCATCATGTTCACCCGATTTCTAAGTGAGTCCGTGATGTTAAAGACAGACATTCTAGGTTCTGTCAGACCAAACCCTTGCCCATGTGGCCTTGCATGGCCCTGAGGGGGAGCTCCCCCTCAAGTCGCGTGCCCTCTCTTGCTTCCCTGTAATCCCAACCATGTAGTCCAGCACTTGCTGAAGAGTCTCATTCCCACTCTCTCCCCCTTTCTTTAGTTCTCATCATCACCATTCTGTATTCCATGCTGGAATAGTGACAAGCTGAAGAGGGGTTTGGGGGAGTGAGGGCAGAGAGCTGTGCAGAGGAAGAAGCACAAACAGAAAAAGTCAGCGCTGTGGCTAATCCACTCAAGGAAAATAGAGAAATGAAGGAATGTAGGACCTTCTATTTATGCTCTGTTTTACTCAGTTTCTCCTCACTTGTACCTCCACTTCATTCCAAAAAAATATTTTAGAAGATTCCCAAGGGTAAAGAAGATAGGAGGGAAAAAAAGGGCACAAATTAAATGTGAGATAAAACAGAGTGGGAAGCAAGAGCAGGGCGAGTGCAGCCCACTCGAGGCTACAGCATGTCCATTGGGGCCTCGGATGGGCCTGGACGGGTGCCGATTGAGCTTTATGCTTCCTGGGACCACTCTAAAATGTACACTGTCCGTGAGAATCAAGAAGATCCAGTCACTCAGAGTACGTATAACCCCTTTTGTAACTATGATTAACAGGACACACCATGTGATTTAATGAATAATGTCCTTGACCACAACCTGAGAGGAGGTGCTCTCATGGTGCTCTTTCTCACAGTGACCCTGTGAGTGCTCAGGGCCTCACCCCAAAGCACAGCACACTAGCAGCAACTTTGGAGTGTGGGAAGGGATGAGAGAGGGCAATCCATTCCTCTCCAGTGGCTTCAAGCTTCTGATCTGGCTTGACGCAGAGGCAGATTTTTCAACATACAGAAAAAAGGACTCACTGCATCTTCTGCGAGCATCTTCCATTATTCTTTCTCTCATCAGGGCATTAAATGGATATGGTCTGACAGGAGGGCTCCCCGCAAATGCCTGCACACAGCTGTTCTTTTTGCCAGGAGAGGGCACACCGTGTGCATGAGCAGCATTTGAGCGGGGAGGGGGTTGGAAGTAAGGGTCTAACGGGGACAAATTCCATTCCTCCCTCACTCTGTGCAGCACAGTGAGAGCGCTTATGGCAGAGCCAAGGCTCTCCCCAGCATAGGTTTTGAATACATTTCAGTGACTCATGCTTACACACCCCCGCCCCACTCTAAGCACATGCCCACAAGTTTAGCGGCTCCCTCCCAGCATCTTCCTGCTGTGGTGGTTCTGTGGGTCCTTTGAGGATCATTTGCTGTAATCACCAGCTTGGCCTCCCCTTCCCTTCCAGCGTCTGGTCTCCATGAACATGCCTCTGAACAGTGATGGGACAGTTATGTTCAATGCCACCCTGTTTGCCCTGGTCCGGACAGCCCTGAGGATCAAAACAGAAGGTAAGGATCACCCATGGGGCACTGAGAGAGCCACTGAGAAGATCGTGCACACCAGCCAGAGAGGCGGTCAGCAGCCTGCACGCTGTCCCCGGGCCTCTCCGCCTGTACAGATCTGTGTTCAGTGATAACCTTCACCTCAGGGATGTAAACGAGGCCTAGTTGTGTTCTCTTTGCTTCTTTAATGACTGCCTTGCCTCTAGCTTATTTATTTTGAACTCTGGCTTCCCATCTTGAAGTCATAGGGTATAGTTCAAAAAGCAGAAAAAGAGTGTTACCCGAAGCAAGACCAAGCCCACCTCAGTGAGACGTTCGTGGCTGCACGTGGTCCTCTCAAGTGCTCAGGTGACTATGGTTGAAGCCGTCACATACACTGGCACAAGAAGGGCTCAGCCAGCAACAAGTAGGGGTGGAGATCTCACCTGTTCTCTACTAGGCAGGCCATGCCCCCTTGGGCCTATGTCCACCTGGAGGGACACCTGCTTCCAGTTTGCACGAAGACACCCAATGGGCTTCAACAGCTCTGGAGGCAATAAAGGGCCGTCTGTATAATTGATAAGCATTTCTAAACCATTCTGTGGAAACAGCTATGTAAAATGTGACTAAGAAGATGCACCTGCTCTGCAAGAGCTGCTAGCCTATTATAGCGTTTCTCAGAGTGTGGTCAAAAGACGACCTGCCTCAGGTTCACCTGTTGGAGTTTGTTTAAAATACTGAGTCCTAAACACCAGCCCAGATCTCTAAACCTGAGTCTTAGAACAGGGCTCAGGTCTGTACTTCCAACCAGCCACACTAAGATTCATACGGGAACTCAGGTTTGAAACCCTCTTGTACTGAAATAGGAGAAAACACAGAAGAGATGAGCAATACATCTTCTGTCCCTTCTGATGCTTCGGTCTCAGAGTCTCAGGCTGCCAGCCATGGTGTTTTCCTTTTGTGCAATAGCAGGGATGCTGGGCAGGGAGATGGGAGACCTGAACCTGGTAACATGTGTGATAAGTCATTTCTTCTCTCTCTGCTTAAGTTTCTTCCTTTGTAAATTCAGAAAGGTGATGAAATGATATGTGGGGATTCAGTTCAATGAATAACTGAGAGAGGTGCCTTCTCTCAGTTAAAGCATTCCAGAAAATAATAGAAACACCTGCAATGAAAGAAAACAAGAACAGGCTAGTAAGATACATGTCAAAATAATAAGCTCATTTTTACAAACATTGAAAACAGTTCAAGTTCTGCTGCTAAACTAAAAAGAAACAAAGACTAAAGAATATACTCTCAATAGCCAGTGCAATCTGAAATAGGTGTAAGTAGGCCTATTTCTCACCCTGAAAGAACTTAATACACATTTACTATGTGTATATATAGAGAAAAGGCTGGTTTGGCTCAGTGGATTGAGCGTCGGCCTGCGAGCTAAGTGTCGCTGGTTCGATCTTCCAGTCAGGGCACATCAGAGAAGGAAAACTCTGATTCCAAAAAACCTCCGCTGCCTTGCGGCATACCTCTTCAGGGGAAAGGCTAAGGGAGTAAACCCCGACAGAAAATCCGGAGCCGGAGTCCCTAAGGCGGTTTGACGTTGTAGTCAACACCGGCAACTCCTGCAGCGCACCTGAAGCCAAGCTGTATTGACTCCGTCTTTCCCTTGGACCCTTCAGCTGCGAAGAGAGGGGGGGTCTGCTGCATGGGCAACAGCAAACCCTCCATATCACCCTGCCCAGGCTCTGTAGCTTCAGCTTCACTGGAGAGGACACTCCAGCGTCATCGCAAGATGTCGATTCAACACGGGAGGAGACAGATACCGTGTCACTCCCGAGTCGGACTGCACAGCCATTCTCGGCGGTGCAGATAGACTCTTAAGAAGCTACACCATCGTCTCTCGAGACGGACGGCTGCCGATGACGGATATAGAGAAAAATTGGAAAGAAATTTGTTAATATTGATTATCACTGAGTAGTAGAACGAGCAGTGACTTTTACCTCCTTCCTTTACTTTTGTTACTTTCAAAATTGTTTACAATGACTATCACAATTACATCCAGGAGGAAAGGTGTTTTTTTCTAAGGAGAGGAGATTTAATGAGTACTAGGAAGAATATCCTGCAATACTTAAAGCATGACGTAAACTGAGGAACTAAATTTTCATGTGTGGAAGAAACCAGGTCTTCACTATGGAAGACGCACTGTCAGCACAAACCAAGTCCCAGCTAACGGATACCAACCGCTGATGAGAATGGAAAAGGAGCTGGCCCAAAATAACTGGTGCACACAGCCAGTCTCCGGGAAGTGAGCACTCCGGGACAAGAGGGGAAGCCAGCCACACAGGCACTGCAGTCAAGAATTAAAGAAAACTTTAAACACGAAGACATGTACCTACTGCACAGCACTGTCCCTATAAATCACAACACTGTGTTGCACGCTTAAAATTCTGTCAGGCAGGTGGGGCTCGTGTTACGTGTTCTTACCATAATGAATTAAAATTAAGGGGCAAAAAGGAATAGCTACCAACGGGTCCACAATCCTGCTCAGGGGCAAACCTTTATTAGAGACAAGCCCCCTCAAAAGTGTTAATCGCTTAAGTCTAGAAGATAAGGCAAGTTCTTAGAAGGAACCAGAAAGAAATGAGAGGAAGCATCCAAATTAGTGCGGATGAAGTCTTCACCAGTTCTTACCCTTCAGTTTTGAGCACGAAAGGAACTGGACAGAAATTGACAGCTACTTCGGAGAACCGGTCCCAAGCCAGACACACCTTTGGGATGCAGCGGGAAGGTGTTTCTAAATATTGTACTTAGGCGAGGTGAAATGCCTGTTAGTGAAGTTCCACAGTTATGTAGATCACTGTGAGAATAAACCGAGGCTTGTAAAGCTGTGGAAGATTCTTTTGGAAGATGTATTTGTATCCTATGTTTGCCACAACAAACTATCACAAACTGGGTGCTTAAAAAACAGAATTCTTTTATCTTAGAGTCCAAGTGGCCAGAGTGCAAAATCAAGGTGTCAGCCGAGGGGCCCCTCCAGAGGCTCTGAGGGAGACTCTGTCCCATGCCTGGTTCCTGGCTCCTGGAGGCTATGTCCCTTCCAGTCTCTGCTACCGTCTTCTCGTGGCCTTCTTCCTTGTGTGTCTCCTCATCATATGAGGACATCAGTCATATTGGATTAGGGCCCAGTTGAGTACAACCCATCTTAGCTAATCACATCTGTAAAGAGTAGTTCCAACTAAGTTCATATGCCAAAGTTCCTTGTGGACATGAATTGGGAAGGGTCACTACCTACCCCACTACACAAGATGAGTACACTTGAACATTGCATTAAATTTGACGCTTTCATTGCATATGTCAGAAACCACCAGCTACCTTCACCAGGAAGGGAATGTCACTGTGAAGGACTCCCTGCATAACTAGAATGCTTAGGACTGTCCTCTGGCTGCAGGTGCAGTTGGATCTGACATTCACTCAGGGAATTCAGGACTGTTATGTGCTCTCCCTGTGGCCAGCCCGCTTGCTCCTGCTGGGCATCCTTCCCAGGAAGCCTCTCTGGCGTGGCCACAGCGCGATTGCAGCTCAGGCAACCTGACACCAGCGCTCCGGGCCTGTTGCCTCCCTGTGTCACAGCAGTAGACAGGCCAGTATGGGCAGACCTCGCTTTATTGTGCTTTGCAGATACATACTGTGTTTTCATCAATACTGAGGCAAGACCCTTCACCAGCAAAAAGATTAGGACTCGCTGAAGGCTCAAATGATGGTTAGCATTTTTTAGCTATAAAGTATTTTTCAATTAAGGTATTTATATTGTTTTTATAGACCTTATGCTATCACACAATTCATAGACTACAGTATAGTATAAATATAATGTTTATATGCACTGGAAAACCAAAAAATGTGTAACTGGCTTAATTGCGATATTTGCTTTTATGGTGGTGGTCTGAAACGGAACCTGCAATATCTTTGAGGGCTGCCTGCATTGGCTTCCTATTGCTGCATAACCAATTACCACCAATTTATTGGCTTAAAACAACACCCGGTTATTAGCTCCCAGCTTTCTAGGTCAGGAGTGCAGCCCTGGGGTAGCTGAGTTCTCTGCTCAAGGTCTTACAAGGCCAAAATCAAAATACTGATCAGGATGTGTCCTGTTCCAGAGGCTCTGGGCATGAATCCACATCCAGCTCATTCAGGTTGTTGGCAGGATTCATCTCCTGCAGTTGTAGGGCTGGGTCTGCACAGGGACCACTGAGCCCCTAGAGGCTGCCGGTCTCAGGTCATTCACAGCAGGGTGTGTGCTTTCTTCCAGGCCCACCCCTGCTCTCTCTCCCACTCCTGCTCCCAAATGGAGAGAACTCTCTACTTTCACTTTTTAACCCCCTTCTCACATTCCTTTTTAATTTTGTTTTTTTGTTTCTTTTGTTTTTTATTGAGGAGGTACAATTGACATATCACATTCTAATAGTTTCAGGCGTACAACACAATGATCTGATATTTGTATATATTGTAAAATGATCATCACAAAAGGTCTAGTTACCATCCGTCACCATACGTAGTACATTTTTTTTCTTGTGATGATAACTTTTAATATCTACTCTCTCAGATCTTCAAATATGCAATACGGCATTAACTATATAGTCACCAAGCTGTACAGGAGATTCCTAGAATTTATTTATTTTATAACTGGAAATTTGTACCCGAGAACTCTCTACTTTCAAAGAGCTCATGTGATTAGATCATGTGCACCGAGATAATCTCCCTATCTTAAGGTCATACATGCCATATGATATAATCTAATCACAGGGTGAAATCCATTCTGTTCACAGTCCCAGGGGTTGTGCAGGGTGTGTATATATCAGCGATGGTTGGGGAGCATCTTGGAATCCTGCTATCATGTCCTGTCTCACAGCCGCAGGTCTCAGCTTTCCTTTCATATGGCAATAAGGCTCGTATCCCAGAGGCTGCAGCGAGTAGGCACCTAACTATGCCTGTTTCACCAGTGGAGAAAGTTGACCCAGAGAACCAAGTGTCTTTTGACTCCTGTCCTGCCACCTCCTCCCCGCAGAAGACTCAGCAAAGGGCTCTGACACTGGGGGAGACTGCTTTCCTTCCAGTCACCCATGTGGCCCTGGTGACCACAGGCTGTAAGCAATGCCGTCTATGGAGAGGCCCTGTGCTCTCCTGGCCAGTGGCTGCTGAGCTCCATTTGGCACCAGCAGTCTTATCAGCTCTGGAAAAGCAGTGTGGGGGGTGAAGGGACGCCACTGGCTTGTCTGAGCAGTGGGCAGAGAAGGGACAGCATTGGACAGGGCACAGGAGGGAAAGAGGAGTTTGGCGGCAGACAGTGAAAGACGGGGTGGGGTTGGGGGGCAGGAAACAATGGACCAGGACTGTGTGGGGGGCACTTGATGCAGGGGGCACACCCTGCAGTGAGTCCTTCAAGGGGCCAATGATCATGTCAGCCTGGCACCTATCTCCATCCCCTCAGGGAACCTGGAACAAGCCAATGAGGAGTTGCGGGCCATCATCAAAAAGATCTGGAAGCGGACCAGCATGAAGCTGCTGGACCAAGTAGTGCCCCCTGCAGGCGGTAAGTGCTCCCCGATCCACACACGCTTGCCCCTTGCCTGTTCTGGAGTCACTGGGCTTGCAGGAGGTCACCTTTCGCAGACCCTGCCTGTGGGCCTGGAAGGCATTACAGTGAGAAGGGACAAGGGTGCCGAGCCCATCACAAACTCAGAGGCGGGCTGTGAGGTTGGAAATCTGGTCCTGTCCTGAATCTCACGGATGAAGCCAGGCAAGGCCCCGCGATGCTGAGCAGTGCGGCAGAACTTCAAGGAAGCTGCAAAGTAAAGGTTTCCCATAAACCACTGGGCTGATAGTTCTAGTGATGACAGAGCCGTGAGAGCTCCTCCTGGTGGAAACTCTTCGTGTCCTTCCCAGAGCAGTGTTGTTCAACTCTGGGCACCCACAGCCTCTTTTTTATAGCAAATAGTGTACAATGCCCCTACTGCTGTCCTGAATGAAAGTCACAGGTATTGCAACCTTCCTACCTATATCATTTCCAAAATATTAATATAATGCTTTTGGCCCTGGCTGGTTTGGCTCAGTGGATTGAGCGTCGGCCTGCGAGCTAAGTGTCGCTGGTTCGATCTTCCAGTCAGGGCACATCAGAGAAGGAAAACTCTGATTCCAAAAAACCTCCGCTGCCTTGCGGCATACCTCTTCAGGGGAAAGGCTAAGGGAGTAAACCCCGACAGAAAATCCGGAGCCGGAGTCCCTAAGGCGGTTTGACGTTGTAGTCAACACCGGCAACTCCTGCGGCGCACCTGAAGCCAAGCTGTATTGACTCCGTCTTTCCCTTGGACCCTTCAGCTGCGAAGAGAGGGGGGGTCTGCTGCATGGGCAACAGCAGACCCTCCATATCACCCTGCCCAGGCTCTGTAGCTTCAGCTTCACTGGAGAGGACACTCCAGCGTCATCGCAAGATGTCGATTCAACACGGGAGGAGACAGATACCGTGTCACTCCCGAGTTGGACTGCACAGCCATTCTCGGCGGTGCAGATAGACTCTTAACAAGCTACACCATCGTCTCTGGAGACGGACGGCTGCCAACGAATATAATGCTTTAACTCTAATACAAAATGTATTAAAATCAAATGTTACTCACTGTCTACATGCTCAGGCACAACTAGGCCAGAAGTTATGATTAACTGAAGAACTGCTTGCATGCAGCCACTTACGATGAATAAGTGTATTTAAAGGAAGGAAGACTCCTGAATATTGTTGACGTTTTGTATTTGTCATTTTGAAGTAAGAGCTCACTAAGTATATTTAAATAACCATACACACGGGTATATATACATACACCTACATACATGCACATACAGAGAACAAATGCAGGCTGAGGCAGGTGGGTCAGACAGTGGGTGACTCCAATACCACTGCCATCAGGAATAGTTTTGCAAAACGTGAACACCTGTTGGTCATGTTGAAACAAAACAAAGTCTTCTATCAATTTACACAGTAGTTATATTCCTGAAAAATTCTGGACATAGTAAAACTATGCAAAAAATATTTTATGTTCATTTGTAAAATGAGAAGAGGTTCTTCGCTCAAATAATTATAAGCAGGTTGTTTTTCCACATGGACGTCCTAATGTAACACTTAAAACGTGTGCAGTGTGCAGAGCTATTATTTATTATACAAAATACGCCTTTGCTTTAAGAGACATATCTAGAACCACTTAATACCAGCAGCACCCCCAAATCACTGTGACAACTAAAAAAGTCCCATTCATTTCCACAACACTTTTTAAAAGGTGACACTACCCTTGCTGAGAATGACTTCCCAGACAGAAGGCAGTACTGGGATTAAGTGGAGTCACAGAGACTACATTACATACATTATTTTACGTGCTCTTTTTAATGTTTCCATGAAGTTTGCTCAAAGAATTGAAGTTCTTAGAAACTAACTAGCTGACCCAAGGCTGCATGGTGAGTACATGGCAGATTCAGGATTTGAACCTGGGTCTGAGGGACGCCAGAGCCCTGATCTCTATTCCCTGCTGCAGCTATTCCCCAGCTACCCTGGACAAGGGCTCAGAGGTTTTTTCCTCCCACAAGGAATGAGGCCCTTGCCATGTGGAAGGCCATCACTACTGTGGATTTGGCTCTTCCTTGGAGACAATTAGAAGCAAGAGAATCATCACAAGCCCCTAGATCTGACCCAGCCAGCGGTCTCCCGGGCCCATTGCCCTTCCTTCACAGAGAACTGAGAGGTGGAGCAAAGGAACTCCTTACAGGGCATGAAAATATTCCTGTTAGAGACTTACTAGCTTCTCTACCACGTGGTTCATTCTCAAGACAGGGACTGAGCGTGCCGTGGGTAACTTGGGGCCCCAGTCCAACAGGAACCCAGCCAAGCCACATGTGACAAAACCCAATCTGTCTGGTTGAAAGAAAAACCCAAACTTACACAGGAAAAAGGTGCTTCTTCTACCAACCCCCTGCTTACCTTTAAGCAAAATTATATTTGTACATAGAGGATTGGTTGATTTATGATGGGCATCTGAAGCTTTGAAATCAAATATGAATTTGTTAGCAATGTCGGTTAAGTAAAAAATAAATAAAACAAGGTGGGAAATAATTTGGACAATAGGCTACTTTTTCTGTTTATAAAAGGGGGATAAGAATATACTTGCTTATTTACAGAAAGCATTGACATAAAGAATCTCTGGAAAAATACTCGAGAAACTAATTTTAAAAGATGATCAGTTAGGAAGTGGTAACGTGGCAGATGGGAGCAGTGGGAGAGAGACTTTTACTATATAACTTTTAATATATTTTTGTCTTTTTGCACCAGGTGAATGTACTACCCCTTCAAAAATATTTTTTTTAATTTTAAAAGTTTGGTTGCTGAAAACAAATTAATAAAGCCCAACTAAATTTTCCTTGTTTACCTCCAATTCCATGTCCTCTCTTTGAATGTCTCAGATGATGAGGTCACAGTTGGCAAGTTTTATGCTACTTTCCTGATCCAAGAGTACTTCCGGAAATTCAAGAAGCGCAAAGAGCAAGGCCTTGTGGGCAAGCCCTCCCAGAGGAATGCCTTGTCCCTGCAGGTGAGGGGCAGGGGGTCTACACCCAAGGAAAGGCCTGGTCACTGTCCTCTGACCTCTGACCAAGGTCCGAGCCTCTCACCAGTAGACTGGAGGCCAGGTGCCTTCCGCAGGTAGCTGTGTAAAGGTGGCGGACACATTCCTTTCCCTCCTGTGTGCTTTCCACACACACTGGCCTCTGTGGTCCTGCCCGCTCCACAGTGCCCAGCTCTGGACCTCAGCTGAAGTTCTCTGAAGCCCCTCCCCAGTGCCTCCATCGTTCTTGGGTAGGAGCATGGGTTCTTACACTCGGGGCAGACGCAGAGGTCCCAAAGCACATCCGTGGTTAGCGCATGCTGACATGCCTTCTGCAGGCTCACTGCATGTTGCTCGAGATGGCAGCTGGTGGGTGGCTGGGCAGAGCAGCGCGGGGCCCTCACGCGTGCCTCTGCTTCCAGGCCGGCTTGCGCACGCTGCACGACATCGGGCCTGAGATCCGCCGGGCCATCTCCGGAGACCTGACGGCTGAGGAGGAGCTGGACAAGGCCATGAAGGAAGCTGTGTCCGCTGCCTCTGAGGACGACATCTTCAGGGTAGGTGGAGCCACACAGCACTCTTGACCTTGATATATCAAGTTCAGTTTGAAGCAGGAGAGGTGGGCTGTTGTTCTGCCAGGAAACTGAGGGAGAAAGGCCTGAGTTCTTTGGCAGATTCCAAGCTCTTCCCACTCCTCTATTTCCTATCCATCCACCTTGTCTGAGCCAGACTCCATCTTAAACCAGGGCCCTCGGGACACGGCAGCCCAGAAATCATCACTGGCTGGTGAAGGAGAAAGGGGACATTTTCCTAACGGAAATGATGCCAAGGAGAAACCTACATTAGAAGCTACAAAGTGGTGGCCCTTGGGCCCATCTAATCTGCAGACTATTGCATTTGCCAACATTTGAAAATCTGGCACATTCACATAAAAATCTAGACTCCTGGCTCCTCTTGAGAATATCAGAAGGTCTGGCAATGTCAGGCTGCGCTCCCACATGGCAGTGGAGGGCTGAGACCAAGTGGCAGTCATCCCCTTGAGATAGAGCTTGTGTTCTCCAGGTCACAAAAGCCCCCTTCAACCTCCCCTCTCCTTTCCTGGACACAGAGACCCACCATCAGTTGTTACAGGGTAAGCTAGACATGACTGGATTGCTTGGACTTCTACATCCAGCTCTCTCCATTCATTTGTGGCACCTGCCTGATCCCGAAGGTTTTTAGTTAATAACATTTTTCTATAGCAAGGGAGAAGCTACCAACCACAACTGTACCAGAGCCCACTCACCCCTGTCCCCCGGCCCCCACGCCAGAGTTCCTAGGCCATACAAACACAGGGAAGGAAGGTGAACCCATCCTGCCTGCGGCTGTCCTGTCCTCACCATCCTCATTCTCATCCCTGTGAAATGTTCATGACCAAATGGTCTCAGGGACACGACCCCACCAAGACCCCACAGACCAACCTCGCAAATAGCTACCTGCCCACTTGCCCAGGGCAGAGAAAGAATGTTAGGAATAAATGCTGGTTCTGGATTTAAAATCTCTAAGAACCTCCTAGGGGAAAGGAGCCCATAATATTGTATAACTGAGGTAGAAAATTTGTCATCTTTATTTTCAAAACTTTTTGGCTAGCACAGTTTCTAACCCACTGAGCCAGCTGGATTTCCATTTTTTAAAAAATCTCATTGGAATCTTCTGGTCCCTGTCCCCACCCCTCATGCCCCACAGCACCTCACAGCTACCAGACCCAGCAGCTGCTGCAGGGAAGGACTGTCACCCTACACTCGTCCTAGAAACTCAACCCTTGTCTTCAGAAGGTTCAGTAGAAACTCCCAGGGCAGCAGCTTCCCCCCATGACTGGTTCCCACCACTCCCCTAGCCCCTTCAGAGGGGGTCCCTGCCACTCCAGTTGCCGGGCCACATGGGTGAACAATGCCCATCTGCCACGTGCTGCCAGTGTGGCTGTGCACTCTGGAGGGCAGATGACTCTGTGCATTGGCTGAGCAGGAGAGGCCGCTGAAGGATGCCCTCCTCCACCCACCCCTCTCGTCTCGCCTACAGAGGGCCGGAGGCCTATTTGGTAACCATGTCAGCTACTACCAAAGCGACGGCCGGAGCGCCTTCCCCCAGACCTTCACCACTCAGCGCCCGCTGCACATCAACAAGGCCGGGAACAGCCCCGGTGACACCGAATCACCGTCCCACGAAAAACTGGTGGACTCCACTTTCACCCCCAGCAGCTACTCCTCCACTGGCTCCAACGCCAACATCAACAATGCCAACAACACAGCCCTGGGCCGCTCTCCCCGCCCCACCGGCTACCCCAGCGCGGTCAGCACTGTGGAGGGCCATGGGCCACCCCTGTCTCCTGCCATCCGAGTGCAGGAGGCATCATGGAAGCTCAGCTCCAAGAGGTAAGCAGGAATGTGGGGCATCCAGAGCCCACGCAATGGGGCCTCACACACTCTGTCTCAGAGGGGGTCAGGGTGGGGAGAGTTTAGACCCCCCGGTTTGCCTCTCATCCCTCAAGCTGGGGTGGACGTTGCTGTCCCAGACCCAGGAATAGAGCTGGTGAATACTATCTCCCAGTCTTGTCCTTGATTGCATGTGGCAGCCATGCTCAGGGAAGGCCAGCGGGTGTCCTGAGGAACTCAGCTCAGGACAGAGCCAGCCCTACTCTCTCATCCCACCTATGCAGAGAGCCCAGGCCCCTCTTCCCCAGGACGTTTGCATCCTGGTTACACAACAGACACTGTTCCCCCGGCCTTTCCTAAGTCTCTTTCAAAACCTGGCCTTTGGCCCAACTGGAAGGGGAACGAAGCTACTGCCTCCTCTTTATACCTTTTTCACACCTCCAGGGAGGGCGTTTTGGTGGCAGGGGGCCCTTCGCTGTAGAGCTGGCTCATTCTGCCCCAGTGTAAGATCACTCCTCGTGGTCTTGACTGCACCTCCTGCCTCCCTGTGCTCTGGTCCCTGGTGCTCTGGGCCTCGGGAAGTGCAGCCTGGGCCCCAGGGGTCTGCTTGTTTATACCAGCAGCTCTGGGCTCCCAGGCCGGTGGGAGAGGACACGCATCTGCAGCTTGCCACTTCATCCTTAGCTGAGCTGCTCTCCTAGAGCGGACAGCTGCCCTGGCAGGATGGCAGTGCCCCAGCATGCCGGCTTCTTGGGCCAATCTCCTTTTATGCCCTCGAGCTCAGAAAACTATCAAGAAGTTCCGGTGTGTTTTTAAATTCATGGGCATGTGTCCTGAGCTGCTTTCCTTCAAGGAACCAGCATGGCCACTTGTAAGTCCACACAGCCTGGTCACTTACCCTGTATGATGACAGACAAGTCAAATTGGCTGTCCGTCTACCTTACTGCCTAAAACTAGCTGGCACAACCACCCACCGGCAGTGCTGGCGGAGCCCTGCCCAATTATACTGATACCTTCTGTGCACAGGGCAATGTGCCCGGCACTGGATTTTATGTGCTGATCCAAAAGGCTGGTTTTGCATCGGAGAAGGTCAAAGTTCCAGTGGGTGGCCTACACCTGTCTTGGTGCCCCCCTCCCTCTTCTGCACCCTTCCTCCCTTCTGTGTCCTTCAGGGACTCAGTCCTAGTACTATGTTCTCCCTGCTCCCCTTTTCAAGCCTCTTCTTAAGGAAGAATTGCTGTCTTTACCATTAGTGTGTCAGTGCAAACTAACACCTCCTTCAAAGAGAATGTCCATATTAAACTTTGTTCTGTATTAAATAAAGGGAAGTAAAAATCATTTTAGAGAGGCAGCCTAGCGAGACATCAGGGGATTTCTTCCTCTCCCCACAGAGACATGTATTAATGAAATAGGATCCATGCACACACTCAGCACGATGCCTAGCACATAGTAAGTGCTCCCTAAATGTCAGCTCCTCCTTCCCACCACAGTTGGTAAAAACACGCAGGGCAGTGAGCTTCAAATTGGTGAAGAGGGAATACATAACCCAAGTTCCAGCTCTAGGAGCTTGTCTTTCATGTCATAGCTCAAGGCTAAGTGTGGGGGGCTCCAGGACTGACCTTTCTTTTGTTGGGGACAGGCCAGCATGCCTTGCTCACAGTGGCCCCCAAGAGGTGATGTCACCTGCCTGTTCCATTCTCTGTGTCTAGCACATCCCATTGTGCCTCAGCAAAGCTCCCTCCATGGCCTGCTCTTCCCACCCTATCAACAGCCTTTGCCATCTCATCTGTCCTTCAGGTGGTGAGGTGGGAAGCCATCTGTTAGGACCTCCCCAGAGAACTGCCTGCACCCATCCTGAGTGGCTCCCAGTCTCAGGGTCAAAGCACTCAGCTCGGAGAGGATGAACTGGGATCGTTCTCTGACGCCCTCATGAGTCTGAGGATACAGTGGGCCCCAGCATTTAGGATCTAGAGGAAGAATGATGAGGGGAGGTCCTGAGGAAGCAGAGATAGGAAAAGGGAGCACACCTAGACCAGAGCTGAGGAAGCCATGACCAAGTGAGCAGAAGACTCTGACCCAGGGGGAAGGCTGTGTAATCCAAGGCATATCCTGACATGGGGCGTTTCAGCTCAGCAGAGACTCGGACTCACTCCCCTCTGCTCGGAAGAACAAACCACTCTATGTGAGCCTTTTTCTCTGAGCTTTCACTCCAGGGGGCCAATGTCAAACTCAAAAGCATGTGAAAATAGGACACTAGGACCTTCTCGGCTCTGCCCAACAAATGCCCAAAGGCCCAGATGCCTATAGTAGAGGGAAGGGAGAGCCCGCCCTAGACCCCCTGCCCTGTGTAGCGCAGCCCAGGGCCCTTCCTTGAAAGGCTGATCCTTCCCACTTCTCAAAGCGCCACTGCATGTGTTGCTTCAGTTGTTACTCACAGTGAGCCTCTGAGTCAGGAAGGGCATATATTGCTCCAGTTTTATTGATGGGGATCCTGAGACATGGTCGCTTATATCACTTATGCCAGAGGGTAACTGAATGGGGTAAGAAGTCAGGTCTCCCGGGCCCTAACCCTTTCCCCACAGAGAATCATAACCTCATAACCCCAATCCTAATGCTTCTACAGCTCTGGCTTCCTCAGCAATTGCAGGCGGAGGAGGCCACGGTGGCTGTGTGTGTGAGTGCGTGTGCGCGTGTGTGTGATGCCACACTTGCCGGGGCAAGGGGAGGAGGGCTGGCAGTCTCTGACTTTTTCCTCCATCTTGGCCACCTTAGGTGCCACTCCCGGGAGAGCCAGATAGCCATGGTGTGTCAGGAGGTGTTTTCTCAGGATGAGACCTATGACGTGAAGACAAGCGAGGACATGGAGCAGTGCAGGGAGCCCAGCCTGGCCTCCACAGAGATGTGAGCTCTGCTGCCTCTACCCCCGCTGGTCTGTGGGTGTAGGGGCGGGTCTGGGTGAAAGGCAGGCTTTGGGGTCCCTCCTCTGGGGATGATCTGGGAAGGGGAAGAATTCACATATCAGAAGAGCACATGTCACCTCATTCAGGAGGGAGGCCCCCGACCCACACAGACAAACACAATCCCCTAGTTAGCTTGGCTCTTCCTCACAATACAGCACTTTCAAGAAAAAACTTCTAAACATTGTTTTTTACATTTTGGAGGTGCAGCCACCAATAAATATATTTTATAGTGAGGCTCAGTTACACACATACATATAGTATTGACCATTAAACAAATATTAATGAAACTACTATAATAAAGCTACCCAGCAGAAGGCGCTGTTGGCAAATGGTGGCTGAGATATTAGTGCTGTGATTTTTTTAAGAAGGGTTTTTTAACTGCAGGTCTAGATGCATTAGAAGGTTGTGACATTTACTTAGTTATGATCAGCACTTTTAAAATAAAGTATAACACAACATAGCACAAAATGACATAGACTAGGATAGAACAAGACGCATATCCAATGCCACAAAGTTAAGTATCATTTTGTGAAGCATCATTTAATTGCCAATATATGTATGTGTGTACTGAGTCCCATAAAATGTACTTGAATGTAGGTTATATTTTAAAAGTTTAAGATGCACTGTTTTAGAAGCTTTCCTGAAAGCACTTTATAATAAGGACGGGCCAGCCCTTTTAGGCTTTAGATTTTTAGAGAATGCAAATTAATACATAGCCACACATCCTAGAAATCAGGCAAAGCATCTACTACCATCTGTCTTGGCTCTTACTGAGTGCTTGGTGCACCAGGCACTGTGCTAGATCATGAATAAACTGGCCTTGGCACTCAAGGAGAGTTTGCAAACTAGTTAGGAAGCTAAGAGAATCTCAATAGATGGAAAATAACATGGAGATTTGCTAACTAATTGCTCATAAAGTATGACAACAATGAGGGGTACAGGCTTTGGAGAAGGTCAAGGTCAAGGTGACCATAACAGGCACTAGGCACAAGTCAAACAGAAGCTGGGTCCTCAAGAATGGGTACAAATTGGATAAGAACAAAATATAATAGGGGGGGCTTACCAAGCTGAAAATGAAAGGAAAAACTTAGAGATTTTGGTTCAAAACCTTTCCTCAGCATCTACAAATGCTGCAAGTCAGTGCGCTAGGAGCAGGAAGACAGCACAGTCTCTACCCCCTAAGTAGGCGGCGTCACAGGAAGAACGGAGCCCGTGTTCTCTTCTGTAAAAGGAAGGGGTTAGAATGCAATCTGGGAGGGACAGTTATGCCCACCAGGGGTAGTGAAATCAACTCAGTGGATTGCAACTGACATTTTTTTTAAAGAAATATGAACAATCAGAGTGCAGCGCATGAAAGTGAGTATGGGTCACGATGATTAGTTCAGTCAGGGGTGTGTGTGCACACTGGCACTGTGTAAAATACAGGTCTTACTGTGGATCCCACCCAACGGCCTAGAACCACTGACCTGATGCTGCTGCTCACTGACTGCGCGGTTGTATGGTGCCGTAGGCCAGGCAACAGCTGTGTGCTCTTGATGGTGAAGGGTGGGCAGGCCAGGGAGAAACGGGGTAAAGTTTGGACTTGTCATGGCGAACAGCATCAATACATGGAAGAGAGGTGCCCAGGCCAGTCCAGGGAAGAATTTGTGGGCGTTTGTCGGCAACTTGGAGATGCTGGGCTCTGCGTAGACAGGCAGTATGTGAGGGGCTGGAAAGTATGTGCAAAGCCAGTGAGCGGGACCCTGGGGTGGCACGTTCCTGCTGTCCCTCCCCAAACCTTCATGAAAGCACAAAGTGGGGGTTCCCTTCACTGAGGAAAAGGCAAACTACCATCTGGGATGGCAGCTGTCCCTGTGGGATATACCTCTCTGCCTCCAGAAACAAGCCCCGGGAGTTCTCTGTTTCAGGCTCTCCTATCAGGATGATGAAAACAGACAACTGACACCCCCAGAGGAGGACAAGAGGGACACCCGGCAATCTCCAAAAAGGGGTTTCCTCCGCTCCGCCTCCCTAGGTAAGCCCTTACGCCTTGCTCTCAGACGTGGCGAGCCAGTGTGCACCCCCAGATGACTGGGCAGGCCCTCGGGGGTGGCAGAAACTGTGGTAGCCTAACTCAAACAACCCCCGCACAGTGGGCTGGGCAGATTTCCAAAGCACCATGAGGGAACTCTGAGCACAAGGCTTGCTGGGATAGGACTTGGACATGTGTTCTGTGGTACATGTCAGAGAAAGGTGGAGGGTGAGGAGGAGGTGTATCTGGGCCACTAACTTGGCCCCTTTCCCCCCTCTGGGTACCAGTCGTCACAGACCCGGCTTCCTTTCCTGCCCTGATCCCAGTTCCTTGGTTGGCTTTGCAGGTCGAAGGGCCTCCTTCCATCTGGAATGTCTGAAGAGACAGAAGAATCAAGGGGGAGACATCTCTCAGAAGACAGTCCTGCCCTTGCACCTGGTTCACCATCAGGTAGCCCACACTCTGGACAGGCTGCTGGCCACCACCTAGCAGACTAGACACAAGTCCCCCAGACCCTCTTTCCCCCACCTCAGACCACTGCCGCATCCCCACTCCTGGCCCCAGCAGCCCTCAGGGAAGGGGGCTTTTCCTGTACAGGTGAGAGCCTTAACAAAGTCTGTCATTTCCCATGGTGGAGACCTCGGAAACTGGTGAGCAGGAGCCCGCCACCTGGTCCCAAAAAATCGGCAGCTCTGGGACCCCACCCGAGCTTTCTTCTTGCAAGGGTACAGATGTCCCCTCCTCAGACACTGGCTTTCACCAGGGCCATCAGGCAGACATGGTCCTCCCTAAAGTTGCAACACCCACGGAGACTGAGCTGCACAAAACTCCATCCACTGAAACACGGAAGTGGTCAAAGAACTGGCCAGCTATGTGGGCAAGAGTGGGGAGTCATATCCAAGGAAAATGGGTCCAGGGAGATTTGACAGTTGACATTTTTCTCTTGGCACAGATGACTCTGAGATAGTGAAATCCAAGACACCAGCTTCAGAAATGCTCTTCATATCTCAGAACTAATGGAAACGTCAAAGCATTATTTAAGGCAGTCTCTTAACTCCAGAAAAATTAGTGTTTACACTAGAATTTCCTAAATTTTTTACCTCTTTAATTATACTTTCTTACCACAGGCCTATGCTTTCAACAATATGTTTTTATTAAAAGGCATTCAATTGCCAATCAAAGTTTATAATCAACACAAGATGGCCAGTGTGACTTGGCTGAGCTGATGATTATTTCAGCTTAAAGAAATGCACTGTTTTGCTTAGCTCGTGTGGCACTACCTACATACATATTATCTCCAGGGACCCCAGGACCCTAGGGTGGAGGCCATCAAGAGCAGTGGCTAGGAGAGGCTGGCAGGCTGGGGGGACACTGTGTGATATTTTTAAAGATTTCTGGAAGTTAATTGCACTTATCTGTTTTATCATTCTGGAAAGCAAGAAACTCCTCTTTACTTTCATCCTCTCTCTGACTTCTTGCTACCCTCCCACCCCCGCAGCCTTGCCCTGCCTCTCTGCCTCTCAGCTGGCCTTTCCCCCAACTGTGTCACTGTCCTGTGGACATGTCACATCAGAGCAGGTTGTTGTGGCAGCTCTGCCACAACATGGGGACCACAGCCCACCCTCAGGACACTGAAGCCAAGCGGGGGGAAGAGGAAACGGCCGTGTAAATAGTTTAATCACAATACAGTTGTAAGACTTGAACAACAGTTCAAAAACAAGGTGAGCTAGAGATTGGCAAGACATTATTAATGGCCCAACTCATTGTAAAACTTGAAACAGTAAGGGCTGGTTTTGTTGAGCTCTTTGGATGCCCAGTATGCGTTTTCTAGACCCTACTTCACTTGAACCGCACATCAACCCCACAAGGCAGGGAGACAGTGGACACTGTGTTCTGGTTTTACAGCTGACACGGCCATCACCTCTCTGGTCTACTGACGAGAAAGACAAAGGGAGAGAAGTCACAGCTAGTGGGGGATAGGGCCAGTGCTGAGGGGCAGATGATCTTGACTCCGGTTTTCAGAGCTTTCGGGATTTAGGGGAGACAGAGATCCCTTCAGCCTGAGATAATGAGAAACTATGTTTCAGGGTGGTTGAAACTTACACTGGGTCTTGATGAAACAGGATTCAAATGGGTGGAAATGATGGTGGGATGAGTTCCAGGCAGGTGCAACGAGCTGAAAGCAGTAGCTGCTAAAAGGCTGGCCTCAGGGCCTGACCATTCCCAGTAACCGCTGCTCCCTGTGTGTCTGCAGGCATTGGCAGTGGCAGGCCTGAGCCCCCTCCTCCAGAGAAGCCATTCTCCCACCACGTTCCCCAGGCCATGTGCCACCCCCCCTGACACCCCCGGCAGCCGAGGCTGGCCCCCACAGCCCATCCCCATGCTTCGGCTGGAAGGAACCGAGTCCATTGAGAAACTCAACAGCAGCTTCCCATCCATCCACTGTGGCTCCTGGTCTGGGGAGCCCACGCCCTGTGCAGGGAGCAGCAGCACCACCCGGAGAGCCCGACCTGTATCCCTCACCGTGCCCAGCCAGGCCAGGGCCTGGGGCAGGCAATTCCATGGCAGTGCCAGCAGTCTGGTGGAAGCGGTAAGTGACTCCCAGCTCCACAGCAGGTGGGAAGAAAAGGCCGGAGGGAGTATACCTGGTTCTCTTCCAAGTGGATTGGAGGTCAAGTCTCCGGGCCAGAAAGACCCTCGATGTCAGGGCCTGCTGCGGGATGGCATGGCATGGAGGGAATTCTGACCACACAAGATGCTTTCGGCTTCTTCTGGGGCTGGGCTGATGCAGAGGGAGAGAGACTGAGGCAGCACACCCTGAGGAAGGCTGGGGGGCGCCGCTGTAGCCAGAGGCGTGCTGTGACCACTCCAAATGGGAGCTTGGGCTGCTTTCATATGCACAGAAGGTCCCTGTCTGGCTCCTGAGCCTGGGTGCTCATTTCAATAACTTGGAAAACTATGGGAGCCTATGACCAATGAAATGGTTATTTTAAAAGCCTTCTGATGATTCTAATGCACAGCCAGGGTTGAGACCTGTAGCCTAGAACAAGAGCACTTCCGGGTCTACCATGTTCTGCCCTGGTCAGAGCACCTACTGCAATCCTTGCACCACATCTTAGGGTACCTTTGACAAAGTGAAACAATCCCAGGGGAGGGTGACTGGGTTGACAAGGACCCTAGAAGACATTTCATATGAGTACTTGTTGAGAGAATTTGAGAAGTAAACTTGGAGAGGAGGTCACTTAAGAAGCCATGATACACATCTTAAACCTGTAAGGATCCTGTGTCCTGGGCAAGAGATCTTAAATGCAGGACTGACAGGCAGGCAGATTTTAGCTCACATGAGGAGATCTTTCCAAAAGAACTCTTCCAAAATGAGGAGGGCATTCCCATAAAGCAGTAATCCCCTTGTCAGTTGACATGTGCAAACAGAGATGATGCCTATCCAGTCATCAGACTGTGGCACAAGGGGTGGGGAATTAAATCAGATGATTCCTAAGGTTCCTTTGGACTCCAACATTGTGCTTCAAGTGGCCTTGGTTACCCCCTGCTCAGTCCACACATCCCCACTGAGCGCCGCCACGTGCAGGATGTGTTCTAGGTGCGGGGACACTGCTTAGGAACAGTGTTTCTGCTCTCATGAGCTCATATTGTGGTGCAAAATACAGATAATAAATAAACGTGTGTAGTGTGTTAGGAGGGGGCGGGAGCCATGTAGAAAAGTTAGGCAAGATAAAGAGTAATGGGGGAGCAGGACAAAAAGAACTGGAAGGAGAATGTTCCAGGCTTCGCTCTAGTGCCTCCCTACCCACTGGCTCAGTGGCTGATTTCCGCAGACTGGCCACTAACGCAGCCACAGGAGGGTGACGTAGTGGCAGAGCCCCCTGGCCCTGCCCAGCAGAGGCAGAGGCAGAGGCAGGTACGTGCGCAGTATCTGCACACATGACACTCAGGCCCCTCACTCCCAAACAGGCAGCCAGGTGGCAATGGGCAGTGGGCACGGACTAACAGTTTCACCCAAGGAGAATGAGGGTTTCTTGGAAAGAATACTTAAGATAGGGTTCTGGGGAGGAGAAAAGACAAGGGCAGACTCTTATAGCTATGACAGACACCCCTGCAGCTTCTCGGTGAGCCCAGTTTCCATATGTTTGATAACAATTTTCAAGCCTCCCAGCCTAAATCTCTCTCCTCCAGCCCACGCATCCCAAATTGCGTTCCTTTCCTCTGAGCACCCACGGCTCGCACGCACACACGCATCCTCCCCGCCCCAAAGTTTCCAATCAGAAGTCCCTTGCTCTAACCCTAAAAAGAAGAATCGAGCTGCAAGAATAATGTTCCTCTGGTTCTCCTTCATGGCCTTCCCCACTGCAGGTCTTGATTTCGGAAGGACTGGGGCAGTTCGCCCAAGATCCCAAGTTTATCGAGGTCGCGACCCAGGAGCTGGCTGATGCCTGCGACATGACCATAGAGGAGATGGAGAGCGCCGCTGACAACATCCTCAGCGGGGGCGCCCAGCAGAGCCCCAACGGCGCCCTCCTACCTTTTGTTAACTGCAGGGACCGGGGGCAGGACAGCGCAGGGGGCGAAGAGCACGGGCCCTGTGGGCCCCCCCGGGAGCGCCAGAAGAGCGAGGAGGAGCTGCGGGACAGCAGAGCCTACGTCAGCAGCCTGTAGGAGCGGGGGCTGGGAGACGCTGGGTTTTTTATTTGTTTCAATGTTCCTAAAGGGTTCGTTTCAGAAGTGCCTCACTGTTCTCGTGACCTGGAGTTAACGGAACAGCGTCTTCATTCATTTCGTTGGGACAAGACAGAGTTGGGTGGTGTAGAGAGTGAGCTTTTCACTTTTCGGGGGTGGGGGACGAAAAGCAGCAACCCCGAGTTTGTGTCCAAGGAGGTGGAGTGGTGAGGAGGAGGAGGAGGAGGTGGAAGTGGACGGGTCGGGGAGGGAGCGCAGGAGACTGCCGCCTGCCCTCCCGTTGTATTTCAAGTCCTGTGCCAGGAACCAGCCCTCGCCTTGGGCACAAGAGACCCTCAGCTTCCTGTGGTATCCCTCACCGAAAGGACCTTTGTCAAACGGGTGTCTTTCAACTTTGCTTGTAAAAAAATCATTTTGCACATATTCTGTACGAGCCTCACTGTCCCCATAGAGCCAGGGCCCTGTGAATTTGCAGAAGGAAGCAGGAAGGACTTGGACCCAGCCCCACCCCAGAGGGGGAAGAGGAAGCAGCAAGAGGTGGCGGGAGCTGGGAGCCAGGAGGAAGGGCGGGGCGGCTACGCTGCAGCTGCCCAGCCCCCACCGTCCCCACCCGCCGGCCGCCCCCGGAGCAGGATCGCCCTCCTTGCACAGCCACCGAGCTCCAGCAACAGCCGGTCAGCCTGCAGCCAGGGGAGCGGGGCGGGCCGCCCACCCGGAAGGGGCAGCCAGCTCTGGACACAGCGAGGTGCTGCTGGCTTCTGTTGAGCGCTCTTGGTCTGTGGTTAGACCTTTTCCTTGACAGCATGTCGCAGTTTTCATTTCTCTTTTGGTTTGGGGGTTTGACTTTTCTCTTTTCTGTTTTTCTTTTATTTTAGTTTTATTTTCCCAGGTGGAGGGGAAGAAGAAGAGTGTTTACGAAGTTCTGTTGCCACCCACCTTACTGTTCTCACTCTTGCAAATGTAAATGAGGTTACGTGTGATCGTATTATTTAAATGGATATGGTTTCCTTCTTCTCCAGTGGGTTCACTAGAGCTACTGTAGGAGAGTTTTACCAGACCTTGTGTATGCCCAGTCATTTGTTATCATTTCCATAGGTAGTAGAATTTTCTTTGGTTTGGTTTTGTAACTTAAAGGTAATCCGTAATGCACTTGATAGGGTCTTGCACAGATGGGTGACTGAGTTGGGTTCTTTTGAACGCTGGGTGTATTGGCGGGTACCAGAAGAGAGCTAGCATGCATGAGAGAGTCTCTGTGAGTGTGTTGTGTGTGTAGCGGGTTGTCTGTGTGGATATGTCAGATGTGTGACCGCGCGCCCACACAGTGCCCCCATGTGCCCAGTGAGTACACAGTTCCCTGTTTCTGGGTTAACTGGGGGATCTGAATCCAGGGCCATTTGAAAGCAAAAACAAATCACTGTCTCTGCTTCTGAAACGGGAATCAGTAACTCTTTGCATTTTCTGTCCCACAAGATATGCAAAAACAATGCAATAATATTCATTTTAAAAATACAATTGTGAGTCTTGTTGGCATTAAAACTGTATTTTAAAAAACACAGAAATTTAGGGGAAAAACTCAAGAAGGCGTTTTGCTTCGATATATTCCGTGTAATGTTTTATTGCATTGATAATGTTTCTGTTGAAGAAACCGTTATACTTGAATTCAGGTCAGTTTCAGTATTTTACAAATATTTTTTTAAAATTGAATTGCAATTGTGCCAAGCAAATATAATGAATTGAATTAAGTTTGTTTTTGAATTCACCTCTTGTATATTTTGCTGCATGTAAGTAAATCATTTTGTATTTGGAGTGTGACAAGCTTTACCGTTGAACTCAAGTGCTTTTCTATATGTGGTTGGGGGAAGGGGGACGATTTTTTTTTTTTTTTTAATTTGTACAATGAGCAAGGGTATCACCAGTGTAAATCATTATTCTGCTACCTACCAACAGGTTTGAACATTACTGTTTTGCATATCTTGTGTTTGCTTCCATTTCCCTCAATTTTTCCAAAACTCTGCAATAGGGATATTTGTACTACATCTCATTCGAGAGACCAGGACATATTTCATTCCAATCTTCCCTCTATCTGCTCTGCACCAGCTCTCTGATTGGGTTCTTTCTCCAGGAACAACCCTTTACTGTGAGGGGCTGGGAGGCATTCTGACCAACCTCTCTCCTCACTGGGCTGGCCTCTGCATCCCCTGAGGGAGAAGAGAGGCGGCTGGCATTTCTCTTCACTCCCACAGCACAAAGCTTGCTCAGTGGTTTTTCAGGGAAGTATGCACTGACTGAGAGGATGGGATTGGAGTTGGGCTGGTTGGAAGGGAAGGGAATCCCAGCTCTGGCAACTGCTCTACCCAACCTCAGACAACAGAGGCTAGAAAAAGGCAACCAGGTAAAATTTGTCCATCCAAAAGTCAACTCTGTCTTGCTCACCTCTCCATCTTGTCTTTGTCCTGAGGCAAGATTTCCTCCATACCTCCGGTAGCATATGTGGGAGCCATGGTGGCGGCCAGAACAAGAGAGGCAGCATCAGGAGTTCACAGGGATGGGGGAACCAGGGGCTCTCTGGAAGCTCTCTTATGCCACTTTGCATCTACCTAGAACATCACCCTATTGATGCTGTGCTTTGAATAAATTTGAACAATGCTGGTTAAAAAGGCACTGATTTGGGGAAAACAGGACCCAGCGACTCATCCAAAATTTACCTATTGAATCTCTTCCAGTCCAGGGTACTCTCAGCCTTCTTGGCACTTATATAAGCAAACTAGAAATGTAAATCAGAGAAAGCCCATTCCTCAGTGAAGGTGAGTTTTTTTTTCATGGACTATTTCATGAAAATGTGGAGAAATGTGCTGGAAACTCCCACGTTAGCTTACAGTCTAGAAGTAGAAGAGTTTCTTCCTGTTTCTCCAAGCCCAACCAATCCAAATTTTCTTGGTTTCTTCTCAGTGCCATCTTCTAGATATTAAGTTTAGGTGTTACTGTTACCCGTTGTCTAGTTTCCCAAAATGTCTGCCACTGTGCTGCTCAGGTTTTAGTTATGATGGAGAGGGAGCCCTTTTGGATTGATATCTGGTTCTCACTATATGTTTGATTCCTAGATAAAGCTTGTAATCTTAATTGACCACATACACAACATGCAACCTTTTCATACTGTGTTCTATTTTCCTTTTGGACTTGCCGCCTGCACCACCACATCTCTTTGGCTGGCAGCTTGGGCTGCAGGCTGGGCTTGTTCCAGCTGCTCCCAGGGCCCTGTCTAGGTATGGTCCCCTGGCTTTTCACCACTCACACCAAAGGCTCCCTTCTTCTTTCTAGTCCACTGTGTCCAGAAGACCAGCAAGCCTTCCTCACTGCCTTGGTGAGACCTGTGTCAGCAGTGACACAGGCACTTCGCCGATGCTACTGTGAAGGAGAGGGGTTTCAGATGAGAGTTCCAAGCGCGGGCCTTTCTGAGCCTGGCCTCTTGCTGCTCCTCTAGGACTGACATTTGATACCGCTCATCATCACAGGCTAGTAACATAAGTTGTGAAATCAATGAGCCTCATCCACTAGCCTCATCACCTAGTAAGGTGATGTTTCCTCTCCACCTAAAGGACAACCTTCCCCATGACCTTGTAAAACTTCTGGGCAGTAGAAGAAAAGCAGCCAGTGCTGAAGACCAGAAGGACTTGAAGTGCAGCTTGAGTTCTGGGTTTTGGCAAATTTGATTTTTATCATTTTTCTGACTAGCCCAGCCTCTTTCATACCTTGATCTTTTAATAACTATTCATGTGCATGGCTACATTAAGTAGAGAGATTTTCAGTTGCCTCCTTCCTTCCTGTTTCTAGAAGTTTCTTTTTGGTCTTGAGGTAAAAAGAGGAGACGTTTCCCCTAGATTTTGGCTTGATTTATGAATTTTTCTCTGTTTCAGCAGGTATTTGTTATAGTCCCTTCTTCAGCTTCTAAGTCTGATAGACGTCCCTCTGACTGGGAAATCCAAGCACAAAGGAACAAGACTTCCTTCATTAGTCTTTTGTCCTCCTCTGGGATCCTGCTTTCAAATTTCAGGGGCTTGTTTAGAGTGAAGCTAGTTATCACTTCCTCATAGCCATCTGCTTCCAGAACTTCTGCTTATCATGCAGCAGAAGATAGTAAGGTGACCACAGAAGTATACCTTCCACTGCCAAAGTAGACTTTCATAAATAAGAGCACCCAGAAAATGAGGAGTTTGGAAGTCATCAAAAGGGTAATGATTGTTTTACATAGGCCCGTCGCTCCTAAAGGCCAATAAATATAATAATAACTTGGGGTTGGCATAAAGAAACACCCAGGCAGTCAGCGTGTTAGCCTCACCTAACCAGAATCATACGCGTTGCTACGAAAGGTGATGGCCCCTCCATCCCCAGAGAGCCAAGAGAGTAAAAATATCTCTCAACTAAGAGTTAGAAACAGTTTAGCAAAGGTGCCAAGAGAAGGTTCCAAGAGGACCTCTTTAAGCCCAAGGGATCAAAAAAATGCTGGTAAAGTCCAGACCAGTGCTGTTTTTGAAGATATGGGCCTGGTCTGGGGAAAGTGTAAGCTCAGAGAGAACTGGAAGGGAAATGGGGGCAAAAGGGCATGCTTTGACTTCCAGAGTGTCTGTTCCCAGTTTATGGAAAGCAATATCCAGGTCAACCACTTACAATGGTCAGTACGGGGCAGAGGCTCATGTCTCAAGGATCTAATGTGAAAGAAGAGAAAAGTAACATTTTGACTGGCATTGTTTTCCCAACCAAATCAATGTACCTGGCTGGATGTGGGGTGTCTGCCACTCTGCCTTCCCTCTCTGCTGGCGTCCCTGCCCTCGCATTAGTTAGCCAGGGTGCCACAGAAACAAGCCCCAGTCAGAGGCAGAGATAAAGCCCTGACCTCACCCACAGCGGAGCTCAGCTGCCCACGTCCAGGTGCTTCAGCAATAACACAGCTGCAGAGACATAGAGAAGGAGTCCTACGACTGTCGGCTGTCGGGTTGGCCTCTGTCCCCTTCCCTAAGCAGCTCTCTATTTCAGCCTCCTGCCCCAGCACCGCGTTTCCCTCCTCCCCTTCCTACCAGTCCAGTGAGAGACATAGGATTGTGCCATCCTTAACATAGCTTTTTCGTTAAGCCATTTCCAGTTTTAACTATTTATTTATTTATTTTTCAAAGCAATGAAACATTGCTTTGTGGAACCAGATACCAATACAATAGGTAAATGGGTTTCTGCCAGATTTCTACATTACTGGGGAGACACTTGCCCACCACATGCATACACATACACAAACATATCTCTCTCACACACACAAATACACTCACGCACACTCTCATGCATACACCCACACACACAAATCCTTAAGGAACAAGTACTCATGCTGGACCTGAGCTCTAGACAAATGATTTTGTCTTCTCCCAGAGGCTGAGCACTATCCAGAGAGAAATAGGGAGAGGACCAGAATAACTTCTGTGGCTGGAAATAGTGCCATCTGAACCTATTATTATGAAGAATTAAGTACAATTTATCTATATTAAGAAAATACTGCTACTCCTAAAATCAAGACTTCTCCCTCACGTGACTTCACGAGGCTTGGTTCACAGCATATGCAGCAGCAGCCACTCTCAGGCTTCCGGGTGTATTAGAAGAGCCATTTAATCCACCTCTGAAAGGGCATTAGAGATTACAGTGGAATATCTTAGGCTAAATTAAACAAATTAGTTCACCACTGAGCAGAGTAATAGTTAAGGTTGTTCTCTACTAAATGAAGGAAAACGAGACAAAAACTATATAATTAAAGGCTTGCAATGTCACATCACCAGAGTCAGAATATTCTGCCTTCATATGAGATGCCGGCCTTTTCACAGGTGCACTCCCCTTTGTGTGGCATCCCATGCACCCCGATGTTCAGGCTCGTAGAAAGGGTACATGACATTTAATCTACCATGAATCAGACATTAGCTGCAAATGCGCCATCTAAAAATCGCACTCCTCATAAATAAGGAAATGTCATTATCAGAGGAGGTCCTTGGTGGGAAAAGTCATAAGTACTAAGGGAGGGTAATTTCTGTGCAAGGAAATGCAGAGATGGACAGAATCATTCTTAGTCACAGTTTGGGCCTAGAGAACTCTGGCTCTGGTGTTTTTAGAGCCCTCAGTTTAGAAGTAGAGGGGTAAGGAAAAAGAGGGTGAGCAGACATGAGCCTTGGCAGTGACTTCAAAGACCCCTGGGGGAAGTTCCTCTGGAGCCTGCAGCCAGGAGGAGAGAGGAGAAGGCTACTTGCTATGGAGTCACAGGAGGAATAAGAGGAGGGGTCACTGGTCCTCCCCCTAGGATGTCCCAACATGGAGAAATTATACCAAGGCTTGAATGGGAAAAAACAAAACTTGAGAGTCAATAGCAGATGAGTTGTAAGCCAATGATACCATCCATGCAAAGGGCTCCTTCGGAAGGCAACTCAAACACTGCGGGCATCTTCCTGCCTGCTCACACCACACCATCACGCATCAGCCACATCCCATCTCCCCACCTTGGACTCCATCTCTTGACTCTCCAGGTTATGCACCACACAGAGCTGCTTCCTTTCCTGCCCAGAACATATGCTGTTCTCCCTGTGCCTGTGCTGGGGGTGGGGGGCGGGAGGGGCAAGGTCTAGCCCAGAAGTAGGCTGTGGATATTGACCGCATAAACAGGATCACACTATCTGAATGGAAGTAGTTGAGAACCACCTGTGGGAAAAACACAAGTTCATTAGGAAATAAGGTGGCAGGTCCCCAGTTGGTGAAGCACTGGAATGTCTATTACTCTCATAATTTTCTTGTTTTATTTTAACCCCAGAGGTACCAAACAAAACTTCCCTTCATGTAATAGGCTCCAGACAACCCAGCCCATTCATCTCTCTTCTCCTTGCATCCTCTTGCTCAGGCCTCCCTTCATGCCCCCAGACCAAGCTGTATCATACTTGTTCTCAGAGAGATGTAGAAAGAGGGTCAGTGCCTCCGTGTTCACCCCACACACCTGCACACCACACACCCTCCCCTCCAGGCTCCACGGATTTGCAGTCTTACTATTGTAAATATCGTTGTACAGTTTGTAATCATCAAATAATCCCGTTGTCAAAGGCCTCGCCTGCTGCACCTTCTCACCCTTGAGAAAGGCCAGGGAATCTACAAGGGGTGACCTTTCCAGAAGAGCTTCAGGGCGATGATCTCTGTGCGAGATGCTATGTATATTCCTGTAAGATTGCATTTTTATCTAAGGAATAATGTTATTAAAAAAACAAAAACAAAAAACAAAAAACAAGAATTGCAAATAAATTTCTTAACAACGTCTACCTTGGTTTAATTGTATTTTCCCTCTTCCATGCCTCTTCCCTTCTTGTTTCCCAGGTGTCACAGAAAAATACTTAACTCTTGTATTATTATCTTAATTCTCCAAAGGGGAGAAAGGCTGGGGAGAAAAGCTGGGAAATCTGAATACAATGGTGATCTCTAACCTTATTTCAACATGAATCTCATTATCCACCTCTTACTTCCAACAAAAAGGTTAACAGAAAAATATTCACAAGTTGACAAGGAGAGAGAATAGAGGAAATTAAATGGATAATCCACACAATAAAAGAGCTGTCCCCAAATATTTGGAAAGGGACAAAATTGGTTTTGAATGAATGAGAGAAAGAAGGGATGAGGGAGGGAATGGAAGAGAGAAGGAGGGAGGGGGGAGATAATGTATATTAAAGTACTTTGAAGTGTATAAAAATCAAGTTCTTTTATCTATGTATTTTTTGTAATTAAACTGACTCAGGCAAAGCTTCCAGAATAATTCTCTATGTAAAAATAATTTGTCCCAGAAGTATATGTGTCTTAGATGTACAGTATTCCCTCACTTATCGCGGGTATTATGTTCTAGAACCCCCCGCGAAGTAGGAATCTTACATTTATTCTACACTCTTAAACCTACATAACTTTAACAACATACATAAACAGTACTGCAAAATCCCGCGATATAGCAAAAAATCTGCGATAAATAATTAAATATAACATTTTTTTAAATCCCACAATACAGTGAGGCCGCAATAAGTGGACCGCAATTAGAGAGGGACTACTGTATACACTTGCAAGAACATAAACCTTCCTACCCTCTCCCCATGGCTGATTGAGTCCATTCCAGGAATTACAGGACATGAGCCAACCTCCCTACTTCTCTCCTAGAGCGTCCCTCTGCCGTGCCCCACCACCCAGACCCTGTGCTCTGGAATCCAGGCTTCTATGAGCAAACAAGATGAGGGCAAGGGCTGAAGAGAGCAACAGAGGACCAACTTCCTCTTAAACTGCTGCTTACCCCAGCTCCTGGAGCAGGCTGGGGTCGCTCCACCAGGACCTGCCACAAGGTCTCAACCCATTGGTTGATCACAGCCAATTGTGATATGTCATTTGTTACCGGTAATTATTAAAGAGCCAAAGTTTGCAAAGCCTACTTTTAATCACCTAGAACAGATTCAAGATTTACCCCATAAAGAAGTCACTCTGTCTTGGATTTTGCTATGCTTTATTGAATGGGAGTAAAGGAATGGAGGTACAGCGGGGGGGCACAATTAAACATAACCATGGGAGCAAGTCACCTTGTGTGTGTAGGGCCTCACTTTTGTTTTGTGATATGAAGGTCTAGGCTGACCTTCAGCCCTTCTTGTGACATTAGGTCTGCTTCTGCCTATTTCTTCCTTCCTCTCCTCAATGGAGATGGGGTTATTGATCTCATTGGTTAGAGTATTAGATATTAATTGGGCCGCAGTTACTAATGTGCTGGATTAGTGAATGATAAAAAGTCAGTATGCATGCATGACACTGTCTTGTATGTTATTTTTTCTGCCTCCATATAGTAAGCAGAAAACTAAGAGGAAGGACAGGACTTGGTACTCTTGGCTAGCTTAAATAACATCAAATTCCCTTATTACGCCATCAAATAGGTTGACCATTTAGCCCAGGTGTTTCAATGAGGTCCCACTGACATTCTATATGACCCAATTTCAGAATCAGAAAATATAGTTAATATATTGCATGTGACATGATTCCTGATACCCAACAGAGCCTTCTCTTACAACTGACCCATGCAATTCTAGTATTCGTGTCTCCTCCCTTTAACTTAAGGTATTATAATATTTTCAAAGCGTGGCTTGTGAACTACCCATCAGAATCACTTGGGGTGCTTGATTAAAACACAGGTTCTTGAACCCTACCCCAAAACTATCAAATCAGATTCTTGGAGGTTGGACCCCAACAATATGCATTTTAGCAAGCTCACCAAGTTATTCTAATTTAGAACAATGTTAGACTTTGATTTCTATTAAAATACAAAGGTCCCTGGAAGAAAAAACTCTTTAAACTTCTTTCTTATATTCCTGTGGAAACCAGAGGTCTAGGGGTATAAATACATGATATGGATCATGTTTTGATGAAAAATGGGGGCAATGATTGTCAGCACTAAGGAGAGAGACTGGAGAGGTGAGGAAACATTAAAAAAAGTGCAAGAGGGTTTAAGCGAAAGGGCCAAAGGCATCATGAGACAAACTTCTATTTCAACCACCTAGAAAGCTTGATCTGGCCAGGGAAGCAATGAAGCCAGCCAAGGCAGGTGACCTGGCCTCTGTTCCAAGGTTCAGTGAAAAATGAAAAATGGCTTGACATTCTGCACATGGTTGTCATCTAGAGCATCTTGTTAGAATATTGTGGGGGTGATGGTCCTCAAAGTCAGGCTGCTGTCAGTGGGACTCTCCTCAGGTCTTCTCTAGAGCATCTTCAGCTAGAGGAATGCCAACTTTCTGGAGCAGGAATCAGACTCATGGACTGGTACCCGGTAGTATGAAGAAAGAGCAGAAAAGGGAGATTCTTAGGTGTTGGGGGGGTGTCCTGAGGAAGGACTTGTACTTAAGGTATTCTCCAAACACAGCGGTGAGATGACAGTCACCTCTAGAAACTCTACCTAATAACCTTGCAATGTCAGGCTTGTTTTCAGGAAAGGGGAGGACTCAAAATATGTTAGAACTGGGTGATCGTATCATATGCTCTCTAAATCTAGGACTTTTGAGAGTAAAGAAGGCCTGGTCCCTCAGTTGTCCTAGTCAAACTAAGACATTTGGTCTTATGAGAAGCCGAGAGAAAGTGGCCTAGAGAAGGTGGAGCATGGCAAGACTGGCTCTCGGCAGACAGAGCCTGACTTATCTCCACTCTCGCCTCTAAGTCAAAGATCCAGACATTGACGTTTTAAAATAGATCAGATCATATCACATTCCTGCTCTCAACTGTCCAGTACATTTTCATCATGCTTGGTATAAAATCCAGTGTTTTCACTGTGATTTATAAAGCCTTATGTGATCTGACCTCATCTACCTCTCTGCTTCTCAGACTTCATTTCTCTGTCCCATTCACTTACCCCAACTATACTGGCCTTCTTGTTGTCCATTAAATACACAAAATATATTCACTCTTTTGCCAGTTATCCACTTATTGCTTCTCATCACTGCATTTCTCCTTTGCCAGCTGGCTCAATGTCAGTATTGGTTTTGACAATGGAGGGCATCGAAGGGGCACTGAAAGGGGCTTCCTTTCCAATATCGGTGTGGTTTTTAGGCGTGGTAGCCAGTGGAGCCATAAGTGAGAGGTCAGGTAGGGCTCATCTCAAGAGCCCTTGCACACCAGCTCCAGGCTACTGATGCCCTCCAGCAAATTTCTTCACTGCCCCGAAGGCCATGTTTCTGGACAAGCTCTTGTCCATGCCTTCTGGCAGGTTTCCTTGGCAGTGGCAGGCTGTGTGCTCCTGCGGCAGCCACGCCTCTCTTAAGGAGGTCTCAATCAGCCTTGAGGTGAGTGATGGGAGGAGAGCTTTGCTGAATTCTTAGTTCCTTCCTAGTTTTCTTTTCTTGGCCCTAGAGGTAGTAATTGTTTTTTGCACTTACTACTTCTAGTTTGTTAGTTAATCAACTTTTACAAGTTAGGATTCTTTATAGCAAATTTTTTTTGTTCAGATTACTGGTGTGTCTTGATTGGACCTTGATATAGAAGTGGTGCAGGGAGTAGTCTGAGGAGACAGACACTCAAAGATGGGATTTGAGAATGGAGTTGGCCATGTGTTTGGGTTTTAGGGCAGTGCAGAGGTCCTTGCCAGCAGGAAGTTAGATTCCAGTTATCCGCGACATACAGTCACATTCCAATTAATTAAATCGTCACTGGTGGTTGACTGTGATGAAGTACTTATTAAAACAAATGCCTTGAGAGCCCAAGTGGCTGCTACACTTGATTGTCATGGCAGTAGCAATGATAACAAGGACTGTGGTATGTAATTGATTTTCCTGAGTACATTGCAGCACTTACTGAAGGAAAAAGACAAGCTCAAGATTATAGTCTGAGAATCAGAGAGCTTCCATGGCAGTTCTATTATAATCTCTTATTTCTTGTAACCATCGGGCCAATATTTCTGAACATCAAGAACAAAATTTAACAGAGCAAGTGGCTGAATTACAACAACAGTTGGATTCACAGTCTTTACAAGTTTCTTATGTGAAAGTTATGACATTGAGAAATAATGAGACTGAAACTTGCAATGAAAAAATCAAATGAAATTAAGAATCACAAATCTGTGAGTCACTCTGAGCATACTTTGACAATGGATGTAGGTTAGTACTACCATGACTAGCCTTCCTTGGCTGGAAAACCCTATCATAACGTCACCTTGAAAGGGATACTCATCCTCCTT
Organism: Furipterus horrens; assembly: GCF_987537825.1. Classification (NCBI taxonomy): domain Eukaryota; kingdom Metazoa; phylum Chordata; class Mammalia; order Chiroptera; family Furipteridae; genus Furipterus; species Furipterus horrens. The sequence continues at coordinate 94,871,783 of NW_028327174.1, read as the reverse complement.
GAGACCCATTGTTATCATCTCTTGTTGCCACTAGACCCATAATGTGTCAAATACAAGCATGTTTCAGGAACTCATAGACTTATTATAAGAATGTCCAAATGTGTAGAAAAATTTTAAGTTTATTCGAGTTTATCCGAGCCACACAGAGGGCATGCCTAGAAGCAAGATCCCAACGACAGAAAATGCGTCCCTGAATGACAGTTTGCAGTTCCTTTTACACATTTGGAATTAAGGTGGAAACCTAAGGAATATTACATGAACATGGGATAAAGCAAGGCAGGGAAATCTCTATGATCAGATTATAAAATAGTTAATTATGTGCTCTCTTGGAAGTGGTTATGCTTCTCAGGGGGTTCTGAAAAAAATGCATTTCAATGGTGTGTTAACAGAAACAATGCACAGGAATTGCTAAACCTTTCACTAAAGAGGTTATAGGCTTGGGGTATGACTACCCACCATAACCTTCCCAGTTAGGAATTTATGATCAGATCACCCTGTGAGGTTACTTTTGGTTAGCTTTATTATAGAGCTCCTTGCACAATAGCATAAACCAGGAGGAAATGGCTTATACGCTAAAAGAATTTCAAGACTCTATCTAATATATATGTTGGCAAAAACCTAGATGCACTTCTATTTCAACTTCTAAATATGGGGGAAAATGTCATGATTGCAGTGGGGAGGGGTGAGTAGAGGTGGAAGGGGGATAAATGGTAATGGAAAGAAATACAATAAAAATAAACTATTTTTAAAGTCTTTAATACAATCAGTTTAATATAAAAACTTTATTTTTAATTATAAAAGGCTTTATTGGAAAGCTTTACAAAAACTGGTTTTTATAACATTAATTTAATTGCAAATGAACAGATCAATTTCTATTAGAATTTTGGTAGACATTTTCATAAATGAAAAATCTTTGTCATATGACCAATCTTTTTTTAAAGTATGTTTTATTATGTTGTTACAGTAGCCCCAATTTATTTTCCTTTTGTTCCCTCTGCCCAGTTCCTCCCTTCCCTGCAGCAATACCACCCCCCTTAGTTGATATGCATGGGTCATGTGTATAAGTTCTTTGGCTTCACCCTTTCCTATATTATTCTTAGCTTCCCCCAATTATGCTTCTTAATCCCTGCAACATTTCCCTCTTTCTCCCCCTTCCCCTCCCAGCTGATAACCCTCCAAATGACCCCCATAGCTATGATTCTGTTCCTATTCTGGTTTGCTTAGTTGGATTTTGTTTTTGATTTTTAGATTCAATTGCTAATAGTTGTGAGTCTGTTGTAATTTTTTTTTTAATAATTTGTTTGTTTATTTTATTTTATTTTTTTTAGCGGGGAAAGGAGAGAGGGAGAGAAACATCACTGTGTGGTTGCCTCTCACTTGCGCCCCCAACTGGGGACCTGACGCACAACCTAGTAATGTGCCCTGACTGGGAATTGAACCAGCGACACTTGGCTCGCAGGCCGATGCTCGATACACTGAGCCACAGCAGCCAGGGCTTGTTGTCATTTTAATGTTCATAGTTTTGATCTTCTTTTTCTTAACTAAGTCCCTTTACCATTTCATATAATAATTGCTTGATGATGATGAACTCCTTTAGCTTTATCTTCTCTGGGAAGTACTTTATCTGCCCTTCCATTCTAAATGATAGTTTTTCTGGATAGAGTAATCTTGATTGTAGGTTCTTGATTTTCATCACGTTGAATACTTCTTGCGAGACCCTTCCTGCCTGCAAAGTTTCTTTTGAGAAATCAGCTGATAGTCTAATAGGCACCCCTTTGTAGGTAACTCTGCTTTTAATCATGGTGTGTCTCATGGTGTGGCCTTCTTTGGGTCTAGCTTGTCTGGGACTCTCTGTGCTTCCTGGACTTGTATGTCTGTTTCCTTCACCAAATTTGGGAAGTTTTCCTTCATTATTTTTTTTCATTATTTTTTCACATAAGCTTTCATTTTCTTGCGTCCTCTTCTCCCCAGCTCCGCCCCTCTTACCTGTCTGGATGAGTTCTTCTTCTTTATTCCTTTGTGTGTTAGACTTCCATGCAGCTCGATTTCCTGAAACTTCTGGTTGTCTCTAGTTTTGAGGTAGCTGTATTCTTTCTTAGTTATGAAGGGAGACACAGTGTGTCTATCTAGGCCTCCATCTTGGCTGGAAGTCCCATACAAACAATCTTTGCCATATGAGTAATCATGCCTTTATTACATATTACATGTATATTTATTAAATATACATATTGAAGTATAAGTTCTAAATATCACTTTTTCCTACACATCCTTCTCATTCCTAATCACATACTTCACTATAACAAATTATACCCAACTGTTCTCAAATAGTTCAGATCTTCTTAATCTTATAGTCTAATATTAAAGCTAATGAATTTTAAATTTTAATAGCTTGTCAAAGCAAGAGTTTTAAGTCTTACACCAAGTCTTACCAAGTCCGCCACCCTGCACAAGGCATCAAAGAGCTCATAGATGTTAGCTATAGTCATTATCAGCTGTGTGATTTTGGCTGGGTTGTCTCTCCTCTTAGGCCTGATTTTTTTCACCAAGCACAGTGAAGATAACAATACATATCTTACAGCATGCATACAGGTACTAGGTTAGCAAATATATGAAAAGTTCTTAGGACACTATCTGGCATCTAATGAGGTTCAGTACAAAGTACCAATTATCCCACAATTATAAATTAGAGACAATGAGTTGATTATTGAGCCCATAGATATTTCAGGAAAATTTAAACATGTTAAACCAAGCCATATGCTGAAACTGGCACCAAATTTTATACTTTCCAAAAGCATTTCAGTATCTTGATAAAAACAAAAATCATTAATCTAATGGGAATGACCTTCTTGTACCAGTTCAATCACTTATGTCCTAGCACTCAGAGGAGCAGAAGAAAACCACACATCTGCAGCTACTGGATGCCAGAAAGTGCACCATGTACTTTATACAGGTCTCTCACCTAAGCCACAAAATCCCAGAGCAGGAACTACCGTTCACCTTTTACAGATATGAAAACACACTTTAAGAGGTTTTAAAAAATGGTTTGAGGTCACGGACTGACTGTGGGAAAACCAGAACTTGAATGGGCTCCGTACACTGCTAAAAGCCCACATTTTCTCCATAGTTATGTATTGCAATTGATCTGTTTACAGGTCTTCTCTCCTGAGAAGTTGAGCTCCTATAGGGAGAACCCTGCCCTTCATCATTTTAACCAGCTGCCCAACTCAGTGCCTAATATATAGAAAACTGAAATGAACCAAATTAATGGAGCAGATGCTGGATTTTGTAAATTAACTTTGTAGATGCTTAACATGTTAATTTTGGAAATACCAGGAGGTAAAACTTTCAGGCTTGATTAGGCCTACTGTTTCTGCAAGAAGGAAAGTTAAGTTGTTAACTTTTCTTCAAAACTGTACTAAGAAGTTGAAGAAAATGAAGACAGTTAGGGACACAGTAGAATCAGAATCAAAAATAAATTGCATCTTGACACTGATTTTGAGTTAGGTATGGGCTATTTCCACTTCCCAGTCCACCTTCCCATGCTACTCTTCAGAATTCTAAATCTCAGACTACAAGTTATAGTAATTCTAAAAAACTAAATAAATCTTTTCTGTTTTAGTCAAAAACCAAATCACATATTTGAAAATCTAGTTTTAGTACCTGAAATCATAATATACAAAGAAAAACAGAGCTAAAATTAGTTCTGTTTTATCCACATTAAACCAAGCTTACTGTTTCCTTTCTCTCTGATCAGAACTTATAGGTAGTTCAACTTCTCACACCAAGTATGTTAATACTGACATTATTTACCTGTATGGAAGTTGGTTTGGCAAATTTCATACAAAAATAATTTTAAACAAAGAAATGAATGAGATTTTTTAAACTTGGTTGTAGCACACACCAAGTTTACTACAACCATATCCTAGACTCCTCTTTATATAAAAGTTAATGGTATAATAAAGAAATTTAAAAGGCGAAAATAAAAGTAAAAACCTAAAATTGATAAAATTCACAGAAACGGAGTAGAACAGGCATCAGGTTAGTCCCTTTCAAGCCTGCGTTCTTTTTGCCTTTAATTCATTCATTCAATATTATTGACTGACTACTGAATGTCAGACAACATGCTGGGCAACATGAATACAGAATGACTAGAAACCAAAGAATTCAGTCAGTAGTTTCCTGGGAGAAGAAATCGATGTGACCAACTCCATCGCATTATAGGATATTAAATTCCTCAACAGAGTTTTGTTTTAAAAGAAAACCGAGAGCCCAAAGCTTTGGGGGGAGAAATGATGGAATTTTGGGTATCCGTGGAATTCCTAACGACAGGGCGGGAGACAAGTGTGTCCCTGCAAAAAGACAAATTGACACCGCATGTGAACTCACCAGGTGAGGCTTCTTTTGCACAAATACAGAGTGGGAGCAAAGTGAACTTTAGTGGGGGGTGGGCTGAGGGTGAGGAGAAGGCAGCACCGGCAGGTGGAACTAGCCTCCAAGATGAATAATTTTAAGTTCATTCTGTGGAGCAAGGGGTTCACACAGAGACAGGCCCTAGGCCCCAAACTTTGGTGAAGGAAGCACTACAGGCCGCCTTGCCCCCTTAACCCAGCCCCTCAAATTGGTGACATTAAAGGCACCAAGAGCGCAAAGGGCATCTCCTTCTTGTACAATGTGGGTTGGGTCTGCTGCATGGGCAACAGCAGACCCTCCATATCACCCTGCCCAGGCTCTGTAGCTTCAGCTTCAGCTTCACTGGAGAGGACACTCCAGCGTCATCGCAAGATGTCGATTCAACACGGGAGGAGACAGATACCGTGTCACTCCCGAGTCGGACTGCACAGCCATTCTCGGCGGTGCAGATAGACTCTTAAGAAGCTACACCATCGTCTCTCGAGACGGACGGCTGCCGACGACGACGACAACGTGGGTTCCTTACCCAGCTCTTCCCAGACCTCCCAAAACTTGCCCCAGTCGCCGCTGGTCTCGCTTATCTCCGGGAAAGGAGAGGACGCCTCCTCCCACTCTGGGGCTTGACAGCGAGGCAGGCGCCCACCGGACACCAGGCGATGCCGGCCCCTGGCGAGGAAGCCCGGCTCGAGGCCTCCCGGGCGCCACCGCCAGGCAGCAAAGTTGCTGCCGGGGCTCCAAGCCGCCCACCCCGCTCACAGCAGCGCGTCCCCTGAGCCGCCCCGGCCGTGCCGGGAGGGCTCGTCCGGACCCCGCCCCTGGACCCGGTTTCCAAGGCAGCTGCTCGGCGATCTCCCGAGACACCCGCATTTCCCAGCGGGGAGGCGAGCCCCACAGAACCCTGGCAGCTCTCTGTCCCCTGGGCAAGAGCTCCAGCCCGCGGCGTCGCACAGCCGCTGCGGTCTCGCGCCCTCTTGTGCCTGGAGTGAGGAATGGCCGAGGTCTACCCTTCCTCCAGGTGACTGAGGAGTGTGTGCCTTCTTCCAGGAGGGGCATCAACACTCAGAAGGCAGCCTGCGAGGTCTGAGGGCCTTCCCTGACATGAGGGGACTCTGACCCGCGACGACTCGATCGATGGACCTTCAACCGAGAACATGGCTGAAGTTAACTATAGGTGTGACTTCAGAACATCAGAGCTAGGGTTGTGTGGGACCAAGTAAAATAACTATCAGTCAATCTTCATCTATTTTGGCTTGGAAAATTATTATAATAATCTACAATATAAATGTGAAGAGGGAGTATTTCACCAAACTTCAATCAACAAGACAGGAACAAAAAGATTTGGAGGGTAGGAGAAGCACCGGAAGCAGTGATTTGGGGCTCAGGATGCAGAATGTGGAATGATGCTGCTAGGACAAGGGTGGGAGGCTCTTTGACAGCTTCAGCCGCCTCCAAATACAAGGAAGTCACACCGCAGCTAGAGGCAGGACTAGGTCATTGCCCAGGACCTTGCTTTACCTTGCCAAACTTAAGCATTTTCGTCTGCAGAAAAGCAATTGTACTAGGTACCTCATGAACCTTCTAGGAGTGCATAGACATTAACTGAAAGGATTTTGTTAACAGGAAGCTGTGTTGTTGTTTTTTTAACCTTTTTTATTTATCTTCACCAGAAGATATGTTTATTGATTTTGTGAAGGGAGGAAGGGAAAGAGAGAGAGGAACATCAATGTCAGAGGAAAACATCTTGATTGGCTACCTTCTGGCTGGGGGTCAAGGATGTGACCCTTTGACATAGGGGAGGAATCTTTAACCAACTGAACCTCCTGGCCAAGGCAACAGTAAGGTGTTTTCATTTTGAGAGGCATCTGTGGGCAAAGAGGGGAGAACCAATAGTTGGAAAAGGGACTGAGGGAAAGTAAGGCTGTCAAAACAACACTCTCTCACGTTTTGCATGGCTGTCTCTAGACACTACCACTTCCTGATCTCTCAGTGGATGGGACTACTGGATTACAATCAACATCAGAGTGGCCCTTTGAGAACTGACCTTTCTGTGGAAGTAAAGCCAGATGACTGGGTGTGAGGAAGAAGACCACCTAGGAAAGTAAGAAGGGAGAGCTGTTGTACAGCCTTCTGCCAGCTCCTCATAATATCACCTCTCCACCTCAGCTTTGTGCAGGAACTGGATGCCCAATGATTTGAACAAATCATTTTCTGAATGCAGAGGTCATCAGGGCTTTGGTTTTCTGTGAACAAATTAAAGCATGATTCATTTGCCATGGGTGCCAGAGGCATGACTTGTACAAAGGAACAAGAACCCAAATGAACCTTTTTATTCCTATGGCAAACTAGTTAACATGTTCTTAATGTGCTTTAACCAGAGCTTTACCTCACCTGACTGGTTTTGGTTTAGGGGAACAACATTGTCTTCTGGGTTTGAACAGTCCTAAGAGCCTTCTCTAAAGTTCCAGAGAACTGGAAGTGAAGACCAAGGGTGGTGCATGCTCCCTATAGACAGCTTTTAAATGTTCCCCGCCCCTCCAGTCATTTAGTTTTAAGAAGAGTTTATTTTCAGTTTAGCCTAGTAGAGAGGAAAACCCCGAGTGATGATGATGGTAAAAAACAATTAAAATTTAGTTAAGACAATACTCTCATGTACTTCTATAATCCTGTTTTATTTCATTGTATATATATGGTAAGTTGTAATTGCCTTTTCTACTAAATTTTTTTATCAAAGAGTTAGTTATTTAAAATTTCCAAATCCCTAACTCCATGTTGATTAATATCACATTATCTGTACCTGGTTGGTCCTTAGGGGACTCGTGTTTTTTGGTGGCAGCTACCCCACATTGCAGACCTAATACCTATATAGCAGGCCCTTACAAAGATGTCAAATATGTCATGTGAAAAAGAAAAGTCATCAATATATTTGAAAAAAATGCTCATTTTATCATCTTTTTTAAAAGGGAGTTTCAAATCTGAGAGTTTTTCTTTAGCCAAAAAAGGTTTTTATACAAGAGTTCCCAGCCATTTATAATGCATACATTTAAGCTTATAAGCACCTTCAATGGATAATGACAAACTTGTGCTAAGTTAATAAGGTGCCTTCTGTCTTAGAGAATCTGTTATAGTTTGACTTGTGAAAATTGCAGTTCAGATCCACAGACAACCAATGAGAAATAATCTCAAATGGCAGATTAGACACCCCCCAACCCCACTCCAGTCAATGTTATTTTTTTGAAGATCTTTAAAACATGTTTTACATATCATTTTCTATATTTGCCCCATAAAGATTGTTTCATAAAAACTTGTATCCTATGTCTTGGTCATAAGTTGTACTTTTTTTCTTTATGCTTATCTCAGCCCATAAAGTTATGGTCTTAAATAGATGTACTGACACATGTATTCCCCTGTTAAGCCCATAACAAAACTAGACTTTACACAGGGATAAAATAGCTTGGGTTATCACAGAAAAAAAAAAGCCAAAGAATAAAAATATTCTGCCTAAATAAGTAAAACGATCAGTCAGTTATTCTGTAGTTGAACAGAGTATGAGACAACTCTTAACCTGGGGTGCAAATTTTAAGGAGGGACTCACTCTTGAGGTCACGTGAGTGCAGTGTCAGCAGCTGAGAGTGAGTGCCTCCTTAAATTTTACATCGTGGGTGCCTTACCTGCTTCACCCTAGTCCTGGCTCTCTCTGTTCAGGAAGAAATATATATTAAGGAAGGCCAATAAAATACCTATAAATAGAAATTATTTCTAAAATATTCCTTAGCCAGCAAAGAATTTTTTAGTATTTCATCTATTGATGTGCTGCCTAGTCATAATGGTAATTCAGAAAAGTCCCACTTTTCCAGAGTATGAAGATATCACCATAACCATATTGACTTGGTTGGAGTATTTATTTATTTTTAGAGAGAGGGGAAGGGAGGGAGAAAGAGAGGGAGAGAAACATCAATGTGTGTTTGCCTCTTGTGCATCCCCAACCAAGGACTTAACTTGCAACCAAGGCATGTGCCCTGACAGGGACTCGAACCAGTGACCCTTTTGTTCGCAGGCCAGTGTTCAATCCACTGAGTCAGACCGGCCAGGGCTATAAGTCCCAATTTCAAGTGGTACATTCTGTCAGACAACTCATCTCAGCCTGTGATTAAGAAAATGCTGTACCTGGAATATGCATTGAGCTTACACCCTAGTTGCTCTCTACTAAGAGAAAAGTATGTCAAGTTAACTTGTGAGGATCAAAGCCACTATTGCACAAAAGGAGACTGGGGCACAGAAAGGCTAACTAACTCCTGTAATCCAAATTCCTTTGTCATATCTGGAACAACAACCCATATCTCAATTCTGTCTTGAGCTTTTCCATTATAATCATACTGCCCCTCTTCTTTGATCATAGATCACCTAAAATTCAAAGAAAATGGTAGTAACAACATCAAAAATCTGTGTCAAACTGGTTTAAGCAAAGAGAGAATTTGTTAGCTCACACAACAAAATACTCAAAGAGTATTCTACCTTTAGGTACAGGTAAATTTAGGGCCCTAAACAATGTCCTCATGGCTTCTTTCTCTCCAGCCATTTGGCTTGGTTCTCCCGCTCTATAGATTAGCTCAAATCCTAACTTCAGCTCTGAAAGACTGCATTTTTTTCCAATGGGTTTTCCACAGTTGCAGATGGCATTTCATTGGCTCTGACTGGATCACGTGCCATCCTGGAAATCATCACCATGACCAGAAGGAGGTGCTGTTTTCATTAGCCGGGCCTGAGCCCCGTGGGCCCCAACCTCCCACCCCTACCCCCAAGTATAGAGCCTACAACATCTGAAAGACTGGGGGCCTGAGAGTGGACATCAGGCTAGTTTCATCAGAAAAAAGGGAAGTGGATGGTACCTGTCTAAACAAGATACGTTGTCTGTAGACCTGGAGGGCAAGTTTTTCTTTTACTCCACTCTCCTAGTAAATTCAACCTTTTTTCTACGTCAAACTATAACTCTGGTGGCTCTCTGTTCAGTAACCTTTTTGTCTTGTGCAGTTCATTTAAAATTATAGTAGGTAAATATTGAAAAAAATCCAATAGAAATTGCCCTGCTGGGTTTCAGACTTGTTTGAAACCCATGACCCCTTTTCCTTCTTATTTCTCCATTTTGGGATGAAGTGTCTATCCTATGTTTGTCTCATCATTATTTTGGGGAGCACATAACTTGCCTGTTTCACAGGCCCATAGATGTAGAAGAATTTTGCCCCAGGATGATTTATACAACAGCTCTCAACTATAACTGACTTAAATGATTAAGATAGTAAGATTTGAAACTTTGAGTTAAGGACATTTAAATAAGATTTTTGGACTTAGAGCTAATACTATAATTGTTAAGCCCTTTTGAGATTTGGGATGGAGATGTATTCTGCACATAAGAAGGCCATGAATTTGAAGGGACCAGAGAGCAGACAGTTATGGGTTGAATCGTGTCTCCCAAAAAGATACAATGAAGTCCTAACCTTTGGTATCTGTAAATGTGACCTTATTTGGAAAAAGGGTCTTTTCAGATGTAATCAGATTAAGATGATATCATACTGGATTAGACTGGGCCCCAAGCCAATATATGGTAATTAGTGTCTTCAAGAAGAGGGAGATTCATACACAGACATAGAGTAAAGATGGCCATGTGAAGTCAGAGATAAAGCTTGGAATGATGCTGCCACAAGCCAAGTAATGTCTGGGGTTACTAGAAAATAGAAGCAGCAAGGAAAGGTTCTCACCTAGAGCTTTATAAGGAACCTGGCCCTGCCAGTACCTTGATTTTGCACTTCTGGCCTCCAGAACTGTGAGAATAAATTTCTATTGTTAGAAGCCACCCAGATCGTGGTCTTTTGTAATGGCAGCCCTAGGAAAGTAATACAAATTCAAGTCTGGCAAAATGGTTTGCTGAACAACTGTTTGTTGAATTGAGTGGCAACTCAAACCTAAATTAAAATATATGAGTGAAGTTTCTGCTGTTTGGGGGATGTCTCACTGTCACCAGCTTTCAACTCTTCTTAGTCATTAAATGGAGAAAACATTTCCCTTTTCTTTCTCCCTAATGTCCTCAGAAATACAAATGAGAGGTTAGATCATAATATGGTTCCTTTGAGCACTAAAACGCTATCAAAACACTCTTTCCACAGACACACACATGCAAAGGATTTTTCAGATAATGAAAATAATAAAAAAATATAAAATAAATTATAATGAAAAATGTATTTAACAGTTACTCTAAGAAAGACAGTAAATTACATAGAATTGGTTTTAAGAATATCTTTTCTATTTTTCCTTTTGTGTATAACAATGAGAATAGTTAATACAGAAAAATCAACCAATCATATCTTCACTGAGCTAATTCTGATGGATGGCAAAGCAGATTTATAAGCACTTCTCTGTCATTAGCTGCTGAACAAAAGGAAGCCTGTGAACGTTGTGTCATCATCCTCATCTGCAAACAAGCCATTAAACTTCTCCCCTCCTGTCGCCTGCATCCACACCTCGTCCCCAAGCTTCAGCTGCAGTACGATGCCGCCGGAGGCCTGGTCCTCAGAACTGATGTAACCATCCTTGGTGTGCAGTACTTTTACCCCATTTTTGACTAAAGATACCTGCACATTCCTGGCGAAAACAGTGATGTGGTAGGTGAAGTAATAGACCCCAGCAATGTGACAAATGAATTTTCCTGTTGCTATATCGTAATGGTTGAATTCATTATACAAGATCCTGTCAAATTTAATGGGTACGTCTGAAGAGGGGAACTTGCTCAGCACAGTGAGCCCCACAGTGAAAGCACTTTTTGGCAAGACTGGCATCTCACCAGTTTTCCCTTTTTCTCCTCGATCCCCTTTCCAGCCTCTTAATCCCCGGACTCCTGGCTCACCCTGAGGTCCCAAGGGCCCAGCATCTCCCTTGGGACCAGGCTTTCCAATGGGGCCCATGGAGCCAGGTAAACCAGTTGGGCCCAATGGTCCAGTGCTGCCCTTTAGCCCTTCTGGACCAAAGGGACCCACATCACCTTTTTCTCCCTTCTTCCCTTGAGGACCAGTCTCTCCTTTGAGGCCTTTCTCCCCCATGGGGCCAACAAGTCCCTTTGGCCCATGTTTCCCGGGGGGACCTCTGAAGCCTGGATCTCCTTTAATGCCTTTTGCTTCAACTTTTCCATTTGCTCCTGGTAGGGGAAGAGAGAACAAAGGAAGAAATGATTTGTGAACAATTACCTTGTGAAAGGAACTTTGGTTTTTCTACTACTGAGTATACAAGTATGATAAAACTATACAGTTTCAGCATATGCTCAGGGTTTGAAAATTCACTGACTCCTAAATTGTACACCTGCACATGCACCCACACAAAACATTACTAAACTAGCATCAGATCTCACATTAGAAAATACACCTTTTTTTAATGTTCAATGATCTCTGAAGTTTTTATTGGCCTCCTACTCCCCCCACAAGGTGTGCCCCACTTCTGTTGCCTTTAATGCCTCAGAACCATGATGTCGTTCACCTCATACACCACTTTGCCATCCACAGTCCTGCAGGTGGTGGTCCTTTGGATGGATTGTATGGAGTGGCTGTTGTCCAGGGTGTCAGCAAGATTGAAGTCTCCCCTTCTTCCAGCAGGTAGTGGTGAGGATCTCAGCCTCCAGCTCAACCTTAATGTTCATCAGGGCCTCAGACTCCCAGTCCTGGTGCTATCCCTCTGCCCTGGCCTGGGCCAGCTCTGACTCCAGGTGCTGTTCCATCTGCATGTCTCCATCTCTCTCAGACTGTTCTCCCAGCTGGCCTTCAGATTTCTCATCGAGTTCAGATCAGTCTCCAAGACTCGACCATAACTCTCAGTCTGCTGGGACCAAGACTGTCTAGCTCCTTTCAGTTCTTCTGAGCCAACTCTTCAGACTGGGCCCAGATGCCCACCATGATCTTGCTGAGATCCTGAGTTTTGGGGGCATCTAACTCCACAGTCAACTCAGAATTGGCAATCTGGTTTTATATATTATTTACTTCCTCCTGTGATTCTTCTTCATGAAAAGCAACTCCTCCCTGAGAGCCTTGATCTCTGTCTCCAGCTGCAGCCAAGTGACACTGGTGTCATCACTGACTATTCGGAGCCTATTGATATCAGTCTCCACAAACTGGTACAAGGCCAGCTCTGTCTCATACTTGACTCTGAAGTCGTGAGCAGCAAGATGGACATTGTCAGTCTGCAGAATGATGCAGGCATTATCCACAGAACTTGCAAAGATCTAAGCCCTCAGGTCTTCAATGGTCTTGAAATAATGCCCCCAGTCTCTGACCTGGGCTCCCTTTCTCTCCAGGTGTTCCCAAATTCTTCTCTCCACTCTCTATCAGCCTCTAGGCTTCTCACCCTCTCCAGGTAGGAGGCTAAGTGGTCATTCAGGTATTGCATAGTCTCCGTCACACTCTGGATGCTGCCTATGCCTGCCAGAGCCCTGGCCATCCCCACAGCCAAGCTCCCAGACCCCCAGCCGCCCCACACACTGGTGGAGTGGGACGCAGAGATCCACGAGCCCAAGCTCCCTGTGCCCACATAGATGTTGGCTGTGCTCCTGGCTAGCCAGACCCAATGGCTGGACAACGGCATGGAGCCCAGAGCCTGGTAGTTTGTGGAGAAGCTGGAGTGGGTGCTGAAGCACATGTTGTTCAGGAAGGAAGGGAAGACGTTAAGACTCAGGTTTAAGCAGCAGAGTCTGAAAGTACAACTCTTTACCATCTAAGTCTACTATATATTTGACCACTAAACAATGCCAATCCTTGATGAAACATATCTTTGGAATAGAGAAGAACAACAAATGACAGATTAACTCAGGGGACTTTCAGTAAACTGACACTCAGTCATGTGACATTACCAAAAAAGTTCCTCATGGGAGTGAACAATACCTAAAGTCTTCAGTGTGGCATTCCCTACTGCCCAGCCCATCCTGTCCATTGTGCCAACTATATCGCACTGTTTGTCATTCTGCGTAGTAGTTTGGTGCTTCCTTGTTTCCTTCGCCTTGATTGGAGAGCAGTGGTTATGAGCACGGACTATGAAGTTGAACACCAAAATTCAATCCTCTCTCCACCACTTACACACAGTAGGATGTTACACGCCTCTGTTTCCTCCTCCTCCTTCATAAAATTGGAATAATAATATTACTTCATTCATAGGCTGTTGTATTGATTCAATACATGAAAAGCACCTAGAGCAACCTAGCACAAAGTGAGTGTTGCATGTTTGCCATTATGACCATTCTCCATCCCATCAGTCACAATTGCCAAGAGTCCTCCCTTCCCTTCAGGCTGAATTCAAGTGCCACCTTCTGCATCTAGTGCTGCCAGATGCACAGAGTCAAAATTCAGCGTCATTCCTCAATGTCATTCACTAACTGAGGCTTCAGCAAACTATATCCCATGGGCCAAATCTAGCTTCCTGTCTGATTTTGTATGGCCCTCAAGCTAAGAATTTACATTTTTAAGAGTCACAAATACTATTCTGCAATATATGAAATTTACATAAAATTCAGATTTCAGTTTTCATAGTTTTTCTGGAACACTTCCCCACTTATTTACATAGAGTCTGCGGCATATTTTCACTACAATGACAGACTTGAATCAAGTGACAGAGACCGTATCTCCTGCAAAGATGAAAATTCTTTCTCTCTGGCTCTTTGCAGAAAAAGTTTGCTGATCTCTGCATTGAATCATGAGCTTCTGGAAAGCAAGAACTGTGTTCCCTTTGTCGTTGGATCATTCCCACAGCCTAGTAAAGTACTTGTCCTAGGCAAGAACTTAATAATTATTGCTAAATTACTCATAGTTCAGAATTAGTGCATGGCAAAATGAAACACAATTGCTGACCTTGTTCTCCTTTTTCTCCATTCATTCCATTCTTCCCTGGACCACCAGGACGTCCTGGTTCTCCTAGGTGGAAAAGAAAAAAGCATAAAAGTTCAAGTTCCAATTTTCCTAGGCATTGGTCTCAATCAGTGATATAGGCTGCAGAGTCAAGGTAGTGACCCCCATCCCTGACACACACCCCCTACAGATGTGCTGGTGGAGAGAGGCAAATGTGAGCAAGCAGCAAGAGGACTAAGTCGTGTCAAAGATGTGAATTATAAAATAAATTGGGTGAACTTCCCAAGCACTCAGCTCCAAGAAGGCAGGACAAGAAGGGAGTAAGTACACAAATAATTGCAATTGTTTTTCTTCTTGGGTGGCTTTCTCACTTCTGCTCCCTTTCGTTGTTTCTTTTTATGTTTTAAATTCTATTTTTCTATTACAGTTTACATTTAATATTATTTTGTATTAGCTTCAGGTGTACCACATAGTGGTTTGATAATCATATACTTTGCCAAGTGTTCTCTCAATATTTCCAGTACCCACTCAGCAGCATACATAGTTATTACAATATTACTAACTATATTCCTTATGCTGTATTTTACATCCTTGTGAATACTTTGTAATTACCAACTTGTGCTACTCAGTCCCTTCATCTTTTTCTTTTTTAAAAAATATATTTTATTGTTTAGGCTATTACAGTTGTCCCAATTTTTCCCACTTTGCCCCCCTGCGCCCTGTACCCCATTTCCTCCAGCAATCCCCCCCTTAGTTCATGCCCATGGGTCATACATATAAGTTCTTTGACTTCTCCATTTCCTATATTTTTCTTGACATCCCCTTGTCTATTTTATATCTACCAATTATGCTTCTTAATTCCTGCACCTTTCCCCCCATTCTCTCCCTTTCCCCTCCCCACTGATAACCCTCCAAATGATCTCCATACCTATGATTCTGTTCCTATCCTGGTTGTTTGCTTAGTTTTTTAGATTCAGTCGTTGATAGTTGTGAATTTGTTGCCCTTTTAATGTTCATGGTTTTGATCTTCTTCTTTTTCTTAAATAAGTTCCTTTAAGATTTTGTGTAATAATGGCTTCATGATAATGAACTCCTTTAGTTTTACCTTGCCTGGGAAGCACTTTATCTGCCCTTCCATTCTAAATGATAGCTTTGCTGGATAAAGTAATCTAGGTAGTATGTCCTTGCTTTTCATTACTCTGAATATATCTTGCCAGTCCCTTCTTGCCTGCAAAGTTTTTTTTGAGAAATGTTTCATTATATTTTTCCAATAAGTTTTTAATTTCTTGCTTTTCATGTTTTTTCTGGCAGCCTTGTGATTTGGATATTGGAACGTTTAAAGTTGTCCCAGAAGTTCCTAAGCCTCTCCTCATTTTAAAAAAATTCTTTCTTTCCCCCTGCTGTTCTGATTGAATGCTTTTCTCTTCCTTGTGTTCCAAATTGTTGGTTTGACTCTCAGCTTCAACCTCTCCACTGTTGCTTCCCTGTATATTTTTCCTTATTTCACTTAGTGTAACATTCATTTCTTCCCTTATGTTTTTGCCATACTCAATGAGTTCTTTGAGCATCCTGATCACCAGTGTCTTGAGCTCTGCCTCTAATAGGTAGGTTATCTCCATTTCATTTAGTTGTTTTTCTAGGGTTCTGTTTTGTTCTTTCATTTTGGCCATATTTCTTTGTTTCCTCAATTCAGCAGCCTCCTTGTGTTTGTTTCTGTGGGTTAGGTAGAATTTTTTTTGACTCCCTGTAAAAGGCACCTGTAAGTTGTGTGGGGTGAAGCCTTAGGTAATCACCAGGGTGGGGCAACCTGCTTGATTGTTTTGTGGCTCCGTGCTGGGGAAAGGGCTTAGAAAGGGGACAGTGCTGCTGCCTGTCTTCTGGGTTTTGCCTGGCACTCACCCTCTTTCTAGTGACTTCACCCACTTCCCATATATGACTGTCACCCTTCCAGCTGTCGCCCTGGTGGTGAAACCCAGAGTGGGTGGGTTTGTGTATGTTCTAAGTCCATGCCAGCTCTCTAAAGGAACTCTTCTGAAAATCTGGCAGTTTTTCCCACCACCCCTAACCCCACTGGTTTTTATAGTCAGAAGTTCTGGGGACTTATCTTCCTGGTGCTGAAACCCTGGGCTGTGCAGTCTGGTCTGGGGCTGGAATCGCTTGCTCTCAAGGTATCCCTCCTGATTTTTACCTGCTACACATGAATGTGGGAATGCCCATTCCACCTCCACCACCACTGCCTCTTCGTGACACAATGCATCTCTGCACCTCTCTGCCTTTCTCCATGACTCTACCCTTCTTACCCATCTGAATGAATGTGGCTTCTTTAAACCCCTAATTGTTGGACTTCCATACAGCTTAATTTTCTAATGGTTCTAGCTGTTATTTGTTTTGAGGAATAGTTGCAATTCTCTCTGTGGTTGTGTGAGGAGGCAAAGTATATCTACCTAAGCCTTCATTTTCACTGGCCCTTCCCTTTTTCACTCAGCTCCCCAACTCCACTGGCTCTGGCAATCATCATCAGTCTGTTTTCTTTGCCAATGAGTCTGTTTCAATTTTGTGTGTTCATTTATTTTGTTCTTTAGGTTCCACACATAAGTGAAATCATATGGTATTTGTCTTTCCCTGACTGGTTCATTTCACTTAGCATAACATCCTCTAGATTCACCTGTCCTAAATGGTAAGATTTTATTCTTTGTTTGACCCGGTAATATTCTATTGTATATATGTACTATAACTTTTTTATCCAACAGTATATTGATTGGCACTTAGGTTACTTCTATACCTTGTCTATTGTAAACAATGCTGCAATAAACATAGGGGTAAATATATTTTTTCAAATTAGTGTTTTGGGTTTCTTCAGATATATATACACCTAGAAGTGGAGTTTCTGGGTCAACTCCATTTTTAATTATTTTAATCCTCACCCAAGGACATGCTTATTGATTTTAGAGAGAAGGTAAGGGAGAAAGAAATAGAGAAACATTGATGCAAGAGAAAAACATTGATCTATTACCTTTTGTACATACCCCAACCAAGGATTTAACCTGCAACCTGCACATGTGCCCTGATCAGGAATCAAACACACAACATTTCAGTTTACAGGATGATGCTTGAACCAATTGAGCCATACTAGCCTGGACTTCATTTTTAATTTTTGAGAATGCTTGGTACAGAATTCTCACCAGCAGTGCATGTGAGTTCCTTTTTCTCCACATCTTTGCCAGCACTTACTACTTGTGGATTTATTGATTATAGTAATTCTACACATGTGAGGTGATAACTCATTGTAGTTTTAATTTGCATTTCTCTGAGGATTAGTGACTTTGAGCATCTTTACATATGTATATAGGTCATCTGTATGTTCTCTTTGGAGCAGTGTCTACTCAGGTTCTCTGCCCATTTTTAATTAGATTGTTTGATTATTTTTAAAAAAGATTTCATTTATTTATTTTTAGAGAGGAGAAAGAGAGGGAGAGAAACATCAATGTGTGGTTGCCTCTCAAATGCCTTCAATTAGGGACCCAGCCCACAACTCAGGCATGTGCCCTGACTGGGAATCAAGCCAGAGACCTTTTGGTTCACGGGCCAGCGCTCAATCCACTGAGCCACACCAGCCAGGGCAGATTGTTTGATTTTTTTATGTTGAGTTGTATGAGTTCTTTATAAATTTTGGTTGTTAAGTCTTTATCATACGTATCATTGGAGAGAATATTTTCCCCCATTCAGTAGGTCATTTTTATGTTTTGTTGATGCTTTCCTTTGCTGTGCAAAAACTGTTTAGTTTATGTAGTCCCATTTGTTTAATTTTTTGTTTCCTTTTGACTGAGAAAATATATCAGAAAAAAATATTGTGAAGAGAAATGTCAGAGTTTTTACTGCCTGTCTTTTCTTCTAGTAGTTTTATGGTTTTGAGTCTTACATTTGAGTCTTTAATCCTTTTGAATTTATTCTTGTATGTGGTGTTTAAGAAGATGATCTAGTTTCATTTTTTTTTCTTTTGCATGTATCTGTCCAATTTTTCCAACACCATTTATTGAATTGATTGTCTTTTCCCCATTTTATGTTCTTGCGTCCTTTGCCAAATACTAATTGACTTTATAGGTATGGATTTACATCTGAGCTCTCTATTCTGTTCCATCAATCTATTTGTCTGTTTTTGTGCCAGTATCATGCTGTTTTGATTGCTATAGTCTTGTACTTACTGTGGTTATATGGGGTCTTTTGTGATTCCACATAAATATCTGCATTATTTGTTTTAGTTCTGTGAAATACACAATTGATATTTTGATTGGAATTGTGTTGAATCTATAGATTGATTTGGGTAGTATGGACATTAATGATGTTAATTCTTCCTATCTATGAACATGGTATTTGTTTTTATTTATTTGTATTTTCTGCAATTTCTTCAGTATCTTATAATTTTCCAAGCACAGGTTGTTTACTGCCTTGGTTAAATTTGTTCTTAGGTATTTTTTGAGGCAATTGTACATGGGATTGTTTTATTGTTTTCTCTTTGTAATAGTTCATTATGGAGTATAAAAATGCAATCAATTTCTGAAAGTTTATTTTGTATCTTAGTACTTTACTGAATTTTTAAATTAGTTTTAGTAGGCTTTTTTTTTTCTGGTGGAATCTTTAGGGTTCTCTATATACAGTATCATGCCATCTGCAAGTAATGACAGTTTTTCTTTTTCCTTTTCAATTTAGATGCCTGTTATTTCTTCTTTTTGTCTGATGCTGGGGCTAAACCTTCCAGTGCTATGTTGAATAAGAAAAGGGAAAGTGAATATCACTGTTTCCTAGTCTTAAGGGAAACACTTTGAGTTTTTACCCACTAAGTATTACATTGACAGTGGCTTTATTATATATGACCTTTATTACATTGAGGTATGTTTTCTCTATTCCCACTTTGCTGACAGTTTTTATTATAAATAGGTGCTAAATTGTGTCAAATACTTTTTCTGCATCTATTGATATGAATATATGATTTTAATACTTCATTTTGGTTATGTGGTGTATAATGTTAATTTATTTACAGATATTATACCAACCTTGTGTTCCAGAAATAAATTCCACTTGATTGTGGTTTATGATCTTTTAAATGTATTACTGGACCCAGTTTGCTAATATTTTGTGGAAGATTTTAAGGTCTAAGCTCATCAGAAATATTGGACTACAATTTTATTTGTTTGTAGTGTCTTTGTCTGGTTTTGGAGTTAGGATAATGCTGGCCTCATAAAATGAGCTTGGGAGTCATCCTTCCTCTTGAATTTTTTGAAATAGTTTGAGAAAAATAGGTATTAGTTCTTCTCTGAATGTTTGTTAAAATTCACCTTTGAAGTTATCCAGTCCAGGACTTTTGGTTACTGGGAGGTTTTTTTTTTTTAATTACTGCTTCAGTTTCATTAGTTATAATCATACAAGTGAGATTTTCTGTTTTTTTTTTTTTCTTGCTTCAGTTTTGGGAGATCGTGTGTTTCTAGGAATTTATCCATTTTGCCCACATTGTCCAATTTGTTGGCGTGTAGTTTCTCCTCTTTCATTTCTGATTTTATTTATTTGGTTCCTCTCTCTTTTTTTCTTTATGATTCTTGTTAAACTTTTATTGACCTTGTTTATCTTTCCAACAAACCAGCTCTTGGCACATAGATCTTTTGTAGTTTTTAGACTTCATTTCTTCTTTGATCTTTATTATTTCCTTCCTTCTATTCACTTTGGGCTTTGTTTGTTGTTTTTCTTCTAGTTCCTTTAGGTGTAAGCCTAGCTTGTGTATTTGCAATTTTTCTTGTTTTTTGAAGTAGGTCTAAAATACTACTATGAATTTCCCTCTTAGGACTATTTTTGCTGTGTGCCATAGATTTTGTGTTTTTATTTTCATGTCTCATGGTATCTTTTTATTTCTTTCTTGATCTCATTGTTGACCCATTCATTGTTTAGGAACATGTTATTTAGCTTCCATGTGTGGGTGAGTTTTTCAGTTTTTTTCTTGTAATTATGGCCAAAAAGTTGCTTGATATTATTTCAATCGTTTTAAACTTATTGAGACTCGTTTTGTGTCCTAAATGTGGTCTTTCCTAGAAAATGTTTTATGTGCACTTGAAAAGAATGTATATCTGGCTACTTTGGAGTGAAATACACTGAAAATATCAATGAAATATATCTGGTCTAGTGTGGTATTTAAGGCCTTTGTTTTCTTGTTGACTTTTTAACTGGAGGAGATATCCATTGATGTCAATGGGGTGTTATACTCTCCTACTATTACTATATACTGTCAATCTTTTCCTTTATATTCATCAAGATTTAATTTATGTATTTTGGTGCTCCTCTGTTGAGTGCGTAAATATTTACAAGGGTTATATTCTTTTGTATAATTGATCTTTTTATCATTTTGTAACTTCCTTTGTCTCTTACTACAGCCTTTGTTTCAAAGTCTATTTTTTCAGATAAAAGTATTCCTACCCCATCTTTTTTCTGTTCCTATTTTTATGAAATAACTTTTTCCATCCCTTTACTTCTAATTTGTGTATGTTTTTTATTCTGAGGTGGGTCCTTTTTAGACAGTATGCATATGAGTTTTGTTTTCTTATCCATTCAGCTACCTTATGTCTTTTGATGGGAACATTTAAGCCACTTACATTTAAAGTGATTATTGATAGGTATGTATTTATTCTCATTTTATTCTTTATAGTGATATTTCTCTTTTCTTTCTTTCTTCTTATTAAAGAAGTCCCTTTAACATTTCTTGTAATACTGGTTTTGTACTAATGAATTCCTTTAGCTTTTTCTAGTCAAGGAAGCTATTTCTTCTTCAACTTTAAATGATAGTTTTGCTAAATAGTCTTGATAGTAGGTCCTTGTTTTTCACCACTCTGAATATTTTGTGTCAGTTCTTTCTGTTCTGAAATGTTTCTGTTATGATATCAGCTGACAGTTTTATGGGAGCTCCCTTGTGGGTAACTAAGTGTCTTTCTCTTGCTGCTTTTAAGATTCTCTCTTTGTCTTTAACCTTTGTCATTTTGATTACGATATGCTTGGTGCAGGCTTCTTTTGGTTTGTCTTGTTTGGGTTTCTCTGTGCTTTCTGGACTTGTGTGTTTTATTCCTTCTCCAAATTAGAAAAAATTTTGTCATTATTTCTCCAAATAGGTTCCAATCTCTTGGTCTCTCTCTTCTTCTTCTGTCACCTCTATGATACAAATGTCGTTATGCTTCATGTTGTCATGTAGGATCCTTAAACAATTCTCATTTTTTAAAATTATTTTTTCTTCTTGCTGCTCTGATTGGGTGTTTCTGTTACCTTACCTGGGCTTCCAAATCACTGACTGGATCTTCTTCTTAATCTAATCTGCTATTGATTTCTTTTATTGTATTTTTAATTTTAAATATTGTATTCTCCATTTTTAAACTAGTTTTCTTTTTTTTATGGTTTTCACTTCTCTTTTTATGTTTACGATCTCTATGATTAAGTTCTGACTAAACTTGTCCACTCTGTCACTAAGTTTCTTGAGCATCCTATAACCATTGTTTTGAACTCTATATCTGGTTGATTGCTCATCGCCATTTCATTTAGTTCTTTTCCTGGGCATTTCTCCTGTTCTCATTTTTTAAAATTCACTTTCACTTGGGGTGTGTTTCTTTGTCTCCCCATTTTGGCTGCCTCCTGTAATTGTTTCTGTGTATTAGGTAGATCTGTTATGCCTCCCAGTCTTGGTATGATAGCCTCATGTAGTGTCTTGTGGGATCAGTGGTGTTGTCACCCTGATCAGCTGAGCTAGGTGCTCCAGGAATGTCCCTCAAGCTTGCTTATGTGAAACCTGCTGTTGTAATTGAATCCTGATTGTTGTTGATGGGTCCTTGGGTGGGGATGGTTCTTGAACTGTCTGTCTGTGAGGATTGAGTCCAACCACAGTGTAAAAGCTCTTATGTAGGGACTGATCTTATGGAGTGGAAGTTGCCTCAGAAGGGTCTGGTGCCTGCTGAGATCTCCCTTTGTGTGCACCACTCGTGATGTTAATTGGGTTGTGCTTTGATATGGTTTGAATCCCGCTACGGGGTACATTGGTTCTGGGGCCTTTTGGAAGGGACTTTAGTGCAGTTCAATATCAAGCATTGCCTGAGACTGTCCTTGGGCTACTTATTTGGAGCTACAAAGTGATCCACAATTTGTGACTGCCTCTGATGGGCCTGGGCATGTGTGGGCCAACCTGCACACCAAGGCAGGCTTCCACCAGCAAGGAGCCTGGGAACAGGTCAGTAAAAGGCTCAAGGAATTCTCATATCTGCCTTTGTTTGTCAGCCACCTCTTAGGCTCAGTCACTGAAAGAGAATCTGGTGGCCTATGACTTTGGTGATGTAGGTTCTCAAGGGGTCACCAGGTAGCGATGAGTGGTGTTCACCAGATTAACACAGATTCAAACTCGGTGCCTGTGCTGGGACTGAGGCCACTCAGTAAATATATGGACTTTTGTGGAAGGTGGTGTCTCAGGTAGCCAGCAGAGTTCATCAGGCCCAAACAGGCCAAGATTTGGGCATATGAAGAGAGAGCTCTGGACAGGAATGGTAGCACCAGTTGGGCATGTGAGTGAAAACTGGCCCTGCCCTAGTACCACACAACTCAACCTCTTCCTCCTCGAGAATCTTTCCAAGAGAGTCTGCACTGAGAGACCAAGCTGACCACAGCCAGCTCACTCCTTTTCAGGGTGTGAATTTGGCAGGGTGGGGCCACTGGAAGTCGAGAGGGTGGGGCTAGAGTATCTACTAAGGTGGCACTGTGTGGGTCAGGCATGTGGAAGAGAAATGGCCCCAACCCCAGACCCACACGGCTTGGTCTCTGACAACCCCTGAGTTTGCCCTCAAGAGCCCTCCAAGAAAGTCTACACCATGGACCCAAGCAGCTGAGTTCTCCGCAGAGTCTGGAGGGTAGGACTAGTACATTCCTCCAGGCTGATGCAGTATTGAGAGGAGTGCTTGACCCAGGAAAGATGGCTTCTGTGGGATTGTGGGAGAGAGACTCAGCACAGGGACCCTGGCTCTGACACTTTAGCTCTCTCCATGGGAGCTACATACCCAATCTGTCCTTACACAACTTCAGTCCACTCAGATCCAGCCAGGGTGTGTGACTGTAAAGGTGATTAGATGCACTGGTCCTTTAAGAGGGTGCCTGTGTCTCTAGTAGACTTTCATCTCTCCCTGGCAGACAGAATCCCTATTGATTTTCACAGCCAGATGTTATGTGAGCACTTCTTGGCTCTGGTCTATGGGCTGGGGAACCCACCATTGGATTGAGACCCCACATGCCTCAGGGGGGACATTTGAAGCTAAGATATACCTTCAGATTTTCAACTGTTGCACATTGGTGCTGGGCCAAACTTTTTCTTGTCTCTGTCCTTCCTACAGGTCTCATTGTGGCTTTTTTTTCCCTATAAATCCTTGGTTATAAGACATGTTCAGCTAGTATTCAGCTGGTTATTCAGGTTCCTTGTTCTATAATTGAGATGTAACTCCCACCTACTTGGCTGCCCTCTTGGCTCCCCCTCCTCCTTTTCTGTAATTCTTGTGGAGAGGGGAATGAAAGGTTTGCTAGCCTACTACAAAAACACAGATGACTATGGTTACACAACATGACCTGGGATGGAGAGGAAGCTTCTGAAAGGATCTCTCTAGTGCTTTAGAGTCATGGTCAATGTCACTGATTAAATTGGCATGGCAGATCTCATTGGGAACATCAAGTGAGTCAGGTTTTGTAAATACGCACACAAGTCCTTATTCTGGGAGGCTTGAAGAGGAAACACTTGGACTTGGAGGAGGAAGAAGAGGACGAAAAGTGGGACGGGAGTCCAGCAGGCCCTACTCCACATCTCCCTAGACCAGCGATTTTCAGCCAGTGTGCTGCAAGAATTTTTTTAGTATGCAATACCTGACTATTTAGTCAGGGCAGTGACCTCTTTTCCCCTTGAATGTCAAATAGAAAAATGACAACAGTGAACATAATAGCTGTCCTGTGCGAATGACCTGTTTTGAACCATCAATATATAGGTCATATAATAGAGCTCCATCTTATTGGTCATATCACATAATAAGGTTGTGTCTGATTGATTAATTCTTGGTACCAGAAATCCTTATATACAAATATAGGCGCTTAATTTTTTAAAAAGTTGCTTTGGAGCAAAAAGGGTAGGTAATTACTATTATTTATTTATTTATTTATTTGTAAATCAATCAATAGTATACATTTTGTCAGATTGGCAAAAAGATATATTTTTTGGTGTATCTCAGAATTTTAGTAATGATTTTATGTGTGCCATGAGATGAAAAAGCTTGAAAATTGCTACCTTAGACAAAGTCCAGTGAAGCCTGGGCCCCAGCACCCAGCCCCCGCAGGCATGCCCTCACCGACAGCATCCTCCCAGGGCCCTAGCTTGTGCTTTGCCTGGCTCCCAACCTGCCCTGCCCCCTGTGCCCCTCATTCTGGGTGAGGAGGACTCTCCTTGTTGACCTCCATTGGCTCTATTCTCAGGATCTGAGAGACTTCCATGGATGAGACTGAGACCCCTCAGCAGTGGCTTCTCCACGCCCCCAGAACAAAGTGCTGCCCCAGCCTGATCCAGTCTTTTTTGAAGCTATGAGCTCGCCGTACCTGAGGGACTCAGGTTAGGACAACTTTTTCCAGATGTTAACCCATCCACAGTGAAGAAGGAGCCTGCACTGGTCCTGCCAGAACCTCCTCACAACCTCTTCTGTGCCCTAGGGTCCTGGGAGTGAAATGAACTTGATCACATCATGGAAATTGTTCTGGGATCCTGAAACTTTGATGGGGGCAGGGTGCTCCCTCCATATCTCAGCCTCAGTGGGCCAGATCCCTGGATGCAACTCTGTGTGTGTTTTGGTGAGGGTTTTAAGCAGTAACTATGGCTTCCTTTCCTCCTGTTTCAGGGTACCACAAACTCTTAGAGTGTGTGTGTCTGTTTACTGCCACCATCTGTGAGGTGGGTCTTTTTGAATCAACTTATCTGTTCCAAATGCTTTAATGAAAATATGGGAGTTTCTGGGAGTCTGATTTCCCACTTCCACATATCCTTTGCCTTTCCTTCCAGTTCCTACTCTCCTTATGACCAGTGGGGCCTCATGGAAGATAAGCAGGGCCTGTCAAAGGATGCCAGAGATGTTCTGCCTGGTTGCTATGGAAACCTAGGCTCTGCCTTTTATACCTCTAAGAAGTAGGAGGGGCTGGCCTCCTTCCCAAATGCTGAAACCCACCTCCTTGGCAGGACCTGAGTCCCATCAGCCTTTTGATTCATAACCAGGCTGGTCCATGTACAATACAGGGTAAAAATCAAATTGCTCCATACCACCTTACTTAAAAGAAAGGTGTACTTTATGGTGGGTTTTTGCGGGGTGAGGTGGGAGAGATCATTGCTTGTAATTATTATTTTTAATATAATATCTTGGGTGAGCACCCTGACTGGTGTGGTTCAGTTGGTTGGGCATCATGCCGCAAAGTGAAATGTCACCAGTTCCATTCCTGGTCAAGGCACATGCCTAGGTTGCAGGTTCGGTCCTCAGTTGGGGCACGTATAAGAGGCAACGAATTGGTGCTTCTTTCTCACATCGATGTTTCTGTCCCTCTCTTTCTCCCTCTCTCTCTAAAAATAAATAAAATCTTTAAAAAAATATTTTGGAAGAGCAAAAACAAGAAGAAGAAATAGAAGAAGGTGGAGAATAAGAAATAATAAGAATATGAATAGAAACAGGATAAGAATAAGAATAAGAATCCAACTGAGGTTGCCCAAATGGCAGAGCAAAGCAGTCAGCAGCATGTGGAATGCCCACTGCTTTTGGAGCCAGGCAGGGCACAGGTCCCAAGTTCTGCAGGCTATGTGGGTGCCTCCAGAGGAGCCAGGTTTGAGATGTTTTGTAAGGGCTAGCCTCCAAAAAACTGCTGCCAAACAAGTGGACCCCAACAGCAAGAGAGTATGTAAAGAAACTGGGGGCTTTCAGATGCAGTGAGACAATGAATACATTGCCCATTTCAAGAAATGGTGCAGAAGGGGGCCCACAAAGAACCCAGAAAAATCTCACAAGAGAGAAGCCAGCATTAAGTCATCTTCCTCAGAGGACACCAATGCAGGATTCAATAGTGCCAACTCAGTAATATCTTCTTGCACCTCTTCTTCCCTTCCCAGCCCCATCTATGGAGTCAAAGTGGTTCTTGCAGTGAGGAAGGAGAGTGAAAGTGAAAGGTTGGAGGAATCGTGAAGACAAAGGTGTAGCCTGAGTGGGCACACACACACACTCTATGGTACCAGCGGGAGAGTATAAGAAAGGATTTCATTAAGATTGAGGTGTTGCTGTGTACTTGGACTGTGCTTTTTACAACCCAGAAATGAGACAGGTCTAATGCTAAAAGTGACGTAGACTTCTTGGGAAGGCAACCAAGTGGGAGAGCCCGGAGAGCAAGTTTGCAGGATCATGGTCAGAGAGGAATGGCATTGCCTCCTGGTTCCCCTCTGCTTCATGCAGCCCACCCAACAAATGCCCCAGACCCCCAATACCATGAGCAAGGAAAGAGAAACACCTGGACTTTCATTCATCTGCACAGAAGACTTTCTGTACTAAGTTTTTGTTCTAATACTTGTTTTCCCAAACCTAACAAAGGCTTTTGAAAAATCCATATTCCAACAACATTTGCTGGCAAAGAATTAATTTTATTCCATCCTGAAATTGCCTTCTGAGTATTATTTCAATCATTTTAACATGGACAGAGGAGTACATAATCTTCTGTGTGATTAATAAGTATCAGTTGAGGCCTCTAAATGTTTATCATTAAGTTTGGAGAAGAATTTCTAGCACAACACTGAACATATTGTGGAGTAAAAATGACTGGTTTGTGTTCACATTGCATGCAGAGTCCCAAAATGTCTTATTAATTGAGGTTCTGCCTATTCATAACTGATATCTTCTGGTGCAATTTATAGTTAGGATGAGGTTTACCTTAATGAATGTAAATGTAAGTTCACATGCCCTAAGTCTTAATAATCACTATGTTTTAACAGCTTTTCTTGTCAGATCTGACTAGTTTGTCATTGCTTTTCCCTGATAATGTACTGCTGCAGGTTCACACTGAGAACAGAAATGACTGCTCTGCTAGTTTCACGTGAGTCTTTAATGCTTGTCTTATCAAGTCCATCATCCATCTTCAGTGTCTTGGCAGGATTAACTTAGGCACCCATCTGTTTGTGATAGTTTGGTAATATAATGTGAAAATCCCCTGGCTGGGGCACATGTCCCTGCAATACACCCCATTACACTGCGGGCGACTGATGGTCATGTGAGGGCTCCCAGCCAACCTGTTTGTAGTGTGGGGATCCCGCTCTTCCCACAGGGCAATTTCAGGCTTTGAATGACACATGTCCCTCTGCAAATGGACCAAGTGAAGCCAACATACCAATTCATATACAGGCATTCCTCATGTGGGTTCAGTTCCATACCCCTGCAATAAAGTGAGTATCACGATAAAGCAAGGTGTTATTTTGCAAGTGAAGGGTCTTGCCTTCAATTGGTAAAAAGCAAATCTGTGGGGCACAATAAAATGAGGCATGCCTGTATTAAATATTTTAAAGGCACATTTCTTTCTTAACTGACATTTATCTTTTATAATGTCAATAGGCTTTTTGATGTTTTCTTGCTGAACCCAGATGGACCATTCTGCTAATAGTCAAACCAAGGCTCAAGAACCCCATTCAAAAACCAAGCCTGGTAAAATTGACGTGTGAAGCCATCTGGTCCAGGATTTTTTGTTGTTCTTGGAAGTTTTTTTATCACTGCTTCAATTTCACTGGGTGTAACCTATTCAGATTCTCTAATTATTCTTGATTTACTTCTGGGAGATTGTATGTTTCTAGGAATAGATCCACTTCATCCAGTTGTCCAGTTTGTTGGCATATATAGCTGTTCATAATATTTTCTTACAATCTTTTCTATTTCTTTGATGTCACTTGTTATTTCTCCTCTTTCACTTCTGATTTTATTTGGATCTTCTCTCTTTTTTTCTTGATGAGTCTGATTAAAGGTTTGTCAATCTTGTTTATCTTTACAAAGAATGAGTTCTTGGATT
Organism: Furipterus horrens; assembly: GCF_987537825.1. NCBI lineage: Eukaryota > Metazoa > Chordata > Mammalia > Chiroptera > Furipteridae > Furipterus > Furipterus horrens. The sequence continues at coordinate 94,843,392 of NW_028327174.1, read as the reverse complement.
CATTGATCTTTTGTATTTTTTTAGACTCTTTTTCATTTATTTCTTTTTCTGATCTTTATTATTTCCTTCCTTCTCCTCACTTTGGGTTTCATTTGTTACTCTTTTTCAACTTCTTTTTACATATCTTGTAGCAATATTTTATCAGATATATCTATATCTCTCCAGGCAAGGAAAACAAAAGAAAAAATAAACAAATGGGACTATATCAAACTGAAAAGTTTTTGCACAGCAAGAGAAATCATGAACAAAATAAAAAGACAGCCCACAGAATGGGAGCATATATTCACTGATACATCTGATAAGGGGTCAATATTCAACATTTATAAAGAAGTTACAGAACTCAACACCAAAACAAACAAACAAACATACAGCCCAATTAAAGAGTTTGGCAAAGTACCTGAATAGACACTTCTCCAAAGAGGGCATACAGATGGCCAATAGATATAAGAAAAGATGCTCAATGTCACTAATTATCAGAGAAATGAAAATTAAAACCACAATGAGATATCTTCTCACACCTGTCAGAATGGCTATCATCAATAAATCAATAAACATGTGCTGGTAAGGATGTGGAGAAAAGGGAACCCTTTTGCGCTGTTAGTGGGAATGCAGACCGGTGCTGCCACTCTGGAAAGCAATATGGAGATACCTCAAAAAATTAAAAATGGAACTACCTTATGACTCAGCAATCCCACTTCTTGGAATGTATCCGAAGGAACCCAAAAACACTAATTTGAAAGAATATGAGCACCTCTATGTTCTTTGCAGCGTTATTTATAATCACCAAGATATGGAATCAGTAGAAGAATGGATAAAACAACTATGGGACATTTACACAATGGAATACTACTTGACCATAAAAATAAGAAAATTTTACCCTTTGCAACGGAATGGATGGATCTGGAGAACATTATTATGGTAAGTGAAATAAACTAGTCAGAGAAAGACAAATACCGTATGATTTCACTTATATAAGGAATCTAATGAACAAACTAACAAGCAAAACAGAGACAGACTCATAGATGGAGAGCAGATGACAGCTAAGGGAGGAGGGCAGGGTAGGAGGCAGAGTGATTGAGGAAAAATGATAAAGGACTCATGGACATGGACAACAGCATGGTGATGGCAGGGCAGGGGCAGGGGACATAAGGGGACTAAATGGTAAAGGAAAAAAAAATCACAGTAAAAATTTTTTTAGAAAAACCAAGCCTATCAGCTGATGTTATAAAAACCACTCCTGCCCTGACCAGTGTGGCCCAGTTGTTGAACATCGCCCTGCAAAGCTAAAGGTTGCTCTTTTGATTCCCCAGCCAATGCATATGCCTGGGTTGCAGGTCTGTTCCTGGTTGGGATGCGTACAAGAAGCAATCAATCAACGTTTCTCTCCCACATCAGTGTCTCTCTCCCTCTCTTTCTCCCTCCCTTCCCCTCTCTCTAAAAATAAATTAAAAAAATATTTTTAAAAAAAGAAAAAGAAAAAGAAAACACTCCCATATCCTGGCTTTTGCAAATCTCTTTCCCTGGGGCTGGATCCTGTCCCCAAATCCTCCAAACCTGTGGCAGGTTCCAACACATGGCATCGATCCCTGAGTAGCAGCTGTATGGCTTCAGGTTACTGTGCATCTTTGTATTCTGTCACTATGTGTCATATGCCTTACAGTGTGGCAAGGTGTTCACTCTTCACCTGCACAGCAGCTGGGTGCTCTCTGCCAAATACCTAGCAATCGGGTCTCTCTAAAGGCCCCATGTGCCTAAGATCCATCATACCTATTGCCTGAGGCAGGAAGATCTCTGCCATTACATACACCTGAAAATGGTCCTGTAGTAGCAGAGATGATGGCTAACAACAGGTTTCCCCACTAGGTGAGAAAGCTCATGAGGACAGATTTCCCACGGCCTTAACCCATGCTGTATATAACACAGCATGTGGCCTGATGTAGAGCAGGCCTTCAAGTGTTTGCTGAGCAATGGGTGATGAGTGAGTAGGTGAGGACCACACAGGTGATGAACAGATGAGTGAGGAAAAGGAATGAAGAAATAAATGGGACAGCAGCTAAAGGCCACCAGGTGGTAAGTACCTGCATCCCCTTTGTCACCCTTTGCTCCATCTCGTCCATCTCTTCCAGGCAAACCATTGTGACCAGGATTCCCAGGGACACCAGGATGCCCTTGCCTGCACGTGTCTTGTGAATTCACGTTCCCTATGCAGACTCCGGTGGCAAGCAGGAGCCAGCAGATTCTCATGGTTCAGTGACAGAGCTGAAGAAAGAGAGAAACACAGGCCAAAAGAGAAATCTTTGTCTCTGGGACCATGGACACAGCTTCTGTCCTTGCCATGGGAAATGGACCCAGCCCTGGTGAGACCTGGACAGAATGGTCAGGGCAGAAGCTGGTAGCAGACCAGGCTGCTTATGATCAGAAGGACATTGTCTTTGGAAAGGACACATGTGACTGAAACCACTTTTAATAGTGAGCAATCAAGAGGAAGCAAGTTCCAAGTCAGGACAATTCCATTTACCATTTCACTCGGGCAGACCAGTTTTCAGAGCCACAGAATATATTGATGCTTTATCTCACAGCGCTGCTGTAAAACCCAAATTTGATCACCATGTGCATGAAACCACATTATAAATAGTAAAGCAAACAGAATTAGCATGTGATCCAGCAATCCTCTTTCTGAGTATATTTGCAAAAAAAAAAAAAAATTGAAAGCAGAGTCTCTAGCAGATAGTTCTACACCCATGTTCATAGTAGCATTACTCAACGATAGTCAAAAGGTGAGGGCAACTCATATCTACTGACAGGTAAGTATATAAGCAAAATATGGCATATCTATAGCATATTTTATTTAGCCTGAAAGAGGAAGGAAATTCTGACACATGCTGCAACATGGGTACACCCTGAAGACATTATGCTAAGTTACACCACAATGGGAATGTACATAATGCCACTGAATTGTACACTTAAAAGTGATTAAAATGGGAAGTTGTATGTGTATTTTATCACAATAAAAATTAAATTTCAAAATATTAAAGTGTTCCATTGGTCCCACTGTGATTAGATGTGTTCTTTGAATTAAGATTTGGTTCTAAGGTATGGTTTTCATGGGATGCCCTGTGAAAAAGAGCACACACTCACACACACACTTTCAAGTCACCCCTTCAGCTTATTGATTTGCTTTCCAACCTCATCAGAAGCTAAGATAATACTGGTTGATGAGTCGGGGGCTAAGATCTGAAGGAATGTTCTAGACAAAGAGAACAATGCAGGAAAGACCCTGCAGTAGGATGAACACTCAGGATGTGTAGGACCCACATGACCAGGTCAAATCATCCCTGGAAGAGGTACATAGCATCATGGTAGGGGGTTACATTTGCTTATGTAATTGTATAACAAAAATTCTGGCTCCCCATCTGAATGTATTTTCCTCATCTTTGTATTCCCAGTATTCAGTGTTAATCCTGGAACAGCAAGATGAGTAAATATGTGTTGAGTGGAATGAATGTATGATGGTAGATATCTAGGAATTTAACAAATAATAACATAAGGCTAGTACACCTGGTCAGAAGACAGAACTTCTGCTGAAGGCAACAGATGTCTGTACAGCCATTTAGAAAGTTAAAGAGAATGGACTTCCAGCCAAGATGAAGGTCTAGACAGACACGCTGCATCTCCCTCCACAACTAAGAAGGAATACAACTACCTCAAAACTAGAGACAACTAGAAGTTCCAGAAAATCGAGCTGTATGGAAGTCCAACAAACAAAGATATAAAGAAAAAATACTCATTCAGACAGGTAGGAGGGGCAGAGCCGGGGTGGAGAGGATGCGGTGTGGTGGTGGCAGCAGCAGTGGCAGCGGCAGCCTGGTGGAAAGTGCAGTCACACGTTTTAAAAACTAGGGAGAGACACCTGGGAAGCACTTCCAGCATGAGACCAGACCACACAGCTCATGGTTCCAGCACCAGGAAAAATAAAGTCTCATTGCTTCTGACTATGAAAACAAGTGGGGGTTGGGGCAGAGGAAGAAACTTCTGGTCTCTCAGTAGAGCCTGCTTATTTAAAGGGCCCCCATGGTCCTAGAACATCCGCGGACTCATCCACTGTGGGAATAACAGCCAGGGCAGCAGCTAGAGAGGTGCCAGTCCCATACAGAAGTGGAAGAAGTGCCTGGAAAAGGGGCAAGTGCTGAGCAAGCAGCATTATTCTCTCTCAGGCCCCTCCCCCGCATACAGCGCCACAACGTGGTGAAACAGGTTGCCCCGTACTGAGAAATACCTAGGACTCCACCCTTTACAATGTAACAGGTGCAACAACTCTACCTAAGACACACAGGCAAGCAAACACAAGAGCCTGTGAAGATGAAGAGACAGAGAAGTATGGCTCAAAAGGGGGAATGAATCAAGGCTCCAGTGTGAGAACTAAGCAATGAGGAGATAGCCAACCTAACAGACACAGAGTTCAAAACACTGGTGATAAAATGCTCACAGGCTTAACAGATATGCTTAAGTACAGCAAACACATAAGGGAAGAAGTGAAAGCTATGCTAAATAAAATGAAGGAAAATTCACACAAAACCAGTGGTGAAGGGAAGAAAACCAGGGTTCAAATCAATGATTTGGAACATAAGGAAGAAAAAAACAGTCAATCAGTACAGAATGAGGAAACAAGAATTTAAAAAAATGAGAAGAGGCTTAGGAAAAACTGGGACAACTTTAAATGTGCCAACGTCTGAATCAGGGGTGCCAGAAGGAGAAGAGGAAGAGCAAGAAATTGAAAAAATTATGTGAAAAAATAATGAAGCAAAACTTCCCAAATTTGGTGAAGGAAATAGACATACAAGTCCAGGAAGCACAGAGAGTCCCAAACAAGCTAGACCCAAAGAGGACCACACCAAGATACATCATAATTAAAATGCCAAAGTTTCAAGATAAAGAGAGACTCTTACAGGCAGCAAGAGAAAAGCAGAGGGTTACCTACAAAGGGTTGCCTATAAGACTATTAGCTGATTTCTCAAAAGAAACTTTGCAGGCAAGAAGGGACTGGCAAGAAGTAGTCAATGTGATGAAAATCAAGGACCTACAACCAAGATTACTCTATTCAGTAAAGTTATCATTTAGAATGGAAGGGCAGATAAAGTGCTTCCCAGACAAGGTAAAGCTAAAGGAGTTCATCATCACCAAGCTATTATTATATAAAATGTTAAAGGGAATTATTTAAGAAAAATAAGATTAAAACTATGAACGTTAGAATGACAACAGACTCACAACTATCAACAAGTGAATCTAAAAAATAAAAACAAAATCCAACTAAGCAAACCAGATTAGGAACAGAATCATAGATATGGGGATCATCTGGAGGGTTATCAGCTGGGAGGAGGGAGGGGGAGAAATGGGGAAATGGTGCAGGGATTAAGAAGCATAATCGGTTGGTACAAAATAGACAGGGGGAAGTTAAGAATAATATAGGAAAGGGTGAAGCCAAAAAACTTATATACACAACCCATGGACATGAACTAAGGGTGGTGGGATTGCTGGAGGGAAGTGAGGTTACTGGGTGGAGGGGAGCAAAGGGAAAAAATTGGGGCTACTGTAACAACATAATCAATAAAATATACTTAAAATAAAAGAAAGTTTAAGAGGATGGACATCCACATCTCAGATCCAGTGGTCTCATCCCCCAAATTCTTCTCAATAGCCCAAAGTTTGTGTGCCAAAGATATTAACCTCAGCATTATCTATAAGAGTGAAAAGGTATGTACTACATAATGCATAACAATAAGTGGTTTATAAAGTAGAATATTATAAACCACTGAAATAATTATGAAGGTCATGTACAAATATGTAAAAGATATGTGTTATGTTGAAATTTTTCAAAGTAGACTAAAATGCCATGCACATTACAGATGCACCCGCGTAATCAATATATGCATTTTGACAAAAGCTAGAAGCAAATAGATCCAATTGAATATGTTTGCTTTGGAATAGTGGAATTATGGTTTTTTCCCTTTTGAAAAAAAATGTTTTTTACAGTGTTTATAAACATAAATATATGTATTTTGAAACCAAATAGGCTATTAAGCAAAAAAATTATATCGCCATCTTCTGGAAGCCTGTAAATGTCACAGGGCTTGGGGCAAATAGAGTATTTTTGGGAAAGGAAATACAGATGTTTCCCTTGAAGTCACAAACGTATGCCATTCCAGGAAACTGAGTTGGTTTTTCTTAGAGCCAAATTCCATAAATAATCTACACCAGACTCTTCTGTTTAACTCAGAAAGGACTGGTAGTAGTCAAATCTAAACTGCACAGACCAATCTCTCTTAAGGGGTTTATGTTTTTTCTGTTTAGTTTTTTTTTTAATATGTGTTATAATTGTGCCCACTGTAAAAAATTTACAAGATAATAAAAGTGTCAAATTGTGATGAACTCCATTTTGTTCCCTAGCTAGAGAAGAGCTAAGATAAAAGCAAATATTTATTCTTCTGGAATCCGTTCTCTAGTTTTTGCATGGGCAGAGACTGTAGCTAGCTTGCTTAGACTGCATGCCTAACCTGTAGACAACCTTCAATAATTGGTCTTGAATAATTGGACATACTTGTCTCTCAAATAAGCAGAGAAGTATATGGTAGCACCATCTCTAATAAGAAAATACAGAAGAGGGACATGAGGGTTTGCAGAAGGCATGCAGTAATTTGTATTAATATACTACTTCAGAAATAACAATTACATTTGTGCTCTCACAAAGCCATGGGTTGGATCCTCTTTTGTGAGTTCAACCACTTCCTTTACTTGACTTTTTTGTTTGATGTCTCTACAAAATGCATTAGAGCTAGGACCATTGTCCATCCCCCCCACTTTCCTTCCCTCCCTTCCCCTCCTTCTCTCATCTGGATCACTGCCACCTCCACCACCATGTCTGTTCTTCACACTGCCTCTAGCTAAGGGCCACTTACCAGGCACTAAATGAGGTTATAGCATTTTGAAGATAGGGATGGTATCTTTCCACTTTCTTATTGTCAGTAGATCACAGTCAAATATTTGTCAAATGATTGAGTGAATAAATGACTGAGTGGAGGGAAGGAAGGAAGGAAGGAAGGAAGGAAGGAAGGAAGGAAAGAAGGTTGGTTGTCCTGGTTCTGACTGTGTGCAGGGCATCCCTTGGGGAAGTGACTGGCTGTTAAATCTAATCCTTGTCAATGCTCTGGTGAGGATTGCTAGTTTCTCCCACATCCCTTCTCACCTTCTTATATGGTAACAAATTTTAGCTGGCATGTGGCTGCCCACAATAAAATACATTTCTCAGCATCACTCACAGACTGGATTTGCTGCGAAACTAGATTTTGGCCAGTGAGAAGTGAGCAAATGGAATGTGTGCAACTTTGGGGCCTTAAATGGAAAGGGTGTGTCCTCCCAGGCTCCTTCCACCTTCCTATGGCTGAGGTGCGCATGGGATGGTGAACCATCTTGGATTCCTCAAAAGAGAGCAATGCTTTGGAAACAGAAAAAAATTCTGGTCTCTGTTGACTCCACAGACTGGACCTGTCTCACTAGTCAATCTTTGACATGAGAAATGTACTATTAACCTAACTAACCTACCATTACATGGAGTCTTTTATACACAGCTAAGCCTACATCTTAACTCATGCAAGGTTCCTACTGTGGAAGGTATGGTCACTCACCTGAAGTGAGGAAGGCGGTGGACTTCCATAGTCAGTTAGCCCAATAGTCAGAGTACACAAACTTTCAGGTGATATATTGGGTTGGCCAAAAATTGGTTTACTTTTTTCTGTAACAGGGCTCTAGTAGCACTTAGTTGTCTTTAATTTCATTCCAAACAATTTTGTTAGATTGTATTGTGACAGCTGTCATATCAGCGTGCATTTAAAATAAACTTATCAAAGTTGCTGAGTTTTTGTGCAGCCATTTTAATATTGAAGGTGGAAGAAAATGTGCAACACTTTCAGCATACTATGCTTTATTATTTCAAGAAAGACAAAAATGCAACTGAAATGCTAAAAAAGATTTGTGCAGTGTATGGAGAAGATGCTGTGACTGATCAAATGTCTCAAAAGTGGTTTGCAAAATTTCTTGCTGGAGATTTCTCACTGGATGATGCTCCACAGTCGGGCAGACCAGTTGAAGTTGGTAATGATCAAATGGAGACATTAACTGAGAACGATCAACGTTCTACCACATGGGAGATAGCCGACATACTCAAAATATCCAAATCAATAAAGTTATGGGTGAAAATGAAAAATGTGTCTTTTATTTTACGTAGAAAACCATACAGATTTTTTTAGTCAACCCAATATTAAAAACTGACCATCATCACCACCTTGAACAGACCAATATAATCAGAATGAACGTGTGAGAGACCCTGGGGAGCTGCTGTGATCTCATAAATGTGACATACTGATGTGGCTGGGGGCAAAGAGACACAGGCTGCAAATGACCCTGGCATCACAGTTTTTTTAGTCCCAAATAAAATAGGTTCTTACTTAGTTAACTTCTTATTTCTGGGTTGTTTCTTCTATGCTTGATCTATATTTCTTCTTCACTACTGAATTTCTTTTTATTTTAATTTTATTTTAAATACTTTATTTACTTATTTTTAGAGAGAGGGGAATGGAGGAAGAGAGGGAGAGAAACATTAATGTATGGTTGCTTCTTGCAAGCCCCCAGCTGAGGACTTGGCCTGCAACCCAGGTATGTGCCCTGTCTGGGAATAGAATTCACTACCGTTTGGTTTGTAGGCTGGCACTAAATCCACTGAGCCACACCAGCCAGGGCTGAATTTCTTGATAAAAGGTTACTCAGTTCTGCAAGGACATGATAACCTTAATTCATGGCCAAGGTTAAGCGTTTCCATTCTTCGAGATTCTTACTTCCCTCAATACTAAGATTCCATAAAGACTTGCCAGAAGCATGCTGAGCCATCTCTATGGTCTCCAAACTTCTGAACCCCTGCTTCTTTATGCAGGGGATGAATTAATCCTGAACATCCTTCCCAGAGCTGACAGTTTAAGAATCTAAAAATCTCTAAACTGCCTTCATTGAATATACAGTATCCTTTCACTTATCATAGGTATTACGTTCTAGGTCCCACCCCCCCGCGATAGGCGAAAATCCGCGATGTAGGAACCTTACATTTATTTTAGTATTTATATATACTTTAAGGCTTTATAAACTCTTCCCCCACACTTATAAACTGTTCCCAGTCCCTTATTAACCTTTTCCACACTTTTATAAACACTACCTATGTTCTTAAACATATTCTACACCCTTAAACCCACATAACTTTAACAACATATGTATACAGTACCGCAAAATCCCGCAATATAGCAAAAAATTCGCGATAAATAAAATATTTTTTAAAATCTCACGATACAGTGAGGCCGCAATATAAGTGAACTGCGATATAGAGAGGGACTACTGTATTTTCTTCCATGTGCTCTATACACGGTACACTTTAGGTATTTCTTCTTTAACGTACACTGCGTGGCTTTTAGAATAACTACAGTGTAAAATAAATTAGTATAGTCACAAATATAAAAACATACGATTAAAATGTGTGCAAAATAATCTGCAAGCTTCTCTAGATAGCTCTCTAAAAAGATCTACTTATTCCATGGCTGTTCTGTGGTTTCATGCCTCCTCCCAACCCATTGGCAGAGTTCTGGCAGAAGAATTTTAAAACCTGCTTTTATCTCCCATGCAGCGTTTGGAATCGGCTTACTCTTTTCCTACTTTGTGAATAACTGAGCAGGGTTGTCACACATTGATAATAAAGGAACAGTTTTAGGACTCCGATACCTTAAATTGAATTTAAAGAAATTGTTTCTTAATGTACTTACCTGCCCCTCAGGGTCGCAGGCTGCACCTAGGTACTGCGCAAACCAGGACTCAAGGGCAAACTAAATAAAATCACTCCTTCCTGACATACAATTCCCTGGTGGGTATGTCTGCAAAACAGCAGGAAGGGCGGGAACAGAGAGGCACAGATGTTTCGGCAGAGCGTCAAAATTGCAGCCACCCCTGAGTCAGGTAGCATTCTCAACCAGCTTCTCTGAGTTTAGAAAACTTAGCTCCCTTTTCCTCTGGTCCCTTTTAATGAAATGAGAGAAAGCAAAGTCACATTCAAGTGGAGTCTGGAGGAAATCCCCAAGGCAGGTGGCAGGCTTCCGTCCTTAAAGCGATGTTTGTGCCTTTGAGCAGCCTCTCGGCTGACCTTGGGTCATTCTGGGGCAAGAGGACAAAAATGAAAACACTGTGCCAGATCTCATTTGGAATCCAGATCATTAGAGCTACTATCATTTAACTAGACCTTTCAAACTTCTTAATTCCTTTAATTTTAGGCATTTGGGTACATGGGGATTTAATGCCACTGCCCTCCCATCCCCTCACATGCCCTGCTTACCTGCCACGGAGAAAAATATGGTGAAACTTTTCTTTTTTTTTTTTTTTAAGAATATTTCATTGATTGTTATTACAGTTGTCTCTTTTCTCCCTTTGCCTCCCTCTGCCCCGTACCCCTTCCCTCCAGCAATCCCACCCCCCTTAGTTCATGTCCATGGGTCATGCATACAAGTTCTTTGGCTTCTCCATTTCCTATATTATTCTTAACTTCCCCCTGTCTATTTTGTACCAATCATGTTTCTTAATCCCTGCATCATTTCCCCAATTTCTCCCCCTTCCCCCTCCCAGCTGATAACCCTGCAAGTGATCCCCATACCTATGATTCTGTTCCTGTTCTGGTTGTTTGCTTAGTTTGTTTTTATTTTTTTAGATTCAGTTGTTGATAGTTGTGAGTTTGTTGTCATTTTGATGGTCATAGTGTTGATCTTCTTTACTTATATAAGTCCCTTTAACATTTCATATAATAAGGGCTTGGTGATAATGAACTTTAATTTTACCTTGTCTGGGAAGCACTTTATCCGCCCTTCCATTCTAAATGATAGCTTTGCTGGATAGAGTAATCTAGGTTGTAGGTCCTTGCTTTTCATTACTTTGAATACTTCTTGCCAGTCCCTTCTTGCCTGCAAAGTTTCTTTTGAGAAACTGATAGTCCTAAAGGCACTCCTTTGTACGTAACTCTGCTTTTCTTACTGCTTTTAAGATTCTCTTTTTATCTTTAACCTTTGGCATTTTAATTATGATGTGTCTTGATGTGGTCTTCTTTGGGGCCAAATTTGGGGACTCTCTGTGCTTCCTGGATTTGTATGTCTGTTTCCTTTGCCTAATTAGGAAGTTTTTCTTCATTATTTTTTTCAAGTTAGTTTTCAATTTCTTGCTCTTCCTCTTCTCCTTCTGGCACCCCGATGATTCAGATGTGGGCACATTTAAAATTGTCTCAGAGGTTCCTAAGCCTCTCCTCATTTTTTTCAATTCTTGTTTCCTCATTCTATACTGGTTGACTGTTTTTTTTTTCTTCCTTATATTCCAGATTATTGATTTGAATCCCGGCTTCCTTCCCTTTACTGTTGATTCCCTGTGTATTTTTCTTTATTTCACTTAGTGTAGCCTTCATTTCTTCCTTTATGTTGTTGCTGTACTTAATGAGTTCTTTGAGCATCCTGATCACCAGTGTCTTGAATTCTGCATCTGGATAGGCTGGCTATCTCCATTTTGTTTAGCCTTTTTTCTGGGGTTTTGTTCTATTCTTTCATTTGGGCCATTTCTTTATCTCCTTAATTTGGCAGCCTCCTGTGTTTGTTTCTGTGTATTAGGTAGAGCTGCTTTGACTCTAAGAAAAGGCACCTGTTAAGTTGCATGGGGTGGAGCCTTAGGTATTTGCCTGGGCAGGGCAACCTGCTTCACCACTTTGTGGCTCTGTGTTGGGGGAAGGCTCAGAGAGCGGACAGTGCCACTGCCTGGTGTGTGGAGGTTTTCCCAACTCTTGCCCCATTTCCAGTCACTTCACCCACTTCCCATATGCTACTGGCACCCTTCCAGCTATCGTCCCAGTGGTGAATGCCAGAGTGTGTGCGTTTGTGTATGTTCTAAGTCTGTGTGGACCCTTTAAATGGACTGCTGAAAAACTGGCAGTTTCTTCCACTGCCCCAATCCCTGGTGCTTTTTACAGCCAGAAGTTATGGGGCTTCGTCTTCCTGGTGTTGGAACCCTGGGCTGTGCGGTCTGGCCTGAGGCTGGGATCACTCGCTCCCAAGTATCCCTCCTGATTTTTATCCACCACACATGACTGTGGGACGGCCCCTTCTGCTACCACCACCTCTCCCTGACACACCCCGTCTCGTCACCTCTCCTCCCTGACTCCGAGTCTCCACCTCTCCTACCTGTCTGGATGAATGTGGCTTCTTAAAATCCTTGGTTGTTGGACTTCTATACAGTTCAATTTTCTGGCAGTTCTGGGTGTTATTGTTTTGAAGTTAGTTGTAATTCTTCCTGTGGTCTCTTGAGGAGGTGAAGTGTGTCTACCTGTGCCTCCATCTTGACCAGAAGTCTATAGTGAAACTTTTCAATGCCATGTAATACTGATTCTTATCTTTTCCCAATCAGTGTCTTCTAATATTGACCTCTTAAAAATGGCATCAAGAGTTCCAATGTACCCAACATTGTTTCTCAGAGGTGCTAAGAACTGAGTTGGGTTGCAGGGTATTGTGGGTATAGGCCAAGTCCCACTTAAACTGAGCTAACACTACCCCTACTCTCACCAGGCCTCCCTCAGTGTCCTCGTCTGTACAGCGGGCAGGGAATGGCAGGAATTAGGTCAGTTTCTCCTCCACCACCCATAGTTATCTCACACTCTTGATCACTAAGTCCACCCAGGTGCCTTTAGTCCTGTCTCAGCAGAAGAGTCGGCAGCCTTTGCTCTGCAGACCCTTCCTTCCCCCTCTGCTTTGGCTGTCTCTCCCCATACCCACCTCTCCATCCCAGGCCTCTTCCCCTGCCTGCACGTTCTTTGGGGTGTTCCCCCTGCTGCTTGCTGTCTGGCTCAGCTCCACTCCCATGGCTTACTTGTGCAGTTGGCATTGCCTTGTCCAATCTCCATTGCTAGCCCTGACTTCCCTCCTGGGCTTCACTCTGCTCATTTCACTACCCACTGGACAGTCCTGTCACAACCCAAACATGGGAACCTCTGCCCTAACCCCTCCATGCAGTATTTTGTTTCTGTTTATAGCAGTAGCACCCACTGGTCACCCCAAGAAAGAACTTGGAAACCACCATATCCTTCCAACATCTGGTGGCCAACTGAGACCTGCTGTTACCACTCAGCATCCTTCGCATCCAGCCTCCTCTCCTTTCACATGGTCTCTTCACTGGACACTGTCTCCTGAATCACTTCCCTGCCTCTGGTTTTCAACCCATACTTTGCCACTGGAATGAGCACCTAAGCAAGTTTGGCCACCACATTCCTTGCCTCAAAGTCTTTGCCTACAGAATGAAATTGTCTCTCATGGAGGTCCACAGGTCTTTTGCAATCCAGCTTCCAACACTTTGGTCTCACACAATTTGTATCACCTTCGACCAGCAACACACCGGCCCTGCTGTGTTGGGTTAACCCTGCAGGGACCTGGTGGGGCCTGGCCTCCTGTATGCTGCCTTCTTATCCTGATACCAGAGAGAGATTCTGTCCTCTTAAGTCCTTTCATAACTTCACACTCCTGCATTGCAAAGTTCACTCAGTTTTAATTGTGCCTTCTGTTTGTCTTCTATCTTCAACCGTAAGCTCCTTTGGAGGATTCATACATTTAAGCTTGTCTTTCCAGGGCATAGGGTAAGTGGCTCATGTTAGGCCACCTCCCACAACTCTTCTAGAAGAAATGGCTGTATCCCTCTATTCTCATTCCTGCCTGTATGTGTACCAGCTTGAGTCCCTAGGAGCCAACCTTTGCGAGGCAGGCTATGATTCCCAGAGCTTTCACCTTCCCCTGCCCAGTACCCCCGCCCCTAAACTAAGCCCCCCTTTTCTGTCCAGTCCCAGGAGGAGAAACAGCTTGGGAAGTAGGTGGCTATTAAAAGTAAACAAATGAAGCAGACGATCGGATTAGTGAGTTAGAAGATAATGTAGAGAAAAACTCCCAGACAATACAGCAAAATGAAAAAAGATTGAAAAAATATGAACAAGATGTAAGGGAATTACAGGATAGCATGATAAGAAATAATATCAGGATCATCGGAATTAGAGAGGGAGAAGAAAAGGAGCATGGAATGAAAAAACTGATAGGCGAAATAGTAACAGAAAATTTTCCGAACCTGATGAGAGAAAAAGTTATACAAGTTCAGGAAGCACAGAGAGTTCCAATGAAGAGGAACCCCCCAAAACCCATTCCAAGGCACATCATAATTAAAATGGCAACATTTCAAGACAAAGAGAGAATCCTAAAAGCAGCAAGAGAAAAACAGCAAATAACATACAAGGGAGCTCTGATAAGGCTATCAACTGATTTCTCAACAGGAAGATTACAAGCCAGAAGGGAATGGTCAAAATATTTCAAGCAATGAAAAACAAAGGCCTACAACCAAGAATACTCTACCCAGCAAGGCTCTCATTCAAAATAGAAGGTGAAATAAGGAGTTTCTTAGACAAAGGAAGACTAAAAGAATACATCTCCACCAAACCAGCATTGCAAGAGATGCTAAAGGGAGTGTTCTAAGAAAAAAGAAGAAAAAAAAAAAAAAAAAAAAAAAAAAAAAAGAGGAGAGGAACAGAGGTACAAAGGGCAATGAATAAATACATGTCAATAATAACCTTAAATGTAAATGGATTAAATGCTCCAATTAAAAGACATAGGGTCACAGAATGGATAAGAAAACAGGACCCACATATTTGCTGTCTACAAGAAACACACCTCAAAACAAAAGATTTACACAGACTGAAAGTAAAGGGATATAAAAAAATACTCCAAGCAAACGGACCGGAAAAAAAAGCCAGGGAAGCAGTCCTCATATCAGACAAAACGGATTTCAAAGCAAGGGCAATAAAAAGAGACAAAAAAGGACATTTCATAATACTTAAAGGAACAATCCATCAAGAAGATATGACATTGATAAACACATATGCACCCAACATAGGAGCACCCAAATACATAAAGCAAATACTAGAAGACCACAAGAAGGATATCAACAACAACATACTCATAGTAGGGGACTTCAACACTCCATTATCAACAATAGACAGATCATCAAAGCAAAGAAACACCAAGGATATACAGTCATTGAACAACACACTAAACCACATGGACTTAACTGATATATATAGAACTTTTCACCCCAAAGAAGCAAAATATACATTCTTTTCAAATGCACATGGGACATTTTCAAATATAGACCACATGATAGGACACAAAACAAGCCTCAACAAATTCAAGAAAATTGAAATCATATCAAGCATCTTTTCAGACCACAATGCCATGAAACTAGAAATCAATCTCAGAGAAAAAAAATCAAAGACACCCAAACTCATGGAGATTGAATAACATGCTATTAAATAATGAATGGATTAACAATGACATCAAAAAAGAAATCAAGAAATTTCTAGAAACCAATGATAATGAGCACACAACAGCCCAAAACCTGTGGGACACAGCAAAAGCAGTCCTGAGAGGGAAGTTCATAGCAATACAGGTATATCTGAAAAGGATAGAAGAATCTCAAATAAAAAACCTAACCATAAAGCTACAAGAACTAGAACAACAACAACAAACAAAGCCTAGGGCAAGAAGAAGGAATGAAATCATCAAGATCGGAACAGAACTAAATGACATAGAGACTAAACAAATAATCCAAAAGATCAACAAAACTAGGAGTTGGTTCTTCGAAAAAATAAACAAAATCGACAAGCCTCTAGCCAGTCTAATCAAGAAAAAAAGAGAGAAGACACAAATAAACAAAATCAGAAATGAAAGAGGAGAAATCACGACTGATATCACAGAAATACAAATGATAGTTAGAAATTACTACAGACAACTGTATGCCAAGAAATTTGACAATCTAGAACAAATGGACAAATTTCTAGAAAAATACAACCTTCCAAAACTGAATCAAGAAGAAGTGGAAAGTCTCAACAGACCAATAACAAAGAAGGAAATTGAAACAGTAATCCAAAATCTCCCTGCACACAAAAGCCCTGGACCGGATGGCTTCACAGGCGAATTCTACAAAACATTCAGGGAAGAACTAACTCCTATTCTCCTCAAACTGTTCCGAAAAATCCAAGAAGAGGGGAAAATCCCAAACTCTTTCTATGAAGCCAGTATTATCCTAATCCCCAAACCAGGTCAAGACACAACAAAGAAAGAAAACTACAGGCCAATATCACTGATGAACATAGATGCTAAAATCCTCAATAAAATATTGGCAAACAGGATCCAGCAATACATCAAAAAGATCATACACCACAATCAAGTGGGTTTCATCCCAGGGATGCAAGGATGGTTTAATATTCGCAAATCAATAAATATAATACATCACCTAAACAAAATGAAAGGCAAAAATCACATGATCATATCAATAGATGCAGAAAAAGCATGTGATAAAGTACAACACCCATTTATGATGAAAACACTGAGCAAAATGGGGATAGAGGGAGCATACCTTAACATAATTAAGGCTATATATGAAAAGCATGAGGCCAACATCATACTCAATGGACAAAAACTGAAAGCATTCCCCCTGAATTCAGGAACTAGATAAGGTTGTCCACTCTCTCCACTCCTATTCAACATAGTGTTGGAAGTCCTAGCCACATCAATCAGACAAGAAAAATAAAAGGCATCCAAATTGGGAAAGAAGAAGTAAAACTATCATTATATGCAGATGACATGATAGTATACCTAGAAAATCCTATAAACTCCACTAAAAGACTACTCGATATAATAAGTGAATTTGGCAAAATAGCAGGGTACAAAATAAATATACAAAAATCTAAGGCATTTCTGTACACTAACAATAAACTATCAGAAGCAGAGACAAAAAAGAAAATACCATTTACTATAGCAACAAGAAAAATGAAGTACCTAGGAGTAAACTTAACCAAAGAGATAAAAGACCTGTACTCTGAAAATTACATAACATTGAAGAAAGAAATTAAGGAAGATACAAATAAATGGAAGCAAATACCATGTTCTTGGATGGGAAGAATCAACATCATCAAAATGGCCATACTACCCAAAGCAATTTACAGATTCAATGCAATCCCTACTAAAATACCAATGACATATTTCACAGACCCAGAACAAATACTCCATAAATTCATATGGAACCAAAAAAGACCCCGAATAGCAAAAGCAATCTTGAGACAGAAGAACACAGCAGGACGAATCACAACACCAGATATCAAACAACACTACAAAGCCACTGTGATCAAAACAGTCTGGTATTGGCATAAGAACAGACATATAGATCAGTGGAACAGAATAGAGTCCAGAAATAAACCCAGGCCTCTATGGTCAACTAATATTTGATAAAGGAGGAAGGAACATAAAAGGGAGTGAGAAGAGCCTCTTTAACAAATGGTGATGTGGGAACTGGATAGGGACCTGCAAAAAACTGAAACTAGACCGCCAACTTACACCACACACGAGAATAAACTCAAGATGGATCAAAGACTTAAATGTAAGCCATGACACCATAAAAGTCCTAGAGGAAAACATAGGCAATATCAGATATCTCACGTAATAATTTCTTCACAAATACATCTCCTAAAGCAAGAGAAATAAAGGAAAAAGTAAATAAATGGGATTACATCAAACTAAAGAGTTTCTGCTCAGCAAAAGAAAACATCAGCAAGATGAAAAGGAAACCAACCATATGGGAAAACATATTTGCCAATGATATCACAGACAGGGGACTGATTTCCAAAATATATAAAGAGCTGATACGACTCAACATTAAGAAAACAAACAACCCAATTAAAAAATGGGCAAAGGACCTGAACAAACACTTCTCTGAAGAGGACATACAGAAGGTCCATAGACACATGAAAAAATGCTCAACATCATTAGCCATCAGGGAGATGCAAATAAAAACCACAATGAGATACCATTTTACACCAGTCAGAATGGCCATCATCAACAAATCAACAAACAACAAGTGCTGGCGAGGATGTGGAGAAATGGGAACCCTACTGCACTGTTGGTGGGAATGCAGACTGGTGCGGCCACTATGGAAAACAGTATGGAATTACCTCAAAAGATTAAAAATGGAACTGCCTTTTGAACCAGCGACTCCACTACTAGGATTATACCCAAAGAATCTTGAAACACCAATTCAAAAGAACTTATGCACCCCTATGTTCATAGCAGCACTGTTTACAATAGCTAAGTGCTGGAAACAGCCTAAGTGCCCATCTGTAGATGAGTGGATCAAAAAACTGTGGTATATCTACACGGAATACTATGTAGCAGAAAGAAAGAAGGAACTCCTGCTATTTGCAACAACATGGATGGAACTAGAGAGAATTATGCTTAGTGAAATAAGCCAGACAAAGAAAGAAAAATACCATATGATATCAACTAATACAGGAAACTAAAGAACAACATAAATGAACTAAGTAGGACAAGAAGCAGAATAGCAGTCAATAGTGGGGAGGGGGAGGGAGAGAAGGAGGATAAGTAAGGGAAGGGTTTAGTCAAGGAACATGTATAAATGACTCATGGACATGGACAATGGGGAGGGATATGATTGCGGGAGAGGGGGTGGGTTGGGTTGGGTCGGGGAGAGAAATGGGGGAAAATGGGACAACTGTAACTGAAAAACCAAAAATAAAAAAAAATAAAATAAAAAATAAAAAAATAAATAAAAGTAAACAAATGAAAATGGGGACTAGCTGCCTGGCAACCTTTATAGGAATCCTTTTCAGATTACAGTCACAGAAAACAATGGGCTATTTACTAGCTTTTCTGAGCCATTAATTAAAGGAGGAAATTGTTATCTACCCCACCCCAGAGGGTAAGTAGGCCTAGGGCCACTAGCAGATCTGATGAAGGGGCCTGGCCTTTCCTTGGCCAGCAGCAGGGAAATGAAATGCACATTCCATTGTCTACCTTCCATCAGTGCAAAAGCTGCTGCCACAAACAGGACTTCTCATGTTGGCTTTATCAGTCTTATTCCAATGTTTAATGACTTTTTCTAGTCAAGTGGTCCCTATTTGCTTCCGTCAGAGCCTTCTCTCTCCCACATCTGTCCAGTGGTTTGATCTAGCTCATTAATGGGTAAATTATTACTGAAAAGAAGTCTATTGATGTCCAGGCAGGAAATGAGAGGTGAATTCTTCAAACCCTCCTGACTCTCTCCATTAAAAAAAAGTCTTATTCTAATACTCAAATGCACAACTAGAACCAGTTTGGCAAATTAATTTTAATATACAGATACAAAACAACAAATATAGATTCACAGCATTTATAAGAAATCATTCAAATAACATTGTAATTTTTTTTTTTTTTTTTTACAAAAACTTCAACAAAAATACATATCAAGTTACAGCAATCTTGTACACATTTCAGCTGTCAACAGTCAATTCATCAGTTTGGAAGCTGTCACAACTTATACAGATAACATCATCTTGATACCGATGAGTTAAAATGAAAAGGGTACCAAAGGCCTTGCAAAGTAGGTAAGTCAAACATGAATGATGCTAATACTTACAAAAGAGATGAATTATGAAATCACAGAAACAATTGAAGTATTTTCTAAATACAAATGTTGATTCCTATGGAATAACTACAGGTAATATTGTTATGTATATTGTAGCTAAGAACATTTGCATCAAATATTGAAACTTTTGGGTTTCTCAAGATCATATAGTTTTTACTTATTTTTTTTCCCAAAATCTTTTGAACTCCACTTTCACCATATCCATCCTGAGAGCAACATTAGCCAAGTGAAATTTTAACCGAGAGAACAATATGTAGATTAAGCTTATTAAAGGGGACAACTGTTTTTGTGCAGTTGGACCTAGTTGATTTGTGTGTGTCCTGTAGCCTTGAAAGGACATTTATTCACACTTGTTGGCACTGTCCTGTGAGGGACACATCTGTTTCTCTCCTTAACAAAAAATAATACAGCAATTTCCCACTAACTCCAGGCAATCAGGCTCTTCTACTCTGGCTAAGTACGTTGATTTTACTGAAGAATATCAGCAATTTGGGCACCTCATTATCTCCAACTGATAAAATATTTCATCACATGGTTTGTACAAAAGATTTCTATTGTGAACCAAATTTTCAATTAAATGCACTTTTGCTCTGTGTCTAGGATGGAAGGGATTTTCTGAATAGGCACCAAGTTAGTCCTCATCTAGATTAGGTATACAAAGACACAACAATATTCAGGAATAGCAGAGAGATGGAGAGATGGAAGAGAAATGTTTTAAACTACAATATCTGATCTAGGTGAAAAAGATCAGATCTACTGAGAATAAGTTATGCAGATGGTCCCATCGAAGCTCTTTTTTGAGTTTTCAGCCCAAAGACAAAGAATACTATTTCTCCAGAGTTTTATAAACATTTTATTTTATGATTGCTTTTATCTATCACAGGGCTGTCCTACATTTTAGGTATGATCAACACTGAGAAGGTTGCTCGTGATCCAAGGCCAGTGCAACTGGCTGTCAACAGAGTTGTCAAGTTCTGAAATATGAATGACAAAATAACTGAAATCATCAAAACTTTATATCATCTTTTTTTTTTTTTTAGTCCATCATATTATGCAACGTAGGGTTAAAAAGACAGAATGAAAGAGAGAAAGAGAGATTCCCAATGAAATTCACACATAATCTGTTTAGAGGCTGTTTTTTTTTATGTACTTTTCCAAGTGGAACATATGACTCAAGTCAAGAAGGAAGTTTGATAAACCAAAATTAGACTACCTGAGACCTCTATTCTTTACAGAGCTCAGGCATTTGGTAAAACAACCGGAGCTAGACATGCCAATTTAAAAAAAAGTCAAAGGACGTTCTATCCTTTAAATCTATTTTAGCAGTTTTCAAAATCACCTCAAAACTCAATCAGGATCCACCCAGAACAGATCTTTGATCAGGTTATTCTCTCATGGTAGAGCTGACAGGCAGCCCAGGGGCCCTGCAGGCCCAGGTATCTGTCCTTCATGTTCTTGTTAGGAGTCCTCAAGTGAGAGGTGGGGACCAAAGTTAGTGCTCAGCCAGGAAACAAATCAGCATTCATTGCAGAACTTAAAAGCATTTCTTCATTAGTTAATATTAGTAAATGGAAGACCTCTAAGTGGTGTTTTACTCACTGAATACCCACTTAAAATATAACCTATAATTCTCTTTGCTTCCTTAACATAGTTCTCTTATATTAAAAACAAAACACAATCCTTCAAAATTGCCCTATATACAAACAACTCTATTTAGCACACAGACCCCTACAGTTATTTCTGAGGGGCCCACAAAAAGCATATTTAGTATAGTTTACAAAATATATCATTTTTTGTTAGTAAAAAGGTCAGTTATATAAATGTAACTAAAATTGAGATGTCTACTCAAGAACAAAACACACGCTCGTGCACGTAGTCACAGCACCTCCTGAGATGCTCCTCACAGAAGCGGCCAGGGTTGTTGCCACGGGGAAGCACGACCTCTCGGCAACACTGCCCAGCAGCGAGCACAGAGAGGTACAGAGCAGGCTCAAGAACAGGCAGCACTTCTTGACAAACTGCTACATGCCGCTGCGCTAAGCCTCGCCTGAGAGGTCCAGGATTTTGTCCTTGCTGCAGGATTTCACCTCCTTCAGAAACAGCTCTGGGTGTGGGGAAGGTGGAGAGAGGGGAGGAACCACACACCAAGAGACTCAGATCACACCTCTGTGTTTGACAGCACAGGTTTGTTTATTCTTAATCATGGGTCTAGTAGAAAAAAAGAACTTTCTGAGAGTATCGTACAAAAAAAGAGATTCTCAGATAGAAAGCCACGAATTGTGTCATACAATACCCTCCCACCCAGTGCACTAAGTAAATTACAATGGCATCTCTCTTGTAGAGCCTGTCTTCTCCAGACATATTTAAAAGTTAATTTCATCAAAACTTACAATGTAGGCAAAGACCAGGAAAAAACTGTTGATAGGTATAAGCTCAGGTGGCCCTTGTTAAAAAAAGACTGCTCTCTCTGAGTCTAGATATATTTTGTTAAGGTCTCTTTTATAAAGAGGGACTCTTCGGAAACGGGCTGACATACCACTAATGGCACAGTTAACACTACTCTTTAGATTTATGCAACGAAGTGGGCTCCACATCTGCAGCTGGATGGTTCTGAAGCTCATGCTTTCTCAGGGGAATGTAAAATGTCATTATAACTTTATTGTTGAGGGCACCAGGAATAACTGATGGGATGAGAATGCCTTTTGATTGGTGCATTTACATACTCACTTTAACAAAAAATTAAAGTAAATGGATTTTTATATTGCAAAAGGATATGTTTGAATAGTTTTAGGTTATGGCATGTGAGTGGACAGGAGAGTATCTGACTTGAGAAGGGCCGATCTAGCCCTCGTATTAGTAGCAGGATTTCCCCTTCCTCCCTCCCTCTCTGGAAAGTAGCCTCATTGTTAGGAGGCTGAAGCCACTCTGCCTTGCAGACAGACCTCCCTGACACACGACAGGCTCATTCTGCTTTCCCCTCCAGCCTGCAGCAGGAGAGGAACCCGGCAAGATGAAGCCTGCACTGCCACACGGCAACTGTGCGGATTCAGATGACACTAAGGAACCACGTCTGCCTTAAGTCCCCTCCTAATACCATGGAAGAGAGGCACAGCTTACCCTTCCCAACCCGGGACAACCACTCCCTTCAAATCAAACGCAAAAGCGCCACACATCCCGCCCTTCCTTGCAGCACTTGGGACCTGGGCTGCAGCACCGCGCTCGTCATCAGCGAGGCTCGCAGGGATGTCTGCTCAGCACTCACTTCAGAGCACGTCACCCGGTCCTGGGTCTCGGCCACCTCAGCACAGGTCACAGAAGGTTCCTGTGTAAGTGAAAGCATCACCACCTTCTGATTCCAAGCAGGCAGCTGCATCTCTGAAGGTGGAAGGCGAGTCCAACTCCTTCTCTTCTCTGTTAATCCCCAAAAGGTTTCCAGCACTGGGTCCGAAGACTGCCCTTGGGTTGACACAGTCAAAATGTGGCCCTCCCGTTTTCATTTCTTGAACGGGGTGAGTTTATGGAAAGTATGCCAGAACAGTGACTGCTTCCTCTTCGGTTCTGCCAGGGCGAACACCTGCTGCTGCGGGACGCTGGTGGGCACGGTGACGTGGCGCTGGTGAATGGGGTGCAAGCTCTGGTGCGGCGGGGCCGCGGGACATCCACTGTAGCCTAACTCAACAGAGGAGAAAGATGGCACATGGACCGAGGGTCATTTATTAGCCAAAAGGAAAAACAGAAAACAAAAAACAGTGCCAAGACTCAAGTTCTTAACTGATTCTCAATTCACATTAATTGATAGTACATCTGACAGCTGCCATAACACATTCAGCCCATAGTTTGTGTGGAGATGTGACATAGATTATCTCATTGAATCCTCACAAAAATCCTACCAGGAAGGTATCATTATAGCAATGTGACTGGGAAGAACACAAACCAGAGAGGTTATGTAAATCGCCTATGGTCACACAGCAGTAAGTGAAAGGATTAGAACTGGACTGCTATTTGGGATGAAAAGCAACAACACACTGCCTCAGCCCAGATCCTTCTCTGTCACTCACCAGCTATAATTATTTGGGAAATTAGTTGATTTCTCTGTGTCTCAGTTCCCTAAATATAAGGTGGGGATAACAGTGCCTGCTAAGTTATGAGAATTAAATGAGTTAATATAAGGAACATGCCTAGAATAGTGCCCCCAATACTTAATCAATTTAATCAAAACTATTTTATTAGAGTCGGCATTTTAAATATGTACAGAGGTCATTAAAAAGGCTTATTCAAATTAGCTACAGGACCAAACGGTAACTGTGAAAGTCAGCATGATAAGAGGAACTGAGTGTGGGTTCTGGAAGGAGCCAGGACATCAGTTCAGACTCCATCCCTCCCCTTGACTGGCCACAAAGCTTTCCTTATCGCCCAGGATGATAGGGAAGATGAAATAATATAACTCATGAAAGCGCTGATGGGTGATCATTCATTCCGTTCTTCGGGGGCTACTTGCTAACTTTGTGACTCTTAGAAGATACAGAAACAAATACATTCTAACAAACTGATATGTACTGGTCACCTGCCATTAGAATGGAAGATGCCAAAAAAGAATACAGTCAGTGGGTTTTTCTGCCTTGAACATATTTATAACTTGGAGGTGGGGGGATTCTGCATTTGAGTGGAGGGGGCAGGAAAGTGTTGTTTTGGTAATGAATTCTTGGTGTAGCAGTTAATGTCCTATCACAGTCCTAGGCTAAACTGATTTTTGTTTTTGTATTTTCAGTTAGGAAAATACTGCATGGATAAATTTCATAGGCTGAATCCCTCTTGGAGTCAATATGAATTAAGTTTATAAAAATATAACATTTTTGGAATAAAGACCTTCACTACTTCTGTTGGGCTAGAATATCAGTATTATCTATGTGAGGAAGATCTTGGCTTGCACAGCAGGACCCTGGGGTATGTACCCTGGGCATTAATATTTTTAAGTAGTTGCTGAGGCCCTTCTGATGTGCATGGAGGGTAGAGAATCCTTGCTCTAAATAAGCTAGTCTCTCTTCTTTTTTCTTAACTCAATGTGTGATGTGATGAACTTGAGATCTTTTTCCTTACTTACACTAAAATGTAGCCTGCGGGGCACATGCAGCTGGGGGTGGAGATTTCCTCTTCACATGCCCAGAAGATGCAGGAGGGTTGATGTGCCTCAGACTAGTGACGGTACCATCCTCCCCTCAGAACGGGGGGGGGGGGGGGGGAGGCCCCCCGTTTTAAATCCAACACTGATACACGTATGTAGAGGGTGGTGTCTGCAGAACTTACCTTTGGACTTTCCATGTCCTGCCTTTTGAGCATTCAACATGGCAAGTTTCTTTTGATTTTCGGAAATTTCCATTCCTAGATTTAGAAACAAAGGTAAAATGTATTCAAAACAAGTGAAAACGTTTTGGAATAAGACTTGAGTCACAACCCATATTCCCCCTGAGGTATTCGCCATGACCTAAAGCAAAGAACCTTAATTCTTAGGGAACCAGAAGAGGTTGAAACGACTGGAAAAGGAGACAGAAGGAGCAAGAATTATCACTAGGATGGCCACAGAATTAGTGTCTGAACCAGGACATTGCAAAGACCAAAACGGAGTGCTGTTTGTAAGGATGCACAGACTACTTGGAGTCCCCCCAGTTATCACCCTAGAAGGAAAAGGCCCTGGGAGGGCCCCCAGGCCTGCCCACCCACCTGCTGTGAGTCATGGGAACTGGATTACCCCAACTGTAGGGAGCATGAGGAGAGAAGCAAGGGCAGAGCCAGCAGATGCTGACACTGCCAGACTGGATCCTGCCCTGGGGGAGGCTTCCTCCTGATGGAGGGAGACCTGGGCTCTGCCTCTGCTCCCTGAGGTCACTTGCCAAGGCTTGCCCTCCATCTTTGAACGCTCTGCTCCCTGTGCCCTGGCTCCTTGACATGCCTGACATCAGTCCCTAATGGGCCCTAACATCTCCTTCAGGCCTCTACACTGACCCCTGGCTTCTACGACTCTGAGGCTCGCCCCGCCCTGCCTTATGCCCACCGTCCATGCCAAGCCTGGCTAACAGCATGGTGATTGACCCACATGTAACGTATTGGGCACCTAGGCCAACGCAACATTTTCATCCACTCTGACCCAGATCACAGACTCAGTGGCTTGTGGAGTGTCGCATTCATTCATTCATTCATTCATTCATTCCTGTCTGTCTTCTGAGTACCAGCTGTAAGGAAGCACTGAACTGCATAGGTATGACATCAGTTCCCTCCTTGCTTCTCCTGCTGAGGGGCAGAGTTGAGAAGTATTTAGAATGCCCCTGAAATATGTGGTTCTGTCTGAGGAAAAACTAAAACACTCCAAGTTAGAAATTATTTCAAGGCCTGCACTAGATAATATTACATGGCAGGTAAAAGTTAGGATTTTGTGGATCTCTCATTTTGCATATGAACATATGTGACCTTTGGCTCTGAAGAATTCTTGGCGTGATGGGATGATGAGCCTTACTTCAATGAGGCCTGAGCGTCAAAAGCCACACCAATATATGGAAGTTGCTGGGCATTGGCTTTCCTCTTGGAATAAAGGATACCTGCACTTAGCAGAAGGGGCCACCTGTGAGCAGTGGGGCTCTGTCATTAGAGGTCGAGGTATGAGCCAGTGCTCAGCCGTTACAAGTATTTCCGAGGAGATTCCTGCTTCTGATGACAAGTTAGCATGACTGACTTGGAAAGCCCTTTTTACTCTAATATATGATCCTCGAAACCTCCTGTGGGTGAGAACAAGATCCGTGGCCAAGCCTGGGGCCAGTGCTGGTGACATGCACCACACGGAGGGCCAACAGAGCACCTGCTGGTTTCATTCGAGCTTTCCTCAGGGCAGCGGGTGGGGAACAGACAGGGACGGGCTTCTCGTGCATGCTGCACCACGCCGCCTTTGAGCTCTGGGCCCAGGAGGGCTGCAGAGACGGGCATCCTTCATCCCACATCATCTCTAGGGGCCCATGGTCCCTGTGGCATCCTGACTTCATTCAGCAGTTTGTGCTCAAAACCAGGCTGTGCCAGGAGGCCCTGGGCCTGGCTCAGAGGCTGGGTGCCCCACTGTAAATACCAGGCTCGACGGTCTGTCCGACAGTCTAGTCGATACCCAGAGGGGAGCAGAGATGCAAAGAGAAGAGCAGTTCTGAGTGTGGAAAGGCGTGGCTTGCACTGCAGTACAGGATGCCCCATGGCTGAGAGATGGGGAACATGTAGGCAGGTGTGGGGCCGGGATAAACTGTGACAGCAAGGAAAATTTAAAGTGCTTTAAAGGCACGGCTGAAGAGGAAGCCTCAAGGATCATCTGACATTTTCCTTGGCCTAGGGGATGGTCACGAGAGTGTGACTCAGTCTCCTGGGCACACTCAGCTGGGTTTAAATGTTACTTGGTCATGTTGTAAGAGTAGGCAAGGGCCTTAGCCTCAATTTTCTCTTCTGTAAAATGGGTAAAGAAACAGTACCCATATTTTGAAATTAAATGAGACAATCTCTAAACGTGGAGCACAGCTCTGGCACATAAATATTGCTCATAGTAACTACATCAGCCATGGTCTGTCTTGTAAGCAAGTTCAGAAATATTTACAATTTCCAAACCCTTCTCTTTTCCCAAGGGTGGGGGTTAACTCTTCAGTTGAAGGCTGGGGAGTGGGAGGCAAGGTTCGAAGATAGAGGCCACCGCCACCCCATGGCGCTGAGGTGCTGCTTACCCATCTCCTGGTCCTCCTGCACCCGCCTCCTCTCATCCTTACAAGCCTGCAGCCACTTCGCCTTGTCTTCTTGTTTCTTGGCACAAAAAAGATGTGCCTCATCAGTGGTTTTGCTGACAAGCTTGAAGGCGTTTTTCACGCTGAGGTTCCAGTCCTTGTCCCGTCCGTCCTCTAGGTCCACAAGCTCCATGTCATCCATGTCCACGCGGCCCCTGTAATACAGCATGTCCCTGCGCAGCAGGTCCTTCTTGCAGGACACCAGCTGGTGGTCAAACAGAAAGAATGTCCGCTGCTGGCTCTTGCCTTGCTTAGTGATTCTGGTCAGCTCCCCAGAATGGATCAATTCTGAGCTTCGTTCTAGAATGTCCTGTCCCTGGAAGAAAAGAAAGAACACATTGTAAGACCTTCCAATTCTCACTTCTTCAGTTGTTGAGGATATAGGACAAGTCCCTGGCCCAGAATGTTCCCCAGATTTCCCAGCTGCCTGAGGCCCATTCACAGGTGGCCAGAACCTGAAAGACTATTTAAAACCTTGGTTTATTAGTCTTCTTGTGTGTAAAGTATCTTTTGTTTGTTTCTTACTCAATGGGAAAATGTGACAGTGCCTCTATGTTATCTGAGGTGTCCTCTGTTGACAGAAAGATCAGTGAAGAGAGCCTGCTGGATTAACGGAGTCCGATCACGATCTGACTCGGCAGCTGACGCAGGCTGACCCTCGGAGAACGAGGACCACAGGCAGCTCTGTGCAGGGACACAGCACTATAGGAGCTCTGGCTTTGAGTCAGGTGTAGAGCAGCTTCCTGGAATAACTAGTTAGGCTCTTCAGAAACAAAAGGCCAGGTGACAAATTGCCAGCAAGAAACTGGTAAAACTTCTGACAATAAATTATGCTAAGTGCCAGAGTCCAAGAACTCAAGGAAAACCACACTTCTATCATATTAGGTTGGGTCTAATCCAATGGAACTTAATGGTACTTGGTATGACAGTGGCTTTTAATTTTACAAATTAAAGACTTTATTTTCACTTAATCTCAGTCATAAGCAATCTTTTTTTTTTTTTGTAGCCAAACGCTCTTGATCTCAAAATACTTTAGAGCAATTCTCTGCCCTAAATTCTTCACTTACAAAATAAGAGAGATAGACTCAGTGATCTCAGAGCTCCAAAACTCTATAAGGCCCTTGAAATACAAGTATTTCTTATGTACTTTAGTTAAAAACCTAACTTCTCAACCCAAACTTTCACAGTCCTTTGGAAGAGTGAGTTTTGACAAATCAGTTTGCTGTAGCATGAATCTTGCTTGTTCTAAACACAATCTGAACAGCATCAATTTTATTCTTAACAATGGCCACAGAGCCTAGGGGCTACCAGCATGGACTCTGAGGCCAGGCTGCCTGCCTCAGCTTGAATCCGCTTCCTAGCCTTGTGGCGGTGGCAAGATACTTAACTGTTCTGTGCTTCAGGGTCCCCATCTGTTATATGGGGGTAGTAATCCCTACTTCATAGGACTATTGAGAGGATTAAGTGAGTTCCTACATAGAGGCGGCTTTGACCAGTCTAGGCACATGGTCAACACGATACAGGCACTAGCTATCATCATCGTTCTTGTTTTAACAAATAATAAGTGTGTGTGAGCGCATGTGCGCCGCACCGTTATTCTGGGCTGTATTAAGCACTGCATTAGCACTTCTTACATAATCCTCCCAATGGCCCTATGAGGTAGGTGATAGTGTCCTCTCCACTTTATAGACGAAAACACTGGCCGTCCCCAGCTCACAGAGGACTTACACACAGGCAGCCCCTGCGGCTCCGCAGTCCATACTCTCACCCCACTGTGCTCTGTATGTTAAATGTTCTCCAGCTGCTCTCGTGAGGCCTACTCTCTAGCAGCGTGAAAGCACAGGCAATAAATCAATTACAGACACGATTCAGAGTATTTCTGGTGGAGGTGTGAGGTAAAGCAGTTACTTAAATTCAATGATATGCCTCAAAATGTATACAGGTATCCCCTGCTTTTCAAAAGTTCTCTTTCCACCACTATACTTTTACTAAAGACCTACATTAGTACCTGTTTTTGCTAACTGAAAAATATTCAAAAAGAATTTTCATTTTTACCAAAAAAGGCGGGAAGTGAAAATAGCGTTCCATGTTTGTTTTGCAGCAGCCGTTACAGAGGCAGCGGCACTCTGAGCAGCAAGCATGGCCCCGTGAAGCTCCTTCCCTGGGAACCACACTCAGAGTCTCAGCACCAAGATGCTGGAGCTCTGGGCTGTGTCTGTGCTTTTTCTCAGTTCATTCTGTGCGTTCATCAGCAAGATGTGTCCTAAGGCGCTGGTCTTTGGCTTTGCACCATTTCAGCACATGAAAGGTCTCAAAGGAAGGCTCTAATCTAGGCCAGCAGGGGAATCCTGTGTTCCATTGAAGCCAAGAGTATAAAGTAGCAATCATAGGACATTAAAGGACATCGTTAACTAGACCAGAGGTGGGGGCGGGTGTGAGTGGTGATGGACAATGTGTGTGGGGGTGTCCACCTACCTCCCAACCTACAATGGACACTTGCCACCGCGCTATCTTGTCGATGCTTTCCAGCTTGC
The DNA here is from genome assembly GCF_987537825.1 of Furipterus horrens. NCBI lineage: Eukaryota > Metazoa > Chordata > Mammalia > Chiroptera > Furipteridae > Furipterus > Furipterus horrens. Next base: position 94,813,445 of record NW_028327174.1, on the reverse strand, counting down.
GTTTGCGCTCATTGATCAAACAGGCTACGTTCTTCATGGCCTCATATGCTGCCTTTATATTACTGTAATCACTGAAAAGTGGGAGGTTAGTTTGACCATGACATGCAACTCGCAAATGAAAACTGACAAAATAACACACTCCATCCCTGATTTGTATACTAATAGTCTAGACAACATGGCATTTAAACAACAGTCATTGTTTCCTTTTCCTTGTTCCTCTGTGAATAGACTACAGTCTGCATAGGTTAAGGGAGCAGACCAAGTGCAATCCAGAATTCTTTGGGATAAGAATGTTGTCCTTCATTTCCCAGAAATTACCATGAATAAAAGTAAATGCCACAAGAAATGTTTTATTCACAGTGACAATGAATGACTTTCATTGCTAAAGAAAGGACAGTCTATAATTGCTTTCATTCTGATATAGCTAGTTTTGCTATAGAAAGTACTTTAATAATCACTAACCACTTCCAAGAGTAGTAAAACTTTGCTCTGAGCCCCATCTTTCTCGTTGCTCGGAAAAGGACACCAGAGGACACAAGCCACAGAAGGCTGACAGAGTGAGTTATGTAAGTGCTAATGTGGCATTTACATCAATAGATCTTTATTTCTGATGCTTTCCATATGCTACAGTCAACTCAAACTAAAATGCTTGCCCCAGCAGGCTCCTGTTCACAAGACCTCTAAAACTATAGGTACTGAAAAAATGAGAACTACAGTTCTAATCTATGCATAGGCTGAGCTATCCAGTATTACAAACACTCACATTCGGTTTTGGTCAGCATAAATAACTTTAACAGTCTACACAATCTGAAAACTTCTTCCCGTGACATGGCTGACACCTGAGCCTGTCTGCTGCTGCCAGGGAGAACAGGTCTTGCTTCCCACGTGGCCTCTCTCACCTGTGCTCCTGCGTGGTGTACTTGAGCAGTTCAGCCAGCTGCAGGGGGTACTTGCAGATCTTCTGCACCGGCGTGAGCAGGAAGCCGTCGATGGCGATGTCGATCATCTGCTGCAGCAGGCGGCAGGCCTCGAAGAAGTGCCGGTACCTGCCCTGCTTCATCAGGCCGGACAGCTCGGCGCAGGCGCCCGGGTGGTTGTTACAGTACTCGGAATAGATGGCAAAGCCCTCTTGCTGGGGAGGGGAAAGCAGGCGTCATCAGGCTATGGTGGCCACGGGCTAGACAAGGACAGGCCACAGCCCGTCCTATGTGAGGGGGCATTCCTGGGAGGAGGGAGATGGTGTCCCAAGTCCTTCGGCAATGTTTTTCACACCTGCATAAGAGGCCTAGATATTCTCTGTGGGAAGGGGCCATTTTCAGACTCTCCAGGGGGCTGCAGGGAGAGGCTGCTCTAGGACTCAGAGCCCTGGTCTCCTCAAGGCAGCCTTCCACAGACAGCGAAAGGGTGTCACAGGTACACGGGCTCCCCCAGGGGAATGGCGCCCTCTGCTGTCACCCTCCTCACCCCACCTCTGATCTAACAGAAGGTGCTGTTCTTATGCCCAACTCATTCCCTCCTTGTCCTCTTTACTTTCCCTGATAAACTCCTTGACCATGACCAAAAGATGAGGATTCAAAGCCCCCGCCTGCTCACCAAGTCTCCTCCTGAACATCCCAACACCTGGCTTCCACACGCATGTCATCCTCCAACCTCCAAAGGGAAGGCCTCCCCTCACTTCCCTTCTCCTCAGGCCACTTCCAGGCTGCGGTCATCCTGCCAGCTCTCTCCCTGATGCTTGCCTTCTCCTGGGCTCTGCAGAGCCCGCTGCCTCCCTCTCTCCATCCCTCCGTGTGCTGTGTGTCTCCCTCCCTGCCTCTATGCTCCCAGTTCGCGGGCCTCATGGGGTCCGTCTCCCCACCTCATTACCCCCACAGCTTTATTTTCAGCTATTTGAAAGCAGCCACCCTGGGGACCAGCTCTGCTCTACTGCCTCTGTGAAGCTATTGGGCCCAGCAACCAGGGAGCGCTGCCTGAGGAGGTGGTGGTGGTGGTGGTTGTGATTGCTGTTATTATTACTATTATTATGGCCTGGCCATTTTGGCTGGGAATAAAATCCTCTTTCTCTGAAATATTTCATTATTAAATAGTGATAGCCAATCATCAGTGAAATGATTAGCTCACATCATCATTACACAGCAGTCACACACATGGGTCCCAGAGCCACACACCTCAGTTTGGGTTCCCACCTGCCACTTACTAATGTGTGGCCCAGGGTCAGTTACTCTCTGGCCTTTAGATTCCTCATCTTTGTAAAATGAGGAGGTCAATAATCATACCTACCTCACAGCACCATAAAAGCTAATATAAGAAGATCCTGAAAACAGTGCTTAACATGTAATAAATAATTAATAGGTATTATTAAAAAGTACCCCAAACCACATAAAAGTGGGACAATTCTGGAAAAATGGACTTGGGTCCATTTTGGCTAAAGATTAACCATATAAACCAATCAACTTAATTTACAAATGACATCTCCATTCTATGGGAAATTAATCTAGCAAGCAAACAAAGTATCAAAAAGAACTATTTTTAGGGAAGAAACATTTCAAAATTATTTAACTGTATGTTATGAATAAAGAAGTAACGAGTGACATACATGTTGAAGAAAGCAGGATCCTATTTCACTTAAATGAGGTTCCTCTTTATTGTACCGTTTCTCAAGGTCTTTCAGGAACTTCCTTTGGAATTTGTAAATGTCTTCAATGTTTCCAAAAATGGTGGCTAGTTGTGCAACAGTAAACATTCCCGTGTGCTTCCGACACTGTCGAATATAGCCCTGCAAAAGGGAAAGCAAGCTTTAAAAAACTAATTTGGAAACTCAAAGAAATTATTTTTTGAATAAAATAGTATTTTGGGTCCAAAGCTATTGTCTTGAAGTAGATTTTAATTACAGAAAATTAGTTTAACCTCTATGGGTCTCTGATGGGATAATCATACTTTCATGATTACAATGGGCCATATTTTTTAAAATAAAAGGAAAGAGAAAAGATATGTGTGGCTGAATTTATCATTTAAGAAACCATATAAAATTTCCAGATTATATTCATGAAACCAGTGGCTTGGTTTCAGATAGTAGCTCAAAAATTGGTGTTACATTTTTTTCGCAACTCTTCAGATAATCGCTCTCTAATGCCTAATTTTATTTCACAGCCGAGAAGACGTGTCAAATGCCGAATGCCATCGCTGGTTCAACAGCTCATGCAGCTTTGCGCACTGTCACAGTCGAGAGCCAAGAACATCTTACCCAGGATTCTACCATTACCTGCGTTTTATATCGGGCACAAATCTGTCAGTCTCTGACCCGAGGCCTGCACTAGTTAGAAACTATTAATTATACATACTGTTTGTACTATGGCTTAGGTAGGAGTTAGTGGGGTAGGAAGGAAAGGCCATAAATATATGTAATAATTATTCCCAAATAGCAGCATGTAATTACAGGCTAGACTGACTATATGGTAAACTCCACACCACCAACTTTTTGGTATGAGTTTTAATAGAAGGATATGTAAAGGTTCAGGGTGCAAGCTCTGGGGCGGACTGTCTGGTTTAAATCCCAACCCCACTACTGAACTTCTCTGCATCCCAGTTTCCTCATCTGTAATACGGGGCAAAATGGGCCTGCCCGTGAGAGCATTGCGAGAAGAAAATGAGTTGATTCAGGTAAAGGGACAGCACATAGTCAATGATCAACAATTATTAGCAATTACTTTTATTTTCCTAAAACGTTACTTTAAAGCAACTCCCTTAGCCATATATTTATACAGAACAAGAGAGCTGACATAAACCAGCTAAGCACTGGTAGATCTATATCTGGCCAGTCAATCCAATTACAAAATGTGCAGCTGCCTCACTCCTGCTTGTCTTCAGTGCTGAATCGTCACAGCTGAATTGAGAGTGCAGAGACCAGCACTCGGAACCAGGACAGCTCACCATGGCCAACAACAGTTCAGTGTGATGCTCGCACAAAACCCATAAAAACGGAAAATATTGTGGGAGAAATAAAACGTATTGCATAGCAGAATCATCATAACGCTGTAGAATAGAGCCCTGGCAATCACTCCATAAAAGCAGTTGTTTTGTTTGTTTCTGTCTACATCTAAATGACTCAGAATCTTGTCTGTGCGACAGTGATTAGAGGCAGTGGAGTTGGAGATGGTGATAAACCTTGGAATTTTTGTAAAGCCCAGAGGGTTTCATTTACAGGGTGTTGCCTTCTCTGACGGCCATTCACCCTGAATAATCTCAGAGTTCAGCTCAGAGAGACAGCGGCATCGTGTCTTGAAAAGAGAACTGGCTGCCACGGCAGGGCGGACAGCCGTTTATGCTCGCCAGGGCAGACGAGGGTTCAGTGAGTGAGCAGTCTGTGCAGGCACCAGAGGAGCATGAGGAGGTGAGGAGAAATGAGGGCTCTAGCCAACTGTGTATATAGGAGGGTCTGACGGGGCACAGAAGGGAACCATATGGGCTTGTCAAAGGGCCATGCGATAACCTCAGGGAGGCCACATGTCTGGTGTCTCACCTCACAGATGTCCTTGAGGTGCTTGATGTACACCCGCTCAGTGTTCATGATCTCCTGGATGACGTTGGTCCTCATCTGGTGCTTGCTCTCTGAGTGTTTATGGCGGTTCTTGCCAGCATCCTCCTCTGGCTCCTCGCCCTGGGTGTTGCTGGAATTCTCCGACAGCTCTTCCTGATTGACTCGCAACTGCAGTGCACACACGGAGGACAGGTGACCTGGGGAAGCAGCATGGGAACCAGACTGGGGGCCTCCCTCTGTCCGCTTCCCCACACCCATTGAGGGGGGCAGCCTGACCCTCACCTGCCCTATGCACTTGGCAGAGCCACATGGCACCAGCGGATTAAAACACAGCAGCAATGCCGAACAACTGGTTACCTTAGTGAAGCTTTCCTTCGACCCACTAGAATTTCTAAATGGTTCAATTAAAATGATGACAAAGCACTGAATCTGTACAAGGAGTCATTTTGGCGAGAACCATTCGGCCGGTCCCCAGAGACAACTGTGACAGAGGAAAGTGCCGACACTCACTCTGACGAAGCTTGCAGGGAACCAGGCTTCCTTGTCCTCGCTCCGGCCCCACCACCAGTCCTTGTTAGAGGCCTCCAGAACCTGGATGACATCTCCGGCCTTGAAGCCCAGCTCCTGGTCGTCCATGGTCACGTGGTCCCACAGGGCTTCCGCGCACACCACACTGCCATCGCTGATCAGCTGGAAGGGAGAAGGCGGCGTGCTCAGTGTAGGAGCCAGGAGGACAGAACAGGGAGGGAGTCTGTGTGCTTTCTCAGGGTCAGAGGCACACCTCCGAGTTCTCAATTGTATACAGCGACGGCTTCGGGCCAATACTTACTGACTGTTACACAACATGAACAGAGAAAAACATGCCAGGATAAGAAGAATCAGGTGAGCCTCTCTCACAGGCTCTTAAAGAAAACTCCAAATCCACTGTTTAGAAAATGTAAAAATAGCTCACTTATCTGTAGATTGGTGAACTAACAAATTTAAATATCTCGAATATTCACTCCAAAAATGGTTTCTGAGCAGCCAAGCAAAATGTAGCTGAGCCAAGTCTCCAAAGGTCACACTTATGCTTAACCACAAGACCCTCAGCTTCACCCAGAACTTACTATTCATACTCTATTCATGACTTAAATAAAATTTGTATCTAACTGTACAGTTTACTTCGGCAAAGAGAACACAGCATGCTCTCTTGATATCTGACAGTTAATAACAGAAGTAAAGAACAGACAGAGCTCATCTGAGACCTCCGCAGGGCAGAGCTGCACAGCCGCCCGGCCCCCAGAGACACTATCCTAGTCTAGAGCAACAAGGGGTGCCACCGACAGGCACTAGCTCACTGAGACCGCTCTGGTCCCCTCCCCATGCTCCTTTCAAGAACTCCAGAAGCTGGCAGTGCTCTTTAGAAAGATTTCTGCAAAAAAGGCTAGCAAAGCAGACTGAAAGAAAGAACGCCAGATTCGCAGTGAGAAATATGTGGTTAATGCCAGCTCTGCCATTTGCCAGCAAGTAATTTAGCCTTAATTTCAGAGTGTGTATTAGAACATGGACAACAACCCTAACATTTACCGCTTAGATCGGCTGCGAGATTTATGATAAAGGAAGAGCGTGTCAGACACAAAGCACCACTGCCCAACGGTGATGTCTGCTGCTCTTACCACGTAAAGGAAGGAACTTAATCACCTAAGTTGTCCTCGAAAATGGCAGGAACTCAGTGTTTGTCCAGTCAAAGTTGTAGGTTTTAGAACATGTTTAGTAAGAAACAAGCAGAAGGCAAAGTCTGAAGTGACGCTGGACCCTGCAAACCGGGCATCTGCCGTCCGTCACTGTGTAGAATTCCAGTACCTCGTTGATGGCCAGCTGCTCCCCGCCCGGCTGCAGGTATCTGGGGTTGGCCTGACAGAGGTCTTCATAGCTGTAGTCCTCCTCACTGCCGTTGTCATCCACTAAGGCAGACGACTCAGTAGCCCCATCTGAGGAAACTTTGGAAACCAAGTGATGACATGGTTTAAAAGACACAGCTAACCAAAAATTCTTAAATGACAAAATTAATGACACAGAGAACACACACCCCCCCCAAGGGAAAACTATCACTATTATCTTACCCAGAATAAGAAATCATTAGAAAGTGTCTACTGATCTATTAATCCAAAGGCAGCAGTTGGTGCTAAAAGGAGCTGAGGTTAAGTGTTACACTGAATAAGAAGGGGAACATTTCAGAGAGTGTTGCCACTGTTAACACACAGCATTATTTCTTGAGTTAGATACTGAGTGAACCAGGTATGATTTAGTTGGAAATCTGTGCTGCCAAGTGGATATCAAAAATATAAATAGAGATAATGTTTCTAAGCAACATGGTGATAAAGACTGAGGAGGGAAAAAAAATGAAAAATATAACCATTTTTTAAAAAGCATTCTACTTCCATCTTTTACCTACAAGGCAAGTAGCACTATTAAAATCATAAGTATCATTAAGTGAAACTATGTAATCATTTTTACTGGTTTTCCACTCACAATATCAGTATTAGGAATTTACCAAAAAAAGAGAGGAAGATATTTTAAGGATGGGTATAACGTTTTGGATCAGCCCCCTCAGTTTTCAGATTTTCTTTCTTGACACAGTGGGCTACACTCACCGAGGCACATCTGTTATTGAGGAAGGGAATTTTAATGAAAAACAGAGCATCCCTTGTGAAGAGAATAGGGAAAGTCTTCATGGAACGAAACGTGGCTGGATTTGAAGCACATGGGATGCAGATAGCAATACATCTAATAAAAGGTGAGACTGGAAAAGAAAGGTGGGAGTCTACTGTTAGGGACTTCGAGAGCTAGAGTTTGCTCTTTTAGGCTTGAGTAAGGGAGCGAATAGAGGCCCCCTGACACTATAGAAAGAGAGCAAGGGTCAGAGGCCCAGAGGCCTGGTCTGAGTTCCAGCCCTGCTCCTCTGAAGGCCCGAGACCGTAACCAAGCAATGTAATCTCTCTGAGCTTTAGAGTTGTCTGCTGTAAAAAGTATTTTCTTTCTATATGGAGAATTAAATGAGATGATGTGTGTTGAGCTTCTAGCATCCTTGATTCAGAGCTGGAACTCACTAAAAGAGATGGCAGCAGCGTGGCGGGAGCAGGGCTGGAGGGGCAGCGGCTGGAGCCCAGGAAGTCCGAGGGGAAAGGGGCTCACTGGTGGGAGTTGCCCGAAGGTGCTACACCAGGGAAATGGCAGTGGGAAATGAACTTCAGAATGGTGTGCAAGGTGAGCTGATGTTTGGAGCCATGAAGACCATCAAGTCCACAAGGATTCGAGAAATCCCAAGTTACTGAGAGAATTAAGGCAAAAAGGAAGTCAGTGAGGAGCCAGTGCAGTGAGATGGGTGAAGGCAGATGGGGACCGCAGTGGGAGGGAGCTGTCTGCCCTTGCTTTTATTAAGGACTCACAAGTCTCAATTTTTAATGTTACTACAAAGGGACAGGTCTACTTTCTAAACAGAACAACTTTTCTTTATTTTTTTAAATGATATGTTTTCTATTCTTTATTTTGTACTTAGTCTTCAAAATCTGATGGGTATTTTACACTTGCAGCCCATGCCACCTGGAAGAGCCACATTTCAGGTGCCCATGCGCACGGCTAGCCCTGCCTGAGCCCCGAGCCCTGCATCCCAGGCCCTCAGAGCCCCCTCCTTCCCATCACTTCGGCTACATGATGTTGTGAACAACTTTTTAAAAGGAACACATTTTGCGAGCAGAGCCTAGAATCCTTACACTCAAACAGCAAAAAGTATTGAAAAATATTTGCATTAATGGAGGGTAATAAACATTGTGAAAACAAGCTCTATGAATATATTCCAAGTATCGAATCTTAAGTTTTCCTTGTGGAGCACAGACAGGACCACGGTGGCATTGAGGGATATGGGGAGCAACGAAGTGCGATGGTGGGAAGGCAGACAGCCAGTGCACCGTCTACAAGCTGGCCCCACTCCTCCCAAATGTCAGCCTCTGTGACTGAGCTCTGGACAGAGCACCTTTTGGAGATGCCCAGCACACCAGGTCTCTACAAGGGCCCATGCTTTACATGTACTTCCCCGCAGCCTGGGGTGCCCTTCCGCACCGGGGAAACCCCACGTCCTAGTCGCAGTCACCCTCCTCTTCAAAGCTGCCCCGCCCGGTCCTTCCCTAAGGCTTCCTTCTGTGGTGGCCCATGCATGGTGAAGCATCACCCACCAGTCATGTATCTGTGTCCCAGTCAGGTTAACAGGTGGTCTGCTCACACCTAGGGCGGTGTGGACGTTGGGACAGTCAGTGAATCTGGGATATGCTGATGACTACGCAGCTGAGTTCGTGTTTCTGGAAGACAGAAGGGTCCTGAGCTTGGACCGCATGGTGCCTGACTCCCTCTTATACCTCACTACCCACTCCCTGCTCCAATGTCCCTCTTGCTTAGTAAAGACCATGGCCTGTGTCCGGGAGGTAAAAGTGAAAGTGAGCTGCCTGAGGGAGGAAGAAATTACAGTGAGCAAATATTCCTGAACTTGACCACAAAGTCAAGAAGCAGATGAGAGCTCTCCAGGCACCTGGCACTGCCTTCTAGACCCCCAGCTGGCTTACTGACTCCTCCAGAGAGGCAACACCTGGTCCAAGGCACTGTAGACAGGTGGGCAGCAGAGAGCCAGGTGCGCATGTGTGTGCATGTGTCCATCCCTGGCAGAGGCGGAGGCCATATACCAGGACCCTCTCTCTCAGGAGGGCTTTCCTCATGAGTATAAAGCTGGTGGTGCTCCTGTTGCCCAGTGCTGGGGTTTTAGGGTAGGGGCCTTGAGAAATTAGGTCATCCTGCCTGAGACGGGTACGTGAGCCTGAATAAGGCATGGTGACTTCCGCCTCCTATGCTGTGGTGAGTGCTTGCAGGCAGAGAACATGCGGTGACTTGGTCTAGGGCACTTGCCTGGTGTATGTGTTAGGGTGGGAGAGGGGAGAAAATATTGAAGGAAGCAAGTATAAAATTTCTTGAACATGCACAAGTCTGTCTTAGACTATGAAGGAGATAACACTAAAGCCAAAAGTCTTCTCTACCCAGGATCCTTAGAGCAGCTGCCCAGACTGTCATCTGACAAAGAGGCTGGTCGATGGCTGAAATGTCCTAATGACTCTGGGAGAGGAGAGTTTACATAAACCACTGCCTGGGCTTTAGGGGGCCCAGAGTGGCAGGAATATTGCAACTTCAGCAAACACTGATCTACACAGCTTGGTACCAACAGCACTGATCCTTATGACATGTCAGCGGTGGCTGGCCAAACGTGAAGCTCAGTAGAATAAAGGTGCCTGAGTCTCTTACCCACAGCAAAGCCCTGAAAATTACACCTTCTTCCTCAAAGACCCACTAAACAATGTTTTTGTAAGGAGAGTTTATCACTGGATCTGGCTGCTGTTGTGATCAGTAAAAGGGGGGAAGAAAGTCAGTGGTGATGATAATGTGCAAATCCACAATTTACAAATCTAATGAAAAAAGGATCTCATTGAAAAAATGCTAAACTTTTATAGGAGGTACCGGCATAAAGTTCTTTGGAAACAGATTACAGACTTCATATATTGGATGATCTCCAAGTGGCTACCATAAACACTTAGAAAGATGGCTCCGGCTGAGGTGCTTCCTAAGATTTCAACACCACAGCCTGATATTGACTGAGTACCGTGGAAAATAGAGGGTGGGGCAGGAGGCCTGGGGTGGGAGAGATGCTATGTGTACAAGGGAAAGACTAAGGAATTTTGACTGAAAATACCTGGAAATTGTCCTAGCACTATGAATTTTCTAGCTAAATGACCTTGGGGCAAGTCACTTATCCTCTTCCAACCTCAGTTTTCCCATCTGCAAAATGGGAGTAAGTTTATACATTTTATCTGTTTAGAGGTCATTCTTTTTCTTCTGCCTCTCATATCCCATGTCCTACTCATCAGCAAATACTGACTCACCCTTCAGAATGTGTCCAGAATCTGGCCACTTCTCACCTCTCTCCTACTACTCAAGCCTCGGTCACCCTGACTTGGGTCACCTCAGCAGCACCTTACTGGTCTCCCTGCTGCTGCCCCTATCCTCCTACAGTTCACATCAAAGCAGCCAGAATGATCGTGCTAGCCCATTCAGAAGCTGGACCATTCACTCCAAACCATCCACAGGGGAGAAGATCAGGTTTTTGAGGACTACATCCCCCACTGCCCCCAACAAACACTGCATGTCCCACCCCGCTGCTTCAGAGACCAGGCACCCTCCCTCGGGGCCTGCTGTTCCCTGCTCCCGGCACCCTCCCCAGGAGTACAAGCTCTCAGCTAGTCCTTCTCTTACCATCCCATTTAAAACTGTAACTCTCACCCCCACATACTCTTCTTTCCTGGTTTATTTTTCTCCACAGCCTTTATCACCATCTAATATATTGTATTCACTGTTAGCCTCCCCTAACTGAAATGTAAGTACATAATGGCAGTGATTTTTGTCTGCTTTGTTCGTAATTGTACTCTTAATACCTAAATCACTGTCTGGCACACACAGGTGCTCAGTAAGTGTTTATGGTTAGATGGACAGATGGCTGGATGGTAATACAGCATACGAACTAAGAGCAGGACTCTGAGGTCAGACAGACCTGGCTTCAAATACTCATGCTGCACTAATTCTTTTTTAGAGTTTTCTTTCTTTCTTTCTTTTTTTTTTTAGTGTGTGTCCTTCATTAAGTTCCTTTCTCAGTTTTTACACCTGTCAAATATGGATAATACCCATCTCACACGGTCGTAATTTATAGTGGGTTGTAAATTTTTGACAAGTAATCATTATTAATCTTCTGTGAGCCTCAGATGAAATCATAATATATGACCACACTGAACAAACTTCTAAGAAATGCAAGACTATTGTATTGCAGACTTAGAAAGTGCCAGGCATTGTTTGAAGCCTTTTTGCATGACTCAAGCTCATATAATCCTCACAACACTGCTCCGGGGTGGGTAGTATTAGTTTTCCAGTCTACAGATGAGTAGACTAAAGTCCCAACAGCACACGGCTGTGTGCGGACAGGCCCCAAGCCCAATTATCTAACTCCTGCCCACGCGGCATCACTGCCTCTTCCAGGGTAGTACTAACTGGGTTACTAGTGAGAAGACAGAGTATGAGACAAATACTAAAAAGGGCTTTAGTACCCCAAACCTAGTACTCCACATTGTTTAGGATAGTAGCAACAGTCACTGGTCCTCTGCCTTCACTAGCCCTTTCTTCCTACTCCTGATCCCTGTCTCCAGCTGGGTTAAGTTTTGTTTTATCCTGTGCCCTTCATGACCTTAGCTATTTCATGACTTTATAGACCCTTATACGTTGATGATTTCTTATGTCCCTGCCTGTAATTCACATGGTTTTATGGAGCAGGATTTTCCAGTGTCTGGCATCTGGCTGGGAGGGGTTCAGCGCTGCATTTGGATGCCGTGCACACAGCTCAGCTTGCTCTTATTCCCCACATTCATGGTCATCACACGGGCTTCCCTCCCGAGACACAATCCTGCAGGAAAGGGGCAGGCCTTTTATTTTTGTATCTCCAGCACCCAGCATAATACCTGACAAATCAAAGGCACTCAATAAATTGATTTCAACTGAACTGCTAATTGCTGATGGGGAAACTGAGCTTCCAAGAAGTTTATCTATCTGGGCTACACATGTGCTCGGTCCAAGGCAGGACGCCCACCCAGGTCTCCCTGCCTCCCCTTCAGGACTCACCCCAACCTCTAGCAGAAAACCGTCTCAGAGACCACAGGCCTCCTGTCTCCACAACCTCCCACCCCCACCTGAGTCACCCTGTATGGTACTTCCAAGGTAAATACCACAAAACGGTGGTTTCACCATTTTCACAAGAAGCTACACAGGAGTTATCTATTGCATCATGACAAAATTCTTCAGTAGTATTGTGAGGCCCCGGTAATCTGACCCAGTCTACTTAAACAATTGTTATCTCCCACTGGGTGCCCAAGGCGCTGCTGGGCAGACCTCTCTGGTCCAAACTACAGGCTTCCTCAGGCCTCATGATTCACTCCTCACGTGGGTGTAGAACCTCTAACTTCAATGGCTTCAATATCTTCAACTATGGGTTAAAGTTAATAATGATGACTTTTTATTTAAGAGAATTTTGCATAGTATTGAGCTACTATAAATCCTCAAAATGTACTTTAGCAAAATAAGGGGGAAATAAATATATTCTCATAATATAAGAGTAAATTTCTTTCTTTCCTTCTTTCTATTGTGGGAAAAACACATTAAAATTAACTGCCTTAACCATTTTTAAGTGCACAGCTCAGTAGTGTTAAGTATATTCACACTGTTTTGCACAATCTACAGAACCTTGCGAAAATGAAACTTTCTACTCATTAAACACTAATTCTCCCTCCTTCCTTCCCCATTCCCCGGCAAACACTTTGCTCCTTCCTGTTTCTATAAATGTAACTATTAGTTACATTTGAGTATGAAACCATTCAGTCTTTATCCTTCTGTAACTGGCTCAGCTCATTTCACTTAGCATAATACACTCAAGGTACATCCACATGATCAAATGTATCAGGATTTCCTTTTAAAGGTGGAATAACATTCTACTGTGTGTACAGACCACGTTTTCTTTATCCATTCATCTGCTGATAGACATTTGTGTTGCTTCCACCTCTTGGCTATTGTGAATAATGCTGCTATGAACATGGGTGTGCACATATGTCTTTGAGATCCCTGCTTTGAACTCTTTTGGATATATATCCAGAAGTGGAAATGCTGGATCATATAAAGTAATCCTATTTTTAACTTTTGGAGGAACACCCGTATTGTCTTCCACTCTGGCTGCACCATTTTATATTCTCACCAATGGTACACAGGGTTCCAATTTCTCTGCATCCTCGCCAACTGTATTATTACTTGTATTGAATAAATCGGTGTGGAAAAGCCATTTTTGAAAACGACCTCATAAACATGGAGCAAAGACTAATGCAAACTGAAATCAATTTTAAAACCCCAAACTCCTAGACATGAGGGCAGACAAACTGTGTCAAGCCAAGTGAGAACATCGTTTATCATCTAAAAGCTCTGCATATGGATTTTTAGCACATATCTCTGGCTAGGAACAATTTGGAGGAAATGTACCTTTTCCATAGGGTATATATGTATAAGTAATCTAAATTTGTAACAATGAAATTTTAACATTCTCCTTTAGTCATCATTCTTCGGGAAAGGCTGCCGTCCCGGATCTCCTGGTCATTGTACTTGGGCACCTTCTCTGTGTGGCCCCATCTGTCTGACCAGCCCTGCCCCTCACACAGCCCTATCTTAAGATTCAGCCGTTGAATTCTCCTCTCACCTCCAACTCCCAGTTATCTTCATTACTTCCCGAATGAACCCATCAAGTCCCCAGGCTGCCGCCGTCCACATGCCCAGCCCTGCCAGATGCAGCCTTAGGAACAACTGGAGAGATGTGCCTATCCATAGAGAACGGGCTGTTTTTAAGTCAGTGGCACTGTTCCAAATAGAATTAGAGATTATATAAGTTTTAAAAAGCGCCAATGATAAACCGCTTCCACACTCCTCAGAAAACTAACGGACATTCTTCTGTCTGAACCTGTGAAGGGACAAAACCTGACAACTGACTATGAAGGTAAGTTTTTAGAATAGGAAATATCAAATATCACCAAAAATGGACTATTTTATTTTGTGCCACAGGATAAAGACTGCTTATAGGAGTTATACACATAGGAAAAACACAGGCCCTCAGCTCAGGTCTCGGTGAGAGTTTTTCCCAGGACGTACAACAGGTCTCTTAGCTGTTTGGTTTACTTTTGCTCATTTTAAGGGCATTTAATCCAAGTGACAGAATTTCAAAAGCATGTGACTGGGAGTTCACAAGCCATGGTTTGGGTCCCAGCAAGATGGGTTAGAAAAGGCCCTGGCCTCTCTAAGCCTTTGCTCTCTCATTTGTGACTGAGAAAAAGGCCCACTGTCTCACCTGTCTCACATGGCAGAGTGGATGTGGAGGGTTTTGTAAAACAAAAGGAAGGTAAGAACTGGCAGCCTGGGCCTCACCGTCAGGCACTTGGCAGGAAAGCAGTGTAGATGTCAGCTGTTTTTATCAAGGGCCTAGGCTGCCACCAACACTAATTAGCTAATGTGCAACACTGCTGTGTGGGGATTTCCCCTCACTAAATCTAGAGTGGCTCAGGGAAATTCCCACACTTAGAATAATCTGTTACAACATGTCCTTTACAAAACCTCCTGCTGATGGCTCAGACTTCCTCCTCAAGTTTGAGATGAGCCATTCTTGCCTCCCATCTAAAACCGGAAGTAATGAACATGAACACAGGCCGGCCTGCAGGCAGCTAGCGTCAAGGCCACCAGCGGCTCTCACGAGGCTGCTGCTGTCTGATCACCCTAATCACCAAGGGCACTCTGAAGCCACGGGGATGCGCACAGAACGAGCTGGTCATAGGAGGCTGACCTTCAGTGACAAAACAGGACCAATCCTCTTCAGTGGTTCCCAATCTCCCAGGGATGATGGCATCCGATCACATGGGGCATGCTTAGAAAAGTAAAAACTGTTGTCCTAAGATGGACATGGAACCAGGTTCTCGAGGGGGTGGGGAAGTTTGCTGAGAATGTATTTTCAAAAGCTCTCCAAGGATTCTGATGCCCGGCTAAGCGTGGGAATCAGGGAGATCAAGGTTAGCCTTTCTTAAACCCGCATGCGCAAACGAGTTGTAGGACGTGTTCGTTTTGCCTCCTGTCCCTGCAGCAAGCAGCAAGCCACAGGTTGGAAGGCAATGGATTCTGATCTCATTGGCCGAAAAACCGCTGCTTTAGCCCACATGTACCACTGAGTGTTCTTGGTATTAATTAACACAAAGGACAAAAAACCCTTTTGTCCACGCTGACCTCTCCACCTGGAGCAACTTTCCCACCCCAAACAGGTGACCAAATTCCAACTCTCCCTCCCAGTTTAGCCATCACTTCTTGTGATAGGATCCATGGCTTTTCTGTTCTCCTCCCTTTTATTCCCTGATCCCTTTCTGGTCATAATCTCTGTTTTTAATGTCCTAGAAGCATGAGAGGCTTTCCTCCTAAAACTATTTATCACAATTATGTTGTTATTATATGTTAGCTGTTTAACTACAATATCCCACTAGCTGTTTATGTGTTTAACTCCTAATATCCAACCCCAACTCTTACCCCAGCTACGACTTTCTCAGGGATAAGAACTTGCTCATCAGCCAGCGTTAGTTGAAGGAAGGAAACATGTTTCATATTCTACAATTTAAATTGACACTGTCAGTGAAGTCACTATTATGCCTCCTAATCTAGATTTTCAAATCATTTTCCATCTAGTATTTTTGAATGTTTTAAACATATCAAAAATAAGGGTCTTAGAAATGGACTTGCTAACCTTCACTGATAATCTGTTACAATGTCTGAGGGTCTCCTGAACATAATTCTCTCCAACGTGTTGCTTTACATCTGTGTTCACCTCAGGGTCACTGCTGACTTCTGCTGCTCAAAGCAATGAGAGAGGTAAGTCACCTGTGACTGAGCTTAATTTACATCAAGCCTGAAAAACAATTTTTTTAAAGATTTTATTTATTTTCAGAGAGAGGGAAAGAGAGGGAGAAAAAGACGGAGAGAAACAATGTGTGGTTGCCTCTCGCACGCCCCCATCCAGGGACCTGGCCCACAACCCAGCATGTGCCCTGACTGGGAATTGAACTGGTGACCCTTTGGTTTACAGGCCAGCACTCAACCCACTGAACCACACCAGCCAGTATTGAAAATGTTTTTTTAGTTCTACAAATGGCTTAGTAAGTTTTACTTTAAACTACCTATGAATAATTTTCCCTCTACTCAAGTTAAAGCCAAAACTTGCCCTGGAGTTGTGTCATAGATACCTGCACAGTGGGAATTCAGGACTCTGCAAAGGCAGAATGGTCTGAGCAGTCACTGCCCCCCGGTCTCCCCTCCACTTTCTCCTGGGAGCACAATGGCTTGAGAGCCCTCAACCAATAGCTCAGCTTCCTCTTGTTCTGGAATTTTGCTGTCATTTCCATTTTCTTATGCATATACACCTAGTCTCTGAAACACACTGAATCGGCCTTCTGAGTCAGAGAAGCACAGAGAGATCCTTTCTTGCAGCCAGGCTCATGGAGGGGATAGAGCCACTGGCGATGGCAGGGCTGAATCACAGGAGCCCTGACGGCACTGGGGAGGGGGAGGGCGCACAGCTGCGCACAGCAGATCTGACATGCTGGGTGGGTCTCCACCTACGTCAAGATCATTCCACTTAGAGCCAGAGACTGGGTCAGGCCTTCCCTGGGCCTATGCATGGGTGTGGGAAGAACAGGAACGATGTCCTGGGAGTGGAGGAATGCTGGAGGGAGGTGCAGAGGGATGGCAGGGCTACCATCACTGCCTTGCGGCTGCTCTCCCCCACACTGGCTTTGCTTGCTTGGCTGGAATAAACACAGATACACCCACCGGGCTTAAGATGAGCAGGCAGCCCACACTCCTCCACAGACACTGGGACCCTCATACCCAGTTACTCAAGTCCACAAGCACAGCCACTCTGTCTGCGGGTTTACGTTCTGAATGTAGAAATCTTAGGTGACTTTGTTCTCTTTTTCTAACTTTTCGTTAGTGAAATGCTGCTCTTGTTGTTTTTAATCTGCCAGATATAGAAGCCATAACCACATCCCTGTCTGCTCTCAGCCAGCACAGAAGACCAATCAAAACAAGGAAGAAGCACAAACTGTACTGCTCCAACAAGGCCAAGGCTGCCTTCAAGCTGTCAGCTATAGTTCTCATTCATTCCAGTGAGTAACTGGCAATGATTTAAGGCCAAAAACAGAGACAAGACTTCTTAAAGAATCTATTGTGTCCATGTGCAACAGTCTGCTAAAATTCTTTCAATAAAGTATTTTTTTCTTCTTTTTAAGAATATACAATTGCAATTTACAACTTCCTAGCATGAGAGTACCCCATTTCTTTCACAATTAAATAGAAACTAATCTAAATGACAAAACAAAAATATTGAAAAGGAAGGGTGAAATTTAAAAAAAAAAAACAATAACTGAATAATGAGCAATATCACTTTTGAAAACAGTAAACAGTATTTCTCAAAGAGCAGTCCATAGCCTTGAACCTTACCCACCCCAAATTAGCAAGGAACAGTTTTATATAACCCAACAACAAACTCTTGTATAAAGAAATTTCATGGAATAGAAGCAAAACCCAGCACAACAAAAACCAGATGCATTTCTTGATTCTTATTGTTTTCTATATCCGTCTAACTGCTCTGCCACAAACAAAACCAATTCCTTTCTCTACTATGTCTACAACTAAAACTATGCTTGGGACATGGACTAGAACACATGAGCTTTCACAGGCGCTTACATCTGACAAACAGCAGCAAGGACAGAAAGCACAGCAACTCTGAAAGGAAAGAGTCAAATCAGCAACACAGTTCTTTCTCTGCACACATACCCATGTGAAGGCTTTCCAGACTCCAAAATCTTGCTATTTCCCCTCTAGCTACCATCCTTCTGTTTGACAAACAGCCACACTCAGAGCAGGACTGGGGTTTGACTGAGCATCCCGAGGATCACACAGGCTCTCGCTCCGGAACTGCAGAAATTGCTTATTCACAGCTTTGACGCTGTGAGCACGCCAACCAGAGCCTGCTGCAAAACCCACAGAGCTCCCCGCTCACTAGGTTGGCAGCTCCAGACATCCCAGATGCCAGGGAGGAAATTCTAAACTAAGGCAAACCTGGGCACACCCAACCCGCACACACTCACAAGTGTATCAGGTGCAATCAACAACCCTCCATGAAGGTGGTAGGGATGTGTTTGATGCTTTTCATTACAACCCCGAAGTCTGAGTAGATTTTTCAGAGAGCTTTTAAAAAGGTATCTGCTTACCGGAGAAAAAGCAGAGAGGTTGCTAAGTTCAGAAACAGAGCTTACACACTATGTAAGGCATGACAAAAATTTGAGTTATGATACTGCATCATGTTAACTGTAAATTTATGAAATTGCTTTAAAAGAGGAATTTTGTTTAAAAATATATGTGCAAATATGTGTAACTTTTACTATGTGAAAATGATAGGTATATCTTTTACTATATAAAGCATGTATTCTCTATAATGAAGAAATCGTTCTTTTAAAAAAATGTTCTCTCTAGATGACATATGGGTTATTTATTTCTTCTATACTTTTTGGTGTTTTCCAAGTTATATACAACAAGCAAGTCCTTTATGTTGCGAAACAGCAATTGTTGACAAATGGTGCTTCCTTCAGTTTGTTCATGACAGGAACTTTACAAACAATGAGATGATATATGCAGAGTAGTAATCACATGGTCATCCCTCAATAAACATTGATTTAAAAATGGTAGTGCTGGTTAGTAAGTGCATGCATACAGTGCACGACGGGCTGTGGGGGGGCTCAGACCACCAGGTTCAAAACCTGCTCTACCAGAACCACTGTAGGGAAAGTTTCCAAATTGCTAGGTGTACGTTTCTGATCGGCAGAATGACCAATAATCCTTCTAGAGTTACTGAGTACTTATCTGTGTTTAGGACAATATAGCACTTCATTAGGGAGTAATAAATGTTACCCATCAAGCTGCTGCTACTCTGAAAAACCTGAGGGCCATCATGGTGTGTTAGCTTCCACAGAATTCACAGTGCAAACTCAATAGGCGAAGCTGTTATTAGTTACCAATATAATATTCATATTGACAAGGTGCTATATTGTAGGTTTTTCTTACATTAAATATTTGTGGCTATTTCTATTGTCATGATGCATCCCACCCTTCAATCCAGCTAAGGAAGGTTTCTGGAGAACTGAGGGCTTCAATAATCTATAACAAATGTGCACACACATATGTGCACACAGTCATATTAATAAGAACCAGATTGCTTTCACATCTTTCCTTTCCAAGTATTTTTTTTTTAAATAGCTTAAAAAGAGTCAAAATTTTTAAATGGTTAATAGATAATTTGACAGGAGCATATCTATTCTTAATAAAGGTGGTATATAATTAAATTATGGGCTTAAAAGACTTTTTGAAATTGTTTATCAGAGCAGACCACTCTCCATAAGGTGAAGTTTCCTATATACCATGTGGAATACTAGTTGTATAATGTGGTCCATAAAACAAGTCTGAAAACCATGTATATTAATTACATCTACATCTTGAAAATCCATAAGATATATTAGTAACCACAGGCTCAAATAAGTCCAAATGATGACATCTGTGTAATCTTGTTTAAAATAGAATTTCCCAACTTATTTGGCCACAAAACTCTCTTTTTATAAGAACACATATCACCATCCCATTGAAAGTGTTGATGGGCCCGGATCCCCAGACTGTGGTCCGCAGACCAGCCGCACTGGCACAACCAGGGAGCCTGTTAGAGGGGAAGGTTCTCAGGCCACACCCAGGTCTGTGGGATTAAAACCTGCTTTTTAATAAGATCTAAGGTATTTAAACGCACATTCAGGTTTGAGAAGGGTTGTTCTAGGAAATTCAAGAAACTCTTTGCTCTGAGGCAACACCTTGAATGCTAGACTGTCTTTTCATCAAGTCAAAAACTAATGAAGACTCAGAATGAATGGGTAGAACTGGTTTACTTAAAATGAAGAGGTGAAATGCTGAACATGCAAAGCAGTGGAAGGTGGGAATTAATTGTGTTGGGTATTCTTTCTGACACAGCTTAAAATTCCAAGAGGAGGCAAATAAAATCCACAGTGTTTTCATTTTCTTCCTTTGGGGGAGGGGAGTTAAAACTGCTAGTTTTCAAAAAGAAATTGATTGCTTTTAGTATCACCCCAATGGTCTGTTTGCTCACTTTCACTTTTCATTGGCAGCTGGTAGAGAAGACAGCTTTTGTCTCCCAAGGACTTTTTCTAAATCCAGAGATGGAGTCAGGGCATGAGAGTAAGATCCTTGGGATTATAGGATTTTAAAACAGGCATTCACTACATAAACATACTTCACTACACACTCAAAACAAAATAATTATAAAAAGGGGAATTGTAAATAAACAAAAACTGTATTTAAACGAGGCATCTTCTCAAAGGATGCTGACCCAACAACCCTTCTAAGATATTTTTGGAAGACAAAAAAGGTTTGACATTTAGCTTTTAAAAACATTTTTAGTGATTAGAGCCAATAAGAAAACTGCAACAAAAGTCTTAAGTAGAGCTGAAGTCTTAAACCCTACTCCTTCCAACATATGCATTAATCTAATCCTTGAATTTGCCCTGGCTGGTTTAGCTCAGTGGATGGAGCGTTGGCCTGCGAGCTAAGTGTCGCTGGTTCGATCTTCCAGTCAGGGTACATCAGAGAAGGAAAACTCTGACACCAAAAAACCTCCGCTGCCTTGCGGCATACCTCTTCAGGGGAAAGGCTAAGGGAGTAAACCCCGACAGAAAATCCGGAGCCGGAGTCCCTAAGGCGGTTTGATGTTGTAGTCAACACCGGCAACTCCTGCGGCGCACCTGAACCCAAGCTGTATCGACTCCGTCTTTCCCTTGGACCCTTCAGCTGCGAAGAGAGGGGGGGTCTGCTGCATGGGCAACAGCAGACCCTCCGTATTACCCTGCCCAGGCTCTGTAGCTTCAGCTTCACGGGAGAGGACACTCCAGCGTCATCGCAAGATGTCGATTCAACACGGGAGGAGACAGATACCGTGTCACTCCCGAGTCGGACTGCACAGCCATTCTCGGAGGTGCAGATAGACTCTTAAGAAGCTACACCATCGTCTCTCGAGACGAACGGCTGCCGACGAATCCTTGAATAAGATATCACTGCACTAATCCTTGAATAAGATATCACTACACTACATGGTCAGGACCGGGAAGCCACAAACATTGATTACTGGCAACACTGAAAGAACTAAGCAAAGGAATCAATCCCATAGGAGAGGGAAGAAATCCAAATTATATATTAATATCAAGTATTTAGAAATCAGATAGGATAAAAGCTGAAAACAAAAGATGTTATTATCACTTTAATTCTTCTATAGATATAGAAATTAAAATTATTTTGCACAAAGTGGCTCTAAGACCCATACATATTTACATACATACATATAGAAAAGAAATGCCCTAAAACTGTTGGGAAAGTAAGTTAGTAATGATACCTCAAAATTAAACAGCTGGTCATCACCTTATCTCTCTAGGACTGCTTCCTTTCATTTTTTTCATTTAAAAAATTTATTTATGTTTTAAAGAGAGAGGAAGGGAGGAAGAAAGAAAGGGAGAGAAACATTGACGTGAGAGAGAAACATCAACTGGTTGCCTCTTTATATGCCCTGACTTGGGACTGAACTCACAACCCAGGCATTTGCCCTGACCAGGAATCGAAACAGCAACCTTTCACTTTGTGGAAAGAAGTCCGACCAACTGAGCCACATTAGTCAGGGCTAAGACTGCTTCTTGAGATTGACTAGGTAGTCATTAAGGTTCCATTTAGCTCCAAATTTCTGATATCTTATTTTAAGCACAATATGGCATGGATTTTTTTCATTGGACCACTTTATAATTTTGCCTAGGAAGATTATCAGCATTAATTATCTGCTCATCAATTAAAGTTTCCCAGCCACTGCTGCTTCACCAAAACAGTAACCTCTCCGCATGGTACAGAGGTGTCCTTGACCTATGTATAGACTAGGAACTTTATGTCCCCACTAGGTTTGGATACAGCCTCATTGCCAATAGCTACAGGACAGGCACAAGATAGCAGGAGGTCCCAAAGCATAGAGTAATCCTGTTTGGCACAGTACTATTGTCAATTTTAGAAAATGGGCTTAAGGATGGATACCACATCAGCCAAGAACCAAGATACTCCTTACCCTTGACTGGACTGAGCCTCAGTCCAAATTGCCATATGAGCAATGACCACCCAGAATCAAGCATTACATAGCAAGAGTTCTATGTACACTTACACGTGTGCTGATGTGGGGCTGGAACAGGGGATTCCTTAACAGGGATTGGCTACAGTTATTCAGACCAAGTCTCCTCTGTCCATTAGCATAAATAACTGCAAACCCAGAGCAATCCCCTTTTTCCTGAATGGATCACGGACAAGCATTATTATTGATCTGCAGGTCACAATTATACTATTTTCCAGAAAAATATTAGAAAATATAAAACAGACCCTTAACATGGAACATTTTCTAGCACATATCGATGTACAACTGCACCCACTGTTTCAGGATGCTGCCTCCACTTAGGTCTTATTGAAACATCATTGGCAGGCAGGCGCCTCACCACAAATGGGGGGCAGGGCAGGAGGCCCAGTCACGGAGCCCACAGGAAATGGAGCCGGTTACAAGGACTTGCTGAGTGAGAACCACACAGAGCACACTTGAAGCCAGAGGGTGAAAATGTACCCTCTCTTTCTATCTTCAAAGCTATTTCTTTCCACCCGGGGTTATGTAAACATGAACACGCAAAATGGAACATTTGTTTGCATTGGCTTCCATGCACCCTCCCATCATTTACACCATCTCTGTGCCCCAAGCCCTCTAAAAATGGCTCCAGAAAAGACACTGTTCCTGGGCACCGACTAGAACTTTTAGATGAATTCTGAAGCAAATAAAATCACCTTTAATAGATAAAGGGCCACCGTAATTTTAAGACCGCTACTTTTCCCGTCCTCTGTGAGCACACGCGCTTTATCACCGCCCTTCCAGGCCTAGCACACCTTCCACCTTTTCTGTATTCGTCTACTTCTCTTCGGGTCCTTAGGACTGAGCATGTTTCAAACATAACAAGAACAAAACGGATACTGGATGAATTTCACTTTTTTCTTTGTTTTAATAAAAGGCAATCATTAAGGTGTGATTTTTAAAAAACAAGATATAATCAGTCTATAAGTTTCACAAAGGCGTGGTCTTTAAAACTGCTGAACAGGGATACTTTTGTGTACATAAATTGAGTAATTCTGTGTTTTGTGATGGAAAAGCACAGCACCTGGGTGATAGTGAGTGGAATGGGAACCAGTCTGGGCTTTTGAGCCAGTCGGATCTGGTTGGAACACCAGCTCTACTACTATGACTTAAATCTTGCTTAGCAAAGAGAGGAAAATTTATTGCATATTTTTAAGTCTTAGATTCCTTGTTTGTAAGACCAGTAAGGTATACAGGGTACAGACACTTAGTGATTGTTTACTAGATGTTTAAATTGCTTAATCTGCTTCCTCTGACTTTAAAAATGCAATATCTGAAACTTAGTATCAGACATGTGATACTTTAAAGACTCTAGTAGTTTAGAAAGAAATACAAGTTTTAGAACTGAGAATGTTTTAACTGTTCAAAGATAATTTCAAGAGTTTGCTGGAAAATGCTACATACCTTATTTGTAATACTTGTTTCTGTATATGGGACCCTTTCCTAACTTCCCATTTCCTCTTAACTGTGGAACCCACATTTGTCTCACAGCACAGTCAGAAGGGAATGATTTCCGGGTGTACAGTGTTAGCTGTCAGGAAAACACTTTTACTGTAAATACTTGCCTAAAGACAAGTGAGCTAAATTATCTTGTTTCCCAAATAAATACAGCCAATGCCAGTGTTCCTTGGAATTAAAGTATAAAGAAGGGTGGAGAAGGGAGGTGAGAACTAGACCAGACCCATGACATACACCCTGACAACCAAAGAGCTATGTCACCAATTCTTTAACCAGACTTCCCAAGAATTCTGTTGTGATCACTCTCAATAGATGATAAGCAAGCAAGATATGATTTCATATATTCTCCGATTCATTATTGAAAGAAAACTTTTGAAAACCAAATGCAAAAAGAGATAATCCGAACACAAGAGGTCAGACAAAAATGTTTTCTGATGCGTTTAAAATAATTTCAATGAATCACACACACACAACTCAATCTGAGATTGCTTTTCTTTTGAACAAATAATTCGGTGGGGTCTCTGGGTCTTTAGAAGATCCTTAGATTAAAGCCTGAAATTTGGAGTCAGGAGAATCAACAGAAAAGAGTTATGTAGAGTTGTTCCCGCCCCCCCTAATAACCTGAGTTCATGCATTTTTAATTTGTTTAACCTATATTGGGATAATAATAAAATAATAACAGAATATTGTTCTATATACACTCCTGGTGCTCTACAGCTTAGATTAAGTGACTCGTCTAAAGTTAAACCTCTGGTTAGTGCAGCTAAACAAGTAACTCAGAACTCTGCCTATAAACATGGCTCACTGCTTATCACTGCTCTTGTTCCCTATGTATTTAATTGTTTTCCTTTAGTTCCTTGTAACAATGGCAGCTAGTATTTACTGCACATTCACTGTATACCAGGTCATTCTTACTTACATGTGGGTAGAGGACATTAATATCTCCCAGGACAGAAGAGGACATTGAGACTTTCAGGTTAAGTAACTTACCCAATAGGGTGATAGAACTAATCAAAACTGTGTTTGTTTTCTGACCCACAGATCTGTTAATAAGAAAGTTAATTTTCATACCAATAATTAAAATTGCAGAACACCATCATCACTGTATAACTCCCTTTTCTAGCTATCAAATATTCTTAATGCATTATTCTATTGATTATACTAAAGAAAAAAACAGAAATATATTCTGATCTGTTTTTAACCAAACTATTGGTGAGTAAATTTGATGTTTCCAACAAACTAGAAGTGGGATCAACAACAAAAATACTCAGGCAAAGGAGGAAAACCTACTTTCATTGTTTTGACTAAATAAAAAATAAATCTAAAGTGTTTAAATAACTATTAATTATGTCACAAGACTTTTTAAAAAATATGCTTCAGTAATTTCTTACAATTCATTTAACTTTAAAAAACCAAAGTTGAAATGGCATCAACATTTAGGATTAAATTTCCCCCACTTACTAAATGTTGGGATATTACATCATAACTAAAATCAAAGAATAGGACTTTCTGATGTATGTGTAACATTACTACTTCTTTCAAAAATATTGCATAAAAATAAACACTGAGACACTCACATTGAGTTTCCAGATACAGTAAAATAAAGCCAAAATAATTTTAATATGGTAGCAAAAAAAAATCTTTTTATTAAGTCCTAGGATTTACGGGAAATTTTCAGCTACAAAAACCAGAAAACCTATACAGATAAGCAAAAACAGAGACCTCTATATTAAAACTTAATGTCTTGACTCTGCCCATAACCTTGCAGCCACCCTCCTGGTGAAGTGAAACTGCTTTGGTCAAGATCAGCACACTCCTGGCCGCTAAATCCAATGGATACTTTTCAATCAGTAAATATCTAACTTGACTCTGGTCACATTTGACATTATCAACCATTCCCTCCCTGAAGCCTGGCTTCCTCTGACATCTAGGACACCGCTTACCTATCTGGCTGTTCCTTCTCTATCTTCTTGTGGATTTCTTTTTCTTCAGTGGTCCCCCCAAATTGCTGAGCCTTTTCTCATTTTTCCCATACACCGGGGATGATAACATTCCATCCTATAGCTTTATGAATAACCATCCCTCTGCTGATGACTCCTGAATCTTTACCTTTAGTATGGGTCTCCCTCTTCAAGTGAGACCCTTACGATCAAGGGTGGGGTGATAACATCTTCTTCTAGCTGTCCGACCTGCTCCTCAAACTCAACATGCCTGGGATAGGACCGAGTCACCCTTCCAT
Organism: Furipterus horrens; assembly: GCF_987537825.1. NCBI lineage: Eukaryota > Metazoa > Chordata > Mammalia > Chiroptera > Furipteridae > Furipterus > Furipterus horrens. The sequence goes on along the minus strand of NW_028327174.1, from coordinate 94,787,222 downwards.
GTACTCTCCTTTCCTATGCATCCCAAAATCTTAGGCATCCGGGTATCAGCACCCAAAATGTTTAGGCAATTAGCTTGACCTCCAAGCTTTCATTTCTCCAGTGCTACTGTTATGTTCCTAGTTAAGGACTCTCTCCTCTTGATTAAGCAACAGACTCCTCCTGTCTCCTGGCAGGGCCACCATCTAGCCAGTCTTGTCTCTAAAATGAAACCTTGATAATCTCACTCCACTTAAAGCCCTCTGTGGTTCCTCGTTGCCCCAAGATAAAGTCCCCTTAACAGGAGGCCCTGAACAGGCAGGCTCCTTATTACTCTTTTAGTCTGATCTCTAGTCTAGACCCACCTCTCAGCCCTTCAGTTCTGCTCCCCCCACACAATTCATCCTGCTTCAGGAACCTATAGCGCAGGTCCTCCTACCCAGTGCAATCAGACTACCTAAAACTCCTAAATCAGATAAAAAATAAAAATAAAAAATAAAGATATATGCACCTGCGCGCCACTAACATTTTAACTTGAAAATTATAAAGGTACAATTAATTCATCTTTGTTATCATACATATAGTACCAAAATTCTGCGTCCTTTCTTGCATAGGCCATACCCAGAATGGGTCAACTATGAGTTCCAGTTCTAGCGTCTTTAAAATACAGTAATAACCAGACATTTGAGAAGCATTCTGAGTACACAGTCTTTGATTTTTCTGTTTTTTACGGCTCTCAATTCTCTTATAATTGGACAGAAAAAAAAATATTTTAGCAATTCACCTTTACTGAATCTCTCCAAAATATTCAATTTAGTTTTCATAGACACCAGCAGTCCCTTTTCAGTCTTATATTTACATTTCACTTGTTTATATAGTTAAGTAAGATCCATACTTATAATAAATACAACTGCCATAAACAGGTTTGAGACCATGTCCTTGCCCTTGACTCCAGATGAAGATAGAGCTCAACAGACTGTAGCAGCAGCCAGCGAGTGAGCAGCCTAGTGAAGCAAGCACTTGGCTGGCCCTGGCTTGTCTGCACGTGAGGATGTCTTTAATCCGATGAGCCTGTGGATGGGTTAAGACCGTTTCTGTTGGGCTCCCCTACCCTCAGTTTCTCAAATGTGCTCTTCTTTCTGTGGCTTCTGTCCTTTGCTTATGCTGTACCCCTCAGCCTGGAATACACCCGCTCACATACTGAATTTAACCCCCATTCATTCTTCAAGTCTCAATGGTGAGGTCATTTTCTCCAGGAAGACTTGGGACTCCCCAGATCTAATTTGCAAGCCCTCTGTTTACATTTCACTCCTTCATTGTCATAATGGCTTTACGCTTCTGGAGATTCACAGTGAGTGCCTCACTTAAACAGGGCACATGTATATATTATACAGCATCATCTATATTTGTTAAATGGAATAATATAGATGAGGTATCGCCTAACCCAAAGGCACGTGAAAAGAAGGTTTCGGAGCAGCCTGAGCATTTTGTGAAATGCCACTGTTTATGTCCTCCTGTCCTCTATCATTTCCCAGTAATAGGCATATCGACTTCACAGTAAGGTTGAATAAACTTGGTTTTAAAACCAGTACTTAGTTCCTAGGTGGGGGAAAGTAAATAAACAAATACATAGGAAATATTTTCCCTTTTGTAAAAAAGTACATTTCAGTATGCAATTAAATTGAAGGAGAAGTTGCAGACATGAAAAGAGTGTCGCTCCTGAGTGATAACCCCCAATTATACTTTGAAAACTATTGGGCTTTAAAACCCTTCCCCCCACTTCAGACAAACTGACCTTAAATCTGTGCAGGAAACATTTACCAGATGACAGCAAGTAAGGTCTGTGGGCCATCGTGGGGGCGGTGCTGGCGGGACAGCGGTGTTGTGGGGGCAGGAGGCAGTGTTGTGGGGACAGCCCTCGGTACGCAGTGACAGGGGTGGAGGCCACCTCACTCCAGCTGGCTAGGCTCCTGAGAGCGGCCCGTGGCGCACAGATGGCGGCTGTACTGGTTTCGGTTTAGGAAGACCCCTCCTAAAGTCCCCCAAGAGGCTGTCACATCCTGACTTTTTGCTGGGGCTTTTTGGGTCACTGGTTCAGCAAGGAGGGCTCCCCGTGCTCCCACAGGTTCATCTGGCCAATCACCTGCTAAGTAAGTCTTGGAGGTGCCACTCTTGTGAGGACGCACCCAGCTCCGCATGGGGGAGAGGTCACAGACAGGGCTGACCGAGTTGTAAGACACTGGGCTGAAGCCAGTGCCTGCAGGCAGTCTGTCGATGTTTATCAAAATTATGGCCAGACTGTAATGCCAATGGGTCCACCCCCAAAGCTGTTCACCGAGCAAACTAGGATACTCTAGCTTTCATCGCCTGGCTTAGATGGGTATGTACAGTGAAAAAACAGCAAGGTTACCTGCAGGGAAGCTGGGAGTGTGTCAGCGGTTGCACCCTTTTTGGAGTTAAATGTTTCTCTAAAATGGTCCCCAATTTGTTCTTGTGGCAAAAGGAAAATTGCAGTATGTTGGATTTCTTATCACTAAGTAAGTTATTTTGGAAATTTCTAAGATATCCTAGTCCCAACATGTCTTGTATTCTAAGTGGTAGACCCTGGTAAAATCTGACAGCAAAACCAAAATTTTAAAACCTCAGAGTAGGTTTCCAAAATAGTTCCTCCCTGCACCAATCATTGGCCAGCTCCTTATACACTTTCCAGATAGGCTGGCCAGCATGTATTCTTTCAATCATTCTGTCCTTTGTAGGTCAAAATGTTCTTTACATATATCATGCCTTCAAGGAATGGTTATGACTGAGTCTCATAATCCCATTGTTAGCAGCTAAATTCTTCCATTATTCTGCTGAACACAGCAATTCTGGCCCAGGTCACTAGAGGGCTAGACTGGCTTCGTTTGATTCTTTTTCTGAACTTGCAAAAAGTGATTGTCAATTGTAAAAATAGTCATGGGGATGTAAAGTACAACATTGAGAATATAGTAAATAGTATTGTAATAGCCATGTATGTTGTCATATGGGTACTAGACTTATTGGGGTGATCACTTTATTAGTTATAGAACTGTCTAATCACTGCATTGTATACCTGAAACATAATATTGTATGTCAACTGTAATAGAAAAATTTTAAAAGTGATTATAGTAATAAGAAATTAAAATGCATAAATTTAAAAAAATCAAATCAGGCAATAATTTGAGTAATTTAAAAATATTTTAAAGAGCCATAAACAGTCTAATTATATCCAGTTGTCATGTTTGTATCTCCTGAGAAAATCATTTTCTCTATTTTTTATATTTTGTTATTATTGCACCTAACCTGGTTGTTTTCTCTCCTCTCTCCTCTGTTGTCTGGCATTACTGTAAAATACTCGAATATAGTACCTACAGGTTAATTAAAGCTTTTAAACATGTAATAACTGATAATTTTTAAATGGCATACCTTACTCTACTGACTTCAATGTCATGCTTTAGTCCTTTGCTTGTGACCCAGAAAGATTCCTCTCAGGTGTAAGAGCCAAGGAAACTGGATGTTCTCCATTCTGGCAGACAATTCAGATAATCACTTGGTTTCTATTAAATGCACAAACTAATCTGAACTCAACGGGCAGGATGTAGAAAGAGAAGGATGAGTAGACATGAGAATGAGAATTCTGAAAAGCGATCAAATTCGAATTCTGATCAAAATAGACTAGTTGAGGGAGAAAGTATGACAGGAACCCAAAGTAAGTATGGGAAAATTAGGAGCATCAGTAAGTTATGACAGAATACGTTGCCTTCAATGTAAGATAAAAGCTTCATAAAAGAAAAAAGCAATGGCAGTGAAGACAATTCCATAAGAGAAAGTTACCGCAGTGTAGACATGCTTCTAAGACCCAGAGCACAAACACCATCACCAATAAAGCAATAGGGTTTCTAAAGTTGGCGGCCTGCCATCCATGAACTTTACAAAAACACTTACACAAATGCCACTGTGATTCATGATCTGGATTCTATTATTTCAATACCACACCCATACCCATGCAGTCGATAACCATTACTGAGGACTGCTCCATGTGACCTTCCTTCATAGTCCATATGAGCCAGCTAAGACATCTACTAGATATACTGATCAGACAAACACTCTAAATAAAGCAAGAGAGAAATAACAAATGCCAGAAAATATCACAGTACAGTCAGTGGTGCAAAGTTCTGAGGACGGACAGCTCACTTTAACCCACAAGAAGTAGGTCTTCATTTCTTAAAAGAAATTAAATTTCTAATATTCAGATTTCTACATTTTGAGAAAAAATATAGTTGGGACATTTCCTGATTTGGAGATTTTGAGAGCACGTGACCAGGGAGAAGGAAACATATGTTTGTTATTTTTAAATACCTTTATTATGGAAAATTTCAAAAAAACACAGAAATGGAGAAATTATATAATGAGCCGACAATTATCAATATTTCACCAATTTTTTCCCAACTATTTTTTGGAATATTTTAAAGCAAATTGCCCATATATCATTTTATACAAAAAATATTTTAGTATGCACCTATAACAAATAAGGACTTAAAATGTTACACTATCCCAACTAACAAAATCAACAATAATTCTTTCACTGAATACTCAGTTCATGTAAAAAATTCCCCACTTATCTCAAAGTGATTTTACAGCAGATTAGTTTGTCAGAATCCAAATAAGGTCCACACATTATACTCACCAAATATAGTTTAGATTAAACCAAATTTATCCATTTGTGTGTCATCTACCAGAGATTCTGCATTCACCCCATAGACTCAGGAAGCAGGACTCATCCCAGCATTTTGCTGGGATGTAAACCTGGAGCCAGTGCTGGCCTATTGTGCAGGAGCTGAGGGGCCAGGTCTTGGCCTATGGAAAGGCAGGAGTGCAGAGCCCAGGAGACCAAAGAGCTGGAGTTGGTCTACCATGTACTTGCCCTCCCTAGGTTATACCTTCCAGACGATGAAGTGGCAGCAAATTCTATAGGCAGTGAGTTGGCAAGGGAAGCCAGTGAGAGATGCTTCTGTTGCAATGACATCAAGGACCTCCATGGAGGTGGGGCATCCGTTGCAGGAAAAACGGACATAGTGTCAGTACTGGGCAGCAGGGCCAGCTCACTCACTGGAATGGTCTGTGCTTAACTTATCACAGGGTCCCTAGGAACAAAACTGGTAAGTAACTCCATTAATGTATTACTTAATGCTTGTAGTAGGAAACCTCCAAATCTGACTTAAACCACCATGATAGAGAATCAAGGCCCCCACTCAGCTCCCAGATCTAAGTTGGTTCTCAGACTTAGGTTACTGGGGGTAGGTAACCCACTATTACAACCTTTACCCCGTAACCGTGCCCCCAGTAGTAAAATCTAAGCAATACTCTTTCCAATGCTTTCTGACTGAAAGGAGAAATGGCCTTGGGAGGGATTTAGCTTGTGTGGGTTCATGGTTAGGAGTAAATAGCTTGGAGGAATTTGGAAAGAACAAAATGGTAATGGACTGGTTTGGGGAAGGAGTATGATTAGACATATCAGAATACACTCAAAGCATGAGAAAACCTCTGTCCCTTGTGCATGCCTAATTGTGTCCCACGTGACTCCCATTGCACAAGAGGCTGTTGAATAATTGTGTGGACATTATGTCCCACTCTGTAGATGTCCATCCTTGTTCCTAGTCATTTTCATGCTTACTCAGTGGGTTGAAAAAGTGGCCATGGTAGCAGAAACGAATGCCAAGCCTGGGCTGGACACCACAGGATGCCACCTCAACAAAGTTAATGATATGATTCCTTGAAGGAACCAGACATCTACTTGTGGAAAGTTGATTACAATGAACCCTTCTCATAATAGAAGGGTAGATGATTTGTCCTTACTGCAAAAGGCACTTACTCTAGATGTGGATTTGTTTCCCTTACCTGTCAGACCTCTGCTGGAATCTTGCTAAAGGTCTCATACACTACTGCGACATCTCACACAACACCGCTTCTACCCGAGGACTCCCTAGTGAGGAAAGGGTGCTGGTGATGCCAGTGTCCTCGGGTGTTGTTAGCGTTCTCGCTTATATCACCCAGAAGCATGGGATGATACCAAACTGAATAATGGCGTAATTAAAACCAAGTTAGGAAGGCGGCTTGGGGGCATGTCTTGAAATTGCTATGCTCTCGTAGATGGAGTGAGTGCTCTGAATCACTGACTGATACAGAGATGTTCACCAGTAGCCAGAATATAAGGAGCCAAAAACAAAGGGTAAAATAAACACAGGGCTTGTTTCCTAATGGTTACTCAATAATACATGTGCAAAATATTTTATTCCCATCCACTAACTCTGCTCTGTCAAAACTAAACTTATTCCCCCAAGGGAGAAGAACTTCTGCCAGAATTTGCAGGCTTGGCCCTACTGAATTAGATCCAAGGCTGGCTGCTGCAGCCTCCGTGTGCGCTGGAAAAATGAGCACCCAAGGAAGACATAGATGTCTTGTGTAGTCACTGTCACAATTGTTTCTCAATGGACTAAGGCAATGACCTTCAAATCAGTCCCCTTCTTCTGCGTTTTCTCCCCCAGACTGTCTATCCTCTCTAAAGTGTGAGTCACAGCATGTTGTGCCTCTGCTGGCAATGGCTTCCCATTTCACTCAGAAAAACCCAACTCCTTCTTGGGACACAGACAGCCTCCCAGCTGCAATGCTCCTCTCCTGCCCTTGTTACCTGTGCTCCAGGCACTCTGGCCTTCTCGTTAACCCTCAGACACACCAAGGTCCTGCCTATCTGTGGGCCTCTGATGTTTCTTCCACTGGGCCCTCTCTTCCCTAAGACCTTTACCTTCTGCTCACCTTTCAAGCCTGCATCCCAATGCCACCTCTTTAGAGCACTATGTTGCCCTCTGCCACTCCCGCTCCCACTCACTTTCCTCCACATTCATCTTCTCCAGAGCAATCACTAGTGCCTGAGGTAATGTTGTTGATAGATTTATTAAATCTGTTTAAATCTAAAATGTAAACATTCTGTGATGCTTTATTCTCTGCTGGATTCCAAATGGTGAAAATAGTACCTGGTGCATAGTTGAGGTTCCACACATTTTTGTAGACTGACTGATTTTTGATTAACTAAAAGAGGGGATGCAAACAGGACCACTAACAGCTCAGAAACCTATGAAGTAAAGGTCTGGACCACTTCAGCTGGCAAAGAACAGTGCCAGGTCAAGTACGAGGGGAGCACACAAGGGCAACTCAGTGAGCAAAGTCAAAAATGGCACATACGGCCTTGCATGCAGAGGCAGGAGAGAGTAATTTCCTTTTTGTAGAACTATGTATGTCTACATACTATTATATTTTCTACTTCCTTTTCTCTTCTACTTCTTTCTGTTATAAGGGTGTGTTGCTCAAATTTACCTCTGGGTATTAAACTTAAAAAGACCTCATAAGAGAAGTAGAGAAGTAGTGAATATTACTCAGAGGCCTAGACTTGGAGGTGTTTGTAGTAACTGATGAGCCTTGCATTGTCTCCCTCGAGAGAAGAGAGTTTTTAATTATATAGGGAATAGGTGCATCATGTTAGAATAATGTTCTTTTAAAAATGAATACACTCTACCCTGCTTTATTTTTCTTCACAGCACTACCTGCTCTGTTATACAGTTACTGGTCAATTTATTAACATCCTCACTAGAATGTAAGTGATTTGAGGGACTTTGTTTTGTTTGCTGCTGTCACCTGGCACATGTTATGCATTCAATAGTTATTAATGTGGGAATGAACAAATGGAGGAACAGTCCAGAATCTATTTCTATTTCTAACACCACCTGGATTTTCTTTGGGGGAATGATCTCCATTCCATTCCACTGTGTTCTGCCTTAGTAGATAGGGATTCCAGGCGCCTGCCTCCTAATAAGACAGGCAAGAGAGCCCTGGACGCATCCAATGCTTCTCCCTGTTACAGTGCAACCAAGCAGTGGACACATCAGTAGGCTTTGAGAGTTGAATCCTCTATCCTGAGACTTTGAATCTTGACTGAGCAACGGAAAGACAGAGGAGTGGCTGGCCTTCACTCATTCCTCGGGGCAGCACTATGGCCAGAGTGTTGCTACATACCTTCCTTGGCTCCTTCCCTGTTGACCTTGGTTCCCAGAGGCAACCCTGACTATCATCCATTTCCAGATTGCTTCTCCACCCAATCTGTCAATTCTGGGAATACATGACACCCTTCCAATAAATTGTCTTTTTGCTTCAGCTACTCATTTGTTGCCTCAAGAAAAGAACACTAAAATCACATCAAAACAGAACAAAACAGAACACTTACAGACAGTAGAGAAATAAGCAGTTTGTATGTGTATCAGGTTTGAGGTGAAATCACCTGCAGACCTAGCACATTAACTACGCTGTTTTCATCTTCACATAGAGGCCGGCAGATCACCATGCAGCCCGCCAACACCTTGATCTGACTTCCAGCCTCCAGAACTGAGACAATACATTTCTATTGTTTAAGCTAACCAGCTAATGGTAATTTGTTATGGCAGCCTAGTAAATTAACATAGATATAATTTCATTTCCAGTTTTCTCACTTTAAAATTATAGCAGTCCTATATCATGCTGTTACTTGGTTTTCCTAATTATGCTGTAAACTAACTGTTTTGAAGTAGTCACCCATATACGGCTGCAACTCAATACTCCACTGGAACTGGACATTAACACTGCTCAACTTTTTGCTATCACAAATGATGTTGTGGAGAACATCTTGTGCACGCAGCTTTTTTCTCCTTCTGGACAACTTTCTCATGACACATCACCAGAAGTTTATGACTGGATCAGAGAGGGTGAACATGAGACCTGTGGCTGAACTGCTTTGCAGAAGTAAGACAATGAATTTACTTTGTTGCCAAGGGAAGAAGGGACTGAGTTTTTAACTTCAAATGGAAAGAACGTTGATGTGTGGTAAAGGAAAGGAAGGAAATTCTAGGCAAACTAGAGCTAAGGGTGTGTGAGGCCTGGAGTGGATGGTGGGAACACTGAATGGTAAACCTGGACAAGAGAAGTGAGAGAAACATATGGAACATTAGACTGAGGGTGCAGAGAAACCTGTAAACTCATTTGAGGGACTAGGACTTTGTTCCAATGATGAGGAGGAAAGTTTGTAAGGAGATAACAGAGCAAGAGTTGAACGTGAACAGTCACTCTGACTAGCGTGTATAAAAGCCCATCACAAAAAAGCAATGGGAGGGGGCAGCTGCTGAGACGAAGGGTTAAGGAGCCAGAGGAGCAGGGGGATGCCGAGGACTGGCCCTAGTGACCAAGGATGAGGGGAGGAATCGAGTCCACAGTGTTCAGCTGACTCCTCTGAGAGAATGACAAAGGCATCAGGGACAGGAGGAGCCACAGGCATGTTTCCTAGAAACAGGCTCTCTCTTGGGCATCTGGGCTTGAGATGTTTGCAAATTTCCTCAAACTCTAGCTGCCATCTACTTTCTTTTATTTTTTTTTAAGATTTTATTTATTTATTTTTAGAGAAAGGGGAAGGGAGAGAGAAAGAGAGGTGGAGAAATATGAACATGCAAGAGAAACATCAACTGGTGGCCTCTCCTACACCCCCGACCTGGGACCTGGCCCGCAACCCAGGCATGTGCTCTGACCGGGAATCAAACCAGCAACTTTTCGCTTTGTGGGATGACGCCCAACCCATTGAGTCATGCCCGTCAGGGCTGCCATCTAATTTCTCTTTGCCTTTTGTCCGTGTCTAGCCTTGATTCCTCCAAGTACGTGTGATGTGAGTTAGACACCATGGCCAACATATTTAAGGGTGGTAACACTTCACCATTCACCAAGTCTCCGACCTCTTACCCTTTGGCTCTCCTAGGACATCCTCCTCAACAATTTCTGTGTCAGATTCATCAGTGACCTTCTAGTACTCCTGTCTTTAGAATGCCTCCTTTGACCACTGATTCCACACCTCTTTGTTCTCAGTCTCCTCCCTGACCCATCCTGGTCCCTGCTCCTCTCCCTGAAATTGAAGCGTTCTCCAAGTAACACCCTTAGCCTCTCTCAAGTCTTTTGAAAAAGCATTATTTAACCCCCGGCCCCACCTTCTTACAGCTTCAGTCGCCGCCCTCATGGGAAGAACTTGCCCACACGGCAGGTTCGGGGCAGGGCTGGAACCAGAACCCAGGCCTAGGCCTCCTCCTGCCCAGTACATCCCTCTCATGCTCACCACACGATGTTTGTTTTTAAAACTATGACAGTCAGCCCAGCAATTAAAGCTGTAATCATTACTAGTCCATGGCATTTCTTTAAACAGCATAGTCCAGTGGTTAAAACATTGGCCTTGGTATTGAAAATTCTATTTGACTGGGGGTTTAAATCCCATTTCTGCCACTTCGTGGCTGAGTGACTTAGGGCAGTTGACCTACTTACACCTAGGTTTTGCTTTTTTTATTTGTAAAATGAGGATAATAACAGCACCCACCATGGCATCGAATTAAGAAGAATCAAATGAGTGACACAGCGAAGCACACAGGATGGTGTTGCCATGTGGTAAGTGCTTGATCAATGTTGGCTGGTATTCTCGTCCAGTGCGCCCAGGACCACGCCATTATTCACCCAGTTGACTGGCACTGACGTAAATGTCAGCCCAGGGGAAGACTGCCTTTTTAGAAGTTTAAACATCATTCCCGAAACAAGTGGTATTAATTCAAATCAACAAGTTAGGTAAGTGCTATAACAGCATATTAACTACTACATTAGATAACTTTTCTTTAGTGTTCAAAACAGTATTAGTGAATCTTAAATACACAGAAAGAGCTTGAAAAGGGTTAGGGCGAATCCCTGGGACCCCATTCTCGGTCAGATTTCCTCCCACAGGAACACTGAGGCACACAGACACCACAAGAGGAGCAAAAGTCTCACTGGGGCCACTGTAACGACGCAGAACACCCAGGCAGCACCCACCCTGCATGGCTGACGACAGACCCAGCTCCTGAGACGAGCCTTCCTCACTACCAGGCAAACGACACCCTGGCCCAGGAGTTCACAGCCCACTGGGCACCTCGGTTTAACTAGCATGTCAAAGAGAGGGTTCCACACCAGTTTCTGAAAGGGGAGACCCCAAAGGGGGCCTCTGAGACTCACCATTGGCTGCTCTCATCTGCCGCCGTCGTCCCACGCGGTCCAGCCCAATAGGGGTGCTCTGGGAAAACGTGAACGGCCGGAGCCGGGCCGAAACCGCTTTGTAGGGTGGCACCTGGTGAGCTGGCACCGGAGGCCTGGCTGCTGGCTACAAGAGAAAGCGAGAAGCTGTGAAAAGATGCCAGGAAGTGGCAGCTCCTACAAGCTCTTCACAGGCACAGCTGCCAGGAAGCTCAGCGTTCTCACCTCGAAGCTCCTCACAGACAAGACATGGTTTCTCCAAAGCATATCAAAAGCTTCAGGCTGCACTGAAACTCAATTGCAATAAGTTATTCTGATGTTTAAACAAATCAGGATCAACCCACAGGCCTTATCTCGCAGCTTCACGTTTCATCTTCTCTGTCAACAACATACCAATAGGCAACGCTCAATGAAAGCAAAGTGTTAGCTAAGAGGAAGAAAAGCTAATTTAGGAAGTGGTGGCTTTCTCACAGAGATGCAGGGTCACAAGGTTAGGAAGACGTGGTCCCAGCAGCAGTGCCAAAGGCCATGGCCAGGGCGACCCATGGCATCCCAGCTACTCACTTCAGCCTCCTGTTCATCCGTGGCAGGGACCAGTTACATATTTGTGGAATACTATTCTGGTTTACCTAAACTAACATGACAACAGGGCTTTGCTTACAAGAAGAGCTAGTTTTCCGCAAATTTACCCTGGTCTATAGAATCAATGCTATGACCTTTTGATTTTCCATATTAATAGTCCCTTTAATTGCATCAAAGGCCAAGCTGGTTCATGCTTTCCTCAGGTTTTCCACCTAGCTCCCTAAATGAGCTTACAGTGCAGAGAGTTACCTGACTATACTCCTTTTTGATGCCTTAAAGTGAAAATATTTCTAAGTAATTTAGATCTTCCCTATACTGTGTTCTGAATTATAGTTTGCTTTAGTTCAGAAATATTTCCTAGCATGTAGAGCCTCTTTATACAACGAAAGGTTTGTGATAGTCTTCAACTTATTTTGTCTCTACCTTAAGCATTCAATTCAATTTAATTTAATAAAGCAAGAGGGCTTTGAGTGCTTGCTATATAAATAAGGCATTGTGCTGAGCTTTACAGGCAGAATGTAAATATAAAATCCTATACCAATATAGACTTTCCTTTTTAAGAGAATTTTATGCGTTATGATACACGAAACTGGGCACTTACTCATGCACTGTTCTGTGAACCCTGGACCATGGCTGGGGCATTAGTCTCATCAAATAACAGAAATTCCTCCTGAACTGGGTCTTTATTTAAATGTTTTGTATCCCTAAAGAGCTCTTTGGTTAACTGAGAAATACTTACTGAATTACTACATTATACTAAGAGAATGCTACTAAGATTTTAATCTATTGTTAAAGCAGTTACAAAGCTGCAACTCAAAAGCAAGAAAATGGTGAAAAAATTATTTCCTTATCTCCTAAAAAATCGACTTCTTTATTTTCTTCGTATCTTGACATGTTAACAATGGATGATGCTTCTCTTTTAAGAATTTATTCTTTCAGGAAGTTCACTAAATATGTACTGTTACTTTCCTCTTGCTCATATCTCAAGTGATTTAGAAGAAATAGCAAACTAGTTTCACATATTACTCAAGATTCCAGCAAAGACAGAAGATTAGTAAAACACATCCAAATGCCAGACGATTAGTTTTAATACATGCAGCTTGCAAAGTCAGGAGGAAAGGTTGTGAGCAGTTGATATCATCCTTGAGTCAGAAAAGAAGAAAGGAAAGCGTTGGGTTTAGTTTGCAGGGGAGAACAAAGGCCAGGAAGCTGAGGGCTCTGCTGGCTTTGGTGGGAACACACCAGATCTTACTTGGGTTAGAAGGTTTTCTATGGCTTCTGTCTGGCTGTTCCCATAGAAGCTGACCCCACCTATCACAGAGATGGGGCGTCTTCTCTGGCCTCCTTTGGGGCAGCCCAGGACAGCCTTCTCAGCCTTCTGGTCTCCAGGGACTGTGGAGGCCATGCTCAGCTGGTGGCCACTGTCCACAATGTCCTCCTTCTTGGGGTCCACAGCAATGGAGTCTTCAGGAATAGACAAACTTCGGCTGGCCAACTGGCCATAGTCTGAGAGTGGTCGGGGCCTTGACCTTCTCCCAGAGCCCCATCTCCTCCTGGAGATCCTCTGAGCTTCTGTCCTTTCTTCCTCCAGGGATGAGCCCCGCCTCCAGGATTCCTCAGTAAAAACCTTTTCAAATTCGAACAAGTTAGGTGAGCACCAATATCCAGGAAGGTATTAAAAAAAGAACATGATATACATTCCCTTCCACCCTCCCTCAGTTCTGCCGCAAAGGCTTTCTAGATTTACTTGTTCTTAAAAGATTTTTTTTGTAACAGGCATAACTGATATGTGGATTAAAATAAGCAAGTCTATCTTTAATTGGAGGTTGAATTACAACTAATTTAAATGGTGTTGTTTGGTGACTGATAAAAGATTCTAAAAATTAGCACCATTAAGAGTTAATTAAAAAGTAAGGTGGGGTGTCACCCAAAATATGCGTAACAATAGCATAGAGGGAAAGGCAGGTCTGCCAGTAGAAGAATCAATGTGTAATGCTACCCACTGCTACTCTAAGGTGTTGTCATACAAGAATGTTCAAAAATAGAAGGTGCTTTCAGAAGATTAGGTATGGGTTGCTAGAACTGACACTCCCTAGTAGGGAGGAGGGGAGAGAAGGAAACTAGGATTCAAAGAACCACATCAGGCTACTAACTAGCTGTGTGAGCTTGGACATGTCACAACTGACCTTTCAGGATCTCAGATTTCAGACTAGACAATACCGCAGCTGGAGAGTCTATGATCCTAAATTAGGTAGTACGTTCTAAGTTTTCAAATCACTTTTTAGAGGTGTACTAGAAAAAAAGCCATGAAGTTTGAAAATGAGGTGATTTCTGTGTTAAGTCAGATTGGGCCCCTTGCTAGCTTTGTAGTCTCAGGCAAGTTACTTAACTTCTGTGGGTTTGGTTCTAAAACTTCACGGGAGATAAAATGGGTTCTAGTGAGGATGGACTGCTACAATGGTAAGATAGCCCTTATCAGCCCTAGTTAATTATGGCTTTTAAAAAGCACTGTCACAAAATTACTGTCTGCTGATTCAGCCCTGCCTGAAGATAACCTCTATCTCAGCATACCCCACAAGTCTGGTCTCAGAGTTCTATGGGGGGAGGGGAGCAGGAAGAGGGGTTAGCCAAAGTTTGTGGCAGCCACCAGTCATAGGCCTGGGAGCCTAGGTGCCTTCAGTTTTTCCATCCCTATACATTATTTGAAAATACAATAAAAACAGAACCGGGCACTGGGAGAGAACTAAATTAATCAGAAAAGTCATGTGATTGCAGGGCGGAAGAGCAAGCCATGCTGCTTAGAGAAGGCATCCCCTGGCAGACCAGGCCGGCCCCACCTATGACACTGTGGGCTGCCCATCATTTTTCGAATTAGAAAAACTGTGACCTAGAGAAGTAAAGTGACTTGCTTAGGGTCACACAATTAGTAGCAACAGAGATACTGAAACGTGCGCGTCGTAATTTCTGTTTCATGAACTTCTCCTACCTGTGCTCAAAGGAAAATGGGTTCTAGCCATCATCAATGACCTTACTACCTACTGACTCACTGCCCAGGGGGCCTATCTTTATTTCAGCTCACCACCAAAGAGGTCCACAATACACCGCTGTGGCCTAAACACTGTTTTGAGCTGGAAGTATTAATGAGCTTTTTCCCTGAATCCCCTCATCTGCCTAAAAGCACAGCCTCCCAGAAGAACTCAGTTGTCATAAATCTGCTCCTTTGGGATAGAAATTCTTTCTTCCAACCAGGGAAGATGGACTCTTACCCCTCCAGAGGAGAAGCCCTCACCTCAACAGACAAGGTCACAAAACCACCCTCTCTCCCACCTGTAACAGCTGCAGACCTGTTTATCTTTCCTAACAGTCACTGGCTTTCCCACCAGCACCCTCTCCCTCATTTAGATGGTATATAAGTCCCCAGTCCTAACCGCTTTCTGGAGTAACACTTTTCTGTGAATTCCCACTTATGTACAGGAATAAAACTTGTCTTTCTCTTGCAAATTTATCTTTTGTCAACTTTAATTCTCACATTCCTAAGCATAAATCTCAGAAGGTAGAGGAGAAGTTTTTCCTCTGTAATAGCACCATGGGAAAGTATAAGAGAAATCATAGACAAGTTAATATTATTTTTTTGCATTACATATGAAAAGAAGTTATTATGGATAGTTCAAATTACCACATCAAATGGCACAGACAACTTAAGCACACAATGAGACTAAACCCATTTATATTATCGCCCTGTGATAAAAAGGTTCAAAAACAGCCTGCTAGAAAACAGAAGTACAACAAAATGACAGGCAATGAGTAGTCTGATTAAAAATCTACATGTAGTTTTGTCTGCACGTATGCAATACAGCCTTTTTTCCTCACTCATGCTTGAAAGAAAGAAAATGGGTTTAGGAAAACAAGTTATCTTAGCTGCTCAGGAAATAAATCCTTCAGAGAGCAAACACACTCCCGGAAGTGGCGATGCCATGAGAGCAGGGGCGGCACCTGCCGGCTGGGCTCCCTTAGCACATCTGGCCTCCGCGTTGGCTACTGCCCTGCTGGGGGGCACCCGAGAACCAGCTGACCTCCACTGCAAGGATACACCGTCCCACTGAAGACCTACAAGTGGTACCATATGTTCTAGGAACTGCAAAAATTAGTTAACAGAAGAATATATAAAATGGAAATGTCCAATTTACTCCTAGCAAAAGATCAGAAAGAGGGAGGGAGGGAGGGAACAATGTAAAGTCTCACAACTTTAAGCTCACATTCAAAGAGTGATCCTTAGCCAGAAGTGACTTACATTCCTCGTGGAACAAATTTGAACTTGGATGCATATTCTGAGACTAAATCTTCTTTTAGCAAAGTTCACCTACTTTTGAAATACAATATACGTTCATTCTGGGAACGCGCTTTGAGTGTGATTATACCCGGAACTACAAGCCCAGCACCAACAACAAACAACACTCTCCGACAAGCCATAACCTACCCTGGACTCGGCTACAGGGAGCGGCGGCCCACAGACACACAGGAACAAGCAGTTGACCACATCCATGCTCACTGAGATTTTTTTTTTCCCTTTAAAACACTCCAATTGGGAGTATAAGTGGCCAGAGCTCTGCTCAGTGAGCGTCTTCTCACAGGCCAGCAGTCTGAGCTTCAGATCAATCCAAGGCTCTAAGCTTGAACAGCCAATTCACACCCATGTCGTAAACGTTTGTAAACAGTGGAGTGACTGTCTTTTTAACTATTGCTTCTCAGTACAGTTTTGAAATACTTTCCCTACACAGGGGTCCCTACATCTTTTCTTTCTACACAGAATTCTTTTCTTTACAAAAATAAAAAACCAAGATACATCTCATTACCCCCAACTAGACACTTCAAAACATTTTTTGAGCCACAGCAAGATTAAATTACTAACTGGAGGAAAAAAGAAGCACACCCCAAAAAAGTGATGTCGTGTATGTCCATTCAGAAGTCTGATCTAAAAATAAGTATATAGGGTCCACTTGCAAATGTTGTGGGTTGAATTGTATCCTCCCATAAGATATGTTGCAATCCTGACCCACAGCACCTGTGAAGTGATCTTACTTGGAAATATAGTGTTTGTATGTCTGTAGGGACACTGAGTTAAGATGAGGTCACACTGGATTAGGTGGGCCCTACTCCGATGGCTGATGCCCTAGAAGAAGAGGGAAATCTGAGCACAGCCAAAGACAAAAGGCAGAAAGCCATGTGAGAACAGAGGCAGAGATCACAATGATGCACCTCGTATAAGCCAAGGTACCCCAGGATTCTCCCCTGGGGCCTTAGAGAGAACTTGGCCCACCTACACCTTGATTTCAGACTTCTGGCCTCTACAACAGAGAGAATAAATGTTTTCAGCCACCCAGCTTCTGGGAATTTGTTATATTAGCTCTAGGAGACTAACACAGCAAGGCAATTCTGAAGAAAATATTATAGGCAAACAAATTAAGATGCTTTGTGTAAATTTTAAAAAAGAGAGAGACTTTGCTTTGAACAAGCCAAAGGTACTTTCAAGATGCTATTAATACAATAAGCAAGCCTCCGAGGTTTCCCAGGTTGTTGGAATCCTGGACACTGAAGGGAGGGTGGATACAGCCACCGAGCTGGAGAGGAAAAGGGAAACATCCTGACACTGTTATAGGGGACCGCAGTAATGACACTACTGACAACGATGAGTTTTGAATGCCTCTGAAGTGCCAGACTATAGCAGCACATGCTACCTTATTTAACCTCTATAACCTCCTAGAGGTGTATTATTTGTCACATTTTACAGTTTAAGACATTGAAGCTAAAATAAATAAAATTACTTGCTTAGGTTAATAGAGCCAGAAAGAAGAGGGGACCATTTTATAACCCAGTTCATCTCATTTCAAAATCTCTTTCCTTTTTACTTTGCAGCCCTGCATCCTTGGAACATTTTTTTTTAAATTAAAACAAATATATTTCTTTTTAAAAACAATATAGTTCATATACAATGTTATATTAGTTTTACGTATACAACATAATTATTCAACATTTATATACCTTGTGATGTGACTGCCATGATAAGTCTAGTGACCACCTGTAATCATTCAGTTATTATAATTAACCATGTTCTCTGTGCTGCACATCACATCCCTGTGACTTATTTATTTTGTAACTGGAAGTTTGTGCCTCTTACTCCTCTTCACCTTTTTCATCCCCCACTTCCCCACCACAACTCTCTTCCCTCAAGCAAGTTTACAGAAGGAAAGCAGAACTTAGTGTCTGTTTTCTGGCTCTGAGGTGTAGACTTGCTGGGAGGGAGGGGAGAAGCTACGGCAGCTGCATGGTGCCTGGGAACCCAGAGACCCCTCAGAATCACATTTTTAAATGCATAAAACAAAACAGATAGGATTATAAAGTAAGCTGATTACTCTGAAACACAATTATCAAAATAGTAAAAGCACTGTGATATTATAATATATGTAACACATGAATTAAAAGGACAGTGTTAGGTCTAATATCTGTCATACTTCTGAAGGAAGTACTGACACATATGAGATATTTTAAGATATCTGCAGAGACTGGTGTATGATATGAGAAAGATCTGTGAATTCTACCGGTGACAATACCACAGGTACTGCTAAAACTGCTCTGGTTTGATGCCTACATTCATAATTGAAGGAAATGCTGCATTTTAGCTAGAGGTTAGTGAAAATAAAAATAAATTGCCCACTTCCTGATTTCTGTCTATTGAAACCTTGACTGTACATAGGTTAAAATCTCCCAATGTTATTTATCCAAAGAAACCCAAAACACTAAATCAAATTATTTACAGTATCCAAGATACAAAAGCAACCTAAGTGGTGCGTATATACAATGGAATGTGACTAAATCATTAAAAAAAGAAAGAAAGAAAGAAATCTTGCCGTATGCAACAACATAGATGGACTTACAGAATCTTATGCTGAGTGAAATAAGTCAGGCAAAGAAAGACAAATACCATACAATTTCACTTATATGTGGAGGCTAAAAAACAAAACTAAATGAACACGCAGAAACAGACTCACTGATACAGAGATCAGACTGATGGCTGCACCCAGCCAGGATGTTCAGTGCACTTTTCTTTTTGAGGAATTCTTGTGGGAGATGCCAGCAGACAGTGAATTACGTGGCTCCAGAGTGGGGGCTTTTCCCCAACACCTCTGTGTGTCACTGGTGGTGTCCCCTAATAGGAGACCCACTAGCTCCAGCCTCATGATTGCACCCCTTAGTCCCACCTCACCAAGCTCATGCCCTGCACAAGAGTCTGCAGGGTGTACCCAGCCCAAACCTACAGTGTGCTCTTTCTTGGGGAGCTCTGGTCAGAGATTCAGGCAGAGACTGAGTGGTGTGGCTCTGGTGTAGGGACCATTTTCTCCCACTGAGTGCCTGAGCAGCACCAACCTCAAAAAGGAGACCCACTAGCCCCCAACCCCTGTTGCCGTGCCCTATAGAGCTCACACCTTGTGGAAGTGATTGAGGGATGTGAGCAGCCTGGGCCCCCTCTATAGACTCTGTTTGGAAGGCTCTAGAGCAGCGATTCTCAACCTGTGGGTCGGGACCCCTTTGGGGGTCGAACGACTCTTTCACAGGGGTCGCCTAAGACCATCGGAAAACACATATATAATTACATATTGTTTTTGTGATTAATCACTATGCTTTAATTATGTTCAATTTGTAACAATGAAAATACATCCCGCATATCAGATATTTACATTACGATTCATAACAGTAGCAAAATTACAGTTATGAAGTAGCAACGAAAATAATTTTATGGTTGGGGGTCACCACAACATGAGGAACTGTATTAAAGGGTCGGGCATTAGGAAGGTTGAGAACCACTGATCTAGAGGAAGTCCAGTAGCCTCAGGGGGTGGCAGAGCAGCTGACAGATGAAGGTGGATCTCAGGTGCCTTGAGCCTTTCACTGATCTGCCCCTTGGCTCAGAACTGGTGGAAGTTAACTTTTGTGCATAGCTTGGCCCTTCCCATGTACACCCAGACCCAGTAGAGGCAGTCATAAATTGTGAATAGGTTGGTAGCTCCAGACAGGTAGCCCCAAACCAATTACAGGCAGAATCTGACATTCACCTGAACCAAAGTCCCTCCCAAGTGGACTCAGAACCAACACAACCAATGGTGGGCTTCGGAGACCACACCAGAGGACAAACCAACTAGCCACACAAGTAATCCTGGCAGGTACTAGATCTTGCCCAGGGCCAAACCCACTTTGGGGGATAGCCCCTGCACAGAGGCACATACACTGGTTGGGATCATCCTCATAGTCGGTCGGAGGGTTTACTGCACCTGTGGATGGGTCAACAGCAATCAAGGCTCAAGGACAACAGTAGGGCTCACATAACCCACACAAGAGACATTCCTGGAGCATCTAGCTCAGGTAACCAGGAAGACTGTGCCACAGCTCCACAAGATACCTACTACATAAGACCACCCTACCAAGAATGGGAGACATAGTGGATCAATTTCTGAAATAAAGAATACATTAGAAAGCACAGAGAATCCCAATAAAGAGGAACCAAAACAAAAAACAAAAAAAACCCACACCAAGACATAATTAAAATGCCAAAGGATAAAGACAAAGAACCTTACGAGCAGCAAGAGGAAGATAGTTACCCAAAGGGAGCTCCCATAAGACTTTCAATTGATTTCTCAACAGAAACACTTCAGGCAGAAAGGGATTAGCATCATTTTTTGAAAGAGATAAAAAGCAAAAACCTATACTCAAAATTACGCTATCCAGCAGAACTATAATTTAGAATTAAAGAACAGATAAAGAGCTTCCCAGACAAGAAAAAGCTAAAGGTGTTCACCATCCCCAAACCAGTATTAAAATATGTTTAAGAGTCTTCTTTAAGAATAAGAATAAGAAAAAAAGAAAAAAACAAAACGCAATATAATGGCAATAAATACAAACCTATTAACAATTCCTTTAAGTGCAAATAGATCAAATGCTGCAATCAAAAGACATACACTGGCTGAATATATAACAAAATGAGACCCTTACATATGCTATCTACAAGAGACTTAATCCAGAAAGACATACACAGACTAAAAGTAAAAGAATGGAAAAAGATATTTCATGCAAATGGAAGGGAAAAAAAAAAAAAAGCTGAGGTAGCAATACTTATATGAGACAAAATAGACTTTAAAACAAAGTGTATAATAAGAGAAAAAAAAGGACATTACATAATGCTAAATGGATCAACCCAATATGGGGATATAACCTTTATAAACATTTATGCACCCAACATAGGGGCGCCCAAATATATAAATCAAACCTAGATGAATGTAAAGGAAGAGATCAATGATAATACAGTCATAATAGGGGATTTTAACACCCCCAGTGACATAAATAAATAGGTCTTACAGACAAAAAAAAAAAACCAGCAAGGAAACAGTGGGATTAAATGACACACTGGACCAGATTAATCTAATTGATATTTTCAGAGCATTTCTCCCCAAGCAGTAGAATATACATTCTTTTCAAGTGCACATGGAATATTGCCTAGGATAGACCACCTGTTAGGAAACAAAAAAGTCTTAATAAATTAAAGAAGATTGAAATCATTTCAGCCATCTTCTCTGACCACAATGGTATAAAGCTAGAAACCAATTACAAGAAAAAAACTGAAAAACACACAAACACATAGAGGCTAAATAACATGTTACTAAGAAATGAAAGGGTTAACAATGAGATCGAGGAAGAAATCAAGTCACATTTAGATAAATGAAAATGAGAACACAACAATCCAAAATCTATGGGACACAGAGAAAGCAGTCCTAAGAGGGAAATTCATAATGATATAGGCCTACTTCAAGAAACAAGAAAATCTCAAATAAACAATCTAACCTTACATCTAAAGGAACTAGAGTCCTGGACTGGATGACTTCACAGGTGAATTTTACCAAACATTCAAAGAAGAATTAACACCTATCATTCTCAAACTATTCCAAAAAATTCAAGAGGAGGGAAGACTCATAAGCTCATTTTACAGGCTAGCATCCTAATTCCAAAATCAGATAAGGACGCTACAAAGAAAGAAAATTATAGGCCTATTTCCTTGGTGAACATAGATGTTAAAATCCTTAACAAAATATTAGCAAACTGGATCCAGTAATACATTAAAATGAACATACACCATGATGATCACATAAGATTTATTCCAGGAATGCAAGGTAGGTACAATACCTGTAAATCAATTAACATGATATACCATATAAACCAAATGAAGGATAAAAATCATATGATCATAACAAAAGACACAGAAAAACATTGGAAAAAAAAATCCAGTACCAATTATGATAAAAACTCTCAGCAAAGTAGGAATAGAGGGAACATACCTCAACATAATAAAGACCATATATGACAAACCCACAGTCAACATCATACTCTATGGGGGAAAACTAAGAGTTTCCCTTAAGATTAGAAACAAGACAGGAATGGTTGCTTTCACCCCTCTTGTTCAACATTGTACTGGGAGTCCCAGGCACAGTAATCAAAGAAGAAAAAATGAAAAGGCAGGAAAGGAAGAAGTAAAACTGTCATTATTTGTAGATGACATGATACTGTATATAGAGAACCCTAAGGATTCCACCAAAAAAACTACTGAAACTGATAAATAAAATCAGTAAAGTAGTAAGATACAAAATAAACATTCAGAAATCGATTGCACATTTATATACCAATAATAAACTATCAGAAAGAGAAACTAGGAAACAATGCCATTTACAATTACATCAAAAAATAAAATAAAATAACTGGGAATAAATTTAACCATGGAGATAAAAGACCTGTACTTGGAAAATTATAAGATAGTAAAGAAAGAAACTGAAGAAGAGACAACTAAATGGAAGCATATAATATGCTCATGAAAAGGAAGCATTAACGTCATTAAATTGTCCATACTACCCAAAGCAATCTATAGATTCAACACAATTCCTACCAAAATACCAACAGTGTATTTTACAGAACTAGAACAAATAATCCAAATTTTATACGGAAGCACAAAAAGCCCTGAGTAGCCTCAGCGATGTCGAGGAAGAAGAACAAAGTTGGATGGCTCATGCTACCTGATATGATACTACAAGGCTATAGAAATCAAAACAGCATGGTACTGGTATAAACACAGATATATAGATTAATGGGACAGAAGAAAGTGCCCATAAATAAACCCATCACTTCATAGTCAATTAATATTTGACAAAGGAAGCAAAAACATACAATGGGGTAAAATAGTCTATTCGATAAATGGTTTTGGAAAAACTGGATACATGCAAAAAAATAAAATAAAACTAGACCCCTTCTTACAACATATATAAGAATAAACTCAAAATGAATTAAAATTTTTAATATAAGACACAAAATCATAAAACTCCCAGATGAAACCATCAGAAGGGAAAGCAAAGCAAAGCAAGCCAAAACAAAACAAATGGGACTATATCAAACTAAAAAGTCTTTGCTTAGCAAAGGAAACCATCAACAAAATGAAAAGACAACTGACTGGAGAACTTATTCACCATAATACAGCTGATAAGGGCTTAATACTCAAAATTTATAAATAACTCAGACATCTCAACACTAGAAAAACAAACACTCCAATTTAAAAAGTGGGCAATGCTCTGACTGGTGTAGTTCAGTTGGTTGAGTGTCATTCTGCAAAGAGAAAGGTCTCCAGTTGGATTCTCAGTCAGGGCACATGCCTGAATAGCAGTTCAGCCCCTCATTGGGGCCAGTAGGAGAGGCAACCAACTGATGTTTATCTTACATGGATGTTTCTCTCCCTCTCTTCCTCCTTCCCTTCCCCTTTCTCTAAAAATAAGTAAAAATTTTTTAAAGTGGGTAAAAGACCTGAACATACACTTCTCCAAGAAGACATCTAGTTGGTCAACACACATATGAGAAGTTGCTCATACAAGAATCATCCACCTTGCTCAACATCACTAATCATCAGAGAAATGCAAATTAAAACCACCAGGAGATATCATCTCACACCTCTCAGAAAGGCTACCATCAACAAGTGCTGGCAAGGATGAGGAGAAAAGGGAACCCTAGTGCACTGTTGGTGGGAATGCAGACTGGTGCAACTATTATACTATGAAAAACAATGTGAATGTTGCTCAAAAAATCAAAAATGGAATTGCCTGTGGCTCAGTCATCCCACTTCTGGGAATTTATCTGAAGAAACCAGAAACACTAATTTAAAAGAATATATGTACCCTTATGTTCATTGCAGCATTGTTTAGAATAGCCAACATATGGAAGCAACACAAGTACCCATCCATAGATGAGTGGATAAAAAAACTGTGATACATTTGCACAGTGGATTATTACTTGGCCATAAAAAGAATGAAATCTTACATTTTGTGAGAGTATGGGCAGGCCTAGAGGCTATTATAGTAAGTGAAATAAGTCAGACAGAAAAAGACAAATACCATATGATTCCACTTATGTGTGGAATCCAAAGAACAAAACAAACAAACAAAATAGAAACAGACTCATAGATATAGTTAACAGACTTACAGCTCTCATTTGGGAGGGGGAGTTGAGGAGTTGTGTGAAAATGGCAAAGGGGGCTCTAGCCAGTTAGCTTAGTTGGTGAGACCACTGTCCCGATACACTAAGGTTGCAGGTTCAATCCTGGGTCAAGGCATATACAAGAACCAGCCAATGAATATATAAGTAAGTGGAACAACAAATTAATGTTTCACTCTCATCAATAATTTTTTAAAGGTAAAGGAATTAAGTACTACAAACTGGTAGTTACAGAACAGTCATAGAGATGAAGATTCGTCGTCGTCGTCGGCAGCCGTCCCTCTCGAGAGACGATGGTGTAGCTTCTTAAGAGTCTATCTGCACCGCTGAGAATGGCTGTGCAGTCCGACTCGGGAGTGACACGGTATCTGTCTCCTCCCGTGTTGAATCGACATCTTGTGATGACGCTGAAGCTACAGAGCCTGGGCAGGGTAATATGGAGGGTCTGCTGTTGCCCATGCAGCAGAAGGGTCCAAGGGAAAGACGGAGTCAATACAGCTTGGCTTCAGGTGCGCCACAGGAGTTGCCGGTGTTGACTACAACGTCAAACCGCCTTAGGGACTCTGGCTCCGGATTTTCTGTCGGGGTTTACTCCCTTAGCCTTTCCCCTGAAGAGGTATGCCGCAAGGCAACGGAGGTTTTTTGGAGTCAGAGTTTTCCTTCTCTGATGTACCCTGACTGGAAGATCGAACCAGCGACACTTAGCTCGCAGGCCGATGCTCAATCCACTGAGCTAAACCAGCCAGGGCACAGAGATGAAGATTACAGTATATGAAATATGATACAGTATTGTATCATGATACATCATGATAACTATGCATGGGGCCAGGTGGGGACTTGAAGCTCCGTGGGATCTCTCTGTAATATATATGATTTTCTAACCACTTCATTGTACATCTGAAACACAGAATAATATTCAATGTAAACTGTAACTAAAAAAATAAAGAAGAGGTAGCACCAGTCATGTTTCCTTTTTATTTGCATAGAGGGATATGAGAATCTAACCTATACTGCTGCAAAATATCTTGAAAATGTTTAATGCAAAACTTGGCAGTAAAAGAATTACAGATGAAAAATTTATACCAAAAAGAGTGAAGATATAAAGCCAAATACACAGCAGAACCTTGGTATAAGTAAATATATTAAAATTTTATATTGTACATTAGAGAATGGAACTGAAATACTTTGTCCTCATTACAAACTGTATTTCAGGTGCTATGCCTCCTGTCTCCCCACTGTGGGGAGATCTACTAGAAATGGCAAAGTTCTGGCCCTAGAGTCACACCACTTCTGTCCACAGTGGCTTTCTTTCCTGTGCTATCAGGTGAGCCACCAAAAGATGATGCCAGATAAGGGAGTGAAGCTCTTTAGTTGAGCTGCCTAGCCTATCCAAGGCAGTCCAAGAATGAACAGGAAGAACTCCAATTTGGGAAGAAACCAACTGTGGTAGAAAGTGGTCCAAGCTTAGTGGAAAGAATGCTAGATGCAGAGTCCAAAGGGAAAATGGAATGGAAATTTATCAAACCACTGCAACGCCACCATATGAAATCTGGCCTTTACATATCCCATTTCATTAAAAAACCCTGTGCATTACATACTGTTAATTCTGTTTTACAAATGATAAAAGAAAAGACTAAGCCCCACTAAAGATCAGGAAACTAACATGGTTAGAATTTAAGTCTGCATGCTAGATACCAAGCAGACGTTATTTTGGGAACTTCTTCCCCACTCACCTGGCTCTAGACTCAGCTCTTCCACTCACCAGCTATATGACTTGGGGAGGATCCCATAGTTTTTCCAAGCTTCAGTTTAGTCTTTTAAAGCAAATGCAAAATTGCTAACCTATTTCACTGGGCAGCTGTGTGATGTAAAGGACCAATATTTTCTGAAAAAGAATCCTATAAATGTGAGCAGTTACTACTGACACTTTGATTTTTAAGTGACAATTACATTCATAAATTTCCCAAGTGAGTTAGTAAAATTTCAGTTCCTAGCAGTGGGTGGAACAATTGCTGGAATCACACTCCTCTATACATTTAGAGCAAATCCATCATTTCTCGCTTGAAAAGTTATAATTCCATTTTTATGCCAAAGGGAATTCTGTTTTCTGCAGAAATTCATATTCAAGTGATAATATAGTTCAAGGGAAAAACAGGATTATAAGGCAATTTTTAACTTTTTCAGGAATGCCTCTCTTTCCTAAATCAAGAGTTTACGGGGCAGGGGTGCAGACCTGGAAGCGAAATGGTCACACTGAAAATACAGAATATTTAATGTAGGTGTACTTCAGAGATACTGGAGTTTTACTTCCATACCCCTGCAGTAATCTTTTTGTTGGCAGGAGGTCTTGCTTTCAATTTGTAAAAAAGTGTAACATCTATGAAACACAATAAAGCAAAGCTTAGACAGCAGATTACAAACTTTAGGGTGGCAAAAAGAATTTCACTGGGTAGCGTGGTAGAAGTCCAGACTACTGGGTCTCCATGATAGTGATTCCAATTCAGTAGCTCCAGGTGCGGCTCAGGGATCTGTACCCTTAGCTTGCATCCTGGGTGCTCTTCATGCCAAACTTTGAGAAACTCTGGCTAGAAGATCAGAGTTTGCAAAGTTTCACTGGTCTGTATTGGAGTGTCTGACCAAATGCAGTACTTGTAATGCTGACAATGATTATAATTATGATAAAAGTTAACATTTATTAAATTTACTGTTTTGGGCACTGTAAATATTTAATATGCATTATTTCACTTAATCCTGGTAGGTATATCATCTCTATTTAAAAAAAAAAAAGAAACTTAAAGAGGCTTAAGTAGGCCAAGTATCTTTCTTAAGTAGAGGTGGTTAGTAGTGAAACCAGGATTTGAACTCAGGCAGCCCTACTACAAAGCCCACCTATTTTTACACCACGGACCTTCCTGACCAATCAGAAATGTTGGCAGCAATGGCTGGCAACCACGTTGATGCTGGTTTCCTAGGAAGTTACCTGCTATGAGTGCTCGTTCCTCTCCAGCCAACCTGAGTGCCAGCCCCTCCCTGCCCTGTCTTACTGTTATCATTCTACACAAAAGGAACATTCCAACTTGCTGTCTTGTCCCTAGACTGTTGGCAGCAGAAGACACATGGATAACATTCAATTTACATAGTGACATGTGGCAATTTGTATGCCCTTCTGCCAGCTAAATCTATGGTATTCTTTTCGATTATCATGGCAGACATGTGAAAGTGAATGTGTGTCACTAAGCCAACTGGAAAGTGATTCTCAACCTTGGATGCTCTGGAATCTTAATTACTACAGGGAAGTTAAAGATGTGGGGGGAAAAAAAACAGGAGAAAAACATACAAACTGGTATCAGTTTCTTAATCATCAAGCTAAAAGTTCCCCTAAAGAATACTGGCACTACACGTCAGTAAGGTCTATTATGACTTCGTTGCCTATAAAATAAAACAAGTCACTAAATCAGAGAATATTAAAACTTTGGCAAATACACTAGTATATTAGTTCACATCATTTCATTTAAGTATTTCATATACTTTAAAAAGTTTAACATTGATATGATACTGTTACAGAGTGAAAGGGGGTTCTTTCACGTGGCGCCTTGTGTAAAACCCAACAACTAGTGTTGAGAAAAACAGGCCTTTATTTACAGTATTCCAGCCTGGGGAGGGCATGAGCACTTCAGCTCAGAGCCCTGTTCTCCCACGGAACCCAGCACTTTTCTTGCTCCCCAAAAGGCTAGAAGCCAAAAACATGCCCAGAAGTTCCCCATCCCTTATCTGTCAGTTGTTTCCTTCAGGATCTGGGGTACGCTGTCACCAGCCTCCGTATAACAGTCCAGGAAAACATGTGCCGTGTTGCACTGGATCACGCATGGTTCTCCCTTTGCCCTTTTAAAGCTGCATGGTATTCTCCCTTCTCAAACTGCATGGAAAACCTCTTCTCTAAGCCGCATGGAGTACCCCTTCTACAAGCCATATGGAGACCTTAGCTAAAATGTCTGCCGCCTATTTTTAAATCACTGACTGTGTCCTGTGACACAGTGGGCATGGTAACCAGTTCTGAGCATTCACAGAACCTTACGCAGGCTGTGTGTGCTCTCTGTACCATTCCATGGTCCCAAAACCCCTCCCATCTTCTTGGGGCCTTGGAAGTATCAAAGCTATTTGTGTAACAAAGACACTAGCCACTAGCCACAGGCATATGAAGGCATCTTAAAAGCTGTTTCCTTTCCCTATCCCCCAGCCCATAGGCTCTGGGGATTTTGGGAGACTCCCATTCTGTAACAATACAGTATGTCATTTATACTTGATTACAAATGGTTATTATGTTAACTTCTATAAAAACTAGGATCTTACTCAGGTACGTAGGTATATAATTCTGTCTTCTTCTCCCCCCTTGTTTTTAATGGGAAAATCCTATTGAATGACATTTCACTAGAGAGAAACTTTGAGAAATGAGCCACTGTAAAGTTCAAGAATTATGTGATACTTTTATTATATGATACCTATATATACTCTCATTTCTCTAGATATTACAATTTTAGAAAAAAATTTAGAGGCGGCCTTTTAAGTTTATAAAAGTCTGTTGACTGCCAAACACTGAGCACCCATTCAGAAATACTTTAAGACTTTCCACTGGAAATAGCTGTTTATGTAATGAAGAGCACAGACCTTTTCAGAGCAAGTAGATACTTCTTTAAAAAAAAGACATTCAAAATTGAGAGGACAAAGAAAGGCTGATCCAAATGAAGGAAGGCTAAAGAGATATGACACCTGAAAATGCAACAGGTGCTCCCAGATTGGATCCTATACCTGAAAAATTCTTACTACAGAGGACAAGAAAATGGGTGAAATCGGAATAAAGTCTGTGTGTTGGATTAGAAAAAAAAAAGACCATGAAAGCCTTTGAATGGCAGTCAGTTAGGCCTGCCACGTCTGTCCCACGCTCGCCTGGGCAGAGGAAGGAGGAAGGGCGCTGCAGGGCACTGCCAGGCCCTGTCTGACCTGAGCGCCTTGAGAATGTGGACACAGAGTGGTGGGAAGCACCTGGTGCCCCCACAGCCTGGATGGCCTTGGCCACATGCCTTAAGCTCTCTAAGCTGCAGTTGCCTCATCTATAAAATGGAGTAACAATGCCTCTTTTAGGGTTATTGAGAGAACTAAAGTCCCATCAGCACAGGAAAAGCTGAGGATGTGGCACAGTCACGTGGTTGGTTTCATCTGAAGCCTGTCCGCAGAGCCAAGGCTTGGTGTGGACTGAGTCCTGACCCTCTGCTGCTTGATGAAATTATAAGCCCCTGACTCTGTTTCCCTCTGCAAATAGAGGGGCCACACAGTTCTCCTGCCCTTCAACACATATAGGTTAGCCCCAGCTGGTTATAGGTTTTTGAAAAGAGTGCTTTGAAGATGAAAAGCATTGTGTGATTTACAATTTAAATAAAATGCAACAACTTAAAACACAAACAAAAAGAATAAGATTAAGAAGTGCAAACCTTCAGTTATAAAATTAGTCATGGGATGTAATGTACAGCATAAGGGAATGGAGTTGATGATATCGTAACTATATACGGTTCCAGACTGTACAAGACTTATCACAGTGATTACCTTGTAAGGTATATAAACATCTAATCACTATGTTGTGCACCTGAAACTAATATGATATGTCAACTACAACTAAAAAATAAATTAAAAAACAGATACTGAGTTAGAAAATGTCTCAATTGTTAAAGTAAAAGGTTATTTTCTCATTTGGATTAATGACCTGCATTCCTATGATTTAATAAAATTTCTGCAAGATATTTTTTCCTATTTGGGAATTTTTCTCCTGCAAAAGGAATGTGAAAATAAATAAAAAAGCCAAAAACACCTTAAGAGAAACTAAATGTAAGCTACCACAAACTGGACTATTAGAAAGAAACATTAATTCTCTTCATAACACAGGAAAAACGCACTTTGGGGAGAAAATGTCTTTTGAAGGATGTACACCTCAGGGTCACTACTTAGGGAATATAGTGTAACACTGACAGTATAGCAAATGTCCCAGCAACAAAATGTTAATTAGGAAAATATTTATTAAGAGTACAAATAATATCATTTTCAAATTATCTTTCCAACTATAATTTCAATTCTTGTGATTCAAATTCTAGGGCTTCTTTGTCAGAGAAAACTAAGAACTGAGAAGAGTATGGAAATTTACATTTTCTGTGGTATAAAAAACTGTGGGCAGTTCAGCAAATGGAGGTGGGATCACTGGATGTCCATATGCCAAAAAATGAGCCAAGCCCTTTATTTCACATTAGACACAAAAAAGAACTAAAACTGGGGCATATACCTAAATGTAAGAGCTACAACTATAACACTTCCAGATGATGAGATAGGAGAAAATATTTGTGACCTTAGGATAGGCAAAGATTTCTTAGATCTAATACCAGAAGCACAATCCTGAACGAAAAAAAGTATTAATTGGATTTTCATCAAAATTAGATACTTTTGTTCTTCAAAAGGCACCATTAAGAAAAAGCAAGCCCAGAAACTATGAGAAAATATCTGCACCCTAGTCGGGTAGCTCAGCTGGTTAGAGCATCATCCTGATACGCCAAGCTGTAGGTTCAATTCCCAGTCAGGGCACAAATAAAAATCAACCAATGAATACATAAAATAAGTGAAAAAAATATATTGATGGTTCTCTTTCTCCCTCTCTCTGAAATCAATAAAAAAATTAAACTTATAAAAATATTTGTAAGTTTTATATCTGATAAAGGACTTGTATCCAAAATATGTAAAGAAATCTTTATACTGTCCAATAATAAAGCAAACACGCAATAAAATTATGAGCAAAAGATTTGAATAGACAGTTCAACAAATAAGATAAATGAATGGCTAATAAACACATGAAAAGACGCTCAACATCATTAGTCATTAGGGAAATGCTAATTAAAATCAAAATAAAATACCACTATATAGCCCCCCTTGAAGGACTATAATCCAGAATACTGGCAATACCAAACACTGGCAAGGATGCAGAAAGACTCAAACCCTAATACACTGCTGGTGGGAACTACAATGGGACAATTGTTTTAGTAAACGGCTTGTCAGTTATAGTTACACATAGAATTAATGTATGATGCAGAAATTCAACTCCTAGTTATCTACTCAGAGAATAAAAACATATGTCCAATATCCACAAATTTGCATGTAAGTGTTCATAGCAGCATTATTCATAACAGCCAAAAGTGGAAACCACTCAAATGCATACCAACTGATGGGTGGATAAACAAAACGTGGACTATCCATCCAAATGAACAGTATTCGGCATAAAACAAAATGAAGTACTGACACATGTGACAACATGGTTGAACCTAGGTGAAAGGAGCCAGACACAAGCGATCCTATATTACCTTACCCCATTTCTACAAACTACCCAGAAAGGTATAACTTATAGACAGAAAAAGTAGACCAGGTACTAGGGATGGAACAGAGAATGGCTGCAAATGAGTATGAGTTTCCTTTCAGGGGTGATGGAAATGTTCTAAAATTAGGTAATGGTGATGGCCACACAACTCTAAATTTACAAACATTCACTGAGCTATTCACATTTAAAAATATTGAGACAGAATGCTAATCAGTAGTGGCCTAGGCCTTTAGTGGGAGAAGGAATTGATTCCAAAAGAGCATGAAGGAATTTTTGTGGATATTAGAAGTATTCTATAGTTGACTGTGGTGGTGGTTACACAACTATAACTTTCTTAAAAATCATCAAACTGGATATTTGCAATGGGTGAATTTTATGTTATACAAATTATACCTAAATAAAACTCCTATAAAAATCCTGGGCAGACTTTCTAGGGTCACTACGTCTATATATGCAACCCCATCTTTCTGCTTCTAAGGATGCCTTTGAAATAGCTCAGATAATTTCTAACCTGCATGAGAATTGTTTGAATCTTCCAACTAGCTATTAGAGTAACCCAAAGAGTAATGTCTAACTAATGTACAAAGAGTCAAAATTATTCAATGTATCTGTATCTCTGATTAAATCATACCACAACAGCACCTTAGAGCTTTCATTACATATGAAGTACCTGTCATCATCATAAAATTCCACAATTCTTAATTCACATGGCAAATAGGCTTTAATTTAGCTCCTGCTCACCTACCAAATTATACCAGTACTCAAAGTTGGAGGGAGGCTTTATTTTGGTGACACTTACCTTGTGGTATCACAGAACTTCCCTCCTTTTTCTTTCTGAGACTGGGATGAGAGCCCAGGCTAAAATCACCACCTCAGAGCCCAGGATGGTAATAACAATTTATATCCTACAGAACTAAAATCCAGTCAAGCACTCACATTGTTTTAACTTCATAAGACTATGTAGTACAATGGCTTCCGACAATTTTGAAGCTACAAATCCCTGAGGAAGAAAATCATAAACACTGAAACATTTCAGTGTTCAACTAAACTGAGGTTCAGAAAAGGAAAGTGATTTCTCGCAAGGTGCCATCATGTTAGCGGGCTAGGATAATAACCCAAATTCAGCTCTCATCCATTGTTGTGACTTGCTCGATTCTTGACCCCAACACAATAATATCCTTCCAATCACCCCATCATCTTTGACTTCTCACTCCCTCAAAGCATTCAAATGTTAGTTAAGAATATGAACTATAAGACTATTTTGGAGTCTTACCCCTTCTCCCCCTTCCCATGGCCTCAGCTCAGATCTCAGCACCTCTGAACTAGACAACTGAGGAACACTGTCTCCTGGAACCACCCCTACCCCAGTCCTCTCTGCACAGCTGGTAATCCTCTTTGGTCCCTGGTTAAACACTCTTGGGATTTCTCATGCCTGCAGGGTAGAGTTCAAACTCCACCAGTCCAAGCAAGGATCTTCCTAATTATATACAGACCTATCTCTCCACTCTTATCTCTTGCTTCTCCACCCAACCACCCTGTACCGAAGTTATGGTGAGTAATGCAGAGTTCCCTCAGCCCAACAGATTAGCCTCTTTGTGGACACTTATTATTTGCAAAGTTCAGTGCTAAGTACTCTACACACATCACCTCCTTTAATCTTCACAACAACCCTATGCGTAGGTGGGTATGTCACTACTCCCACTTTACAGGTGAGGAAAATGAAGCTTAGATAACTCCTCTGGCTGACCGACTCCCGTCTCCCCTGCCTGCCTCCTCCTCCATGCTCTTACAACTGGCCTGGAAGGCCCTGCCATTCCCCAGCTGCTGGCCTCTGCATGCCCCAACACAATCTGTGAGACGCCACTCAATTGTCTTTCCCCCAAATTGCCATTCTTCACCCAGAGTTAATAATTCTTTCTTTTGGAGCTCCCATGCTACTTTGTACATTCCTCATTAGAAACTCTTGTCACACTGTATCACAATGATCTCTATACCTTCCAATCTACCAATTAGACTGTGAACCCATGAGAATAAGAGCTTATTAAAAACAAACAAACAAACATCAAAAAGCTTTCTTGTCCCTATGTCTGTCATATAGTAGCTAGGTAATAAATGAACGAGATGTGTTACTATTTATGATGTGTTGTTTCATTCACTCCTGTTCCTTATATATTCTATTTCAGAGCCTTATTACCTTTGATCTCTCATTGGCAGTACAATCCTGATAGCTTTCCCTTGGGCCACTTCTTTTTCTCCAGTTCTCTTCTTTACCAATGATGAACTAATTCCTCCAAAATATAGTTCTGGTCCTGGCTCTTTGCTATTCAAAACCATCATTGACTTCTCAGTGCTTACCAAGTAATGTATAGATTGTGTACTCTGGAATTTCAGAGTGCCCATGATCTGGACTTAATGAATTCATCTTACCTTAGATCATTCCCCCACATCAAACTAAACTGTTACTTCCTGGTTTCTCAAATCACACAAAATCATTATACATCTAATCACTGAAAAGCCCTACCTTTCTCTCCATAACTACTATAGAAACATCACCTCCTCCAAATCAGATTTGATAACCATTACTAAGTCTTCCTTTATTTGATACATGGTAAAAACTACAACTTTTCTGAAACCCCACAGCATTATGGTTTTACTTCCTTTTGTGGGATTTAATCCATTCTGCATAGTTCTACAATGTAGGTACATCTTAGCTCATCTCTAATCTCCTTGACATCACCTACTCTTCCTTATAGAGCTATACCCACCTGAGTGTCTTATATCTGGTAGGTGCTTCACAAATTTAGTATGGTGCATTATTAAAATAAGAAATGTTAGGTTATGGTAAAACCTAACTCTCATGCATTTAAAAAACTAATGTGAAGTCAAACTAGTTGAAGAACTTCACAATCCCCCATGAGGCTATATTATACAGTGACATGTTAAAAACCAGTTTTGGAAAAAACAAACAAACCAACCTTAACTGGCCCATAGCTTAAGAAGCCACGTCAACCTAGGATGGAAAAATTGTCTGAACCGGTAGTAAACATCACAGAGTGACAGCCAGTGTTAAATACTAGGCTATTTTTAACATGTATAATTTCTTTAGTTCTAACAAACCATAAAGCTATTCCACATTCAACCCCTGAGAAGACTGAGGCCAACAGAAATTGAACAGTTTGCCCAGTGTTAGGTAGGTATCCTTTGAATGGCAAAACCAAGATTCCAACCAAACTAGAAAGGAACATTTACCAAAAGCTTAAAGCCCCCTGTGAAGGGGTTACAATGGATTCTCATCACTTAAAAGTCTCATTTATAGAAGCAATTTTCAGCTGTTGTGCCACAAGAATTTTTAAAATATTCAATACCTGACTATTTAGTAAGGGGCACTAATCTCTTTTCCCTTAAACTGTAAAATTTGAAAAATGACAACAGCCAACAATAGTCATCTGGTGTGAATGAAAATTATACCTATTTTTTTGTCAGATTGGCAAAACAATATATTTTTTGGTGTGCCACAGACTTTTATTAATAGTGTATGTGTGTCATGAAATAAAAAAGATTGAAAATCGCTAGCCTCTGGCTAATCTCTGGCATATTTCATCACTATCACCAACTACTGAGTCTATACTATATAACTAAGGACAGGATCCATTTACCGGGGATCCCATGCAGCCAAAGGTGTTACTGGGTAACTTGGTAGGAAACCTGCAGTAACACTAAATTCTTTTGCCTGTACCTTTATAATGTTCAGAGAGTACTGTGAACAAGTATAAATGTTACACTGCATGTTTAAACCAAATAACAAGGAATTTTCTCAACTGATCTTTGGTCTTACAACAAAGTTTACCACTAGGTGGCAGAAGCATGTTAGGGACTTATGTGATTTTTCCACAATGCTTTATAAAAATGAAGGTAGCTTGACATTTTCCAACTCCTTTTCACAGTAATATAAAATCTTTTTAACTGCTTAGAGTTTTAAAAAATATTTTGTCACTTTTAGAGTGACTAGTTACAAATAAGTGATTCTAAGTAAAAAAACTATTGTCCCATATTGAAAATTGCATTATAATGTTTTAAATATCATAATATCCATGGGTTCCAACCTTTTGTACTCAACAATAGCCATAGCTTAAACTACCTTTAAACATGAAAGCAGAACCATGCTATCAATAAATTTTTAACAAAGAACCATACTGTATATTAAGACACAACGACTGAAATTTAATTTTGTGTATGTAATGCTATATAAGACAGACAAAAACTGCTTTAACTCATGAAGGTTGGTATTCTTGCATTTTGCAGGTTTCTTTCTTTTGTTGTTGTTGGTTTTGTTTCATTTTGTTTGTATTTTTTTTCGAAATGTCAAAATAAAAGAGAAAATCTGGGACGCCTAGCCTATAGAACTGTCACAAAATAAATTTATATTGTTTAAGAAAAAAAAAAGCGAAAGTTTCAGGTTATACTGTACAAGCACTTCTCTTCAAGTAAAACTGAAGATTAGCAATATATAAAATAAAAATTGGGTAAAATTATCATTCTATTTTTCTGTTCTTGACATTTATACTGAAAGTATAAGAGGAAGCCTGATGTGCTATGTAAGAATTTTAAGGAAATGAATTGCAACTTAAAAATGTGATGATTGTCTTGAGGCAAATTTGTAGAATTATCTATTAAAATTTGTGAAATTTTAATAACATATATCCTACTTTCTATTTTTAGTGATCCCTTGTGGGTAGAAATTAAATCCATATATAACTAAGGACAACAAATATACATGTAAAACTATACAATGGTCAGATCATTCAGGGAGGTAACCAAGTTAGAAACTAATGCTTGCATATGTTCACTTAATAAGTACTCAGAAATAAAATATTTTAATGACTTTTTAACTAATTTTCTTAAACAAAAAATAAAATCCCCACCTCTAGACCTATGCAAATCCTTTTTTGCAGGCAGGGGATCCCAAACCGCCAGTATGGCAGTTCAGGGTGTTCGGTGGAAGGAACTGTATGCTTCATCTCATCAGCCGAGAAGGATGGTTCAGACTGGTTCAGGCCTTGGCCAATTATATAAAGCAAAGCTAGCAGAACTGGAACGCCTCCCCAAGTCTGGCAGGGAGTCCCATGTCCTCACAACTGTTCCACAAGGCTTCTTTAGAAATCTGCAAATGAGCAAATGGTGCCCATATACACCTCTGGAAGACACTCTAGCCCTGTGGTCTTATATAAACCCAGATCCACAAAAAACGAGGCAACTCACTGCCCAGGGATCCTTCAGGCTGATTTAGATCTCCTGAAAGTCATCTGCAATAGGCTTTGCTTTTCAAGTCTCTCTGTAAAGAGGCTGTCCTGGCTTGCAGAAGACGTGTATTCATTCATTCATTGGCAGTATTAAGCCAAAACCTAGTTCCTGTCCAGAGATCAGTGGGAAGGAGCAGTTGCTAGGGGATTATTTTTCATGGCAAGCACCTATTTACACCTGTAAAATCGTTTAGAAATATATGTGAAGAATAATTTGCAATATATACACATGGATGCATTCCCTCATCTTTCAGCTGTTAGGTAATATTACCAAATGCATTTATAAAGTGAAAATTATACAGTAATGTTGTTTGATGCTTGACAGGATATGAAAAGAACATTGCTTTTGTGGCCTTGACAGTTATTAGCTGATTCAATTCATGAGATGCTTATGTTCTACTCTAAAAATAAGTATAAAAACCATCATAAAAATTTCTTTGAACCGTCATTGCTCAAGGGTTGGCAGGTATCAAACTGCACATTTCTGATTCATTCCTAGGGAATAAAACAGACTTAGAACATGTAATGGTCTCTTAACACAAACAATTTCATTTAGTATATGCACTCGGTTGAAAAGGATACAGAAACCATTTAAAATATGAAAAAAAAGAAATCTATGGGTAATAGCAAATACTTCAAAAATCAAAATTTTGAAAGCTCCTATTAGCTGCCTGGAGTGGAAGACAAGTCTTTTTCACACACACACACACACACACACACACACACACCACACCCCACACACACCCCACACACCCCACACACAATCTAACACATAGTTGGTACTCAATATCTTTTGAATAAATGGTGTGGTAAGTGCCATCTCAAGGAATTTGCTACATTAGCAATTCATTTCAAAAGACACAAAGATGATCTCCCAATGTAGTAACAGCACCTTGACAAGCATAATTGTGATGGCAGCGCCCTAGGCGCAGAGCCCGCCTCTGCCCAGGGAAAGCGCCTGTGCACTGGGCCGCCTCCAGCAGGCAGGAAGGGCAGCGCTAGCACAAGCATCCCTCCCGCAGCAGGTCATCTTCAAGAAGTCCTCACCCTGCACTTACCTCGTCCTCCTTTTCTTCTGGACCGGAAGCCCCGCTGAGGCTCAGCTGAGGGTGGCTGCAAGAACAGCTGTCCTCACTGCCTTTGTCACACGTGGCTTGCACTGAATCCGGGAAGAACACAAGATCTTCTGCCCTTTCATCGCTGTCCACTGAACTGAGGGACAGCGCACTGAGATTGTTGGCACACTTGGCATTTCCTGTGCCTGGACTCTGAGGGCTAGGGGGCTTGGGTGTGGTGGGCCTTAGCGGCGTGAGAGGCTGCTCAGGTTCCAATGTAAACTGGCTGCCAGGTTTTGGTTCACGGGAATCTTGGAGGGATACTTCCTGGGCAGCTGGACTTGGCGATGAGCTGCGGGCGCAAGGACCGACGCTTTGGGACTCAAGAGGAAACACCGCGGTCTCCACGTCCAGGTGAGGGCCCTGAGGGCCGGCCGGGCTGAAGCCCGGGGCCGTGGCGCACCTCCTGCGCTCCAGCTCCATGCTGCTGGACACTCGGCGCGAGTAGTCCTCGTGCAGGCGGCTGCAGGGCCTGGGCCGCGGGGGTGGCGTCCCCGGGGCAGGAGGCACCGCTCCGGGGACGGTCTCGCCTCCAGGCTGCCTCCGTGGCGCTGCTCACCAGCCTGAGGACCCGGTCAAAGTCCTTGGCCCTGATGGGGCTCTTCCAGCGTTTGGTCCTCTTCTCAGACTCGCCGAGCTTCTCTGAGTCGGCAGAGCAGCTGCTTAGGGTCCGTCGGGGCGTGGGCCTGTCCGGCACCATCCTGAGGTCCGTGAGGTTGGAGGCAGACTTCCTTTTGAAGGAGCCCTTCCTCAGGAAGTTCAGGTTGTCTGTGCTCTTACTTCTCTGGTAGGCGATGCTGTTGTTCTCCGAGTCTTTCACAAGGATGGCGCACACTGGGGGCTCCTGGGTGGTGGAGGGCAAGGGCCGGCCATGGTGCTCGCAGTCCCGCAGGCTGATGCGGCCCAGGCCATAGGCGCGGCGCAGGCTGCGGGAGCGGTGCGTGCTCCTCTGGAAGGTGTCGTCCGCCTCCTCGGGTTCCGAGCCGTCGGAAGCGGGCCCAGGCTGCGGGAGCCCGCTGGCAGCTTCCGCGGAGCCGCGCCTGCCTGCTGGGATTACCACGGCTGCCCCATTTGCAAGGGCTGGGCCCAAATCAGGCTCCGCGGCCTCCTCCTTGGCTGCATCGGATCCCTCACGATTTTGAATTCCTTGAAGGACGGAGGACTTAAGTTTTTTAAAAGAGCCCATCTTTCGAAAGGAGGCTAGGGCGTTCCAGGTGGAGGAGTGCCCCATCAGGACCATGGAGCGGGGCCTCTCGGGGTTGGCGCCAGTTCTCTTCCTGTTCACCGAGAAGAGGCGCACAAGCTTGGCAGGGCCTAGCCTGGAGTCCTGGGCTTCCGCGTCGCCAGCACATCCTCCGTTCTGACAGGCTGGGTAGGTCACCATGTTGGGGTCTGGCGGATCTGAGACTGAACAGGGGATTGCAGCAACTTGCCCATGGCCATTCTGGGCTGTTGTCATGTTCTCAGGGCCGGAAGCCTGTGGCCACAGGGCAGCGCGGTTCAGCCCCACGTGCGCACCGGTGTCCACCGGACCCAGGTGCAGGCCGTCATCTCTGAGGCTGCTGCCCGCCTGGCTTTCACACCTGCTTTGCACATCAGGCTCCTGCTCCTCAGTTGTGGCCACTGCAACAGAAAGCAAAAAAGCATTTAGCTATTTCCCCTACGGAAGAGCCTTTATAAACAGGGACTATTTTGTTTAATAATTGCTAACAGACAAAAAGGCATGCCCCATAAATGGGCTAATCAAATAAAAAGTTTTAAATTAAGTTAAAATTTTACTTAAAAATTTTGTTTTTATTTCACAATAAATTAAAGGGAAGAATGCAAATATACATTCCTTTTCATAAAGATAATTTTGGGTTGTCCTTTCCATATGATGGTAAACTCTTCTATCTATTGAAACTTGTTTAAGTAGTTTTGAAAAACTGCTGGAAGGAAAAGCCAAGACATCATTCAAGACTGTCTTCTCTCTATTTAAAAAACAAGAAAATTTTAATTTCAAATAATAAAGAAAGCAACAATTTTAAAATGTGTCATAGTGAAATGTCAACTTATGTTAAGTTTAACACAGCTAATAGACCGAGTGCCTAGTATATATAAGGTCTAGTGCAAGGAATTGTGATGGAGATCAAGATGCCCTCAGCTGCCTACTGTCTACAGAACACCCCAAAACTCTAATGAACAAGCTACAAAATCCTCCAGGGACATAAGAGTGGGAAGGTCCAAGCTGAGGTAGCATTAGGTCAGCTGTGTGCAGGAAACTGCATCAGAGAGGGGCTCCTGTCAACAGCATTCTAACTGGCTGAGGAACAGACAGACTCAAGGATAATAGTGAAGTAATAGAAATTCAGAAACACAAGTTCAAATTAAATACTGCACCTCCTTCTTTCCTGCCACATGCCCTGAAGCCCACCACACACCTGTGTCCATGCTGTCTTTTCCCCCCACCACTCCTCCATGAAAATGCTGTTCTCCTTAACTCTTCCCATCAGGCCAAGCCTTCCTAGGCCTTGAAGCCACGTTAAATATCACAGTCCTCATGTTCTCAATAAATGACTAGTGATGGATGAAAAAAGAAAGGATTATATAATACCCATAAAAGACTACCATTTATTAGGCCCCTGTACTAAGTGCTTTAGAAACAGCATGCCACTGAGTTCTCATGCAAACCTAAGAGGTCAATAGAATGACTTTCATTTTGTAGATAATCAAATGGATGCTTGGGCAGATTAGGTAATCGATCTGGGGATCCTGCAGCTGACCCTCCAAAGCCTATGCTCTTCTCTACCGCTTCAAACTCAGGAACAAACAGAAAGGCAGAAGTGGGGACAAGCACCTCAGGTGTCTGACTCCAAGTTTAGTACCTCATAACATAATGCTGACTTGAGTGAAACCACAGAAGTCCTAATGATGCCTTTCAAATGCCATTACCTCCAAAGGTAAAATTAAAAGCAGAAGAGAAGAAAGTTGTATAAAGATCTTGAGGTTGGGTCCCAATTTAACTTAGCCTTCTCAAGTGCAGAATAAAATCTGACTTTATGCAAAGAGGTCTGATGGACTTCTACTCTCTAAGTTCTCAAATGGATTCATTTTTATTTGCCCCTGTGTCATGCCCAGTTAGGAGGGATCCTCTGGGACAGCCATAGTTAAAGGGCTGATTCAATCTGAGACCAGGCACACTACAGAGACTTCAACCTCTGAAGCCTTTCTGAAGTTCAGTCACCCATTAATCAGAAGGCTGAAGGGGCTACCACATGCTTTGCAGTTTAATGTGTTAATGGGGCAACTGGGGGTCTGCAGAGCTGTGGGTTGCATTTGAATGAGCCACACATATACAGTCTTGAAGGTGACATCTCCCAGTTGCAAAATGAGTCCACCACCCAGCATCTCCAGTCCACCTGTACTTATTCTGGGAGGGACAGGATTGTGGTTGTTTCACCTTTTCAGAATCTTGAAATAAAGTAATTACTTTAGACAGAATCAAGTCCAGTCCCTGGCACTGACTGGCTGCATTTTATGTAGTAATAACAGTCTTATTATGATTGGCACTGGATACAGAAGAACAGGCAAGATCCTGTGAGAAACGCTCACAATAAAAACTGGGACACAGGACTTGAGCAGTGAAATGAGGCCTTTATTAACCAGTCTGCAGAGCCGGGTGCACCCTCACAGCCAGGAGAATGTGCGCACCAAGTAGACAAAGGAAACTGGTTTTATAGTCTTAGCTTCCCCACCCTGAAATTGCCACCCTGAAGTGATTATCTTCTCCACCCTAAAATTGCCACCCTAAAGTGATTATCTTCTCCACCCTAAAATTGCCACCCTAAAGTGATTATCTTCTTTGCCCTAAAGTGATAGCGATTAGCTTCCCCGCCCTAACGCAATTAGCTCCCCCTCCCCTCTCCTTCTTCCCCGTTTCTCCATTACTGGTTACTCCGGAGTTACAATCTAACACGGTTATCTAAATGCCCCTTCTGTGGTTTGTAGATATGCCAGTGCTGTCAGCTCCCTTCTCAGAGATCCTCTAAGTACATTTGCCCTTTGTTACTAATGACTTTTTACTGGTTTGGGAGTCACTATGTCCTTATTTCTAACAATCCCTTATTGTGTAATCTGGTTGGACAAAGACAGATTACTGACACCACAACTTGAGGGCACTAGGATACCTTTTACAACCCAGGATGAAACTGTTAAACTGACCCTAAGGGCTCTGTGGAAGACACAGGGCCAGGCCTAGGTTCTAAACTGAGAATTGTCACATGGATCTTGAGTAAAGTAATTTCCGGAATCTGTGCTTCATTGCCATACAGAAAAGAAGAGGTGCCAACATTTATGTATATACCAACCAACTCATCAAGTCATGAGCCTCTGTTGGGCACAAAGATCTATGCAGGCAGTGATAAGGTGATAGCCTATTCCTGATGGGAAACTGGCATGAGCAAAGGAAGAGTCAGAAATACAAGTATGGTTGGGAAGCAGTATATTTGGGTGACCAGCTGTCCCAATTAGCCCAAGGTAAGATATTTCCCAGCATGTTTGGGACTCTCATGGCTGAAACTGGAAAAGTTCTTGGCAAAGTGGGATGACTGGCCACCCTACTGTAAGTAAAACAATATAATTGGAAGGATGGCTTGATGAAATGTAATAATAGAAATTAAGGTGAAAACAGGTTTAGAAAAGCATACATACCATTAGTCTAAAACTTTGACACTGTCTGCAGGTATCACTTTCTTTAGGAATTTCTTCCTGAGCCTCCTCAAATGAATTAGATCCATTACTCCGTGAGTTATAGACATCTCCCCAAATTGCTTTACCCAAACTTTTACAATGGTAGGTTTATATGGCTACCTTCAGAACAAGATGGTGAGCTCTTAAACAGTAAGAACATGTGCTTTGCACGCTTAGATTATTTAAATTTATCTTGATGTGACATTGTATCAATTCTCCTGCATTGTCAATATCTGTACCAAGGTAACAATTCATTATTATATATCACCATTATTTTTTCCAATGTGAAGATGTTTAGATTTTTACAACACTAAAAAGTCTTAAGTATTTATGTAAAACTTACTTAAATTTTAGGATACAGATCCAGTAAAATACATGCAGAAAATCAGTTTCTAATTAGGGAAACATGCTTTTTAAAAGACCATTGACTTCCTATTTTGTTCATGTAGCTGAACAATGGGATTGTTGTGTGTTACTTGGAATGAAACTAAAAATCACGGAAGAAAGCTTTTCCTGGAATTTCCAAGTAACATACCAAGTTGCATTATTTAGAACTAACACTATGACCTCTATTAACAAGGGTTGCAATTCAATCAGTGGTTTTGTAGCAAGTCTTGTAAATTGTGGGAGCTCTGCCAGAGATATTTATGAACAGAACTACAAGAAAAAATTTTAGATGGAAATATTGTGAAATATTGTGAAATGGGGTGTATGAACTTCAGAATAGAACATTTTAGTCATAATGAGAGTTCTCTGAAAACAACTGTGACCAGTAATTTTTAAAATGAGAACTTACTTGTACTTGAATTTGGAATCCAGGAATATTTACCTAGTTAAATGTACAAAAAAAGGATTTTGTAATATGCTGGTGCAAATGATAGAAAATGCAACATGGGGAAAACAGTGAAATCTGAAATGCTAAAGAAGTGAAAGTATAGCTCCTTGAATCACAGTACTGTAGGATATTGCCCTGGGGGACATCTTAAATGTAAAGATTAGGACACTGGGACTTACCCAAGGTTAAGCCTCTATAGGCAAAAGCAGAGTGGACTAGGAATCAGAGGGACCAGGTTCTGCCCCCAGCAGTGCCACCTACTGGCTAAAACCTGGTAGTGGTCCTAGACTTCCTTTCCCTCCCTCAGCAGTCACCAAGTGTAAGCCATCCTTGCTCAGTGTGGGCAGTCTCCTCTGTATTTCCAGCCTTCAGGAACTTCACCTGGATGACTGCATTGGCCTGTTGACAAGTCCCTTGTCTTCTGGTCTGACTCATGTACAACCCAGCCACAGTGTCATCCCATTGTGTCATTTCATTTAGTGTCTTCGGCTGCCTTTGAAGATGTTGAGATGTCAAATCATCTAAGCCTAGCACACAATACAGTGAGCCTTTCTCATACTGCTATGCTTTAGGGTATTTCCTTGTTTGATCTCAGAGTCTTTTTCTCCAGCCATTTTTGTCTCTCTGTAGTGTAAGGAACCACAATCCCCAGGCTCCTGTGACAAATGGCTTCTGGCCAGGTTGGCCAGTAGGGAAGCATTGGTGGGAGATGCCAGGGTATTTCTCTCCGTGTGGGCTGCTGCAGGGGCCTTTCCAGCAGCTTCTAAGGCTCTTGTTTGGCTCCCACTCCTACTGGGAAGCTCTTCCTGCCAGGTGGCACAGTGTCTGACTTAAGTAGCACCACCTCTTCACTCTATCCCTCCAGGCTAGGGCTGGTAGCTTCTTCCTGCTGCTGCTCATTTGAGTTCCTCATTGTCTTCACTTTTGTTTCTCAACTGTGTAAAAGTAACCCTAGATTAATTCTCTTTGTTTGAAACACCTAGAGATATTTCTCTTTTCCTGACTGATAAATACTGCTTTGCCTAACTTTCATTCATTCAAATCAACTTTTCCATAGAGAAACTTTTGGCTTCCTGTCCAATTCAGATGGCTCTCCTGTGTGGGCTCACAGCACTAGTGCATGGCTATTTTAGCACTTACCACGCTGCTCTGTAATTCTGGTTCTTCTGTTTGCTTTCTCCACTAAACTCTGTAAAGGTTGAAAAGTTCTTTCAAGGCAGAAATCGGATCTTATTTAACTCTGTTCTCAGCATTCAGTCGATTCTGAGTGAATGAATGAGGATAACACTACTTCTTTGACATAACTTAGGTGTGTCAGCCT
Source organism: Furipterus horrens (assembly GCF_987537825.1). NCBI lineage: Eukaryota > Metazoa > Chordata > Mammalia > Chiroptera > Furipteridae > Furipterus > Furipterus horrens. The sequence continues at coordinate 94,742,259 of NW_028327174.1, read as the reverse complement.
AACACTTGGGGCCAGATAATTATTAGTTGTGAGGACTGTCCTATACAGTGTAGAATGTTTCAGCAGCATCCCCTTAAAATAATGCTGCCTTAAAATAATGCTGTTAGAAAGAAATATAAAATATTGAAAAAGTGCTGAAAACCATTGAAAGTGCCATGAATTAGTTTCACAGTGGTTTCTTTAAAACTGCTGAAATTTTTCATTTTCATTCATAAAACAAATGTGCTGTTTATTGTTTGATGGTACTGTTTAACAGTTTTTTTTTAATGGTAATATTGTTAGCAGTTACAGATTCCTGTGGTAAAAAAGCTCAACTTAATGAACGTTTATATTCTGTTATTATAATAGTCGTATCTAATTTTGAAAATGCTTTTTAAAAAAATTGATGTGCAAGTATCTTTTTTAATCCTCACCTGAGGACATGTTTATTGATTTTAGATTGAGAGGAAGAGGGAGGGAGAAGAGGGAGAGAGAAGGAAAGAGACAAAGAGAGAGAAATCGATCATCTGCTTCCTATATGCTCTCTAATCAGGGATCAAACCTGCAACGTAAGTATGTGCCCCGACTGGGAGTCAAAGCTGCAAACTTTCGGTGTACAGGACGATGCTTCAACCACCTGAGACACCAAGCCAGGGCTATAAATGCTTTTTTATGCATTGAACGAAAATAAAAATTTAATAGGAAACTAAATACCAACAATGTTAATAGTTACTAATTGATCACTTTTTAACTATCAGTACAGATACAGTCTTTCATTTTAACAAATAATCAATTTATCTATAAAATGCAATTTGAGTGCTCATATTTCATAAATTATATGAGTTAATATGACAATTAAGAATTTTATGTTTTATAACACTTAAAATGTGGTTAATATTAATGTTTGAAGTAGATATTGATTAAAAGATACTTCTTGATATTAATCAGCAATATTTGAATAAAAGAGTTCAAAGAGGGTGCTAAAGTACCTGTGATTATTAGGAAAGTGATTTTCTTCTATAAATATATATAGTCCCTTTAAAATATAATTTTTTTTTCTCTAAAATACATATATATTGGAAATACTTAACACAGCCATACCTTAATATTTTCCCTACTCTTGACCACACAGGGGCACACCTGGAATGCCCAGGTCAGGTGATTCAGAAGGCGGTACTATTGGACCCCATAGGATACCTACTACATCACCACGCCTGGGAGATGTAGAAGCTCTACCTAATACATAGACACAAACACAGGGAGGCAGCCAAAATGAAGAGAGAAAGAAACATGCTCCAAATGAAATAACAGAACAAAACTCCAGAAAAAGAACTAAACAAAATGGAGGCAAGCAATCTACCAGATGAAGAGTTCGAAACACTGGTTATAAGGATGCTCAAGGAACTTAGAGGAAGACCAGATGAAATCAGTGAAAACTTCAGCAAAGAGATAGGAAACATAAAAACAGAGATAGAGAATATAAATCACAACCAGTCAAGCCCTGGCTGGTGTGGCTCAGTTGGTTGAAGCATCGTCCTGTAAACAAAGGGTTGTAGGTTTGATTCCCAGTCAGGGAACATGCCTAGGTTGCAAGTTTGATTCCTGGTCTAGGAGCAGGCACATGTGATCCCTCATCCTGATGCATATGATCTTAGTCTGGGGACCAATATCCTGTCTGGGCGTGTATGGGAGGCAACCAATTCTCTCTCACATCAATGTTTCTCTCTCTCCCTTCCTCTCTGTCTAAAAGCAATGACACAAAACCACCACCACCAACACCCAAAAACCAAAACAAAACCAGTAAAAAAAGAATATATTAATTGAAGTGAAGAATACATTACAGAAAATCAATAGTATAGTACAGTAGTCCCTCTCCATATCACAGTTCACTTATCATGGCCTCACTGTATTGCGGGATTTTTAAAAATATTATATTTAATTATTTATCGCAGATTTTTTGCTATATTGTGGGATTTTGCAGTACTGTATATGTATGTTGTTAAAGTTACGTAGGTTTAAGAGTGTAGAATAAATGTAAGGTTCCTACTTCATGGGGGATGGGGGGTCTAGAACATAATACCCGCAATAAGTGAGGGAATATTGTAGATGAAGCAGGGGTTCATATCAGCAATGTGGAAGATAAAAAAGCAGAAAACATCCCATAAAAACAGCAAATTTTTTTTTTAAATCAAAAGATTGAGAATAATATATGAAGCCTTTGGGACAACTTCAAGTGTACCAACATTCACATCATGGGGGTGCCAGAAGGAGAAGAGAGCAAGGAATGTGATAAAATAATGACAGAAAACTTCCCTAACCTGGTGAAGGAAACAGACACACAAATCCAGGAAGTGTAGAATCCCAAACAAGATGAACCCAAAGAGGCCCACACCAAGACACATCATAATTAAAATGATGAAGGTTAAAGACAAAGAGAGAATCTTAAAAGCAGCAAGAGAAATGCAGTTAGTTATCTACAAGGGAGTTCCCATAAGGCTGTCAGCTGATTTCTCAATATAAACTTTGCAGGCCAGAGGGACTGGCAAGAAATACTCAAACTGATGAAAAGCAAAGACTTACACACAAGATTGCTCTACCCAGCAAAGCTATCATTTAGAATCAAAGGTCAGATAAAGAGTATCCCCCCAAAAGAAAAAGCTAATGGAGTTCATTACCACCAACCCAGTATTACAAGAAATGTTCAGGGTCCTCTTTAAGAAGGAAATAATTAAAAGTATGAATAATAAATTGACGATATGCATATCTATCAACAATTACTTTAAGTGCAAATGGATTAAATGCTCCAATCAAAAGACATATGGAGACTGAATGGGTAACAAAACAAGACTCACTTCAGGTCCAAAGACACACACAAACTGAAAAGTAAAGGGATGAAAAAGATATCTCCTGAAAATGGAAACAAAAAACTGGGGTAACAATACTTATACAAGACAGAATAGACTTTAAAACAAAAGCTATATAAACAAGAGACAAAGAAGGATCCAGCAATTCCACTTTTTTTTTTTAACCCTCAGCCTGCGAATATGTTTATTGATTTGAGAGAGGGAGAGAAACAGTGATGTGAGAGAGAAGCATCAATTGGTTGCCTCCCATATGATCAAACCTGTAACCCGAGGTATGTGCACTGAGCAGAAATCAAACCTGCAACCTTTTGGTGTACTGGACAACACTCCAACCCACTTATGCACCTGGCCAGGGTCACGTATGAGTATCTGAAGAAACCCGAAACACTAAATTGAAAAGATATATGCTTCCATATGTTTACTGCAGCATTATTTACAATAGCTAAGACAGGGAAGTAACCTAAGTGTCCATCAATAAATGAATGGATAAAGAAGTGGTGCATATACACAACGGAATATGACTCAGCCATAAAAAATAAGTAAATAAATAAAAGAACTCTTGCCATCTGCAACAACATGGATGACCTAGCGGATATTGTACTGAGTGAAATAAGTCAGACAGAGAAAGACATGCCAGATGATTTCACTTATATGTGGAATCTAAAAAAGAAAATAAATGAACAACTAGAACAGAAACAGACTCTTAGATACAGAAAGGATTTTGACAGTTGCCAGATGGGAGGGGATTGGGGGACTGGGTAAAAAAGGTGAAGGAATTAAGTACAAATTGGTAGTTACAGAACAGTCATGGGGATGTAAAGCACAGCATAGGGAATTAGTCCATAAATAATACGGTAATAGCTATGTATGGTGTCAAATGGGTAGTAAATTTATCAGGGTGATCGCTTAGTAAGTTATGTAATGTCTAATCACTGGGTTGTACACCTGAAACTAACATAATACTGTATGTCAACTGTAATTGAAAAAAAATATTTACAGTAAAAAAAAAAGAGATAATTAAGAAAACATTTTCCCTATTCTTAGTTCAAAGAACTATTTTAACTTTATCAAATGTAAAATAAAAGTTCATTTGTATTGGGTTGGCCAAAAAATTTGTTGGTTTTTTTCCAAAAGATGGCTCAAGTAACACTTAGTTGTCTTTAACTTCATTCAAAACAATTTTATTAGACTGTATTATGACAGCTATCATATCAGTGTGCGTTTAAAAAATTGGTGAATTTTTGTGTAGCCATTTTAATATTGGAGATGGAAGAAAATAAGCAACATTTTCAGCATATTATGCTTTATTATTTCAAGAAATGTAAAAACACACACTCAGAAAAAAGATTTGTGCAGTGTATGGAGAAGGTGCTATGACTGTTTGAAGATGTCAAAAGTGGTTTGGGAAGTTTCAAGCTGGAGATTTCTCACTGGACAATGCTCAAAGTTGGGTAGACCAGTTGAAGTTGATAGTGATCAAATCCAAATTGAGACATTAATTGAGAAAAGTCAATGTTATACCACACGGGAGATAGCTGACATACTCAAAACATTCAAATCAATAAAATTATTGGTGAAAATGAAAAAATGTGTCTTTTATTTTATGGAAAAAACCATATGAACTTTTTGGCCAACCCAAAATATAAATCGAGCTATTAAGGTTCTTTATAAATCACTACATTCATACTTAGGGTAAGATAAGGTTCTTCATTTCACACCAAATACTGTCATATTAGCACACACACACACACACACACACACACACGTATATATTTGAATCATTAAACGTCTTTCTTTTATTTTTATTTTATTTATTTTTATTTATTTATTTGTTTGTCTCTTTATTTTTTTAGAGATAGGGAAAAGGAGAAAGAGAGAGGGAGAGAAACATTACTGTGTGGTTGCCTCTCACTTGCACCCCCAACTAGGGGACCTGACATGCAACCTAGTCATGTGCCCTGACTGGGAATCGAACCAGCGACACTTGGCTCGCAGGCCGATGCTCAATTCACTGAGCCACAGCAGCCAGGGCTTAAACTTCTTTCTTTTAATCAAGATGGCTGTGAAAAAAATTATAGATGTGTACTTAAAGGACATTCAGATAAATATTAACAGTCAAAATATCTGATAATAGTCAATGCTTTACTTTATTGCAATTATATAAAATTTCATTCTGATTAAATTACAGTTTGGGGATTAATAGAAACAAAGCACCACGGTGCTAAAGTCTTTCTCATTTGCTGAACTTGCCCATTTTATTCTCCCCTTTTGCTTCCTGTGAGGTCCTTTCTTTCTACTATTCATTCCAGGACCTTCCCCAGAAACTGTTGAAATTAGGATCCTGACCAGAAACTAGAAATTCTAGTATCCTACATTTTAGGAACAGGTTGTATTCTAAAGGGTAACTTATGAGCAATTCATTTCCCTATAGACCCTGTCCATCAAACTATCAATATCTTTAACTGATAATATAGCTACCATTGAACTTAACCATAATTTATAACATTCCTATAGGAAAATGCATCTAAGATTCACCTGTGGGTTCCAGTTCCAAGGATGAAGTTCCTTTCCTCGTCCCCTAGTCCTTAATACATACATGTCCCTCTCCCTCTCCTTTCCAACACCAATGTGCACACATCAGGCAAGGGAGGAAGGCCCCTCACCAGGATCTGCTATCCTTACTATCCATTCTGTTGAAGGAAGGGGACCATACTTCAGAAGAGCCAGTAGCTCTGGCTTCATTTCAATATGCAATTATTTAAGTGTTTACAAATTGAAAAGATACATAAAAATGTAACTGTGTATGAAACACAATCATTGTATCTTTGGGAAAGCTGTCAATTTCATACAAGTATGTGATTGCCTTGGCTTGCCTTATCTGGGTTACTAGGCTAAACCACATTCTTGTGGGTGATGACCGGTTTACCAATTGGGACACATGTTCACTTTGTCAATATATGGGCTGGTGCAGATAAAGAAAATGAGGATTTGCAAAGGCAGGCCTTAGACCAAAGAGGAAAATTTTCCTTTGGTCTCTGAAGTTGGGAGCCAGGTAGGTCTAGCAAGACATGCTAGGGTATGTCTGGGACTGTGCAACAGCGAGCATGATCCTCTAAACTGTTAACCTGCCATTACCCCCAGGCTCAGCAAAGTTCCAGCCTCTGAACCTGCCCTTGCTTCACTCCCATTTTAACCACTGGGGTAGACAGAGCCTTGGAACACTTCAGGAGAGTACTGCCAACTAAAAGTCATCCCCTGCCCACCATGTTTCTCGTGGTAAATAAGATTGCAACAGCAATCACCAAAGTTCATGGTTAGGACGACTACCTAACGCCTGCAACCGTTGCCAAAACTGATGTCACCACAGGAACTGTGCCACTCCTGCACTTACCATTTAGAGCTAAGTTTTCTAGATGGATGGCCCTAATCTTGAAGGCACCTTGAAGGTCACTGGAGCGAAAACAATATTTTTGCTTGTTAGGGGCAGATTTAGTAGAATCCAGAGCTATATGTTATTGTGCCCACAGTCTAAGACACTTGGTGCAGCTTGCACAGAAAACCCTGTCAAAGGATCTATGCAGCTTGCATATCCAGCCTTTGGTTAAACATGTAACATCTGTAAGAGTATATATTTGTGTTGTATTTTTTCTGCATTTATTTTGTCTTTTTGTTTGTTTTATTTTTGCATAAAATGTGTTCCTAAGCATACAGCCCCAATTTGTAACACTGCATTTTGAGGAAACAAGATCAACTTTCAGCTCAGTTTTCATCCAGGAGCAAATCAGGTCTTAAATTAGGGAATGTCACAACAGTCCATCTGCCATCCCTAAAGACGGAGGCCCTGAAAATGCACTTCCCCTGCTCTGTTCAGTCGGGTAGACCCTGGGCTCAAATTTGTGGTTCACATTAAAGCAGTTGGTGAAATGCCTTTTATTGTCTAATTTAAATTGTCTTCTAATTGAAATGACATTTGGATATTGTTTCCTTGTGAGCCCTTCCCGCCTCTTGGCATGGCCATCCCCTTTGGGAGACACGCTGGACAGCGAAGTGGGATGATGACACCAGTGAACAAAGCCAGTGGTGACTGAGCTATTGTTCTTGAGCAGAGGTCCCCTACCTCACACCTCCGCCCTTGGGACTGCCAGGCTAGCAGGCAGGGGCTGATCTGTGGCCACTTTGTTAGAGGACTAAGCTATTGTGACAGCCCATCCTCGAGAGACATCAAACAAAGAAAACTTCCTGCTGCTCATTAAGAAGCCACATTCTCCCATGGCTCAGAAAAGCAAACTGGCCCCAACTACGAAGGAAACCTGAAAGAGGGGCAGAGGAGCAATTCCTGGTAAGGAAAACTTGTAGTGGAGAAAAATATCACCCGTTTCTCAGGCTTTCACTGTAGGTGCCCATTTCTCTGCATTTACTTGTCCTTCAAAAAGGGCTAGCAACTCAGAAGGGCTCCTCCATGGCTTTGGAGTTTTACCATTCTTTCTACACACAGAGGTTTGTGGCCACAAGTTCCATGGGATCACATGACCCACTCCATCATCACTTGGCTTATTTGTTTAGGGGACCTGCTATGAGGAAGGGCCCAGTTCTCGGTGCTGTGCTCAAAAGGTCTCATTGCAACAGGTATCAATAACACTGAGTCTATGGACACAGCGACTAGTGGCGACTGTCATAGCTACTCTCTCTCTCTGCCACCCACTACCTACTGGTAGGGCAAGGCACATAAGAGACAAGCCATGCTAACAGCTTTATCCCTTAGACTATTAACCCTCCAAACACACCCCAATGAGGCATTTTCTTTTTCCTCTCATTTTTATTTCTGACTTTCTTCCCAGTCATGCCTGTCATTGTTAACTCGTGGCCCTCACAGCCCATCAACCTCACCCAAACCGGTGCCATGGTGCCTATCAGGGGAGACGTGGCCAGGAATTGGCCACATTATTCATTCCTCAGCTTCATTCACCTGACATGGTTCTGGTTCTCAGAACTCAGAAGCTTCTGGATGCTTAACAGAACATGACAGGAGCATGCATTCCACTCAGGAATACCCTGGCATCACACCCCACTGAAAAGGCTCCTTTAATACAGAGCATAATAATGTTTTAAATATGTCAGATGTTTGGCAGGCCTAGAAATTAAAGAAATACTACATTTTATTTTTTTGTGAGAAGTTAAAAACCAGTTTAGTTCAGGTGGTTGAAAAAAAAAAAACCCCAAAACTAAAGAATAACAAAGACTTTAATATCTTGAACCTAAAAACATGTTTTTTTTTTTTTTTTGGCATCTAGAATATAACAATAACTCTCAAAACTCAATAAGAAATTAACTCAACTTTTATTAAATTTATTGGGGTGACACTGGTTAATAAAATTATATAGGTGTCAGGTGTACAATTCTATAATACATCATCTGTGTATTGTGCTGTGCATTCACCATCCCAAGTCAAGTCTCCTTCCATCACAATTTATCAACCCTTTACCCTCTCCTACCTCCTCCACCCGCCTTCCCTCTGGAAATCACCACACTGTTGTCTGTGCCTATGAGTTCTTATTTCTTTTTTGCTCAATCCCTTCACCTTTCTCACTCAGCCCCGCAACCCCCACTCCTCTGACCACTGTCAGTCTATTCTCTGTCTATGTGTCTGTTTCTATTTTGCTTATTTTATTTTGTTCATTAGAGTCCACATATTAGTGAAATCATAAGGTACTTGTCTTTCTATGACTGCTTTATTTCATTTGGCATAATGCTCTCCAGGTCCATCCATGCTGTCGCAAAGGGTAAGAGCAAGATGAGCTAGGGGATCCCTTCTGTGTGACAGCAACCCATAGAAGGTGAGTCCCTAGGCAATTAAGAACTGAAATAGATATGTCTTCTGAGAGCAGTTGCCAAGAACCCAGTGATCACCAACAAGACCAGGGAGTGTCCCCCTCAGTAAGGTCAAGCCTCAGAGTTACAGCTTAAGGCAGGTTAGGTGAAGGACAAAGAGCTGAGGCTCAGGTTTCCCGGGCCTGTGTTCTGACTTTGCCTTCTACACTAGCTTTGGAACCTGGGCCAGTCACACCCCGTTCTTGGCCTCAGGCTTCTTTGAGAGTATGCTGAAGGGTTGTTATGAGAAGCAAAACAAAATACTATTCTCACTGAAATATTAATGATGTTCACAGCATGACACCTTTCTTTGTAAGGCATAAACTTTATAGTTTCAGATTAATAGAAAATGGAATTCTAAACCACAATTTCTAGATCAAAAAGAAGTGAAATACTCAATTGGAAATGTAATGGACTTAAGCTTATTAGATATGCATCTGAATTTATGCAAAAGCAACACATCTCACGTGACCTGGGAGGATGCAGAAGGCACCCACAGGCACAGGTCACTGATGTGCAACTGGCAAGTGGGAACACATTCTCTTCCCTAGAGTCATCCTGACAGTTCAAAGGTCATTGCCAGATGCAGATTATATACAGTCAGCATGGTAAGGGACCAGCATAGGAATATCTGAATTTGATGTGAGGGAATGTGGTCTCTGAAACTAAATATATATTTAATGCCATTGTTTCATTTTTAAATCAGCTCTATATTTTCTCCATGCATATGGGTAATATATGCCTTAGGACTCTTTTCATCCCTGACTGTGAAATATAAATAACAGATGTCTCAAATTTTTGACAAGTGGTATTCTAAGTTAGTTGTTTGGAATTTAAAACACATTATACTATAATATTCTCATATTATTTGCCCAATCCCACTTAATCCATAATGTAAATAAACTATGTTACTAATAGTAATATGATTAAAAACAAAATTAATAAGTTAATAAAAAGATGAACCCCATTTCTTTGGCTCAGAGGCTTCTGTGGTAGCAGAGGAAGACAAGGACCCTTTGCAATATTTGGAAACAGATGCTTTGGGCTTTGGCATCCTCTGACCTTCCTTTCTTTACTCGCATTCTCCTTGGGCTGCTCTCAGCCCTCCTCTTGCCTGCTCGCCCCCCACAATATTCCATTATGCAAGAGGTCACTTCTGCCTCTGGGTTACCTTCCTCCCATTTTTCAGTCCAGGAATGTCATTGATGCTGTAGACAGAGCAAAGCCACGCAGACCCGCCCAAAGAAGTAACCTGCTGTCATTTCCTCTGGAACATCTGCCATACTAGCAGGGGCAGACCTGCCTTGGAGTCAGCAACGCTAAGCAGGCACGCTAGCCCCACCTCTATGTTCCTGGCATCTCTGCACATCCTGAGCATGTCTTGTTTGACTGTTGTTTGCTGTTTTCCCAATGGCATTGATTTCAGGGCTCATGGACAAGAGTGGGATAGCAGAGCTGTTACCTTTACAAAAGCAGAGCTGTGAGTCTAACTGTGCCCATCCACCAAACAAAGCCTGCCTTTCCTATTTTCCAATATGTGGCAAAATAACTGTTGAAGTGTGCTCCAATGTGACCAATTTAACTATACTCAAATTTCATGTAAAAAAACAACCCTGCTTCACATCCCAACAACCCCCCCAAAAAAACTCCCAAAGTCTGCTAGTTCAGTTCCTTTCTAATTATAATTTCAGAACTATAATGCTGTCAATCAACTCTATAAGTCCCAATAGTTCCTCCTGGACCAAGTGTTCTGATGCGAGAGTCTGGTGGCTTGGCAACAATCACGGCCTCGGTAGCTATGGTACGGTTCCACGAGGGGAGCAGGGCCACGTGCCAGTAAGAACATCTGCAAAGTCAACTAACAGCCATCATTTGAGTGAACATAAATTAGAAAGAAACACTGATGAAAGAAATATCAATTTAAATGAAGTTCCTGTGGCTTGTTTCAAAACTCCATCTTTTAACAAGAAAGAAGCTCATGTTAGACATCATTTGTTCATTCACTCAACAAATGTTTCCTCGGCTCCTGTCTGACAGGGTTGGGGGAGAAAGTAGGAGCAGAATGGTGGAGCGCACTCATTATCTCAGCCACTACAGACCTTTAGCTAATGGGGGGGAAAGATATATAATTAAATAAGCTATTGTTATGATACCTCCACTGGCCTCCTTCAGGAAATGACATGAACACTAGGACCTGAAAAATAATGGAAGGTGGGGAGTACCAAGAGCCTGGGCCAGAGACCTGGCTGGAGGACAGTGGGCAAGGAGAGGCCAGAACCTTATAAGTCATGTTAGGACTTTAAGGTTTATTCTAAGGGTCATGGGAACTTCAGCTGCAGATGACCTATGCAGATCCAAAGGTGGCAAGACAAGAGGCAGCAGAAGTGATTAGGAGGCTAACATAGCCACCAGGGTGAGAGAGTGGTGGCCTGGATTCACGACCGGGGGGAGGTGATGGGAAATACAGCTAACACGGCCTGGGGACCAACTGGGTATGTGTGATGAGGAAGAGGGAAGATGAAGGGGGACAGAAGAGACAGGTGTGACTCCAGGTGACAGGCTGGGTCAAACAGTGATGAACTCCTGAGGTCTAGAGTGGAACACAGCGAGAGGAAAGATGAGGAGTTCTAATTTAAATATATTGACTTTGCATTATGTCCAGGAGGCAGCTATGATTATCCTGGACCTGGAGTTGGCAAAAGAGGTCTGAACTTAAGACACAGATCCAAGGTTATCCTGTCACTCCGGAAAGTGATTAACACTAGTGAGGATAGGCTGGTGCAAAAACCTGTGAAGCACTTCTTAGGTGACAGCTAGAGACACGTAGTCCAGAAGAAGGAACTGAAAGGGAAATAGCCAAACAGGGTGAAGACTAGGGAGTTGCATACCTATTATTCAGGTCATTCCTGGCTCTCCAAGAGCATGGAGCAGATGTGGCCACCTCATGACAAAGGTCCTCTTTTTACTTTATCAAATAACCTTTGCCAAGGACTGACTTTTCATCTTCAATTCCCTCACCATACACCACGAAGGAGACAATCTAATTTCAACAAAAATACTGTTCTTTTAAAATTAAAAATTAAATGAAGTCTTATACCTCTGTCCACTTGAGACTACAAAAGTATAACTTGGCTTAACAGAGAAACAGATCCTTTAAAATACTCACTGTTGACACTAATGTGATCACATGGTATTTTCAAGCTGAATTCCTACAATTGGCTTAATCCTTAGTTCTTGACTAAGTTGGCAGTTAGAGACATTTCTTACCATATCACTGTTAAAACAGATCCCTGCTTATATGCTGAGAGATAACCAGTACCGCACGAGGCCCAAGAAGCCACATTCAACATAAGCCTGTTCTACAGGAGATCACAATCTTGTCCAGAAAACAACAAACACATAATTAGAGATTCCTGTCTTCCAGGATTCTTTCCTTTTCCACATACCGTATTTTTCACACTGTAAGACGCACCTGACCATAAGACACACCTAGGTTTAGAGGAGGAAAACAAGAAAAAAAAATTCTGAACCAAATGGTGTACTAAAATATTTAATAAAATATAACAGAAAAATATTTCAACCATGTAAAGTGAACAGCAGTGAACAGCGGTATTAAGAACCATCATCACTGTCATTAACACATGAGGAGAGACTTTAAGGTTCAAGAATGCTTCTAGTTTTCTGGGAAGCCCAAGAACTCATCATCGCTAGTGTCAGAATTTATGAAGCTCAGTTGCTCACAATCACTGATATCACTTTCTTCACTATCTTCATACTGACCAGACGCCCTGAGATTCAGCAGTAAAGTGGGACATTTAAGCGTCCCCAGGGGTTTTGCGTGGGCCCACTGCTTTCTCTTGTAACAGCTGTCGCCACCACTGACTGACAGGTCAGGTAATACACATCACAGTCTGTGATGCAATATTCGCTCCAAAAGACGCACAGACTTCCCCCCCACCCTACTTTTTTGGGGGGAAAAAGCACATCTTATGGAGCAAAAAATGGTAATTTTGTAAAACTTTTGGTAAAAAAACAAAACAAACAACAAACCTATATGCATTCTTCAATGGAGTGAATAGTTATCTCTTGAGACTTCCACTTGAAAAAAATTAAATGAAGCACATTACTTTCAGAAGAAGCCAAAGCTTTTCTCAACTTTCTTCTTTCTCTCTATATCCCTTTTCCAACAGCTAATTAAAACTACTTACTTAGCCCTGACTGGTGTGGCTCAGTGGACTGAGTGCTGGCCTGTAAACCAAAGGGTCACTGGTTCAATTCCCAGTCAGGGTACATGCCTGGGTTGCAGGCCAGGTCCCCAGTTGGGGGCATGTGAGAGGCAACCACATATTAATCTTTCTCTCCTTCTCTTTCTCACTCCCTTCTCCTCTCTCTAAAAATAAATAAATAAAATATTTCTTTAAAAACTACTTAATAAAATTTTTAGGTATTTCTTTTGGCTTAGGGGCTCATAAAAGACTTACTGAGACACCAGGACTCATGAACTAAGAACATCTGGGGACCCTCTGGATTGAAGGGTTAAAACTATTGGCAGCTAAAGATCAATCTGGAATGTGCTCTGCCCCAATCAACCCTTTCATGACTGACTGACATGGAGCAGCTGACTCAGAAAAACCATTGTGAGCTGCCAATCAGATGTCTAAGAACTTGGCTCTATTGATTTTGACTCCCTGGAACCCTGGTAGCACTGGGAGATGATGGAATTAGGCTGTGAACTTCAGTCTTCCTTGGGCACATACTTATATTCTGTGTTTTATTCCACAGTAGAGGAATTGAATTGGAACCCCTGTGCATGTGCTAACCAACAGGAATATGGAGCACGTGATAATCATCCTGTTTGGGAACTGGACCTCCTAGTATAGGTAATCACTGGTATATAGTTGCTTCCTCCCAGGTCCCTCACTATTCCGGGAGGCCACTAGGTCCTTGCTTTTAAACAACAATTCTGAGCCTCACCTGACATTCGTTGCCTTCCTCCAGCTTAACAACAAAGGAATTCCACTCTCAAAACTGTTGGCAGCCAATAAGAACAAGGCTTGTCACTTGCCACTGAAAGCTCTTCAAGAGCTCCCCATTAGTCAGTGCTACCCAAACCTCTCCTCTGAATTACTCAGGAGAGGAACAATCAATAAGAGATAGAGATAGTCTGAGACAGTCTATGTAATCAGTAGTCTCAGCACTCATAACCACCCTCTATTATCACACCCATTTCACAAATGCAAACTCTGAGGCTGGGCCCTAAGAGCACACAAGAGAAAATGGTGAAGCCAGCACCTGTACCAGGTAATCTGACTGCAGCCCTGAGTTCTTAACCCACTGCAACCACCTCTCTGGGTAGCTCAGGAGAACCAATTCACACCTTGGGGAAAGGATAAGGTAGCAAGTTACTGAAAGCAGGAAATTTTAAATTCTAAGATTTTACTTTATAAGTCATGCAAATTTAGCATTCTTTTCAAAAGTTTTCTACTTTTAAAATTTTTATAAAGAGCAATGCTTTCCATGTCACACCCATTAAAAATGGTTATTATACTTCTGGCCAAGATGGAGGCCTAGACTGATACGCCGCATCTCCCTCCACAACTAAGAAGGAATACAACTACCGCAAAACCAGAAATAACCAAAAGTTCCAGAAAATAAAGCTACATGGAAGTACAACGTATGAAGTTATAAACAAGTGGTGCTCATCCGGACGGGTAGGAGGGGCGAAGATGGGGTGGAGAGGTCAAGCTGTGCTGGCAGCGACAGCTGCAGTGATGAGCAGCAGTAGGACAGTGGTAAGCACAGGCACCCGTATTTAAGGGGAGGAGAGAAGTGCCAGGGGAGCACCCCTGGCTGAAGACCAGACCCGTCAGCTCGCAATTCCAATGCTGGGGAAGGCACACCCATTGCCTTGGACTGTGAGGCCCAAAGGGGATGGGGACGGAGGAGGAGGCTCCCGGTCTCTCAGGGGAGAGTGAACAGAACAGCGGGAATCCATCTTGGGCCCCCGCCCCCACACAAAGCACCACAGTGGGGTGAGAAAGGTCACCCAGTAGTGATGAGTGCACAGGGCTCTGCCCCCTATTGTGTAGGAGGTGTGACAGCCCCGCCCAAGAAGGAAAGGTAAACACACCTTCCAGGATGGCACAGATCATGATAAAGATCCCAGTGACAGAGCTGACCAGAAAGCAAATACACGAATTAACAGATGAACAGATAGATAATCTTCCTGAGGCTCACTTCAGAGCTACAGTTATAAGACAGCTTACAGAAATAACAGTGGGACTTAATCAAGATGGGGAAGGAATGAAGGCTAGCCCTGCAGAAATGAATGAAAACACATATGAGACAAGTGGTGAGGGAAGGAAAACCAGGGATCAAATCAACAAATTGGAACATAGGGAAGGAACAGCCAACCAGTGCAGAAAGAGGAAACAAAAAGTGAGAAAAATGAGAAGATCGGAAACCTTTGGGACAACTATAAGAGAGTGAATATCCGAATTATAGGGTTTCCAGAAGGTGAAGAAGAAAAACAGAAATTGAAAAATTATGTGAAATAATAATGAAGCAGAACTTCCCGAACTTGGGGAAGGAAATAGACTTACAGGTCCAGGAAGCACAGAGAGTTCCAAAAAAACTAGACCCAGGGAGAACCACACCAAGACACATTATAATCAAAATGTCAAAAATTAAGGATAAAGAGAGAATCTTAAAAGCAGCAAGAGAGAAGAAGGGAATTACATACAAAGGGGTCCCAATTAGACTATCAGATGATTTCTCAAAGGAGACCCTGCAGGCAAGAAGGGACTGGCAAGAAATATTCAAAGTAATGCAAAGCAAAAACCTACAACCACAATTACTCTATCCAGTGAAGCTGTCATTCAGAATAGAAGGGCAGAGTAAGTGTTTCCAGGACCAAGTAAAACAGAAGGAGTTCATCGGATCCAAACCACTGTTATATGAAATGTTAAAGGGACTTGTTTAGAAGAAGGAGGATCAAAACTATGCACATTAAAATGAAAACTGTATCACAACAACCAACAACAGAAACTAGGGAACTGAAACAAAGGCAAACTAAGCAGGCAATGAGAGTGGGAAAAGAATTATAGGTATGGGGAACATATTGGGGGGAGGTCAGTGGGGAGGGGGATGAGGGGAAAGGGAGGGAGATGATGCAGCAATTAAGCATAGTAGGGGGGAGTGGAGTAGACAGGAAGATGTTGAGAAGAACTATATGCACAACCAATGGACATGGAATAAGGTAGGGGACACCTGGAGGGAAGGGGGTCACTGGGTGGAGGGAGAAGAGGGAAAAGAAATTGGGACAACTGTAACAGCAAAACCAATAAAACATATTTTTAAAAAAAGAAAGATTGACCCCCCCCCCAAAAAAGGTTATTATCCAAAAGACAGAAAATAAGAAGTGTAGGTGAGGATGTGGAGAAATTAAAACCCTTTTGCATTGTTGGAAGTGATATAAAATGGTACAGCTGCTGTGGAAAACAGTATCGCATTTCCTCAAAAAGTTAAACACAGAATTACCATATGATCCAGCAATTATATTTCAGGATATATACCCAATAGAATTGAAAGCAGGGTCTTGAAGAGATATCTGTGCACCTATGTTCATAGCAGCATCATTCACAATACCCAAAAGGTAAAAACAACCCAAATAACCATCAATGATGGGTGGATAAAGAACATGTGATAGAGAAATACAGTGGAATATTATTCAGCCTTAAAAAGGAAGACGATTCTGCAATATGCTACCACATTATGCTAAGTGAAAAAAGCCAGTCACAAAAGGTCAAATACGGTATGATTCCATTTATCTGAGGGGTCTAAAATAGTCAGTCATAGAGACAGGAAGTACGAGGGTGGGTGCAGGAGGTGAGGAGAGGGAGGGGGAGTTAGTGTTTAATGAGTACAGAGTCTCAGTTTGGAAAGATGCAAGAGTTCTGGATGGATGGTGGTGGTGACAGTACAGCAATGTAAATGTTGTGCACTTAATGCAATCAAACTGTACCCCTAAAATGGTTAATGTTAAATTTTTTAATACATATATTTTACTACAAAAACGTTCTAGCTAAAAAAAGTTAAAATAAAAACCACAGCGCTTTTAATAATTTACCAGTTAAATTACTTTAAATTTTCCAAAATACATGATTCGGGAAGATTCACAATTACCCTCTAGTTTTAAATATCCTTGAGCACAAAGCTTCCTCAGATTTTTCACCTGTACAGTGGGGTAGTAGTACCAGAGACCTTGGAGCACCAGGGTGAGGATTCAGTAATGCTATTTCTGCACTAGTATCTGATGGTAGCAGGTGCTCTAGTGATCTCCTGGCTGTTCCTCTTCACAATGCCCTCTGTGACCTGCCCCCTGCCACCATCATCTATGAGATCCAGTTACAGAAGTGAAATTTCTCTGATGGCTTCTCTAATGTGACAAGACCTGTGCTAAACCGTGATACTGTGCAAGTCTGCACCTAACACATACCTATATGTAAAGTAACATGTGTGCATGGCTGGTGCACCCACCACCAATACAAACTCCTTCCTTTCAGTGACTGACCCTATCAGGCAATGGGCAGGCTGAGGCAGGCAGAAGCAAATCTTGTTGGGGTGCCTTGCAATTTGATGACCTGCCTCTGGGCCCAGTACCGGTAAAAGCTGGCTATGGCATGCAGCTAGTCCTTCCCATGTATACCAGGCCCAGCAGAGGCAATCTCAAACTGTGGATCACTTGTAGCTCCAAACACGTTCGTTGCCAAGGGCCAGTCACAGAGAGTGTCTGACACTGGGCTGCAGCAGAGTCTCCCCCAAGGGGCCAAAAACCAACACACCCAGTGGCCAGCCACACAACACCAGAGCAGGATCTGATAAGTTTCACAAGCAACATATCTAAAGGGAGATCTTGTCAGGCAGCAAACCCTGCTGAGGCGAATTCCATTTTGTGTGGTCAGCACCATCACAGCAGCTCGCACACTATGCTCTGTTTGAGCTTCACATTCAGCCAGCCCGAGGGTCAATCCCACACAGGACACATCATAATTAAAATGGCAAAGGTTAAAACAAAGGGAAATCTTAAAAGCCACAAGAGAAAGACAGTTAGTTAACTACAAGGAAGTGCCCACAAGACTGCAACCTGATTTCTCAACAGAAGCATTTCAGGCCAGAAGGCCTGACATGTAATATTCAAAGTGATAAGAAGCAAGGACCTACATCCAAGAGTACTTTAACCAGCAAGGCTGTCATTTAAAACTGAGGAGAAAATAAAAAGCTTCCCAGACAAGAAAAAGCTAAAGGAGTCTGTAACCAACAAACAAGTACTACAAGAAATGTTAAAGATTTGTTTTAAGGAGGAGGAGAAGAAACAGGAACAAAGGAATATAGTTAAAAAAAGATGGTAATAAATATGCACCTATCAATAACCACTTTAAATGCAAATGACTCAAATGCTTCTCCCAATCAAAAGACATAGGATAGATGAATGGAAAAGAAGACCCATATATATGCTGTCTACAAGAGACCCACCTCAGAATGAAACATACACAGACTAAAAGTAAAGAGATTTTTAAAAAAAGATATTTCATGCAAATGAAAATTTAAAAACAGCTGAGGAAGCAATATTTACATCTGACAAAATAGACTCTAAAACAATGGCTGTAGTAAGAGACAAAGAAGGACAGTAAATAATGATAAAGGGAACAACTCAACAAGAAGATATAACACTTGTAAACATTTATACACCCAATATAGGGAGCACCTAAATATGTGTAACAAACCTTGATGAAAATAAAGTGAGAGACTGACAGTAATACAGTCATAATAGGGGATTTTAACACCTCATTGACATCAGTGGATAGATATTCTAGACAGAAAATCAACACAAAAACAAGGGCCTTAAAGGACACACCAGTTCAAATATATTTAATTAATATCATCAGAGCATTTTACTCCAGCAGCAGAATATACATTCTATTCAAGTGAACATGCAACATTCTCTAGGATAGACCACAAGTTAGGACACAAAACAAGTTTCAAGAAATTTATGAAGACTGAAATCATATCAAGCATTCTCTCTAACCAAGGTGGTATGAAACTAGATATCAATCACAAGAAAAAAACTGAAAAACACAGAAGTACATGGAGGCTAAATAAATGGTTTCTAAACAATGAATGGGTTAACAATGAGATCAAGAAAGAAATCAAATTATACCTTGAAACAAATTAAAATGAGAACACAGCCCAACATCTATGGGACATAGTAAAAGCAGTCCTAAGAGGGAAATTCATAGCATTACAGGCCTATCTGAAGAAACAAGAAAAATCTCAAATAAACAATCTAACCTTACACTTAACGGAACTTGAAAACAACATCAAACAAAGCCCATGATGAGTACAGGAAGGGAATAATAAAGATCAGAGCAGACACAAAGGAAATAGAGTCTAAAGACAATACAAATGAAACTAGGAGCTGGTTCTTTGAAAAGATACACAAGATTAACAAACCTTTAACCAGATTCATCACTAAAAAAAGAGAACCCAAATAAATAAAATCAGATATAAAAGAGAAGTAACAACTGACACCAAAGCAATACAAGGGATTGTAAGGAAATATTATGAACAGCTACATGCCAACAGATTGGATAATCTGGATGAAATGGATCAATTCCTAAAAACACAATCTTCCAAAATTGAATCAGGAAGAATCAGAGAATCTGAATATACAGACTACAAATAGTGAAATTGAAGCAGTATTAAAAACAAAAAAACAAAGAACAAAAATACAGCAATCAAAAGTCCTAGACCAGATGGCTTCACAGTTAAAGTTTCCAAACATTCAAATAAGAACTAACACCTATCCTTTTCAAACTATTCCAAAAAATTCAAAAGGATGGAAGACTCCAAGCTCATTTTACAATGCCAGCATTATCCTAAATCCAAAACCAGATAAAGACACTACAGAGAAAGAAAATTAAAGGCCTATTTCCCTGATGAACATAGATGCTAAAATCCTCAACAAAATATCAGCAAACTGGATCCACTAATACATTAAAATGATTATACACCACGATCACATATGATTTACTCCAGGGATGCAAGGTTGGTACAGTATCTGCAAATCAATAAACGGAATGAATAAAAACTACACGATTGTATCAATAGATGCAGAAAAAGCATTTGATGAAATCCAGCACTCATTGATTTTAAAAACTCTGAGCAAAGTGGAAAATGAGGACATACCTGTAAAAGAAGCCATATATGACACACCCACAGCCAACATCATACTCAATGGGGAAAACTAAAAGTGTTTCCCTTAAGATCAGGAACAAGACAGGGATGTCCATTTTCACCACTCTTATTCCACATAATACTCAAAGTCCAAGCCACTGCAATCAGACAAGAAGAAATAAAAGGCATCCAAATTGGAAAGGAAGAAGTAAAACTGTCATTATGTGCAGATAGCATGATACTGTATATAGAGAACCCTAAAGATTCCATTAAGCAACTACTAGAACTGATCAATAAATTCAGAAAAGGAACAAGATATAAAATAAACATTCAGAAATGGGTACATTTCTAAACACCAATAATGAACTATCAGAAAGGGAAACTAAGAAAAATATCTCATTCACAATTGCTTTAAAAAGAATAAAATATCTAGGAATAAATTTAAATAAGGAAGTAAAAGATCTGTACTCATAAAATTATAAGACACTGAAGAAAGAATTCGAAGAAGTTACAAGTAAGTGGAAGCACAAACTGTGTTAGTGGACAGAAATAATTAACATCATTAAAACGCCCATATTACCCAATGCAATATCTATCAATACACCAATGGTGATTTCACAGAACTAGAACACATTATTCCATTTATTTAGAACCACAGATGACACCGAATAGCAACAGCAATTTTGAGAAAGAAGAATAAAGCTGGAAGAATTATGCTACCTGATATCACACTATACTGTAATGCCATAGTGATTAAAACAGAATGGTAGTGTCATAAAAACAGACATAGATCAATGAACAGAATAGACCCCAGAAATAAATCCTCACCTTTAGAGTCCATTAAGATTTCAGAAATGAGGCAAGAACATACAATGGAATAAAGATAGTGTATACAATAAATGGTTTTGGGTATATGGGACAGATAAATGAAAAAATGAAACTAGACCACCTTCTTACATCATACACAGAATAAACTCAAAATGGATTAAAGACTTAAATGTTAGACTTGAAACCATAAAAATCCTAGAAGAAAACACAGGCAGTAAAATTTCAGACATTTTTCCTAGTAACATTTTTTTCTGATACATCTCCTTGGTTGAGGGAAACAAAATTAAAAATTAAAAAATGGGACTACAGTAGTCCCTCACTATATCGCACGTGGTTCACTTATCATGGCCTCACTGTATCACAGGATTTTAAAAAATATTATATTTAATTATTTGTCACAAATTTTTCGCTATATCGTGGGATTTTGCAGTACTGTATACATATGTTGTTAAAGTTAAATAGGTTTAAGAGTGTAGAATATGTTTAAGAATGTAAGTAGTGTTTATGAGTGTGGAAAAGGTTAATAAGGGAGTGGGAAAGGTTAATAAGGGACTGGGAATGGTTTATAAGTGTGTGGGAAGGATTTATAAAATGTTAAATATATATATATAAATACTAAAATAAATGTAATGTTCCTACTTCGTGGATTTTCACCTATCACGGGGGGCGGGGGGGGCCTAGAATGTAATACCTGCGATAAGTGAGGGAATACTGTACATTAAACTGAAAAGTTTTGCACAGCAGAGGAAATGATCAAGAAAATGAAAACACACCTACTGAATGATAGTATACACTTGCCAATACATCTGATAAAGGGTTAATATGCAAAATTTATAAAGAACTTACAAAACTCAACACGAAAAAAATAAATAATCCAATTTAAAAAATGGGCAAAGGATCTGAATAGACACCTCTCCAAAGAGAACATACAAATGGATAATAGGCATATGAAAACATGTTCAATGTCACTAATCATTAAGAGAAATGCAAATTAAAACCACAATGAGATATCATCTCACACCAGTCAGAATGGCTATCATCAATAAATCTACAAATAAGTGTTGGTGAGAATGTGGAGATTGGTGCAGCCACTATGGAAAGCAGTATGGAGTTCCCTCAAAAAATTAAAAATGGAACTGCCTTATGACCCAGCAATCCCATTTCTGGGAATTTATCTGATGAAACCCGAAACACTAATTTGTAAAACATATGCACCATTATGTTCATTATATTATTTACAATAGCCAAGATTTGGAAGCAGCCTCTGTCCATCAGTAGAAAAGTGGATAAAAAGCTGTGGAACATTTACATAATGGAATACTACTCGGATATAAAACAAAAGAAAATCTGACTCTATTACAGCATGAATTGACCTGGAGAGCATGATGCAAAGTGAAATAAGCCAGTCAGAGAAAGACAAGTACCATATGATTTCATTCATATGTGAAATCTAATGAACAAAATGAACTAACAAGCGAAATATTGACAGACTCATAGATAGAAAGCAAGCTGACAGTAGTCAGCTGGTCGGTGTGAGACAAGGGCAAGGGCAGAATGATCAAATAGAAAAGAAAAAAATGAAAGGAAAATCTAAAAAAAACAAGTACTGGTAGAGGCCATTGTTCCTTTAATGAGCCCTCCCCTCACAGAGCCAGCAGGCAGGTGTCATATCTGCAACTCCATCAACCTGGCTAACACTGTTTGTCCAGCCCTGGTGATTCCCTGAGACCCCACTACCACCACCACACCCAAATCATAGGCATACCCAACCTGTTTCCAGTGGCTTTTCCATACAAATGGCCTATCTTGGCTCATGCTTCAGATTTTTCTAAAAGCTCTCATATAAGCTACATCTGGATTCAGAGAGCCCCATACCTCTCACTAAGTGTCCCCAGCCCCAGTATTAGCAGCAGCTTGCCTTGATTTTCAGCTTGGCCTCACCTGGATACCTCCAAGCCCAGCACAAGCAGCAGCCATCTGCAGATCACTTTGTAGTTCATGTCAGGTGGCCCCTGGGCAGAATACAGGTGACAGCTGACCTTGGCCTGCAATCCCAGGAGGCCCCCCAGTGGACAGCTTCAGACCGTATCAAAGCATCACCACCCAACCATCTCCACAAGTGACATACTCAAAGGGCTGACTCAGGGCGCACGAGAACCCTGATGAACTTAGTCTTGTTCAGTGGGGTGGGACTCTGCACAGCTGATTCTCCAGTGGTCAGAGGCTGGTGGTAGCAGCCAGTCCTTGCAGCTAACCAGACTGGGGGTAAATCCCTCCTACTAACATGCCAACAATCAAGGCTCAACTACAATAGGAGAGTGTACACAGTCCACACACAATGCGTACCTTGAGTGCCCAGCTTGGGTGATTGGGGAGACTGTGTCACTGGACCTTAGAGGACACCTACAACATTAGGCTGCTCTACCAAGCCTGGGAGACATAGCAGCTCTATCTAATACATAGAAACAAACACAGGGAGGTTGCCAAAATGAGGAGACAAAGACACATGGCCCAGATGAAAGAACAGAACAAAACTCTAGAAAAAGAAATAAACAAAATGGAGACAAGCAATCTACTAGGTGCAGAGTTCAAAACACTAGTTACAAGGATGCTCAATGAACTTGGCAAGAACCTCAACAGCATAAAAAAGAATCAGTCAGAAATGAAAGATACACTAACTGAAATGCAGAATAATTTACAAGGAACCAGCAGTAGATTAGATGAAGTTGAGAAGTAAATGAGCGTTTTGAATATAGGAAGCAAAATATACCCAATCAGCAAAAATTTAAAAAAGAATCTCCCCAGATGAGAATTGTTTAAGGAGCCTCCAGGACAACTTCAAGTGTACCAACATTCACATCATGGAGGTGCTGGAAGAAGAAGGACAGGAAGAAATTGAAAACCTATGTTAAAAAATGACAAAAACTTTCCTAACTTGGTTAAGGAACTAGACACAAATTCAGGAGTCACAAAGTACCAAACAAGTTGAACCCAAGGAGGCCCACACCAAGACACACCATAGTTAAAATGCCAAAGGTTAAAGACAAAAACAGAATCTTAAAAGTAGTAAGAGAAAAACTGTTAGTTCCCTATAAGGGAGGAGCTTCCATAAGACTGTCAGCTGATTTCTCAAAGGAAACTTTGCAGGCCATAAGGAATTAGCAACACCAACAACCAAACGATGAAAAGCGAGGACATATAACCAAGATAACTCTGCCCAGCAAAGCTATCACTTACAATCAAAGGACAGATAAAGAGCTTCCCAGACAAGAAAGAGGGGCGTTCACTACCACCAAACCAGTATTATAAGAAATGTTAAAGGGCCTTCTTTAAGAAGAAGTAAAAATAAAAATAAAAAATAAAAATGGAAATAAAATGGAAAGATCACAAATAAAAAAAATAATTGAATCTAGAAAACAAAATAAATGAACAAGCAGTACAGAAACAGACTAATAAAGAGCATTTTGATAGTTGCTAGATGGGATGAGGGTTGGGGGAAATGGCTGTAAAAGGTGAAGGGATTAAAGAAGTACAAATTGGATGTTCCAGAATAGTCATGGGGATGTAAAGTACAGCAAGGGGAAATACAGTCAATAATATTCTAATAACTATGTATGGTGTCAGGTGGGTGTGAGATTTATTGGGAGGATCACTTAGTAAGTTATGTAATGTCTAATCACTGGGGCTTACACTTAAAACTAATATAATAATGTCAACTGTAATTTAAAAATAAAAATGATTTTAAAATGGAAGAAAAGGAAAGAAAAATTATGGAGACAGTAAAAGTATCAGTTGGTACCAGGAGTTGGTGGAGAGGGAGGGATAAAGAGGCAGAGCACAGTAGATGTTTAGAGCAGTGAAATTATTTTGTATGATATCATAATGGTTGAACATATCATTTTACATTTGTCCGAACTGTAGGAAACAAGGAAATAGTGACTCCCAAACCAGCAGAAAATCATTAGTAACAAAGGGCAAATGTAATTAAAGGGTCTTAAGGGCAAATGTAATTAGAGGATCTCTGAGAAGGGAGTTGACAGCATTAGCATATTTACAAATCACAATAGGGGCATTTAGATAATCGCATTAGATTGTATCTCCAGAGTAACCAGTAATGGAGAAAAAGGGGAGAAGAAGAGGGGAGGGAGAGCTAATTGCATTAGGGAGGAGGAGCTAATGACATTACTATAAAACCAGTTTACTTTGTTTACTTGGCACGCACATTCTCCTGGCTGAGGGTGTGCCTGATTCTGCAGACTCGTGAATAAATGCCTCCCTTTGCTGCTCAAGTCCTGTGTCCCGGTTTTTATTGTGAGCATTTCTCACAAAACCAACAGAATACACACCAAGACGGAGCCAACTCTAAAGTAAACTATAGACTTTAGATAATAATAATGTATCAACAGGGATCTGGTAAAGCTGCTGGTGTAGGCAGATGTGGTTTCTCTCTTTGTACAACGACATCAAAATTACAACTAAAATATAGAACAACCATCAGCCAGAACCATCAGAAATTGAGTTGAATGGAAGTCTGACAACTACAGAATTAAATAAACCATTTCCATTGACACAGGTAGGAGGGGCATAGATGAGGAATGGGCTGGTGTCTCACCAACATGTGGTGGATAAAAATGCAGGAGGAATATCTCAGAAGTGAGTAGTCCTAGCCCTACTTAGGTCCCCCAGCCCAGAGTTCCAGAACCAGGAATGTTACAGAAACAGGGGAGTCCAAAAATCCCCAGAGTTTGCTGCTGGGGGATGGGGAGAAATAAGCAGCTTTTCAAATGCTTCTACATGCCTGAGGCTGGTGGCTACTGTCTTTCTTATGCAAATGGCTTTAATGCATACAAAGCCTCAGGCAGATGGGAGGAGTCTTGAACCAGGGGACGGTATGGAAAGCACACAGAGCCTACGTAAGGACCTGTGAATGGTCAGAACTGTTTGCAACGCCCACTGCGTCAGATGACGCAGTCAGGGATATATAAGCAGCTGCAGACATTTTAGCTGAGACTCTCTCAAGCTCTCGTTCGGGCTCTGGCTCTCACTGGCACTCTGGCTCTCGCTCTGGTGCTCTGACTCTCTCTCACTTGCGTGCTCGCTCTTGCTCTCTCGCTCTCTCGTGTGCTCCCTCCACGTGGCTTGGTGAAGGGGCCTTCTCCATGTGGCTTGGAGAAGGGGTCTCCAGGCTGCTTTAAGAGGCTCTTGCCATGCAGTTTTGAGGAGAGAAGATCCACACGGTTTGCAGGAAGAAGGCAGTTTGCAAGGAGGCTGAGAATCCAGGTGGTTCTGCATTGAGAGCTGGAGGGCACCACAGCACAGAAAGGACCTCCCCAATCAGATTGAATGATTGGCAGCTGCTGGTAAAGCTGAACTGTGTTTGGAAAGTAGGGAAACGGTTTCTCTGACTTTCCTAAAACTAGCCTGGTTTGGTAGTGGGGAGGCAAGAATATGTGTTTGTGGGTGTTTTAAAGAGCATAAGACTTAACAACAGAAATCCGCAAATAACTAAATCTATATAACTGTTAAATAAACAATTCTTTTTCTTTTCACCAAACTCTGGTATTGAGAGTTATAATTTTGGCGGCGGGCAATCGGGCCCCTAACTAAAGAGCCCGTGGGTTTGTTTTCAACTGGAGCAGCCCAGGGGTTCTGTAACAGGAAGAAAAAAACCCACAACTTCTAGCTGAAAACCAGTGGGGACTGAGTCAGTGGAAGAAACAGCTGGAACCCCAAGCAGTTCCTCTTAAAGAACCCACACACAGACTCACCTATTCAAACTTACTCCCTCTGAACTTCAGCACCACGGTAGCAGCTTGAAAGGCACCAGTGGCACACAGGGAGGAACTGAAGTGTCTGGTATCAAGGCCAGCAGATGCCACTGTCTCTTTTCTAAACCCTCCCCCCACAGTCAGCAAGCTGGTGCCATATCTGAGACTCCATCAACCTGGCTAACACCTTTGACCCGCCTTGGAGATCCCAAGAGACTCTGCCCCACCCAACTTATGGGCCCACTCAAGCTGCTTTTCCATATGAATGGCTGTTCTTGACTCATGCTTCACAACTTACTAAATCCTATCAGACAGGCAACAGCTGTGCGTAAATGAGCTCAGTCCTGGCAATATCAGCAGATAGCTTCACCTGGGAATCTCCAAGACCAGTACAAATTAGGAGCCATCTCAGATTGCTTAATAGCTCAGGCATGGTGCCCCGAGCAAAACACAGGTGGGGACTGACCTTGGCCTGCACCACCCAGGAAACCCCAGGGCCAGTGCACCCAGTGGACAGCTACAGACAAGGTTTCTGCACCACCACCCTGCCCCTGCACAGCTGATCTGCCACTGAGAATAGAGGTTGGTGGTCAGTAGTCACAGCCAGTCCTTGCAGCTGACTGGCCTGGGTAAATCCCTCCTATTGATCTGCCAACAGCAACCAAGGCTAAACTACAAGAGGGTGTACTAACCCCACAAGAAGGGCGAACCTCGAGTACCCAGCTTGGGTGATAGTGGAGGCTGTACTACTGGACCCTACAGGACACCTACTACATTACGCCATACTACCAAGACACGGAGTCAAAGCAACTCTACCTAACACACAGAAACAAACACAGGGAGGCTGCCAAATTGAGGAGGCAAAGAAATACAGCCCAAGAAAACAAAACCCCATAAAAAGAACTAAATGAAACAGATAGCCAAACTATTAGATGCAGAATTCAAAACACTGGTGATCAGGATGCTCAGAGAAATGGTTGAGCATGGCAACAAAATAAAGGAAGAATTGAAGGTTATACAAAGTGAAATAAAATATATAGACTTCTGGCCAACATGGAAGCATATGTAGACATGTGGCATCTCCCTCACAACTAAGAAGGCATTACAACTACCTAAAACTAAAAACAACAACCAGAAATTCCAGAAAATCAAACTGCATGGAAGTCCAACAAATGAAGAAATATTCATCCAGGTAGGAGTGGTGAAGCCAGGGTGGAAAGGATGTGGTGTGGCGGTGATGGCGGCAGTAGGGCAGGGGTTGTGCCCATGGTAGAAATTGCAGCATACATTTTAGAAGTAGGGAGAGAAACCTGGGAAGCAATCACAGCACCAGACCAGACTGCACAACTCATGGTTCCAACTCCATGGAAAATAAAGCCTCATTGCTTCTTACTCTGAAAACCAGTGGGGGTTGGGGCAGAGGAAGAAACTGCTGGTCTCTCAGTAGAGTCTGATTGTTTAAAGGGCCCCCACGGTTGTAGAAAATCTACAAACCCACTCACTCTGGGAACCATCACCAAACAATAGCTAGAGGGGCACCAGTTGCATATGAGAAGTGGGAAAAGGGGAAAGTGCTGGGCAAGTGGCATTGTTCCCTCTCAGACCCCTCCTCCATATACAGCACACACCATGGTGAAATGGGTGGTCCCACACTGATGAAAACCTAATGCTCTACCCCTTACAACGAAATACCTGCAAAAGCTCCACCTAAGACACAGAGGCAAACACAGAGCTGTCAAGTTGAGGAGACAGAGAAGAATGGCCCAAAATGGAGAGCAGATCAAGGTACCTAGGGAGAACTGAGCAATGAGGAAATAGCCAAAGTAAAAGACATAGAATTCAAAACACTGGTGATAATGATGCTCACAGACTTGACAGCCAAGGTTAAGTACAACAAATACATAAGGGAAGAAATGAAGGCTATGCTATGTGACATGAAAGAAAACCCACACAAAACCAATGGGGAAAGGAAGGAAACCAGGGTTCAAATCAATGAATTGAAACATAAGGAAGAAATAAATGGTCAACCAGTACAGAATGAGAAATCAAGAATTGAAAAAAATAACTAGAGTCTTAGGAACCTCTGGGACGACTTTAAACGTGTCTACATCCGAATCAGAGGGGTGCCAGAAGGAGAAGAGGAAAAGAAAAAAATTGAAAGCGTATGTGAAAAAATAATAAAAGAAAAATTTCCCAAATTTGGTGAAGGAAATAGACACACAAGTCCAGGAAACACAGAGAGTCCCAAAAAAGCTAGACCCAAAGAAGACCACACCAAGACAAATCATAATTAAAATGCCAAAGGTTAAAGATAAAGAGAGAATCTTAAAAGCAGCAAGAAAAAACAGAGAGTTACCTACAAAGGGGTGCCTATAAGACTATCAGCTGATTTCTCAAAGGAGGCTTTACAGGCAAGAAGGGACTGCCAAAAATATTCCAAGTTAATGAAAATCAAAAACCTACAGCCACAATTACTCTATCCAGTGAAGCTGTCATTCAGAATGGAAGGGCAGAGAAAGTGTTTCCAGGACAAAGTAAAATGGAAGGAGTTCATCAGATCCAAACCACTGTTATATGAGATGTTAAAGGGACTGGTTTAGAAGAAGGAGGATCAAAACTATGAACATTAAAATGAAAACTGTATCACAACAACCAAAAGCAGAAGCTAGGGAATTGAAACAAAGGCAAACTAAGGAGGCAATGAGAGGGGAAAAAGAATTATAAGTACGGGGAACATATTGGGGGGAGGTCAGCGGCGAGGGAGAAAGGGGTAAAGGGAGGGAGATGATTCAGGAAGTAAGAAGCATAGTAGGAGGGAGTGGAGTAGACAGGAAAATGTTGAGAAGAACTATATGCACAACCAATGGGCATGGACTAAGGGGGGAGGACAAGTGGAGGGAGGGGGGAACAGGGGGGAAAGAAATTGGGACAACTGTAACAGCATAATCAATAATAAAAAAATAAAAAAAGAACTTAAAAAAAATGACAACAAATTCACAACTATCAACAATTGAATCTAAAAAACAAAAACAAAGTAAGCAAACAACCAGAGCAGCTACAAAATCATAGGTATGGGGTCATTTTTAGGGTTATCAGCTGGGAAAGGGAAGGGGAGAAAGGGGGAAATAGTGAGGAGTCAAGAAGCATAATTGGTAGGAACAAAATAGAGGGGAGTGTTTTTTTAGAATAGCACAGGAAAGGGTGAAGCCAAAGAACTTACATGCACAACCCATGGACAAGAACTAAGTGGGGAAGAATTGCTGAAAGCTCAGGAGGCTACCAGGAGCAGGCGAGCAAAGGGAAAAAAACTGGGACAACTGTAACAGCATCATCATAAAATACACTTAAAAATGTATCAACATTAGCTCATCATTTGCAACATGTGTCACAATGATGTAAGATGTTAATAACAGGGGAAACTGTATACAGGGGTTAGGAGTACTTGAGAACTTTGTACTTTCCCATCTATTTTCTGTACCCTTACAACTGCTCTGAAACATAAAGTGTGGTATACTAATTTAAAACCTAAATAAACAAACAGCTGCTGACTGAGTAGCAAAGTCACATGAAGGGCTTGGGAGCTTTGTCCACAGCACAGATAACTATCTAGAAACCTACCCCTTGTGTTAATAATCACACTAACAAGACTAAGGTAATGGAAAAACTAATAGCATTACATCACCGATTCAGAAATACCCCCAATCCAAACTCGTACATGTGTAACCTTGACCAGCTGATTTTAAAATTCACATGAAAGAATGAGGGCTCGGAATACCTGCAATACCTCCAGGAATGGGGTTGGGTGCAGCCAGGGTGTGAAACATGCCCTGCCAAGCCAACAGCCTCAATTTTAAAGCCAGATCAAAGCTTGATTATTACATGAATTTGATAATTTGCATTGCAGAAGTGCTTTCTTTTTTTAACTTGAAGTGATTGTGAGATTTTTATGACCCAAAAGTGACTAGAAAAGTCACTTGCCTGAGTTTTCAACTGGGGGGAAGAACTAATCACAGAGCTAATTTAATGGGAACCTGAGGAGCAAAGAAATAAACTTCATTTATGTTCACATCTCATATATTATGCCTGTTCAATTAGACAGTTATATACAGAAAAATATTGTTTAGTAATATATTTGTATACCGAAAACCAATAAAGTTAACAAATGATAATCCCCAGTTGGGAGAGGCTGGCAGGGCTTGAGTACAGGGAGGGATGTTGGAGGCATTTCGTATTTCAGGTTGGGTAGTGCATATATGCCATTTGTTTATGTTTCAATTTATACATATGTCACAAATATTCTTTGTATAAATTAAATATCTAATAAAAGTTTTAAAAAACAGATAACTTAAAAGGTGGGGTCAGAAAATATTAATGTAAATAACATTTAATAAAAATGGCATCAGACAGACCTATGTTCAAATCACGTTGCACCACTCAGCATTCAGAGAGCTCTGGACAAATGACATAACTACTCTGAGCTTCAGTTCCCACACCTGAAAAAAGGAAGAATAGTATTCTTCAGTGTAGTTGCGTTAAATAGGAAAATATCCATAGAAGAGCTCAGTGGAAGTCTGGCAAAGTGAATAACAACAACTCTTATTTGTTGATCACTGACCATTTGCCAGGAGCAAGAGGAAGGACCTTACAGATGCAATCATGCTGAATTATCTCAAGGTCATTTGGTCAAGCACAAGAGATAGCGTTTGAATCCATAAACAGTCTGATTCCAGTGCTTGACTTAACTACCATACTATACTTTCTCTCTAATAAAACATGTATAATTATTAATCGTGTTGGTTATTTTCATTAATATTCACAGCTAAGGTTTAAAAATTAAGTTAAAAATTACCTATAGATGGGTTAGATGGGAATACTACATAAAAGTAATTTACTGCAAAGAACCCAAAGAAGTTGTGAACCAGGTGGCCTATACAATCTAACATTGTTGGGTGGCTATCAGAAATTCTAATAAAAGATGGCAGCATAGGTAAACACAGCTCGCCTCCTCACAGAATCACATCAAAATTACAAAAATACAGAACAACATCATTTGAAACTGTCAGAAATCAAGTTGAATGGAAGTGCGACAACTATGGAATTAAGTAACCACATCCATCCAGACGGGTAGGAGGGGCGCAGATGCTGAATGGGCTAGACCCACATCCACGTGTGGTGGATAAAAATCTGGGAGGGACATCTCAGGAGCAAGGAGTTCCAGCCACACACCAGGCCCCCCAGCCCAGGGTTCCAGTGCCAGGAAGATAAGTCCCCATAACTTCTAGCTGCAAAAACCAGCAGGGATTGAGTCGGTGGAAGAAACTTCTGGAGTCTCAAGCAGTCCCCTTAAAGAACCCATATACAGATTTACTCAGACTCACTCCTCTGAGCTCCACCACCAAGGTAGCAGCTTGAAAGGCACCAGTGGCATACAGGGAGGAACTTAAGCGTCTGGTATCAAGGCAAGAGCTAGGGGACAGCTTTCTCCCAGACAGAAACTGAGCCCACCTCCCACAGAGCCAGCAGGCAGATGCCATATCTAAAACTCTCAATAAACCTGGCTAACACTGTTTGGCCCACTCTGGAGAGCCTGTGAGACTCCATTCCACCCAACTTAAGGGCGTACCCAAGCTGTTAACAAGAGTCTTTTCCATATGAATGGCTTGTCTTGGCTCATGTTTCACAACTTCCTAAATCCTACCAAACAAGCAGCAGCTAGCCTCAGTGAGCCCTCAGTCCACATAGCCCTTGCTAATTGGCCCCAGGCCCGGCACTACCAGCAGCCAGCCTAGATTTACAGCTTGGCTTCACCTGGGAATCTCCAATCCCAGGACAAGTAGCAGCCATCACAGATTGCTTTATAACTCATACAGGGTGGTCCTGGCAGAACACAGGTAATTGCTGACCTTGGCCTGCACCACCTTAGAAACCCCTGAACCTGCACACCCTGTAGACAGCTACAGACCATGTCAGAGCACCACCACCCTGCCCCTGCACAACTGATCCTCCACAGAGGGTGGAGGTTGGTGATCAGTGGTCATAGCCAGTCCTTGCAGCTAACCTGCCTAGGTAAATTCCTCCCATTGACCTACCTACAGTGATCAAGGCTCAGCTGCAAGAGGAAGGTGTATTCAGTCCACGAGAAGGGCATACCTTGAGTACACACGCAGAGTTCAAAACACTTGTTATAAAGATGCTCAAGGAACTTACTGAGGACCTCAACAGCATTAAGAAGATCCAGTCGGAAATGAAGGGTACGCTAATTAAAATAGAGAACAATTTACAGGGAAGCAACAGTAGAGTGGATGAAGCTGAGAATCAAATCAATGTTTTAGAACATAAGGAAGCAAAAAACAACCAATCAGAACAACAAGCAGAAAGAAGAAATAAAAAAATGAGGACAGTGTAAGCAGCCTCCGGGACAACTTCAAATACTCATATCAAAGGAATGCCCAAAGGAGAAGAGAAAAGCATGAAATTGGAAATCTACTTGAAAATATAATGAAAGAAAACTTCCCTAATTTGGTGAAAAAAATAGACATGCAAGTCCAGGAAGCAGAGAGAGTCCCAAACAAGATGGATGCAAAAAGGCCCACTCCAAGTAACACTGTAATTAAAATGCCAAAGGTTAAAGATAAAGAGAGAATTTTAAAAGTAGCAGGAGTAAGGCAGTTAGTTACTTACAAGGCAGTTCCCATAGGATTGTCAGCTGATTTCTCAAAAGAAACTTTGCAGGCTAGAAGAAATTAGAAAGAAGTATTATTCGAAGTCAGGGAAAGCAGGGACCTACAGCTGAGATTTCTCTACCCAGCAAAGCTATCATTTAGAATCGAAGGGCAGATAGAGAGCTTTCCAAACAAGAAAAAAACTAAAGAAATTTGTGATCACCAAACCACTGTTATATGAAATGTTAAAGGGACTTACTTAAGAAAAAGAAGATCAAGGAATTCCAGCCAAGATGGAGGCCTAGACTGACATGCTCAGTCTCCCTCCACAACTAAGAAGGAATACAACTACTGCAAAACCAGAAATAATGAGAAGTTCCAGAAAATAAAGCTACATGGAAGTCCAACATATGAAGATATAAAGAAGTGGTGCTCGTCGGGACGGGTGGGAGGGGCAAAGCTGGAGTGGAGAGGTCAAGCTGTGCTGGCGGCGGCAGCTGCAGCGACGAGCAGTGGGACTGCAATAAGCACAGACACCTGCATTTAAGGGGAGGCGGAAAGCGCCTGGGAGCACCCCCAGCTGAAGACCAAACCTGTCAGCTCACGATTCCAATGCCGGGGAAGGCAGACCCCCATTGCCTTGGACTATGAGGCCCAGAGGGCATGGGGACGGAGGAGGCTCCTGGTCTCTCAGTGGACAGTGAACGGCAGGAAGCCATCTTGGACCCCCACCCCCACAGAAAACGCCACAGTGCGGTGAGACGGGTCACCCGGTAGTGACGAGTACACGGGGCTCTACCCCCTATAGCGTAGGAGGTGTGACAGCCCCACCCAGGAAGTAAAGATAAACACAAAACTGTCAGGATGGCACAGATCATGATAGAGATCCCAGTGACGCAGCTGACCAGCCAGCAAATACCTGATCTAACAGATCAGCAGACAGGAAATCTTTCAGAGGCACAGTTCAGAGCTTTGGTTATATGAATGCTTACGAGCATAACAGCACATCTCAAACAAGATGGGGAAGGAATGAAGGCTAGTACTGCTGAAATGAATGAAAACACATACGAAACTAGTGGTGAGGGAAAGAAAACCAGGGATCAAATCAACAAATCGAAACATAGGGAAGGAACAAACAGTCAGCCAGTGCAGAAAGAGGAAACAAAAAGTGAGGAAAATGAGGAGAGGCTCAGAAACCTATGGGACAGCTATAAGCGGGCCAACATCTGAATCATAGGGCTGCCAGAAGGTGAAGAAGAAGAACTAGAAATTGAAAAATTATGTGAAAAAGATAATGAAGCAGAACTTTCCTAACGTGGGGAAGGAAATAGACTTACAGGTCCAGGAAGCACAGAGAGTTCCAAATAAACTGGACCCAGGGAGAACCACACCAAGACACATTATAAGCAAAATGTCAAAAATTAAGAATAAAGAGAGAAGAAGAGAATTATGTACAAAGGGGTCCCAATAAGACTATCAGCTGATTTCTCAAAAGAAACTCTGCAGGCAAGAAGGGACTGGCAAGAAATATTCAAAGTAATCAAAAGCAAAAACCTCCAACCACAATTACTCTATCCAGCGAAGCTGTCATTCAGAATAGAAGGGCAAAGTAAGTGTTTCCAGGACCAAGTAAAACGGAAGGAGTTCATCAGATCCAAACCACTGTTATATGAAATGTTAAAGGGACTTGTTTAGGAGAAAGAGGATCAAAACTATGAACATTAAAATGAAAACTGCATCACAACAACCAACAACAGAGGATAGGGAATTGAAACAGAGGTAAACTAAGTAGGCAATGAGAGTGGGAAAAGAATTATTGGTATGGGGAACATTTTGGGGGTGGTCAGCGGGGAGGGGGAAGGGGGGAAGGGAGGGAGATGGTACAGGAATTAAGAAGCATAGTAGGAGGGAGTGGAGTAGACAGGAAGACGTTGAGAAGAACTATATGCACAACCAATGAGCATGGACTAAGGAGGGGGGCAGCTGGAAGGAGGGTGGTCAATGGGTGGAGGGGATCAAAGGGAAAAGAAATTGGGACAACTCTAACAGCATAATCAATATAGTATATTTAAAAAAGATAAAGAAGATCAAAGCTATGAACAATAAAATGCAACAAGTACATATCTATCAACAATTGAATCTAAAAACAAACTAAGCAAACTAGAAAAGCAGAGACAGAATCATGGATATGGAGGGGGTTCTGGTGGTTGCCAGAGCAGAGAGGGGTGTGGGGGAATGGGTGAAGAGGTGAGGGGATTAAGAAGTAAAAATAGGTAGTTACAGAATAGCCATGTAAAGTACAGCATAGGAAATGGAATAGCCCAAGAACTTCTAAACATGACCCATGGACATGGTGTGGGGATTGCCTGAGGAAGTGGTGGGGGGTGCTTGCTGGAGGGGGACAGAGGTGAAAAATTAGGACAACTTTAATAGCATAATCAATAAAATATAATTAAAATAAATAAAAATTAAATTAAAAAAGAGAAAAGAAAAGTAGAGAAATTCCAATACACTTCAGATCCACACAAATAGCAGAGCCACTCAGGTCTAAAGAGCCATACTTTTGCATCTGTCCCCAAACCATATGCTGGCCTCTTCATTTGGGGTCTAGTTCTCAGCACCACATCTTAAAAGAAACACAGACAAACTGTGGATTGGCTTGGACAACAATCTTCCGCCCATACCCTTTCATGAATTGTAGGATTCTGAGATACTACTCAGCCTGAAAAAGACCACCTATTTTTTAAAGGAAGGTAGTATAGTGCTTTTCCTATGGAAGAAGGAGTACAGATTTATTCCAATTTATTCCACCCTATCATAGAATCAGTGCATAGAATGAGATGATTTTTCATCCTGGGACAGAGAATTCATGAACAGTCAAAGAAACAGCCCATGTCAAATAGGTTTTCTACCTGAAGAGGGCTCAGTAGCTGGGGGCCACAGATGGCATGGGGTGGGGGCTGGATTCGTAACCTCTGAGGTTTCCTCTGCTTTTATAGTTCTATGATCCTGAAAATATGTGCTGCATATTCTAGAAATACAATCCTTACATAAAGAGAAGAGTCCTTTCAGAAGGTGTATCCCTTGTCTCGAATATCCTCTGGTTAACACTGGGCGACATGCTACTGCTGGTACTCCACTGACTTTGCTGAGTGATAGAAACTTCATTTGTTTCCATGTCCTAATGATGACAGGTGGGACAGGCCACACAACAGCCAAGCTTTGTAGAACAAGAACAGAGGGGAGAGGTGGTGGGAAAAAAACTTAAAATTTACCTATGTACTTGCCTAACATACATCCACTTTCAAAGTCCAAAAACCACCTATTTAGAAAACTGATGTGAACTGCCACAAGAGTGAGTAAGAAAACATCTGCAGTAATCCCAGGCTAAACATAGTTATGCTCTAGGGGATAACTCCTGTGATTTTGTTAACTGGATCCTAAGGACTGAATGGCATGCAGTTTCAGAGACCTCTAGCCTTATTTTTTTTTCTTGTTCCTGGAACATTCAGCAAAGCAATGTGTATCTGAAATAGGCTTACTGCTTCATTATAAAGTGGCTTTCTATGAGTCGATGTCTATGGGGGTGGGGGGAGGCCCTGAGGACCTGACATTTTTAGTCAATTCAGAAACAAAGTGAGCCAACAGAGAGGAAAGGCGGGAAGATGAGCTGTTGGAAGAACAACAGCTCTGCTTTTAAGAAACCAAACAGCCGTTACAGGGAACTTGAGTCCAGGACAGAAATCTGCCTCCAGGAGACTCCATGCACCCTGAGAGACACAGGGAGTGCAATGGAAAGCCCCAGCCATCCTAGCCATTTTGGTGGGATTAATGGCCCCTTATACACATTTTTTTTTTAATTAAACAGAAATGAAAATAAGGCAAAGGTTGACCACCTTTCACTACCACCCCAGAGCAGGTCTAACACATCCAACCCAAAGATTATGTCATTCTCTAGAACAAACCTCACTCATTTTGAATTGTTATGGGTTAATTTGTAGTTTATTTTTGTCCACTAGAGATACAAATAATTTCTGCCTTGCAGAAAAGATCATCCCAAAGGTTATGATTTTACTGCCCTGAAGGAGATTAACCAGCTTTGTTAACTGGTCTCTCTGTAACTTAGCAAACATTACAGCACAAGCTCTTTCCGCCAATGCTCTGCGAGCCAGGCACAAATTCCTGTCAGTTCTCTCATTAATGAGCTAAATCAGTCTTTGGCACCTATTCACAAAATATCTGTAGTAGACATGTTTTAACATTTGAAAAACTGGACTTTGATATATGAAATCTATATCCAATCACCATTTTCCCATTTACTCCTTCAATCTTTATCATTTCTTTCTATTGAATCTATATTGTCACTATTTTTGCACACTTAACTATTTTATCATGCAAGTATTATAGATATGATAGCAGTTTATGGGGGTTTTGGAGAATAGAATTTAAGACATTTGTCTTCCTCTAAATATGGGGTTTTTTCCTGAAAAGACTGAAAAATAATAAAAACTAATACAACAGAAGTTTCATCACAAAGGTAAGATTTCAAAATAACTAAATTCCACTTTCCCAATATATTTGGTCACTACTCACCATGCCTGGCAGCTGGTTGCTCATTTCAAACTGAACTCTATCTTCTCCTTAAATTGGTTCTCTTCTTCTAGTCAATCCAATAGTCTAGTCTAAGTTAGAAACCATACCTAATTACCGTCTCTTGAAATATACTACTCTACTAATCTGCCAATTTTCTTCATAAAGTAGTATTTAATGAACATCAAGTGCCAGACACTGTAACAGACTGTTCAAGTGTATATACAAAGAGACCAGAATTGTTTTAAAAATGAACTGCAATCTTTACTTGATTTATAAAAGCATTATACCCCATAGTGAAGATTTTTGTACCCTCTAAGTGCTTTCTGTCTTTTTTACCTCATTCTCCCATACAGTAGTAATGCAGATATTATACTGTAGTATATTACATGGACCTACTTAGTTTATATAGCTTTTAAATGTTTCCTCTTTGCTCTACTCATTCTCCAGATTTCATATCAAATGTCCACATGTGTAAAAAGATAAAGAACAGTCTCATTGCTCTTGTCTCCACTCTACATGCAATTCCAATGACCCTGACTTCACATGTGAGGACAGAGTTCCAAAGACTTACAGGGAGGTCCAAGGCAACACAGTAGCGGGTCTGAGTTAAACGGCAGACTCTGACCTCTTCTCTGTCGCACACACCGCCCCTCAAAACTGATCTAGCTCTTGACATTTCCAGCACAAACATAACCATGCATGATCCTTGGGGGAAGCAAAGTGATACTTAGAAAGGGTAAGTCAGGTGACTGAAGTCATACAGCAAGTGTAAGAACTGGGACATAAACTTGGGTTCTTCTAGCTGTAAAACCGTCATTTTCAATGATTTAGTCACAAATATTTAAGCACCCTGCCTAAAAATCTTTTCCACAGCATTCTTGCCTCTTTTTCATTTCATGTTGCCTTGTTCTTGATTTCTTGTATCGCATCTTGGTGCTGTTTCCTCAAGTACCTTGTAGGGTCTTAAAGAGAATGAACAGCATCTTTATATTTTTTACATCACCAGTGCAAAGATCAATAAACATTTATTAACTGAAAGAATGGTTTAAAAGGATAATAAAAATCTGTTCTACATGAATTGGAAGTATTTTTACTGTGCTGAGGAAAAGTATAGCTATTTTTATTTGATACTATGTAATTTAAGACTTTATTTTATATTAAAATAAATACTAATAGTTATCTACTATGTGACTATTATAAACTGCAACATAAATTCATGTAAATGTTCAACATTGTAGTTGACACTTTAAAGTAATGTTATCTTGCAACAGGGCTCTTCATGCTAAGCCCCCGACCCTTTGGAAGTGTGTCTTCTTTCTCGCCATTGTTACAAAGGCTTCAATGACAATCCTAGAAGCATTGGGCATGACCCTCCTAATCACATGCGAGTAATGTAGGAAACTCTTAGAAAAATTATCCTAGACACCATAGGTGTTTTAAAAGTTCTGCATTAAGTTTAGTGCTGCTGCTTTCACTGAATTTCTTGGCACCAAAGAATTAAACTCAAATGTACTAAAATTAAGTTACAGTTTTCCCTGTATAGTGGTCATCCAGATAATATGGAACATACTTAATTAGTTTCCAATAAATTAAAACAAAATTTATAAAGTGTATATCCCCAGTCCTACAGAGGGCTACTTGCCATTAATCTAAAGCATCAATTAAGCTAACACACTCAGTGTTTCCTCCCTTAAACCTTTCCAGCCAACTTGTTAACAGGGGTTAATATGTATCTAGATTAACCAACTGAACTTCTTTCACATTCTCTTCCCCCTCCTGTGCCCAGGGAAGTGAAACTAGATATTAAGGTAAAACCAACAAATCAGTTACTTGGGAGACAGAAAAAGAAAAATCAAAATGCTATAAATAGAAGAGCTCGAGACCTTAACCCATTGTTCTTTATAAGATTATAAAGGGTCTTACGTCTAAGAGGGAGAGATTGTTATTGAGAGCTTGTATGTATGATCCATGAGCATAGACTTCAGGGGGGATGGTTGGGGGAGGGGGTGTGCTGGGCAGAGGGGAGCAAAGAAAAAAAATTGGAACTATTGTAACAATATAATCAATAAAATATACCTTAAAAAATGCTATAAAACCGACCTTATAGATAATCAGTGCCTGAATAATTAGGAGTTAGCTATAATAATACATACTATTCCAGACAAGTATTGACAAGGATATGGAGAAGTTAGAAGCCTCTTACATGACGTGTAGAAATGTAAACAGTGCAACTACTTTAGAAAACAGTTTGGCAGATCCTTATATTAAATATAAAGTTATCATATGACCCAGCAATTCCACTCCTATGTAAATATCCGAGAACTGAAAACATTTGCCCACACAAAAACTTGTATATGTTTACAGAAACATTATTCCTAATAGTTAGTTAAAAAGAGGAAACAAACCAAATATCTATGAACTGATGTGGGGATAAGCCAAATATGATATACCCATGGATGTGAATATTACTTGAACATAAAAGAAATACTATATACATGCTACACATGGGTGAACCTTGAAAATATTGTCCTAGGTGAAAGAAGCCAGTCATACTAGCCACATATTACATGACTCCATTTATATGAAATGTCAAGAACAGACATAGAGACTGAAGGCACACTGGTAGTTGCCAGAGGCTAGAGGAAGGGGCAATGGGGAAACTCTTTTGAAAAGCTACATTGTCCACTTTTCATAAATTCAGTCATACGTCATCCTTATGCACTGTTTTGCCTCCACCTCCAAAAAACAAACATTTTGCAACTGTCCTTCACATCTGGAAACAACTGTGAGCTCCTGAGATAGGGACAGATAAAATCATTGATTAATATCCTGCTGGTAAAGTCAAGATTCCACAAACCTTTAAGCAGGTAGAATTTTTAATGATGTACAAGTGATTCAGCTGTAGAATAAAGTTGTATTAGAAAAGGTAATCCTTGTCCTTCCAACTTAATGCAGCAGACCAAACCAGTTCATGGTGAAATGTTCACTATGCAGTTACGAGCAGGACCATAGTTCTAAAACAGGTTAAGAAGATGTAAAACAATTCTTCTCTTAAAAGTAACTTAAAGAGAGGAGGTTGGATGAAAAATCAGTACTCCATTTCCATGGTCCATGGATTACTCAAATGTCCATAGGAAAGAACTACAAGTCTCTATAGCACCCACCCTACCACCCAATTTCCATCTCTCAACTTTGCAGGGCTGGTTCTCCAAAGCTTCCCACAAGGTGCACCTCCTCCTGCAAAGAGCATGGGAACTCTTCTCTCCAGTTCCTGCCCTATGTTTGCATGAGATAAGAAGAGAAATCTCAAGATAATATTAACTGCAAGGACTTTTCTTTACAAAAAAAGTAGAAGAGAAAGAAGAGGAAGAAGAAGAAGAGGAAGAAGAGGAAGAAGAGGAGGAAGAGGAAGAAGAGGAGGAAGAGGAAGAGGAAGAAGAAGAAGAAGCCACAGTCATAGGTTTTAAATGATGGAACTTTCAGGGCACCTGTAAATGCCCATTTACATAATTTTATATAGCAGCACTCCAGACTCTCTGTTCTGCAAGGACCCTCAGTGTGTGTGGGTAAGCTGCTGGATAGTTCATGTAACTGTTAGGCAGCAAAGATCAATGAGGTGCCATCAAGGGCTCATTTGCTGAAACATGGATGCAAAGATGGGAAGATGGACCTGCAACTTGAACAACTGAGAATGTCAGTCTCCTCTACAAACTCTTTTTGAATTTCAGCTTCTCTTTTTGTTTCTATAATTCTCAGAACTTTCTCTTTTCTAGACTTACCTCAATGTATTAAAGTTCTCTGATTACTTATCTTACTGTGCACTACCTGGAAATTCTATGAGGGACAAGACCACACCAATCTTGCTCACCATCATAGCTTCAGCACCGAGCACAATAGCTGACCTGCAGTAGTACACTCAATGAGTGAACAGCTAAATTTTTACTCAGGCAGAAGTCTCCCCACACTCTTGAAACAGTTCTTCCTATTTTTGCCAATGCACTGCTCAGTGCCAAATCGAATGCACTCTTCTCAGAAAAAAAAAAAATCAAATGTGACTTCCCTGTGGCCTCAGACATTGGAATGATGGATTCTTCTCTGGTTTCTGAAATGCCACTGTCAGCTAAGTCTTCTCATTCCCATCTGGCTGCTTCTTCTCCACCTCCATTCATTGCCTCATTTCTCTGCCCATCCCCAAGGTTCCAAATGCAACTCGTTCCTCCGGCCACTTAGGCCTGAGAGACCGCTTCATCACCCATTCTTCTCAGCTCCAGGTTTAACTCTCCTAATAGCTGGAGAGCACCTTCACCAGCATTCACCTCTGGCACTCAAACTCAACCAAGTTCAAGTCCTCTTTTCAGCTGTCCTCGGTATAAACAAAACCTCAACTAACCTTCTGCCAACATTACCTCCATTCTCTCAGTTGTTCACATCCACAGCGTTGAGAATACTGGACTTCATTTTTCTCCATGTCCTCACCTATTTCCTACCCCAACTCCCCAGGTCTTCGGAATCATTCCCTCACATCCACTTCCTCTGCCACTGCTCCAACCCAGAGCTACTCCTCACTGAGACTGGTTATCATTTTTCCATTTTTCTATTTCCCAATTCACTCAGTGCCCAAATGCCAGACAACGTTTTGTAAAGTGCATGCCAATCAGGCACCATCCTGCTCAACAACTTTCAATGGCTCCTATCATGTCCTGGATTAAAGGTCAATTTCCTTTTTAAAATTAATTAATTAATTTTTTGGTAACTTTTTGTAATTTTCTCCCAGTTCCAATTTTCTCAGTCTGGCATTCAGGGCTCTCATCATTCATACCCACTCTTACTTTCAAACTTTCAGGAGCTCCTATGATGTGCAAAGCACAGTGTGGGTGTTTTGAGAGCAGCAGGAAGAATAGGGAACTATTTCATCTCACGCTCTTTCCATCCTGACACTCCAGGCCTCAGTCAACCCAGACCACCCACTTTCCTCTGAAAGTGCCTCCTGCTCCCTTGCCTCTGGTGATGCTATTCCACCCATGCAAGTTAGCTTTTATTGGGGGGCGGGGGGGCAAGGTGGTAGGGGACCTAGTTCTAGTGAGAAGATAGCTGTGCTTTCATTCCGCACCCAAGCGCCACTACATTAAACATGTACTAACAGCCGGAGAACTTCAGGTCTTGACTCAAAAGAGACGCAGGTGTAAACAAGGCATGCAGAGTGAGCAGGGACAAGCCGAGTGTGAGGCTGTGGGAATGGCTGGAGTTAAGGAGAAAGAGGGTGCTGGGCACCAGCACCCCAAAGAACACTTACTGTTAGTGCCAGGAGGAGGAGGAGTCAGCACTGGGACGGAAAGGACAGAAGCAGACTAGGAGAACAGGCGGCATTGTGGCCAAGCAAAGTTTCAAGGAGGCAGAGATTAATAATGGTCAGGGTTGCAGAGAATCAAGAAATACCCAGAAAAGGCCATTGATTTGACAATTAAGAGATCCCTGGTTTAACTTCAAATGTACTTTCATTACTTGGATGTGGTACATCAAATGACATCAAATGCCAGCACTTTAGAAATAAATGCATGGTTAGCTGTTTTTCTCACCCCTGCCAAGCTTCTGGAAGAGGAGCATGGGGAAAGACAGGGCAATGACTGTGTGTTAACAAAACTAGCTGAGAACTGGAGATCGCTAGGACAAACTCAGCGACTGCCACCTGACGATGGAGGGCTGTGAGGACTTCACTGAACTCTAGGCAGGACTCATGCAGGACCCTGGGGCTGGGAGGATTCTGCAACAGGGAAAGAGATCTGGTTTGGCCAATTACTTCCCCCTTTCCTTGTGTAGTGAAAGAATTAATGGGCTCTAAGTGCCTGGAAGTGCATGACCAGTGATAGTCCAGGTGACAATGCTTTGAACAAAGTAGTTTCCTGCCAAAGTGTCATAGCATAGAACTTGGTGTTTGTTGGAACAGCCTCATAAAGGAAAAGGATGAATAAAAGGCTCTTTGTTGATTCTGCTCTGTTTGCATAAGCCTGCACCTACTCATCTAACCCACACTGAGGCTCTTTTAACTAACCAGCAAATGAGACTGTAGAAATGAAATCGCTTTCTTGATAATTTCTTCATTTAGAATTGCCTGAAGATACACAAAAGCCAAATACCCTACTCTTTTCTACCCTATCTGTTGGTATTGCTTTCTTTCCTTTGTTCTTTTTCTCTCAATTTGATAAATTTTTTTCAATAGTTCTGTTGCCCATTTCAAACAAGCTGCCCTGTGAAGCACTTCTCTCTTAAACCTGTATTTTCCATGCAGAAAATGACTGTGCCTCCTACATTATGGTACTTTGTTTTCACTTCCAAAAATTGGAGGCTAAGAAACTCTGAAAGGTAGTATCTCCCCAGCTATTGGGCTTAGCTAAGTAGCATGATTTCAATCCTGAGAACAACCTAACATCATTTCTGCTGGGATTGCAAATCAGAGTGCGCTGTTTAAGTTCTGTGCATCCAGTTCTGGGACTCTGGCGTATTCTGTCATCAATTTTGCTGGCTTGTTGCTGCTGTTCCAACTCCCTGTTCTG
Source organism: Furipterus horrens (assembly GCF_987537825.1). NCBI lineage: Eukaryota > Metazoa > Chordata > Mammalia > Chiroptera > Furipteridae > Furipterus > Furipterus horrens. The sequence continues at coordinate 94,697,911 of NW_028327174.1, read as the reverse complement.
CTTGAACACTGTTATCAGTCCCTGCAACTGTAGGACATGAGGCTTTGCAAATCCTTGACATACCTAAACTTCTGTCCTTAGTCACACTGTTAATTTCTGATTGCTGGCATGGCATCTAATATGGTTACTTTCCAACTTTCTAATTTTCCAGTTTTACCTTGTAATAAAATGTACATCATGTGAGCAGGTGGTAAAACTGTAACAGCCAAATTTTCCCATTTGGTGGTAGTGATGGTTAATTTTACATGTCAATTTGGCTGAGCCATGGTGCCCAGCTGTTTGGTCAAACCCTAGTCTAGATGTTGCTGTGAAGGTATTTTTTAGATGTGATTAACAATTCGATCAGTAAATTCTGAGTAAAGCAGATTACCCTCCATAATGTGGGTGAACCTCATCCAATCAGCAGAAGGACTTAAGAGAAAAGAAGTAATTCAAAGGTTCAAGATAGCCTTGGATTTAACACATGCAATATCACCTCCTGCCAGAATTTCCAGGCTGCCAAGTTGCCCTGCAAATTTTGAACTTACCAGTCCCACAACTGCATGACCTAATTCCTTAAAATCTCTCTCTCTCCATATATATATATATATATATATATATATATATATATATATATATATCCTGGAAAAACTTGTTAAATACAGATTACTGGAAACCTTCAATACAATAATACATTGTATAATCTTTAAAGTATGATGCTTATTATGTTAAAACCAATGATTTAAGGTTTCTGAAATGAGACAATATTAAAAGACTAGATATACTAAATGGCCAATAATCATAATGTCAAAAATTATAGAAGGCTACTAATGGATTTTAAATTAAAGGGGAATTATTTCCAGAGGTAAAATAAAAGCTATAAGTTAATATGACCCTTTCAAATCTCAGTCCCTTAATTCTCTGCATTGATTTATTTCTTACCAAACAGCTCTCCAGGTAGTTTTAAAATAAAATTACAGCCTGACTCAGGAACATCTAAATTATAGGCTCCTTAAAATCATACATATGGCCAAATGTTGCTAATAAATAAATCCCTTGTGAAAAATATCTTTCATAATAAAGCAAGCAATAAAATTTTACTGAGTGCCTATCACATGTGTTGGAAACTGTTATAAACAAAAGCATTTCGTAATACAATTTCGTATAGCCTTTCGTAATACAAACTATCATCTACTCAGTACCACAAACATGTCACAGTGAGATGCTTTGGTCCCCATTATCAGGAAAGGTTTATATGAAGTCACACAAAGGAGGAAGTGCTAAAATTTGTAATATATACACAGAATAGGTTCACTAGAGAAGCAAAACAACGCTAAATGAATGCTCTTTTAAAGACTGATTCCTGAGGAATAACTAATATATCTACTCAAATTCTACAATAGTAAAGCAATGGTCATTTTCTGTAAACTCCTCCACTTAACCTTAAACTCAAACCAATAACAAAACATTTTCCTTTAACTCTGATCTTCACTAAGATAACCAAAGACCTGTTTCATTTTAGAACAACAGGCTGAACCCATCCTACCTTTCCAAGTCTTCAAAAGGCCACTGAAAAGGTCACACCCCAGTAGGTATGATTTTATTTTAGGCCCAGTTGCTCAGCAGGAGCTCAGACCACAAAATTATCAGAGCTTTGAACTTTGCCCTGCACAGAATACCCACCAGTGTGATTTGTAAATTCGTGCTATTGCCTGGAATTAGGTTAATGTATAACAGCAATTACACAGAGAAAAAAATCAGCAAGTTAAAAATACACTCTAGAAAAACCAAAACTGGTGAGAAGAAGAAAAAAGTGGTAAACTTTGCAAGCTGGTTGCCCCTATTTGTATGCTTTCTCCCCCTCTTTCCTGTAACGTGAGGACATTTGCTTGTGACTTAAAGGGTTTGTGGATGAAGGATTGCCAGGCCCACCTCTGACCCACTCATCAAGGACAGGTTCTGTTGAGCTGAGTGGTTTTCCTTTTAGGAGAAAAGCAGTTGGGTTCTGACAGAACCAAAAATTCTTCACAGAGTATTTTCTATATGAAATTTCAACTTTCAAATGGGTTTAACATTGATTTCTCAAAATAAGTCATTCTGGGAAACACTAATGCCAGATAGCTATTTATACAAAATCAGTCATTCAAACATGAGAGTCAATATATACCACAAATGAAAAAATCCACATTCTTCCTGTAAGTGGCCCAAGGTGACCTCTGAAAATGGTTCATTATTCACTTGACCCAGAAAACCCCACAAAATCATGCAAATCAAGAGGTTCAAATCTTCAGGTTCACTTTAAGAAGGACTGCCCAGGCCATCAGGGGTGTGTACATCTGCAAGACCACCAAGTATCTGAAGGATGTGACTTTATAGAAGCAAGATGTGCCATCCCATCATTACAATGGCCGAGTTGGTAGGTGTACTCAGGCCAAACAGTGGACTGGGCACAGGGTCGGTGGCCCAAAATAAGATGAATTGTTGTTGCACATGAATAAAAATGCAGGAGTAATGCTGAACTTAAAGTTTAGATGTAGAGTCTCTGGTCACTGAGCACATCCAGGTGAACAAGGCTCCCAAGATGCAGCACAGATCTACAGAGCTCATGGGCACACTGAGATGAAAAAGGAGCAGATTGGTTCCTAAACCAGAAGAGGAAGCTGCTCAGAAAAAATGATATCCCAGAAGAAACTGAAGAAACAAAAACGTATAGCCTGGGAGTAAATTCAGCATAAAATAAATGCTAATAAAAGTTTAAAAAGAAGTGGAAATCCCTAAAACTCTAGTCACTCTTCATTTAGCACTTTGTTTCTTCTCGCAATGATGCTATGAAGGAAATTAGCTCCTCTGGTTGACTTTTAACAAGTTCCCTAATCTTATTGTGCCTCAATCTCCTTTACGCAGTAGGAGTAATAATGTCTTCTCAGTGTGTAATACGTAGGAAATGAACCAATATGTGAAAAACCTCAGTAGCACCATTTCAGAGGTAGCTTATATGATTATTTTCACAGTCCCACAGAGCAAAATCAGGATTAGAATGAGTGCTCCAAATTTCTAACTCCAGTGTAGACAAGAATACAGGTCACCTCCCTTCCTCTGTCAGATGACAGGTAAGGCCACTGTTAGTCAATGGAAAACGTTATAAAGTAATGAAAGCCTTGACCCGGATCTCTTAGAATACTCTCCATGTAGAAAGACTTCCAACTTTTGTACATTATACTTTTTTGTGTACTAAATTAGGGAGTGATGATGTGCTGGCCGAATGTTTTACTTCTGCTGTCAATCTTGGTTTGCTCTGATAGCAGTTTTCCAAAGGAAAGTAGTGAGGAATTATGTCTATCCTGAGTAAATATGTATTCATTATAGCTGACTTACATTTAAAAAACTTATGTTTAATGTATGTGATTTTTTAATTTGAAACATTCAGTGCTCTGCTAAGACAACTCAACAGGCAAATGAAAGAGAAGTAGATGAAAAAATGTAGACTTAGTATGAGACAAGAGTACCTGAGACAGTACTGGAAATAACTCAAGAAAAGGCTTTAACTTAACTATCTGGAGGTCATGCACATATGTAGCAATCTTTCTCTACCTTTTCTGGCAGGTTACCACGCATAAGGAACATAGGTGAGTAGCCATCTTTGTTCAGAAGTTCAGAGACTCTGATCCCAAATGCAGCAGGGAAAATGATGGAGCCCGCCATGTGCCACCCATCCATGAGCACCAAGGCCACTGCGGACAGCAATGCCAGGATGGTCACTGTGGTGGCTCCTTTGAGTTTTACTGGATTTCATTTAATGGACTAGACTTTGTTTGATGGGCCTGACTGATGAAGTAACTAACACAGTGAATTTTCTAATGCTGATCAAGTCAGCACAGCTAACTATATTTAACACTATTGGAAGCATACAAAATTACTAGAAATGAAGGTTTTTAAAACAGTAAGGGATGTAGCTTAAGTTAGGATAACTACATAACCATAAAAATCATAGTTTTGCAGCCTCAGTAATCTCAACTTTTAACCAAGCATTGTGGAAAAGGATCCTTCCCAACTCTAAGATTCTCAGCCCATCTAAAAATAGTTTTGCATCTCACCTAGCCAGGCCTCCTTCCCAATGCAGAATTCTTCCCACAGAAGAAAAAAAAAAAAAAAAAAAAAAAAAAAAAAAAAACACCTTAGAGAGGAGCTTTCCACAGCAAGTGAATAACACAAGTTTTCATTCAGACATTTATTGAATACTGAATGTGATGACTATAAAGAGCACAATTACTTATATTCAGCACTTACTAAATGCCACGTCCTGTGCTAAGTGCATCTCACTGATTATCTCTCTAACTCCTCAGAAGGACCTAGGAAGTGGGTGCTCATCCCCGTGTGACAGAAGTGGGGCAGGGGGGAGGGAGTTGCACAGCTAGTGAATGCCTGAAAACCACAGACCAGTTTCTCTTATGGGTTCCAGCTGTCTGACTCTCAACAAGCAAATGACTCTGGAATCTATGTTTTTAAGCACTTCCTCAAGCATTTATGGTCATGAAAAACTAGTCTTTGACAACAGCTTCCAAAGACATTCCAAAGAGGTAACAGGAAAAAAGAGTACCCCTTTGTCAAAGAATTTAATAAGAAAACATTTCAGCTAATCAGCATTAAACAAAATTGAAGACTTTGAAAAAACTATTATTTCAAATATTTAAACATGGGGATACTAGAAACATATTAAAATATGGTTAATATCAGATTCAGTCATTAAAAGGAGCTTAAGTCATCAATTATAGCTGAATTCACTGAACATACAAAGTACTGGCCTAAATAATTTACAGATTTTGTTCTAATCCCCACACTAATTTCCATGTTATATATGAGAGAAGAGACTGAGGGCAAGATGTATTTATATCAAAGAGTGCCAGGACTAGAACCAAGGAATACAGTCTCCCAAATTCTCATTTAACTACACTTCAGTCTATGTTTGAAATAATGTACATAATAAAGTGGAAATGCATACAGACACATAATGCATATATATAATACATATTATATATATATATATATATATATATATATGTCACTATATGTATATACTGACAAATACTAGGAAAACTTCAAAAAGATTTTTTTTCAGAGCTCTATGTAATTGGATAAATGTTCCATTTTTACTTGCTGCAATATTCTGGGTATTTCAGTACAATGTGTGAAGTTGAAAACTTAGTCACTACCCTCAAAAACTTCATATTCAAGAAGCAGGGAAAGAAGGGGAAGGGTCTAGTCAAGATAATAAAATAAAAATAAAAATAAAAAGTTTATTTACCCAGGAGGCTCACTTGGTTGCAGCATTGATTGGAGTATCATCCTGTGCACCAAAAGGTTGCAGGTTTGATTCCCAGTCAGAACACACACCTAGGTAGCAGGTTTGATCCCTAGTTGGGGATCATACTGGAGGCAACTGATTGATTTTTCTCTCTCACATGAATGTTTCTCTCTCTCTCCCCCCATTCCTATCCCTCTAAAACCAATAAACATATCCTTGGGTGAGGATTTTGTTTAAAGTTCATATTTAGTGCAGTAGACCAAAGAAACACTGCAGATTATAACAACCTAGTACATAATTGTGCTACAAAGGCTTAGTATTAATTAGAAAAGTTCAGGAGTGAAAGCAGCTTCACAGGCAAGAATACATAATCAGAGAAAGCTTCATGGTGGAGTTGGAATCCAACTATATAGGCCATGAAAGAGAGAAAAGTTAGAGTGACTAAAAAGAAAGGAAGACGTGAAGGCATTTTTAAAAAATGGTTTTATTGGTCCTTTCTTTAAGGAATCAAAAGCAAATACAAAGAATTAAAGCCAATTCTTTGCAAAATCTTTCAAATAGAATAGGAGGGAACACTACGAAACTCATTCTATGAGGACAGCATTACCCTGAGAACAAAACCAAAAGAGAGACTTCCAGCCAAGATGGAGGCCTAGACAGACACGCTGCGTCTCCCTCGAAAACTAAGAAGGAATACAACTACCTCAAAACTAGAAACAGCCAGAAGTTCCAGAAAATCAAACTGCAGAGAAGTCCAACAAAGATATAAAGAAGAAATACTCATCCAGACAGGTAGGAGGGGCTAAAAGGATGTGGCGTGGTGTCGGCAGTAGCGGCAGCACCGGCAGCAGGCCAGCAGAAAACACAGTTAAATATTTAAAAAGGTAGAGAGGGATGCCTGAGGAGCACTCCCAGCACCAGACCAGACCGCACAACTCATGGTCCCAGCGCCAGGGGAAATAAAATAAAGCCTTGTTGCTTCTGACTGTGCAAACCAGTAGGGGTTTGGAGTAGAGGCAGAAACTGCCAGTCTCTCAGCAGAGTCTGCTTGTTTAAAGGGCCCCCATGGCCCTAGGACATTTGCAAACCCACCCACTCTGGGAACAATGGCCAAGGCAATAGCTAGAGAGGTGCCAGGCCCATACAGAAGTGGGAGAGGTTCCTGGAAAAGGGGTGAGTGCCGAGCAAGCAGCATTAATCCCTCTCAGACCCCTTTCCCACATACAGCACCACAACATGGTGAAATGGGTCACCCTGTACTGACGAATACCTAAGGCCCCACCCCTTACAACGTTAACAGAAGTGACACAGAGGCAGAGAAACACAAGAGCCTGTCAAGATGAGGAGACAGAGAAGTATGGCCCAAAAGAGGGAATAGATCAAGGTTCCAGTGGGAGAACTAAGCGAAGAGGAGATAGCCAACATAACAGACGAGGAGATAGACAACCTAATACATGAAGAGTTCAAAACACTGGTGATAAAGATGCTCACAGACTTCACAGATATGCTTAAGTACAGCAAACGCATAAGGGAAGAAGTGAAGGCTATGCTAAATGAAACAAACAAACAAAAAATCCACACAAAACCAATGGTGAAGAGAAAGAAACCAGAGTTTAAACCAATGATTTGGAATATAAGGAAGCAAAAAACAGTCAACCAGTACAAAATGAGGAAACAATAATTGAAAAAAATGAGGAGTGGCTTGGAAACCTCTAGGAGAACTTTAAATGTGCCAACATCTGAATCATAAGGGTGCCAGAAGAAGAGGAAGAGCAAGAAATTGAATGCTTGCATGAAAAAATAATGAAGGAAAACTTCCCAAATTTGGCAAGGGAAAAAAACATACAAGTCCAGGAAAAACAGAGTCCCAAACAAACTAGACCTAAAGAGGAACACACCAAGACACATCATAATTAAAATGTCAAAGGTTAAAGATAAAGAGAGAATCTTAAAAGCAGCTAGAGAAAAGCGGAGAGTTACCTACAAAGGGGTGCTTATTAGACTATCAGCTGATTTCTCAAAAGAAACTTTGCAGGCAAGAAGGAACTGGCAAGAAGTATTCAATGTGATGAAAAGCAAGGACCTACAACCAAGATTACTCTATCCAGCAAAGCTATCATTTAGGATGGAAGGGCAAATAAAGTACTTCCCAGACAAGGTAAAGCTAAAGCAGCTCCTCATCACCAAGCTATTATTATATAAAATGTTAACGGAACTTATATAAGTAAAAGAAGATCAACACTATTAACATTAAAATGACAACAAACTCACAACTATCAACAACTGAATATAAAAAAAGTAAAAACAAAGACAAACTAAGCAAACAACCAGAACAGGAACAGAATCGCAGGTATGGGGATCACCTGCAGGGTTATCAGCTGGGAGGGAAGGGGGAGAAATGGGGAAATGGTGCAGGGATTAAGAAGCATAATTGGTTTTGTAAAAACTAGGGGAATTAATAATATAGAAAAAGGTGAAGCCAAAGAACTTATATGCATGACCCATGGACATGAAATAAGGGGGGTGAGATTGCTGAATAAAAGGGGGGTACTGGGAAGAGGGGAACAAAGGGAAAAATATTGGGACAACTGTAATAACATAATCAATGAAATATACTTAAAAAAAAAAGGACATCACAACAGTAGAAAAACACAGACCAGTTGCTCTTATAAGTATCAATACAAAACTCCTAAACAAAATGTGAGCAAACCAAACCTACCAACATATAAACATAATCATACACCGTGACCAAGCAGGGTTTTCCCAGAAATTCAAGGTTGGTTAAACATTCAAAAGTTATTTAATGTAATACACCATATAAATAAATGACAAAAATACATGATAATCTCAACATATACAAAAAAGCGTTTGAAAAATTAACTTCCTTTCTTGCTAAAAACACTCAACATACAAGGTGTGGAAGGCAACTTCCTCAACCTGATAAAAAGCATCAACAAAACCCCCACAGTTAACATCAAACTTAAGGGTGAAAGTCTAGATGCTTTCTCTCCCAAGGTCAGGAACCAGACAAGATCCCCACTGTCACCACTAGGCAGGGCAATTAGGCAAGAAGGTGATATAAAGGCATCTAGATTGGCAAGAAAGAAGTAAAACTATCTCAAAGGACATGATCTTGTATGTACAAAGTCCTAAGGATAACACTAAAAAAAGTCTGGCCTAACAAACAATTTCAGGAGGTTACAGGATAAAAGATAAATATGGGGGGGAATCTATTGCATTTATATACACTTTTAGTGAACAATCCAAAAAGGAAATTAAGAAAATAATTCTACTTACAATAGCATCAAAAAGAATAAAATACTTAAGAATTTAATAAAATGCACAAAATTTATACTTTCAAAACTATAAAACACTATTGAAAGAATTAAACAAGCCCTTAATAAATGGATTTATAGACTGGAAATTTAATATTTTTAAAAGGGCAATACTTTATAAATTAACCTATAGATTCAATGAAATTCCTGTTGAGCCCTGGACAGTGTGGCTCAGTTGATAGGGCATTGTCCTTAAAGCAAAAAGTTACCAGTTCAATTCCTAGTCAGGGCACATGCCTAGGTTGTGAGTTTGGTCCCCTGATAGGGCATATACGAGAGGCAACTGAGGTCTCTCTCACATTGATGTTTCTCTCCCTCTCTTTCTCCCACCATTCCCCTCTGTCTCACACACACACAAAAAGAACAGTTGACAACTTTGTATAAACTGGCAAGCTGATCCAAAAACTGACATGAAAACTCAAGGGATACAGATAGTCAATACAATCTTCAAAGAGAACGAAGTTAGAACCTACATTTTAAAATTTCAAAACTTACTATAAAGCTACAGTAATCAATACAGTGTGGTACTGGCAAAGAATAGACATATAATAGAATTGAGAATCTGAAAGTAAACTTTCATATTCATGATTAATTTATTTTCAATAATGGTACCAAGACCATTCAATGGAGAAATAGTTATCTTTCAACAAATGATGCTAGGATAAATAAGTACTCATATACAAAAAAAATGAAGTTGCATCCTTTTTTTATACATATACAGATTTAAGTGAAAACAGAGCTTAGACCTAAATTTAAAAGCAAAAGCTACATAAAACTCTTAGATGAAGACATAGAAATAAATCTTCACGGTCTTGGATTAGGTAATAGATTTTTATATATGACACAATGCACTAACAACAAAAGAAAAAATATATATGAGTTAGATTCTATCAAAATTAAAAACTTTGATGCAAAGAACACCAACAAGTAAAAAGACAAACAATAGAACGGGAGAAAATATTTGCAAACCATGTATCTAACAGCAACATGGCAGACAACCCAATTAAAAAATAATCAAAGGACTTGAATAGATATTTCTCCAAAGATATACAAATAGTGAATAAGCACACAAAAAGATGTTCAACATCATTATGAGCAGGTAAATGCAAATCAAAACCAAAAAAGGAAGAGGATTTGGGAAAGTTGATGTAGTAGGAAGCAGCAGGTCCCAATGTCCCACCGAGGCAACAACTGCACTGGCAGAATGTGTCTGATATAAATATTTTGGAACTCTGCATACTGTTGAAAGTTTGCAACTTCCAGAAAAAGACCTGAATGATAGATTGCCATTAATTTCAGTCAATTTCAGCTCTTAGCACAGTAGCCACACGGCAAAGAGAATACAGCTATGCATCTACTCCCGGGGCTGCTTGCACATAGATTGTAGGAGTCAAGGTAGGCAAAAAGGGCTCTGTCCTCTAAATATGTGCTCTGATCATTGATTGGTGCTTCCAATCACAAGAGGTCAGACAAAGAGGTGAGCTGTCATTGTTGTTGCAAGCTCACCCCCTCTGGTTAAAGTGACTTTGAGGAGCCTTAAAGGACCTGAGCTCTTCCACTGCCTTCAGTTATTGCCCTTTTCCCTTAGGGATCCAAACACTAAGACTAGGATGTTTAAAAATAACTGGCTATATGGGGAAAATTACAAAGTGACTGTACATGTCCAGGGAAAAGCTTTAAAAAGACCTGAAAAGACCTAAGTTTATACCTCAGAGTGATCCTCAGCACAAAGACATCCTACACAAGTCAAAAACAAACAAACAACAAGATCATTCTAAGAAGCACCAACAAACAACAGGAGTCACAAAAAATGGGGAGACAGAAAAACGACCCCCCATCGAAAGGAAAGGTAGAATCCCCAGAAAGAGTGCTAAATGAAATAGAGGGGAGCCAACTATCAGATATGGAATTCAAAACATGGATTATGGAGAAGCTCAATGAGCTCAGCGGAAACTACAAACAAACAACAACAACAACAAAAAACAATAATTTTAAAAAATCAAACCCTGGAGAACGGGGGCAATCTGATTTCTAGAATTACCACATTATGACATTCCAATGTCCGCTGTTCAACAAATAAAATACAAGACATACAAAGAAACAGGAAAGTGTGGCACATTCAAATGGGAAACATAAATCAATGAAACTGTCTTTTACAAAAATTCGATGACATATCTACTAGACAAAGATTTTAAAATAAATGTCATAAAGATGCTCAAACAAGTAAAGGAAGATGCAAAGAAAATGATAAGTGAATAAAATGGAAATATCAATAAAAAGAGAAAACCTTAAAAAAAATTGCAGCTAAAAAGTACATTAACTCAACAAAAAAAAAAAATTCACTAAAGGGAGTCAAAGACAGATTTGAGTAGCCAGGAGAAAGAATCAGCAAACTTGAATATAGGACGATGAAAGTTAAAAGTCTGAAAACAAAAAGAAATAAAAAAAGATTGCAGAACAGCGCACAGAGCCTGAGGAACCTGTAGGACGCCATAAAGCAGACCAACATACACATCGTGGAGTTCTCAGAAGAGAGAGAAAAGGGATCAGAGAAAATATTTGAAGAAATAATAATTTTAAACTTATCAAATTTGATGAATATAAACATTCAAAAATCTCAATGAACTAAAGAAAGATGAATTCAAAAGACCCACACTAAGCTGAAGTGAAAGAATGAAAAAGATATTTCATGCAAACAGTAACAGAAGAGAGAAGGAATAACTATGCTAATATCAAACAAAATAGACTTTAAACCAAAAAAAGGGTCACAAGAGACAAAAATGGACATCATATATTAATAAAAGTTCAATACAGCAAGAAGATATAACAGTTATAAACAGTTACACACTTAATGAGAGACCATCAAATATATGAAGTACAAACTGAACTGAAAGAAGACATAGTTCTACAATGATAGTCAGAGACCTCAATATCCTACTTACAATAATGAATAGAACAACCAGACAGAAGATAAGAAAACAGAGGATTTAAGCACAATAAAGCAACATGATCTAACAGCTATACACCTATTCAGAACACTTTACTCAATAACAACAACAAAATACATATTCTTCTCAAGAGCACATGATGTATTTTCTAGTACACACCATCTTTGAGGTCACAAATTAAGTTTCAATGTATTTAAAAAGATAGCTATCACACAAAGTATCTTCTCTGACCACAAGAGATGAAGTTAGAAATTATTCAGCAATTCCACTTACATACTCGCCAAAGCTGAAAGCAGGGTTTCATCCCTGGCTGGTGTAGCTCAATTGGTTGGAGCGCTGTCCCATACACCAAAAGGTTGGGGGTTTGATTCCCAGTCAAGGCGTATATGTAAGTTGTGGGTTCAATCCAAGTTCAGCACATTGTATGGGAGGCAACCAATCAATTATTTCTTTCTCTCTGTCCCTCTCTCTCTCTCATATCAATTTAAAAATTTAAAAAAAAAAGGAAAGCAGGGTCTCAGAGAGAGATTTGTACACCTAAGTTTATAGCAGCATTACTCACAATAGCCAAAAGGTGGAAGCAACTGATCCATCGACAAATGAATGGATGAACAAAATGTGATACATATATATACAATGAAACGCTATTCAGCCTCAAAAAAGAAGGAAATTCTGCAATATGTTACCACATGGAAGAACCTTGAGGACAGTATACTAAGGAATTAAGCTGGTCATACAAACACTGTGTGATCCAACTTATATGAGGTGTTTAGAGTAGTCAAAATCATTAAAGACATTTCTGTGTAATGTAAAATGGTAGTTGCTAGAGGTAGGGGAGGGGAGAATGGGAAATTATTGTTTAAAGGGCATAGAGTTTCAGTTCTACAAGATAAAAATAGTTACAGAGGTTGGTGGCAGTAATGGTTGCACAACAATTTGAGTACACTTAATACCATTGAACTGTATAGTTACAAATGATTAAGATGGTAAATTTTTGATGTGTGTAATTTATCACAATTTAAAATAATACCCAGGGTGGTGTGGCTCAGTGGACTGCATGCTGGCCTTTGGACTGAGAGGTTGTGGGTTCAATTCCCAGTCAGGGAACATGCCTGGGTTGTGACCAGGTCCCCAGTTGGGGATGCGCATGGGACAACCAATTGATGTTTCTCTCCCTTTCTTTCTCACGCCTTTACCCTCTCTCTAAAAATAAATTTTAAAAATGTTTTTAAAAAATAAATAAATAAAATAAAATAATATCCACCAGTGTTGGTAAGGAAGTGAAGAAATTGGAACCCTCATATATTGCTGGTGAGAATGTAAAATGGTGCAGTCACTTCAGAAAAAGTCTGACAATTCCTCAGAAGGTCAAACATAAGAGTTACCATGTGACCCAGCAATGCCTCTTCAAGAGAAATAAAAAACATATCCACATGAAAACATGTACACAAATGTTCATAGTAACACCATTTATAATAGCCAAAAAGTATAAATAACCCGAATGTCCATATACTGATAAATGAATATATACTATAAATTACTAGCACATGTTACAACACAAACAAACACTGGAATGTTATGCTAAAAGAAGCCAGACACAAAAGAACACACATTGATTCCATTTATGTAAAATGACTAGAAAAAATTAAAAATTAAAAAAATTTTAAAAAATTAGACAAAGAACTTGAATACACACTTCTCCAAAAAGTACATATAAATGGCCAACAGATATATGAAAAGATGCTCAATGTCACTAGTCATCAGAGAAATGTAAATTTATAAGACAAAAGTAGATGAGTCATTGCCCAGGGTTAGGGGGTCAGAGGAAATGGGAATGGCTACACTAATGGGTACAGGATTTCGTTCTAGGGCGATGAAAATGTTCTGGAATTGGTGGTGGTGATGACTGACATGAGTGAATATATTGAAAACAATTGAATTTTGCACTTTAATGGATGAATTGTATGGTATGTCAATTATACTTCAATAAAGCTGTTAAGAAATAAATTAGGCTAGATGTTTGCTGTAGTGTCAATTCATTCTTAATCTAGAAAGAAGGTGGTAACAGGCAGGAATGGTGCAGTAGAAACTGTTGGTTATACTTCAGCTCTGCCATTGGATAGAATGTGTCAGCTTGGGTCATTATTTAAACTTTGTGATCTTCAACTTGTGTGTCTTTCTCATACGGATAATACCCCCCTAACAATGCACAGCACACAGTAAGCTGATTTATTATGGTACTTGTTATCAGTACTGTTATCAGTCGTCGTCGGCAGCCGTCCGTCTCGAGAGACGATGGTGTAGCTTCTTAAGAGTCTATCTGCACCACCGAGAATGGTTGTGCAGTCCGACTCGGGAGTGACACGGTATCTGTCTCCTCCCATGTTGAATTGACATCTTGCGATGACGCTGGAGTGTCCTCTCCAGTGAAGCTGAAGCTACAGAGCCTGGGCAGGGTGATATGGAGGGTCTGCTGTTGCCCATGCAGCAGACCCCCCCTCTCTTCGCAGCTGAAGGATCCAAGGGAAAGACGGAGTCAATACAGCTTGGCTTCAGGTGCGCCGCAGGAGTTGCCGGTGTTGACTACAACGTCAAACCGCCTTAGGGACTCCGGCTCCGGATTTTCTGTCGGGGTTTACTCCCTTAGCCTTTCCCCTGAAGAGGTATGCCGCAAGGCAGCGGAGGTTTTTTGGAATCAGAGTTTTCCTTCTCTGAGACTGTTATCAGTACTACTATTAATAACTACAAACAATGTCATAACTGTATAATAAAATAAGCTCTTACTAAAAACAGACAGATGCATCTTCTTTAGAAGTATTAAAATGATCTGTTTGTGGCAGCTGTATCATAATGGAGCTCGATAAATTTCTGTTAATTCAATAAATATTTTTTAACAGCATGTCCATGGGTGGCAAGCATTGGACTAAATTTCATAGCACTCATGCCTTGTTTGGCCTACTCAGGGGTTTTTTTAAAATCTGGATTCATTTCAATTTTTAAAAATAGAGAGACTGTCTCTTAAAAATTGATATTTCTAGACTCTTTTGGAAAATAAGAGAATTTGCTAACGAGGTAGCAGCGGGAATAGCAGCGGGATTTCGAGAAACGCCAGGGAGCAACCCCGGCTGCAGTCGAGACCCGGCAGCTCACGATTCCAATGCTGGGGAAGGCAGACCCCATCCATTGCCTTGGACGGTGAAGCTGTGGGAAAGGAGCCTCCCGGTATCTAAGCGGAGAGTAACGGCAGGAATCCATCTTGGACCCCTGACCCCACACAAAGAGCCGCAGAGCGGCGAAAAAGGTCTCCAATTGCTTTTCGCCAATTGCTGCTGGTTGCTAGGCAGTAACGAGTGCACAGGGCTCCACCCCCTACAGCCTGCCCAGGAAGAAAGCTAAACACAAATCTGTTAGAGTGAGGCAGGCAACGATTTGAAATCCTGGTGACACAGCTCACCAGGCAGCAGATGAGAGACCTGACAGAGGAACAAATAAGAAACCTTTTGGAGGCTCAGTTCAGAGCTATAGCCATAAGGTGGCTTACAGAATTAACAAAAGATTTGGAACAAGACAGGGAAGGAACAAAAGCTACTCATACTGAAACAAACTAAAACACATACAAGTGGTGAGGAAATAAAATCCAGAGACCAAATCAACAAACCAGAACATAGGGAAGGAACAAACAGTCAACCAGTGCAGAAAGAGGAAACAAAAACTAAGGAAAGTGAGAAGATCAGAAACCTCTGAGACAGCTGTAAGTGATCGAACATTCAGATAATAGGATTGCCAGAGGACAAAGAAGAAGAACTAGAAATTTAAAAATTATGTGAAAAAATAATGAAGCAGAACTTTCTTAACTTGGGGAAGGAAATAGACTTACAGGTCCAGGAAGCACAGAGAGTTCCAGAAAAACTGGACCCAGGGAGAACCACTCCAAGACACATTATAATCAAATTGTCAAAAATTAAAGATAAAGAGAGAATCTTAAAAGCAGCAAGAGAGAAGAAAAGAATCGTGTACAAAGGGGTCCCAATTAGACTATCAGTGGATTTCTCAAAAGAGACCCTGCAGGCAAAAAGGGACTGGCAAGAAATATTCAAAGTAAAGAAAATCAAAAACCTATAGCCACGATTACTCTATCCAGAGAAATCATCATTCAGAATAGAAGGGCAGAGAAAGTGCTTCCAGGACAAAGTAAAACTGAAGGAGTTCATCAGATCCAAACCACTGTTATATGAAATGTCAAAGGGACTTGTTTAGAAGAAGGAGGAGGATCAAAACTATGCACATTAAAATGAAAACTGCATCACAACAACCAACAACAGAAGCTAGGGAATCGAAACAAAGGCAAACTAAGTAGGCAACAAGAATGGAAAAAGAACTATAGGTATGGGGAACATATTGGGGGGAGGTCAGCAGTGAGGGGGAAGGGGGAAAAGGGAGGGAGATGATGCAGGAATGAAGAAGCATAGTAGGAGGGAGTGGAGTAGACAGGAAGATGTTGAGAAGAACTATATGCACAACCAATGGACATGGACTAAAACGGGGGACAACTGGAGGGAGGGGCAGCACTGGGTGGAGGGGAGCAGAGGGAAAAGAAATTGGGACAACTGTAACAGCATAATCAATAAAACATATTTAAATAATAAATAAATAAATCAACAAACAGCAAGTGCTGGTGAGGATGTGGAGAAAGGGGAACCCTTTTGCACTACTGGTGGTAGTGCAAATTGGGGCAGCCACTGTGGAAAGCAGTATGGAGTTACCTCAAAAAATTAAAAAGGGGCCCTGCCTGATATGGCTCAGTGGATTGAGTGTCAACATGTGGACCAAAGGGTCACTAGTCCAATTCCCAGCCAGGGCACATGCCTGGGTTGCGGGCCAGGTCCCCAGTTGGGGGTGTGCGAGAGTCAACCACACATTGATGTTTCTCTCCCTCTCTTTCTCTCTTCCTTCCCCTCTCTCTAAAAATAAATAAATAAAATCATTTTTAAAAAAATTAAAAATGGACATGCCTTATGACCTTACGATACCACTTCTGGGAGTTTATTCAAAGGAACTTGAAATACTAATTTGAAAGAACAAAAAACCACCCCTATGCTTACTGTAATGTTATTTACAATCGCCAAGATATGGAAGCAGCCTAAGTGCCCATCAGTAGATGAGTGGATAAAACAACTATGGACATTTACACAATAGATTACTACTTGACCGAAAAAAAAGAAGAAAATTTTACCCTTTGCAACGGAATGGATGGACCTGGAGGACATTATGCTGAGTGAAATAAGCCAGTCAGAGAAAGACAAATACTATATGATTTCACACATATATGGAACCTAATGAACAAATTGAACTAACAAGCAAAATAGAGACGGACTCAGAGGTGGAGAGCAGGCTGACAGCCATGGGGGTGTGGGGGTTAGGGGGTGGAGGGATTGAGCAAAAAGGAAAAGGGACTCATGGACATGGACAACAGTGCGGTGATTGTGGGGTGGTGGTGATGGGGTATAAGGGGGATAATGGTCATGAAAAAATACAATAAAATGCAAAAATAATAGCTTATCAACTAATCATCTATTACCTATTTAGGTTTATAGAACTTCTTTAGAGAATTAGCAGTCTCTACTTTCACAGAAAACACAGTAATTAAATTAAATAGCCTCAGGGTGAGAGAAAGAAGACTAAGGACCATTTTTAGGACTCATGCCAGGATCCTGTGTGCTTAATCTGTCCTTGGACTGGCCTGGCCCCATTAATCAAAGCAACTGGTTTTCTGGGAAAATAACATGTTTGCATGATCTAAAAAACAGATATTGAAGGGAAACTATGATGTCATGGGGAAATAAGAGCAAATACTATGATATATTTAGCCGTATTTTCTCACTTTTGTTATGTTATATGAAAAGTAATAGACCAAAGTCTTGCTGCCTTTCTGAAAGTATACCTGGTTCAACAGGTTAAACTGAAAGTGTGTTTACAAATCAGTATGAACTTCAGTATTGATACCAATACCAGATCTGTTTGTATGTGTTATTAAAAGACAATGTAAATAAATTTTCCAGTATACATGGAAGCTTCCATTTCTCAAGAAATAAAACATAAAAATGAATATAATGTTTAAGAAATGTATACTTGGCCTTTATAAAAATCAAACTTCAGAAGTATCCCAGGAGCTAAACAAACCCAGACCCACTGAGCCCACTTCGGGGCCTGACACACAGAGGGCTCGTGCAAGAAATGCCAGGTTTTGAATTAAAAGTGACTATGTAGCCAAGTAATGAAATATAATTTCCCTGCAGAGCATTTTTAACATTATTTTCCAATTTCAAGCTGCAGCATCTGAAACTAAAACAATCTTCAAGGTTGAATTTTCTCTTATATCTACTAGAAATCACTCTTTAGAGAAGCCATTGGGAGTTCTAGGTTTTTCTTGTGTGGGAGAATAAAAGTTACCTAAGTCCATGTCTCACAAGTCTATTTTTACATCCTCAGTAACTAGCACCATTCCTGAATTGTGGAATTATTCAACAATTTTTTAAAATAGATGAATAATTAGCTTTTATGCTAATAATCCATTTCTCTGAGCTGGTTCTAATTAAAGTAATAACTGAATAAGTACTTAGTGAACAGTTGGTTAACTCATAAATACTATCAACAAGAAGTAATCTAAACAACCTTGAAACATTCCTTTTCCTCCAGTCCCGGTTGGCAAGTTTAACTATCTGACTGCCGATTTTGAGGTCAAGCTTGGTTTTCCTCAGATTTGTTATTCTAAAAAACTGGTGCGATGAAATGGCCCTCTGGTACCTACATCTTCAACTGAGAATATAAATTCTATTTTCTCCTTGGTTGACCATCAAGATTGACCTAAATTGTCAATACAGACTTTTAAGTCTCTTTAGTTTTGCCAGATAATAATGACTTCAAATTCTCTGCCCTTCATTCCTCATTCCTATTCCCCTACTTGAATAAAAGAAAACAAGCAAAGAAACAAAAAAAACAAAAACACAGCTACCAACGTAACTACAACGCAAAACTCCATTTCCGGATTGATACCATCAACCAGCAAGATTAAAAATTACATAGCACTCCACCCTACAAAAGCAGGACATACAATCGTTTGAGTGCACATGAAATATATATCAAGACAGATGATATCCTAGGCCATAAAATAAACCTCAACAAATTTAAAAAAACTGAAATCATACAGAATGTGTTCTGCCACCATAAGGGAATAAACTAGAAATTAATAACAGAAAGATAATAGGAAAAACTCCAAACACTTGAAAATTAAACAACACACTTCTAAATAACCCACAAGTCAGAGAGAAAATCTAAAAGGAAAATTTTAAAGTATTGTATATTTAAATGAATGAAAATGAAAAGGCAATATATCAAAATAAGTAGGGCAGAGCTAAAGCAATGCTGAGGTTAATTTACATCATGAAATGCATACATAAAAAGAAACTTCTCACCCTGGCTGTTGTAGCTCAGTGGACTGAGTGCTGGCCTGCAAACCAAAAGGTCACCAGTTCAATTCCCAGTCAGGGTACATGCATGGGTTATGGACCAGGCCCCTTGATAGAGGCATGCAAGAGGCAACCACACATTGATGTTTCTCTCCCTCTTCCTCCCTCTCTTCCCCTCTCTCTAAAATTAAATAAAACCTAAAAAACAAAAGAAGAAACTTCTCAAATCAATAATCTAAACTCCCACCTCAAAAACATAGAAAAAAAGCAAAATAAACGAAAGCAATAGAAGGAAGAAAATAATAAAGGTAAGAGCATATATAAAAGAAATTGAAAACAGAATAGAAAATAAATCAATTAAACCAAAACTGGTTTTTTTAAAACACTGAGAAAATTTACAAACTTCTATCGATACTGATAAAAACAAAAGAAGGAAGTCATAATGCACCAATACTAGGAATAAAACAACGTATTACTATAGACCTTAACCTTTAAGTAAATTGAATTTATTATTTCAAAACTCCCATAAAAAGAAATGTCCAGGGCCTGGTTATATAACCAAAGAATTTTACCAAATGTTTAAAGAAGAGTGAACACCAATTATATACTCTCTTTTTCCAGGAAATTGAGAAGGAGGGGACACTTCTACATTTATTTCATAAAGCTACTGATATTATTATCATGATACCAAAACCAGATAAAGATAGTACCAAAACAAACAGAACTTCAGACCAATATCCCTCAGGAATATAGACACAAAAGTGTTTCATAAAACAGAATAGAATTAAGCAATATATAAAAATAATTATGCACAAGATCAAGTGGGGTTTATTCTACTAAGGTTTATTCCAGGGATTAAAGACTGGTTCAATATTTGAAAATTAATCAATATAATCCACCATGTCAATATTCTCTAAAGGAAAAATCATATATAATCAAATCAATTGTTACCAAAAAAAAATTTACTAGAATTCAACATCCATTCATTATTTAAAAAACTCAGAAAAACAGAAATAGAGGGGGACCTCCTCAACTTGATAAGAAGCATCTTCCCAAAGCCTACAGCTAACATTATAATTAATGGCAAAAGATAGGATGCTTCCCCCAAGATCAAGAACAAGAGGCAAGGATGTTTGCTCTCACTGATCTCTTTCCAGCAACATAATGCTAGCTCTAGCCAGTGCAATAAGGCAAGAAAAGGCAAATATTGAAAAAGAAATTGAACCATCCCTAATTTGCAGATGACAAGATTGTCTAAATAGAAAATTCCAAAGATTCTACCAAAAAACTCCTAGAACTAATGAGTGAGATTTACAAGGTTGCATGATACAAACTAAACATACCAAAAAAAAAGTGTATACCTATATACAAGCAATGAACATGCAGACACTGAAATTAAAAAGACAATATCATTTACAATTTTTTAAAATTGAAATATTTAGGTGTAAATCTAAGAAATTGTATAGAAATTACATGCTGAAAACTACACACTACTGATAAAAGAAATACAGAGGGCTACTATGTTCACTGATCAGAAGACTCAGTATAGTAAAGATGTCAGTTCTCTCCCAAATTCCAGCAAAATTTTTTGTAGATATAGAGTATTCTATGATTACTATAGAAAGGGAAATGACCTAGAATTGCTAAAATAATTTTGAAAAAGAAGAATAAAGTGAGATGATTAGTCTACCTAATTTTAAGACTCATATATAACTATAATAGTCAAGACTTGATATTGGCTGAGGAATAGACACAGCTCAACAAAACAAAAAAGAGAACTCAGGAACAGACCTCCAACTGATTTTTGACAAAGGTGCAAAAGCAACTGAATAGAATAGGGATAGCCCCTTTACAATGAAAAAGTGTTAAAGCAATTTGATGATAACAGGCAAAAAGAAAAACAAAACAAACAAATGACCTTAGTCTCAGACCTTACACAAAAATTAACTCAAATGGGTTATGGGCTTAAATGTAAAATTTTAAACTATGCAATTTTCAGAAGAAAATCTTCAGAATCTAGGGCTAGGCAAGTTCTTAGACTTGACACCAAAATCATGACCCATAAAAGGAAAAATCAATAAATTGGACCTCATTGAAATTTAAAACTTATGTTCTTCAAAAGATCCTGTTAAGAGTCTGAATAAACGAACTACAGAGTCGGGGACAAATTTGGAAACCACATGTCTAAAAAGGGAAGATTATCTTCAGACAATCATGCTGAATGTAAAAAGCCAATCATACCTGCAGCTGCCCCTCACGCTTCATTACTTATATATAAAGAAAATCCCAACATACCATGCAATTCGATTTTATAACATTTTTGAAATGAGAAAATTATATGGAGAACAGATTAGTGGTTACCAGAGATGAAGGATGGAGCAGAGACATGAGGGAAGTGGGTGTGGCTATAAAAGGACAACATGATGAATCTTGTGATGAAAACGCTGTGTCTCAACTAGATCAATGTCAATATCCAGGCTGTGATACTGCACTACTATATCATGTAAATACCATTGTGCTACATCATGCATGCTCAGTTACAACAATCGATCTATAACTATTAAAATATAGTTTAATAAAAATTAATTTAAAAACTTTTAAGTCTTTGTGAATACAGTTATATGTATATTGCTTTAATGCTTAAATCCCATCTCTCTTCTTTTGCCAGTTCCTGCCTCTTCTGTGTCAAATGTTGACTTTTACCAACATTACCTCAACTAATGAAAACAATCTACATACACACCATCGCTGTGTCTTCTGCACAACCAATCACCAAGATTTGGGTATGCCTTCACATTGGAAGTTCAAAATTATTTTAAAGAGATCTTCTCTTTAATATCCTAACCTCACAACTGATGTAGATATGTTCATTTGGAGAACCTAGGGCTTACTGCCAGAAGTCTATCTGAATTCCAAAATAGATTACCCAGTCATGCACCAACAAGTATCTGTGGCCACTTCTCTATTAGGCCATTGATAATTATCAGCCCTCTATCTATATCACTTCCTTTGAAACCATTCAGCTAACTCTTACAACATTCCCACTGTTATCTGCATCACACTGTGGGAGAAGTAGCATACACTGTAGTTAAGACCATACATGAGATACATCAGTGGCACACAGCCTTCCCAGCATCAATACTCTGTGCTCCATCCACCACATGGAAGCAGCAGGTGCTGTCAGATCTGCTCTACAGCGTCTGAGATGACAGCCACCACTTCACCATCTTCCTTTTGCCTCTTGCCAAATGGCAACATGAAAACATGATGCAGACAATAGGCAATGCTTTCAAGTGGCTTTGCAGTCAGATGGCACAACAGTCACTTCCTTGGAAATCTGAAACCACTCAGATGGTGAGTAGATCCTGACAAAATCTGAATTTCTCACTTCTCTGAAGTGAAAGCCATGGGATCCTTCCAATGGGGAACATCTTCCAACTAAAAATCCATGAGAAATGTGTTCCAAGCTAACTCTTTCTTAATCCTACAGAAATGCATTTGTACAAGGAAGAAAAAGATTCAATAACCAGGCACGTGTAATAACTGATCACTGCATGATCCTGTTCTCTTTAAAGCAATCACATAGAAGAACACTCGCAAGAAAGAGTAATGCAAACAGGCTATAGAGAGCTTTATTTTGTTGTGTTTTAAATCCTTCCTCAATAATTACTAAAGTACTTCCCAGTCTTTTCAGTTGGCCTGAAAGTATGCACAGAAGGCAGCTATCCAAGTTCAGTATGACAAGGGCTCAGGAACTCTCCTAGTGAACCAGGTCTCCTTTCACAAAGGTCTGTTTATCCCACACTGATGTGCACAAATCCCCACTGTCTTTATCTCAGAAGAAAAGTGTTCCAATTAACACAAGGTGTTCTTTAAAATCCTCAACCCAAGAAAAACAGATGTACTGTGTAGAGAGTAAGATCTGGCATCTACAGAGAACTCTCTAGGAAAGCCTAGAAAACAGTATTGTCCTCCAGAAAGAAACAGGCATTTCCTTCTTTCTTTAGAGATTCCTAGTCCCAGCAGAAAATAAAAACTAAAAGAAATTAGTAGTATCCACCCACAAAAATAAGAAAGGATATTAGACTCCTTTAGCAGGAAATCAAAAAAATGTCATCATCTACTTGAAAAATTCAAATTCAGTAGTCCAGCATGCATTGAAATGTAATAAGTCACTATGCTTTGGAATAATTGTTGCATGGGGTTTGACTTAATCTCAGCAGGCTTGAAAACAGCCCACAGGAAGTTGGTGTGATAAACTTCCTTGAGATGCACAAATATGAAAATGAAACCTGAGACTTCCAGCTAAGATGGAGGCCTAGAAAGACTCGCTGTGTCTCCTTCCACAATTAAGAAGGAATACAACTACCTCTAAACTAGAGACAACCAGAAGTTCCAGAAAATCTAGCTGCATGGAAGTCCAAGAAACAAAATATAAAGAAGAAATACTCATCCAGACAGGTAGAAGGGACGGAGCCAGGGTGGAGAGGACATGGTGGGGGGCAGCAGCAGGCCGGAGGAAACTGCAGTCAAATCTTTTAGTAGGGAGGGACACCTGAGGAGCACTGCTGGCACCAGACCAGACCACGCAGCTCACTGTCCCAGCACCAGGGAAAATAAAGCCTCATTGCTTCTGACTGTGCAGACCAGTGGGGGTTGGGGTGGAGGAAATAACTGCTGGTCTCTCAGCAGAGTCCTCTTGTTTAAAGGGCCCCCACAGTCCTAGAACATCCGCAGACCCACCCACTCTGGGAATGATGGCCAGGGCAACAGCTAGAGGGGCGCCAGTCCCATACAGAAGTGGGAGAAGTGCCTGAAAAAGGGGCAAGTGCTAAGCAAGCAGCATTTTTCCCTCTTGGACCCCTCCCCCACAAAGAGTGCCACAACATGGTGAAACGGATCACCTTGTACTGATAAATACCTAAGTCTCCACCCCTTACAATGTAGTAGTGCAACAACTCTACCTAAGACACAGAGGCTAACAAACACAGGAACCTATCAAGATGAGGAGACAGAGAAGTATGGCCCAAAAGAGGGAACAGATCAAGGGTTCCAGTGGGAGAACTAGGCAACAAGGAGACAGCCAACCTAACAGACAAAGAGCTCAAAACACTGGTGATAAACTTGGTCACAGGCTTGAGAGATATGCTTAAGTACAGCGAACGCATAAGGGAAGAAGTGAAGGCTAAGCTAAGTGAAATGAAAATCCACACAAAACCCATGGCAAAGGGAAGGAAATGAGAGTTCAAATCAATGATTTGGAACATAAGGAAGAAAAAAACAGTCAACCAGTACAGAATGAGGAAACAAGAATTGAAAAAAAATGAGAAGTGGCCTAGGAACCTCTAGGACAACTTTAACCGTGCCACCATCCAAATCATAGGGGTGCCAGGAGGAGAAGAGGAAGAGCAAGAGATTGAAAGCTTATGTGAAAAAATAATGAAGGAAAACTTCCCTAATTTGGGGAAGGAAATAGACATACATGTGCAGAGTCCCAAACAAGCTAGACCCAAGGAGGACCACACCAAGACAAATCATAATTAAAATGCCAAAGGTTAAAGATAAAGAGAGAATCTTAAAAGCAGGAGAGTTACCTCAAAGCAGTGCCCATAAGACTATCAGCTGATTTCTCAAAAGAAACTTTTCAGGCAAGAAGGGACCGGCAAGAAGTATTCAATGTGATGAAAAGAAGGACCTACAATCAAGATTACCCTATCCAGCAAAGCTATCATTTAGAACGGAAGGGCAAATAAAGTGCTTCCCAGACAAGGTAAAGCTAAAAGAGTTCATCCCCAAGCCATTATTATACAAAATGCTAAAGGGACTTACTTAAGAAAAAGAAGATCAAAACTATGAACATTAAAATGACAACAAACTCACAACTATCAACAACTGAATCTAAGAAATAAAAATATAATCCAACTAAGCAAACCAGAATAGGAACAGAATCATAGGTACGGGGATCATTTGGAGGGTTATCAACTGGGATGGGGGAGGGGCATAAATGGGGATATGGTGTAGGGGTTAAGAAGCATAATTGGTTGGTACAAAATAGACAGGGGTAAGTTAAGAATAATATAGGAAAGGGTGAAGCCAAAGAATTTATATGCATGACCCATGGACATGAACTAAGTGGGGTGGGATTGCTGGAGAGAAGGGGGATACTGGGTGGAGGGGAGCAAAGAGAAAAATAATTGGGACTACTGTAACAACATAATCAACAAAATATACTTTTAAAAAAAATTAAACCTAGCCTACCTAATCAGACATATTTAGGCAGTGGCAGTAGTATCACATGGTTTGACCTATCTGTAAGCATTGACCTTTGAATGCTAGACCATTCTCACTTCCATTTACCACTTGAAGGCTCTGGATCAGCATCCATTCAGGGTAAGTGCTTTGTATAGAGGTCAGATTGGAAATAAAGATTAGGAAAAACAGAAAGAGTTCTTGCTTCCTCCTGAGATTGCCTCTATATCAATAGGACAGCAGACAGCATTCCCTGAGCCCTGAATATTTTTCCTAATTTTGGTTGCAGCCATGAGAAGCAGAGATGGTCTGCAGGCAGAACAGTAGACAGGGACTGATGGAGTACATGTTATCCTCTCACTTCTCCTGGGCCCCACCTCCTGGAAGCAGAAGATTCTGGCCCAAAAAGAAATATCTATAGGAGGTTAATCTTCATCAATCTCTTCCCATTCAACAGATCAAATAAGAGAAGGTGAGACTAGAAGAGGAGGGCGAGGAGGCAAGCACTGCCTGATTATTGTTGAGACTGGACCTTGTAAGCATGTGCTCAGCACCAGTGCCTCACCCTGGTCAGGCTGCATCTGTGGTTTTGAATAAATGGTCTGTCTTTTCATCTCAATGAGCATCAATTGTCATTATCCATGAGCCAAAATGACTTGTGGGAGCACAAGACATTCTGCAGGGTACACAGCATTTCAAGAGCTAAGTCTGAGATGGTTATCATGCCTTTAGATGGCTCACTATTTGAGCAGAGCAGTTTAGGCCGATGCTGGCTGGTAAGGACAGAAGTTGGAAATACAAATATAACCATAGGCAGCCTGATTCCACAGCTGCAAGTTTATAAATCAGTCTTCTTACTCACACCTTGCCATGACTTGTCATTAAAAATTAAATGTTAAGAAAAGCTGACACTTTTCTTATTAAGAATTCCACAGTCTTATTTACTTAGTGAGGCCAGGAGTCTAAAACTCGACTTGGATTAGCATCTCATTCCATGTCATACTGATATATAAGCATATCACTGCCTCCATCACGCACACCCACACACAACACACACCAACAGACTGGCCAAGAAATGGAGCTGGAACATAACAGAGTAAAGTACCCAATCCTTTTCTAGGAAGTGTAGGTCACCATAGTTCCAGAAGAGTGGCCTAAGGTCACAGAGGGAGACCCTCTAATGCCAGAGCTGACCTTGACTCGGTAAAACAAGTAAGCTGTTCAGTAAGATGAGCCAAGCAATCCACTCTGGGGAGTTTAGATTTGTGTTAGAAAGTCAAAGGTAGAAAAAGCATAGAAAGCAGGTCTGGCAGATCTTAAAAATAATCATTTTAAAGAATATTTTGTTGATTTTTTTCTAGGTATTTGGATTATTTGTTAATTTTTTAAATTAAAATGTATTTTTAACTTTTCTCATTTTAAATATATAATCCTTTTGAATATATATTGTTTTCAATGAGGGTTTGAAGGATGTTATTTCAGAAGGATCCATGGAACATTTAAGCAAGGGCAATCCCTTTGAAGGCCTGTATTTCTAAAGCCTATTCAGTCTGTGGGTAACGCGAGTGATAATGGTAAGAGCACACAATGAAGGCTAGTCTTTACCATAATACTGAGCTGCTTGTGTACTGGCTATACAAAATTCCCCAGTGGTAGATTTTCACTTTGTAAATGGGCAGCAGAACAAATATAGTGAATTAATTATTTCCATTTACAACACATATTTAAATGCAGAGCCAATCTAACAGTAAGCATCAGTTACTTGCATGCCCTGTGAAGGAAAACCAAACCAAACCATAAAAACCGTCACATCACTTTTCCACAGAGTGAGAATAAATCATAGATTCACCTATTTCTCATTTCTTTAACTAATGTGACCATACTATAGAACTGATTCTGGACTAAACCAAATCAGAAACTCACAGCACTTAAACTGGATCACAGATTTTATTCTGCAAGTACTAACTGTGGATCATGAACCTGCTCCTGGGCAAACTGATGTTAATAAC
This sequence comes from Furipterus horrens, assembly GCF_987537825.1. NCBI lineage: Eukaryota > Metazoa > Chordata > Mammalia > Chiroptera > Furipteridae > Furipterus > Furipterus horrens. The sequence goes on along the minus strand of NW_028327174.1, from coordinate 94,670,623 downwards.
TTGTCAGGATATTTTAGAATAACTGTTGCATGGGGTTTGATTTAATTAATCACAGTAGGGTTCAAAGAAGGTCCATGAAATCAACATAAAACACGTCCTTCAGCCCTGACTGGTGTGACTCAGTGGATTGAGCACCGACCTGTGAACCAAAGGGTCATTGGTTCGATCCCCAGTTGGAGGCGTGTGAGAAGCAACCAACCACACAGTGATGTTTCTCTCCCTCTTTCTCCCTCCCTTCCTCTCTCTCTAAAAATAAATTAAAATCTTTTAAAATGTCTTTCAGATGTCTCTTAAAAGTTGAGTAATTATGTCACCAAAAGAGACAGGCATAGTGAAGGCTGCAGTTACAAATCTAAACCAAAAGAAATATATCGTACATTCTCACACAGAGGGAGAGACATGTTTGTCTTTCCACTCTAAAAAAGGGATAAAATTGCTTGCTCAGTGTTTGGTACAAATCAGGTGCTCATCAATATTTGCTGACTTTATAAAACAGTGAATGATGTGAATGAGGATGTGACAGGACAAGGTGTGCAACACATGACACATTCTTTCCAGTAATACAAATATGCAATTTTGTAAGACGGTAACATGTAGATCCTAAAAGACAGATCAGGTGCCAAACAAAGAGAGACCAGGTGGAGGGACATACTGTATATTTGAAAGCTAGCGATGAGGTACAAATAACAGATCAGAGAAGGAACAGAACCCTTGGACACCCACCTCCCATCCCATTCCCGTCCACATTGTGAAGCAACGGGATATCATGATTTTAGAACCTGGTTACATTCCACAAATCCAAGTGTTGACTGTTAGAGCTAAGAAAACAGTGCCTGGTGCTGGGAAGCCTGGCCTGATGGGGGGCGGTCTGTGTGCTACTGACAGCATGATCTCCTGCATCCTTGAGTAGAGAATTAGATACGGAGATCCACCGCACTGGGGCTCTTTCACCTCCCAAATCTCAGAACAAAACATGGAACCACCAGGATATCTCCAGACAGGCATTCAACAGGGATTCATCAAACAACTGAAATGGCACCACTTTCTCCTCATCCTCCTAGCACTGTCAGAGCCTCCACCCATGGACTTAGTCTAAGCATTTGCTACGTGCCAGGCACTCTTCTAAGCACTTCACATGGATCAACTCATTTCATCCTCTCAATAGCCCAACGGTTCCCAACTTTCCTGCACCTGGGAAGTTTCTAAAAAATTCCAATGCCTAAGACACACATAAAACCAATCCCAATATTTGGGGGTGGGAGTAGGCATCAAATTTTTTTAAAGACCCCTGTGGTAATTCCAATGGGCAGCAAAGTCTGAAATGCTTATCTAAGAGATGACTGTTATTATTATCTACATTTTTCAGATAAGGCAACTGAGGCAGAGAAGTTAATACCTTCTCAAAATCACACAGCAGGCAAGCAGCAGAGCTGGGATCTGAACCCAAGTTATCTGACTACTGCCAAACACTAAGAAATCATGTCAGGTAGAGGTGTCATAGAAATAATATAAATTACTAGTACGTAATGAAATGAGTGGGGAGGCCAGAGAAATGGTAGGAATGTGCACTGGCAATACGGTATGAGAAATGTAGACGGCTGTTGATGTGAGGAAGATCTTACACACTCCAACCACTTAGGAACACAGTTACTCTTCTCTGAAAAGATTATCATGTTGCCACAGAGTGGGGTGCTCCTGGAAAGCCTGTTTAGGGCTCCTAGCTCTGAGAGTCAACAACATGAACTTGTGGAATGTAACCAGATTCTAAAATCATGATGTCCCGTTGCTTCACAAAGTGGATGGAAATGGGATGGGAGGTGGATGTCTGAGGATTCTGTTCCTGCTCTGATCTGTTATTTGTATCTCATTGCTAGCTTTCAAATACTGTATGCAGTACTATCCCTCCACCTGTTCTCTGTTTGACACCTGATCTGTCTTTTAAGACCTACATATTACTGTTACAAAATTGTGTGTTTCTGTTATTGGAAAGAATGTGTCATCTGTTGCATACCTTGTCCTGTTACACATCCTCATTCAACCATCATTCACTGTTTTATGAAGTCGACAAATACTGATGAGCACCTGCTTTGCTTATGCTCTAGAATAGCAGTTCTCAAGCCTTAGCATGCATGAAAACCACCTGGAACACTGGTTAAAACAGATTGCCGGGCTCCAACCATCAATTTCAAATTCACAAGTCTGAGGGAGAGCCCCAAAATTTGCTTTTCTAACAAATCCCCACCCAAGTGATGCTGACAACAGCAGCACTGCCCCAGGCACTGTAACAGTCATACAGGATGAGCTGGTAGCTACAGCCACACACAATCTCTGCACCACTGCTCATTCTGTTCCCAGAGGGTGAAATACCTCCCGCTGTCAGCTTCTTCCCCAACTTGCTCACTCCTGTTACTAGTCAGCCTGAGCTATAGTTAGCTCCTCCTCCAGGAAGTCTTCCTGGATCCTAGGATCTGATGTGCTCTCCTGACACCCTACCCATACACCTGTTGCATGTTTCTCCCACCAGAATGTGAACTCCTCTTGAGGACAGCAGTTGTCTCTGTTTACTTTCTATCTTTGGCATGTAGCACAAGGCCAGGCATGTAAAAGGTACATCGTAATCGTGTACATATAAGCACTCCATCCAACCAGGAAGAGTAGAAAAGGAGCAGCTTTCTGAAGCAGAGGCTGTTTCTCTTTAGGCCAGAGTCCCAATATAAAAATCGGATGTCTTTTATTAAAGTAAGTTGTGAGGACTGGGGACTCATTTATCTCTGTCTATGTCATAGGTGGTATGACTTAGGTACTAAGGCCTGACTTCAGAAACTTCTTTATGTGACTGAACTGCAATTTTAACATTCAAGTAAGAGACTGCTCACTGTTCCTGTTATACAGAACAATAACTTCTATGAAAGGCTGTGGACAAAGTTCCCATACTGGGAATACATCTCATTCCTGGCCTCCTGCCCTCTCTGCTGTAAGGCAATAAAATCCTGGACTCGCCCTCCCCTTGCACCTGCCCCCGATGGTGAGTGAAGATCCCAGTTTTCTGCAGTCTATCCTCTCCATGACACTTTCCAGTCTGGTCATTTCAGACTTGTGTTCTATTTCTTCTACAGGGACAGCCAGTCAATGCTAGAAAACAAACTCTGCCTCAGTGTTAATGGCGGTCAGGGGGAAGGCCAGCCCCACTCTCTCCCAGGTCAGCTGTGCAGAGTCCTCTTAGAAGTCCCCAATCACATGGCTGAATCCAGAGTGAGGATGATGGGGGTGAGGAGGAATTTCTGGTCCAGACCAGGAGGGCTAACGTGGAATATATTTTGAGTCAGGCACATGGTCCCTGAAATTACAATGATGAGCTTTCATTTCTTCCACAATGACACAGAGTGGTCCTGACACAGGAAAAACAGGCAGAGGTTATTTCTGACCAAGAAATCAGGTCCTTTAAGGTCCTGGTTAGATGAGGTAACAGTCCTATGTCTAAGACATTTGAACATTATGACCACAGGATGGGTCATTACTTGGGTCCAAAAATGTTGACACCCAAACCACAGCAAATAGCTACAATCAAGTAGCGAAGTACATATATACCGTTCTCTTTCCACTCCTGGCATTGCCACAGCTCCCCAGTGTTCCCCAGGCACAGTCAGAGAGGGCCACCTGCACCTGAAATGAGACTGGCCCTGGAACTCCAGTGAGGCCTCATGCTCACAGTATCCAGGCCCCTCCTCTCATGTCCCACCTTCAGTTCAGTGAGTAGGAATTACCTAGTTTGTAAAAGGCTCTGTGGGAACATTGCTGCCTGAAGGAATGACAAGCCATAGAGGAGACAGACAATGGAAGTGCTTGGATCTCCTAAGCCAGGCAGCCCTGTGTTCCAATCTCTGTCTTCTCACCTACTGCAACACCCTGGTTACAAAAACATCCCTAACTTCCATTTCTTCAACTGTGAAAGGGGAGCAGGAGAACCTAACCTGCCATCTGTATAATGATCTTCATCTGAACCAAAGAATACAGACAATGCTTTGAGCAAATGTTTCCTCAATTCTCCCAAGGATGGTACATAAACCCCTCACTCTCATTCTGGAAGCATAAGAGTGAAGTTAATGACATGCAATGTATACCTTAGGGCATTAGGGTTTAATTCTGTCAAGAAAGGCAAATATGGAATGAGATGAACCTCATGGGTAAACAACAGCCTCCAGGTTCTCTGAGGGCTCCAGGAAGGGATTAAGTCGACAGGCAGGAGCACAGCTGGGAATCAGGAAGGCATGGGTGGAGTCTGAGCCCAAGAGAAGGGGGTGAGCACTGCAGAGCCAACACAGCATCAGCCACTAACCTGACATGCTCTCCCCCACGCTGCTGTTTCATCTGACATGCCGAGATGGAGAAAATCGTGTAATCACATTGTACTAATGCACTCTGTCCACAAATGGAAAATACAATTAAGTATTCCAACTACTAATTTTCAGATTGCCATGTATTATGATTTGTCACTAGAAAGCAATGTACATTTGGTGTTCTTTCCTGGTGTTTTGGAAATAACAAAAATATTTCTAAAACATTTGAATTGATATGTCTGCATTTTTATGGTCCCATTTATGCCATTACATGTCTCAAAAGCAAAGATTTTGTAAATGTTTAGCTTTCACACACACACTAAAGGAAAACCACTGACAGTCACCATTCTAAATGAATCCTTCCAGTGCCTCTCAGCTCAGGAAAGGAAGGGGAAACAAGGTTCATTGCTTCTAGCAGCAAGCAGAGAGATCAACCCACCCAGCTGTAGGGACCTGGACCAGGGCTCAGAACACTTGCGATCTGAGCACAGGTCTACTGTCCTGCTGCTTTTTCCTTAGAACCGTCACTCTGTTTCTCAGTGCTACAGTTTCCTCATCCGTGGAATGTGAGGTCCCTTCCAACTGTTAAAGTATAAAAAAGTATAAAACTTGACCAACACTCTTGCTTTAGTATCTGCCAAAGTAGAAATACTTGCTTCCAACTTTCAGGAAGGTGGACACTAACAAGGAAATATTTGAAGAAGGCTTTAAGAGCATATAATGAAATAGAAATAAACAAGATGCATGAAATCACAGGGTTATGAGGGACCCTAAAGGTCTGACCAGCTAAAGTGAAACAGTTCTCAATGCACAGGAGCAGAGCGCTGACAAGGGTCTTTTTTATGACACTTTCTTCCATGGCTGAGATGGGCCAGCACATTTTCCTCAGGAAAGCAGGCTGGAAGTCAGCCCAGGCAGGGTCCCCAGGCTTTTGGAGGATCAATAGGCATTAGGTTTTCCCCATACACCATTCTACAAGTGTAGATATTTTGCCTTCAACTGGTGTAAATTCCAGACTAAATAAAACATGCAGATAATGACCTCATTTCCAAAGCTGGATCCCAGCCCATGTCTGAGAGTAAAAGGTCCTCTGGCACAGAAGCTCAGTCACCTGGTGAAAAGAGGGGCTCCACCACTACACACACAACCATGAGAAACTGGGCCAATCACCTAACCACTCTGAGCCTTTTCTCATCTGTGAAATGGGGACAGTAATAGTATGTGCATTACAGGGATGTGAAGAGAACCGATGAGTTATTATTGCACATAAAGCCCTCAGAAAAATGTTGGGCACATAGCGTGTTAGATAAATGCTACCCGATATTCACATTAACATCCGTATTAACTTTACTCAAGAACCATGTATATGATAGTGCTTCAGTAAGAAAACAGGAGCAGATGGAAAGGTCCTGATGCAGAGCACTCCCGAGGAAAAGCAGGTGCTTGCTGCCTCCTCCTCCTGATACTCAAGACATTTTGAAATAAAGTTGACTGCAAGGTCAGGGAGAATTGACTGGGAAAGAGGAAAGGGAGCTTGGGATGATGATGGAGTAGGAAAAATCACAGCCAAAGAAACTGAAAGGGGTGTGGTGTGGAGGCACCCAGGCGGTTGCTGGGAAAAGTAGGCTAAAGGCCAGAAAGTGCCCTGGGGGAGACACTGGGGCAGGAATGAAGACACCCGCACGTGCACAGGAGCACAAAGGAAAAAGGAGAAGGTCAAACAGGGCGGGAGGATGATGTCTCTCATTTGGGGGCCAAAGGAGGTGGGTGAAAATTGGAATAGTGGAAAATTGGAAAACTGGAATGAGAAATAGCCACGTGAAACTCTAAAAGGGTGGGGGGCGCCGCAGAGAACAAGGTTCGGCAGTACATGGGGGGTAAGGCACCTGGGGAACAATGCAGTGGGACCTTTGGAAGATTGAGAGGTTTTAGTAAAAGTGGAAAAATAAAATAGAGTGAAGTGCTTGTGCCCCTTAGCAAATAAGAGCAAAGAACTGATAGCCCTGGAGCGGTTAATAGGGAGGAAAACACCAATCAACACAGAAAATGATACGGCGTGCGGAGAAAACCTTGGGAGGAGGGGGCGGGTGATACGTGAATTTGGATAGCCTGGGTAACAAGTGCTAAATAATTCAAATTATGCCTCTGTTTTTCAACATTATTATCCAAGGCTGGGAAGGAAGCAACTAACCAAGGATGTTGTTGTTCCCCCTCCCCCAAGCCTTCTGCGTTGGTCTGGTTTTTCGTACTTGGTGGGAAGGGAACTTTGCTCAGGCACCGTAACCCTGCACAGTCCAATGCGGCCCGGCAGCACCGGTCACCTAAGTTTCCCCTGACGTGGAGAGCGGCTCTAGCTTCTATCTTCTTGGGGCTATTGCGGCAATTTCCCGTGTGAAGAGAAATGGAACCGAACTAACTCAGAGAGAGCAGTCGCTGGGTCCCACTGTCTTTCTTCCCAGGTGGGACCTAGGGAGAAATTGGATGTCTGAACCAAGTTCTCCAACCGCAGCCCTCTGGGTCCTTGGGCTGGCGCGGGCCGCGCAGGTCGTGCCGCCGGAGGGAGCTGCTCGGCGCAGGGAACACCCCTGCCCCGGGTTCTTTCCTGGCGCCACCCTGCAGGCCCAGCGCGGCGAGTGGAGCATGAGATAAAGTTTCAGGGTCCTCCCTAGACAGTTGTGCTGGGGAACGCAGCCTACATGTCCTCCCCCACGGCACCACCACCCGGCCAGCCGAGGGCGCGGAGAAACCACCTCAGGGCACCAACAGGTGGGCAGCGGGCGGCTCTTGGAATCGGAGGAGGAGGAGGAGGAGGCAGCAGGGTGTCCTCCGGCTACAAACGCGGAACACTGCCGTGCGGAGCTGATCCTTCTCCCAGTTTCCTAGCTAATAGCCCGGGGCACTGGCCCCACGCTCCCCCCTCGCAGCCTCACCTTGCGTGGCCCCCACTCGGCGAGGCCTCCAGAGTCAATTGATGCAAGACGTCCCTGCGACCCAGAGCTGATCCGGGTCTCGGGGACTCCGAGCACGCCGGGTTGTGGGAGTAGCCTCGGCACCGGCACCGGCACGCCACCTCTAGGCTGGCGGCGAGTGGGAGAAAGCGCGGCGCTGCAGGTCTGCCTGCGGTGCGCCGCTGCCGCCAGGCTCCGCCCCTCGCCACGCCCCGACCGGGCCTCCAGCCGGCGCTCCCTCTCAGGCCACGCCCCTGGCCCGACTTTTTTTTTTCTTTTTCCCCTCTGCCCAATGGTCCCGGGCCTTCTTCTCCAGACCACGCCCCCAACCCCGGACTCCCCCCCCCCATCCTCCCATCCCCCAACAGAGAAACACAGCCCTCTTGGTCACCGCCCCCGGCAAACTCTCCCTTCTCTGCCCCAGGCCAAGCCCCCAGCCAGGCTCCGGCCCACTGCATCCCACCCACCCTGACCACCAGGACCCTGGCCCCCACTATCCTCCCAGCCATTCTCACCCCCACCCCCATTCTCCATCAGGATATACACCTCCCCACCCCACCCCCACCGCCGCAACCACGGACCACCTCCGTGTCACCCAGGCAACCGCCCCCCCACGCCTTCTCGCCTCACCTCTACCTGAGCTTGCAGTTCACTCTAGGCTAAGGCACCGTGGTTGCAGTTCTCTGAGCAAAGGAAACGCTAGATGAGGATTTTTTAAACCTACCTAAGCCTAGGGAAAGGCTCCTGGGGACTGTATCGGTGAATCCACTCAAAGAACTATATCGCCTTTGCTGTTTGGCTCAAAGCCTAATCATTAATTCACATGAAAACCACAGAGGCGAAGCGAAGCCTTCTGCACTAGGATCTGAGTCCCAAAAGTTCCATGATTGTTTCCTGATATGAAACTCTTGGAACTCATAAAATAAACACTTTTTTTTTAAGTGTCGGCTTTTTAGGTGATTCATTTAAGTGGTTATTATGTCAGCAATATTATTATAAACATATAATACTTTTATGATCAAAGAAGAGTAATAACCACTTTTTTAACTCATGAACATGTAAAATTACTAATATCCAATGAAAAATCAAAAGTCATTTTATTTTTGCTTTCTTAAATAGTGAAAAAAACTTCTGTGTGATATTCAAATGGTATATTATACAGAATTGGTCAAAACTCACAGAATATACAACACAAAGAGTGAGCGCTAGTAAACTCGTTCAAAGTAATGCATCAATTTTGGCTCATCATTTGCGACAAATGTACAGCACTGGTGGAAGATGTCAGTAATAGAAGAAACTGGGGGAGGAGGGGACAGAGAATCAGCGAGTATATGAGAACTCTGTACTTTCCACTCAGTTTTCCTGTAAACTTAAAATTGCTCTAAAAAGTAGTCTATAAATTAAAGCACACACTGCCCTGGCGGGCTGGCTCAGTTGGTTGGAGCATCAGAAAGACTCTGGGTTGGATTCCCAGTAAGGGCACATACTTAGGTTGCAGGTTTAATCCCAATGGGGGCACATATGCGAGGCACCCCTTTCCCCCTTTCTCTCTCTCTCTCCCCTTCCCCCCTTCCACTCTCTCTAAAATCAATAAACATATCCTCTGGTGAGGATTAAAAAGAAAATCAAAGCACACACCAAAATATTAATAGTAATCTCTGGGTGGTGGAAATATGCAAAAAATTTAATTTTATTGTTTGAATCGTTATTGAAATTCCCCAAATTTTTGACAATGAGGGTGTGTTTTTAAAGCAGAAAAATATAAAAATAAACTGGAAAATTTTAGAGACATAGCATGAGAGGCTAATATTGAATGTTTCATTTTATTCCTACTTGACATAACTAATAAAATCCACATAAAGCTCTCGTAAGTGTTAAAAATAAAATCTATGTTAGTATTGTTTAAAAAAAAAATCACCCTGACTGTCCCGGCTTGAGCACATATAAGAGGCAACCTCTCTTTCAAAAATAAATAAATAAATAAATAAATAAATAAATAAATAAATAAAATTAAAGGCAAAATTGAGAGATTTTTTTGTTTTATTTTCTCTTTAGAATTAGCACCGATCTTTTCTTTTTTAAAAATCTGTCTTAAAGGATCATTTCTGCCTGCTTGGAAACCATAATTACTATTTATATGCAACACTTTTTCTAGTGAAGAAAACACCATTAAAAAAAAGTTTTTGGAGAAAACTGGCCTGCCCAGGAAATAAATGGATTTCTGTTGAGCTGTAAAAATTGGGACTAGAGGCATCTGCTTCCCTGTGACTCCGGGCAACCCTCTACCTTTCTGAGCTTCTTCTGCTCTCTGTTAAGTGAAAAGGGAAGCAATGGTACCTCTTTCTCTGGATTGGTTGGAAGATACAAAACGTTAGCCCATACAAGATTCCTAGTATCATCTTAGCACATACAGGTGCTTAAAATTATTAGTCCCTGTCTTTTTAAAAATACATTTTTTTCAGGGTTTTAATGGGAATCTTGAGCTTTTGAGAGAAAAGGTATTTCTAGTTTTAGAGTATTAACTTGAAGGAGGAAGGCAGGATGGTTCAAGAGGAAAATCAGTGATCTGACATGGAGAGACTGGTGGTCCAGCTCAGCACCATCACTAACTGTGTATCAAGTCAATAGATCAGCGAATTTCTCTGAGTCTTACTTTTCTAACCTGTTAAACAAGATATTTGAACCAGTGATATCTAAGATTCCTTCAGCTTCCATCATTCCACAGGAAAGTTGACTGCTGAATTAAAAAAAAAAAAAAAAAAGCCTTGCTCTCCTATAGTGGCCTCTCTCTGCCCACAACCCAGCCATCACTCACTGTCTTACCAGCAAAGCTAACATCTGCAATCTGTCATTCCCAGCAAATGGGAACCTCCAAAGATTTCTTTGAACTTTTTCCTCTGGGTGATCTGCTGGTGCCCAACTCTAACTAGCAACTTAAAGTCCAACAGTATCAACCTAAAACTTTCATCAAAGACACATTGTAACACCACTGGTGCTTTCTGCAAGATGTGTCCAGGGAGAGAAACTACCATCACTCACTGAGCCAAGGTGCATCTTTTTTTTTTTCCTCACAAAATAGCATCTCCAAAATTATAATGTATCTTTCTGTTAATATTTATTTTGCACTTAATATGCTATGTCCTTTGCATTCATTGTCTCCTTTAAGCCTCAAAGCAGCTCTGAGGCACTATTATTCTCCTTTCATAGATGGGAAAACAAAGTTCAGAGAGGCTGAATGCACTACTTCAGGTAACACAGCTAGTAAATGAGAGAGCCACGGTTTGATTTCATGCTTCTGCTTTTCAACACTATGAAGAAAGCAATACTATGAGTTCTTCCAAGGTTATGAAGAAGCATTGTATTCAGTCTGCTGAAAGTCTCCACTCCTCAGGGGTTTCTCAGAAGAGACAAGGGAGGCAAGTATTGTGGATGAATGTGTCCCCTACCCGATTCATATATTGAAGCCCAAACCCCGAATGAGATGGTATTAGGAAGTAGGATTTTTGGCAGCTAAGTAGGTTTAGATGAAGTCACGAGGGTTGGACCCATAATGGGGGGGCGGGGGGTTAGTGACCTTGTGAGGACATGGCAAAAAGGTGGCCACTGCAAGACAGGGAGAGGGCTCCCATCAGGAACCGAATGTGGCAATACCTTGAACTTGGACTTTCCGGCCTCCAGAACTGTGATAAATAAATCCCTGCTGCTGAAGCCACCCAATCTGTGGTATTTTCTCGTGGCAGCCTGAGCCAACTAATACAGAAAGGAAACTCCTTACTCATTTAAACATTTTTTTCTTTGAGGAGCTTCCACATACTAACCCTTCTGGCCTCAGGTTCAACCTGAGTGGTGGGAGAAACCCATGGTTTCACCTACCTGCATGGAAAGGACATGATTTATTAGTAATTTAAGGGTAATTTACTAAATGTACAGAGGACTCACTCTTTTCTAATCTCTCAACCCCACCACTGCAAGGAGCAATCTGGGCTCAGTGTCTCTGCCTCAGAGAAGACTGTCACCTGGATGAGGTGACTGAAGGTCTGTACCTGGCTGGGGGTGCAAGAGGGACCCCCAGGAAAATTAGCAAAAACTTTTCACACAGACCTAAAGTCACATTCTCCAACTGACTTTATCTATGCTGTCACTGACATTGTTATCCTCATCTGTCAGTCTTGTTTCTTAATTGATTGTGAAAGAGAGAAGGGGAGAAAAGGGGAGTGGGCTGGCCCACAACTGCCCCTGAAGCAGAAGGTAGGACCTGGGAGAACACGAGTCCCTTCCACTCCCTCCCTATGGCTTTGGGCAAATGACTTAACCTCATTATGACATTATCCTTACCTGTGACATTCTGTGGTAAATATTAAATGTGATAATGTATATAAAGTCCTAGCCCAGTACCTGGGACACAGTCAAGTACTCAATAAATGGTGGCTGTTGTTATTGATTAGAATAGATAAGAAGGATTTGCTGTCTCTTTTTTTTTTTTTTTTTTAAGAGAGAAAGAGAGGGAGAGACACATGGATGTGAGAGAGAAACATCAATATGTTGTTTCTCATAGGTGCTCTGACTGGGAACCAAACCCACAATCTAGGGATGTGCTCTGACTGGGAATCGAATGAACGACCTTTCGCTGTGCATGACAATACTCAACCAACTGAACCACACCAGCCAGGGTGGATTTGCTGTCTTTTATTCTACAGTTTATTAGATGAGGCGTCTCTATCTTAAGCTTCCTAGGAAGAAAGAATGGTAATTGTCAAATTATTTTGCATAAGTATCTATTCAGGGGAGGGAGGATAGACCAATTAATTTGAGCATAGAGAGAAGAACATTTTCCTTGCTCTTTGCCCAGGAATGGGGCATTGAGGTTGATGGAGCTGAAGCACAGGGAGGACACAGGCCAGGAGCCAGCTCAGCATTGGTCTGCAGGCCCTCCTGGTGTGCTCAGCAAGAAGTACGCTTGCCCATGGGAATCAGGAAGGAATATGATAGGCAGGGCAGCCATAAGGAAGAGAGGATGAGCAGTGAAAGTGCCCCCAGCATTCTTACCTGCCCACAAGAATTTGCAGAAAACCATTGGGATGAAGGGCAAATAGCTGTCTCTGCATCAGCCCAATTCAAGTGGTTCTGGAAGCCCTTTCAAACCATTCAGCCCCTTTGAACTGTGAAGCTAGGATTCAAGAGTGGGCACTGATCAGACTGAAGAAGACACTTTTCTGGAGCAGTTCTCCACAAGCACAGTCTTTCTCTTTGCCTTGATCAAGCAACTCCTGAAGTCCTATCTTCTTTATTAAACTGTCATGATTGATGCCCTCATCTACCAGTTTTTGTTTTCTCACTCTGATCCCTTTATGGTGACAAAGTATGCTCTTAATCCTCCACATAATGTGATCTCTAGCCTTGGTGATGGAGTACTGGCTTCTGAGGTAGGCAGGCCTGGCATAGAGTCTTCCTTTCACCTTTCAGTAGCTGCATGGCCTTGGATAACCTCCATCAAATCTTAATTTCTTCCTCTGTAGTAGAGAAATAACAATACTTGCCCTGTTATGGTGGGGATTCAGGAGATGATCTCTGTAAAGGGTTCAGAATTGTCTGACCTACAGAGAGTATGTGATACACATGGCTGCTAACACACAGCAAATCTGTTTGCCTGGTGAGCTCCCATGTCCTCCTCAAGGCTCACATCAAGTGCACTTCTTCGAAGCCTTCCTCATTTCTCTAAGTGGAGTTCATTACTTCATACCAGTGACACCTTAAGCCCTCAGACTCAATTGGTCTGAGCTGACCAAAGAGATTATGAGCTCTTAGAGGGCAGTAAGTATACAAGTATATGTATATATACATATATATATTCGAGCAGTTTTTAGCTTGCAGAAAAATTAATCAGAAAGTACAGAGTCCCCACATAGCCCCTTACTGCTCCCCAATGTGTCCCTTGTTATTGGCATCTTCCATCAGTGTGGCCCGTTTGTTTACAAGCAATGAGCCAATAGTGATTTATTATTATTAAGTAAACTCTAGGGTTTATCCACTAGGGTTCACTTTTGGTGTTATAATGTTCTATGGGATTTGACAAATGCAGGACATCTTGTACCCAGCAGCACAGTATCATACAGAATAGTTTCACTCCCCTAAGAATTCCCTGTGTACCCCCTGTTCATCCCTCCCTCTCATCTGCCCCTGGCGACCACTGAACTTTCTATCATTTCCATAGTTTTGCTTTTTCCAGAATGTCACACATGTGGAATGATACAGTATGTAGCTTTAGGCAGCATGAATACTTCATATCTGGTGGCACCCTAAGACTTCAGACACACTTATTTTAGCACTAATCAAAGAGTTTATGACCTCCTTAAGGGCAGTAATATTTTTTTATTTTACATTATGTATTCACTTTGGGATCTTCCACAATACTAAGGACATAGTAAGAACTAAGAATTCAATAAAATAATAATAGTGATAATCATAATACACCATTAGTTATTATTACACTTTAAAGTATATTACAAACATGAAGAAGGGAATTTTTTTTTTTTTAAGTTCCTAAAATCAGAGATCTGACAGTCTAGGCAGGTTGCCAGGTTTTTTTGGCTGATTTTTAAAGGTCCTACTAAAACAATAATTCCTTTCAACTCTAAAATTCTAAGCAAAGTCCTAATAACCACCATAGCCCACAACTATAATTTGAGATGAACCGTGTGACCAGTTTTGAATTTCAGCTCTGACCAAATTCTTTCATTTTAAAGCCTAAGTTAATTCTTTTTCTCCCAGTGACTTTAAAAGTGCAGGAGAACACATGGGAGAGAACAACATGATTTGCTGTTTACTTATAAGCAGGCTTTGAATAATCAGAAACAAGTTGAGGAGATAGTTACAGGAAATCTTAAAACAGAGGGTTACTTCATAGATCAGAATATTAAGTAAGGAATATTTAGAGTAAATCTCTAGACTTGAGTAGAGAGAGAGGATAAATAAATGAATGTGCCAGGGAAATGAACTATAATAATAACAACAGAATCATATTCATAGATGTATAAGAAAGCAGTGGTAAAGTCTTACACTGACCAAAGCCAATTAGAGTAGTGCTTAGAAAGTCAAGGGTTCTAGCACCTTCTCAGTCATATTGCATTGTTTGAGAAATAGAAACTGTTTCCTGAACATTTTTCAGAATTAGATTGGTGATGTTTATGAATAATAAAATGAAAATGGTACATTATCATTATGACAGCTACCATTCTCTAAGCCAGGGTATACTTTGTTTGGGTCTTACCTATGTCCTTTCATTTGATCTACAAAATAAGAGCACTGATTTTGATATCAGACAGAGCTGAATCTGAATCCACCCCTGCCACTTAGTAGCTGAGTCACTTAAAAGCAAGTTACGTTGTATTTCTTAGCCTCAGATATTTTAAAAATTGAGTTATAACTTAGATATATAAATGAATCATACATACACAGCTGGATAAGTGTGTGTGTGTGTGTGTGTGTGTGTGTGTGTGTGTGTGTGTGTGTGTGTTGGACAGACCCTAAGATGACCCACAATGATGCCTGCCTTGATGTTTGTGTCTTCATGTATGCTACTCCCCCTAAGTACAGACAGAATCTGTGATTTGCACCTTACCAACTGAATACAACAAAGGTGAGAGAATGTTACTCCTGTGATTGTTATGGTATATAAAGATGCCATCTTAGCAAACTGGAGGGAGAACCTCCAGCTGCTGGACTGATAAAGTGGCCACCTCAGAGGAGCCTGTGCAGCAAGGAATTCTCAGCAGGCTCTAGGACATGGGGCAGTGACAAGCCAACAGCCATCAAATTTTGGGGCTATCAGGCCTCAGCCACAAGGAAATCAGTTCTGCCAATAGCCTGAATGAGCTTGGCTGTGGGTTCTTCCCCACTCAAGCTTCCAGATCAGAACACAGCCCAGCCCACATCTTGATGGCAACTCACAGCCAAGGGCCCATGAAAACAGAGAAAATACATTTGTGTTGTTTTAACCTACTAAGTTTGTGGTCATTTGTTTTCATATCACAGAAAATTAATACAAGATCAATGTAACCATCAGGCACTGCCAGGCATTTTTTCAAAATGCTTGTATCAGTTTACATTCCCACAAGTGATAGAGTTCTAGATGCTCCACTAACACTTGATATTGTCTTCGTCTCAGTTTCTCTCAGAAAAATGGGGATGACAATAATACTATCACCCAGAGTTGTTGTGAACATCAAGTGAGAACACATACAAATGTCCTCATAAAATAGTCGTCGTCGGCAGCCGTCCGTCTCGAGAGACGATGGTGTAGCTTCTTAAGAGTCTATCTGCACCGCCGAGAATGGCTGTGCAGTCCGAATCGGGAGTGACACAGTATCTGTCTCCTCCCGTGTTGAATCGACATCTTGCGATGTCGCTGGAGTGTCCTCTCCAGTGAAGCTGAAGCTACAGAGCCTGGGCAGGGTGATATGGAGGGTCTGCTGTTGCCCATGCAGCAGACCCCCCCTCTCTTCACAGCTGAAGGGCCCAAGGGAAAGACGGAGTCAATACAGCTTGGCTTCAGGTGCGCCGCAGGAGTTGCCGGTGTTGACTACAACGTCGAACCGCCTTAGGGACTCCGGCTCCGGATTTTCTGTCGGGGTTTACTCCCCTAGCCTTTCCCCTGAAGAGGTATGCCGCAAGGCAGTGGAGGTTTTTTGGAATCAGAGTTTTCCTTCTCTGTCATAAAATAGTACCTGTGTGATAAATGATAAATATTTATTTCCCCTTCATTCACCAGGTCACACAGGTAGAAGTGCTTGCTGTGGGATTCAAACTCCAAGGGAAGAATTTCAAACTCTGTCCCCTTCCCAGCCCTTCTCCACAAATATTTCAAAGATATCTCTTCTTTTAGACTCTGTTCTCCTGTATCAGTCCCCAGGAAGTATGTTCCCTTTCTACATGACTTAAAAGATAAAGAGAACTGCAACTCAACAATGTCGAGAGTAATTGTGGTTTCTTTTACAGAAAATGTCCACAATCTTTATTGCAGTTTACTGGGGAAATGGCCTTCGCTGCCTTTGCTGATTTCTTCATCTAAGCAGCTGACTTCCTTCATAGTTAGTCCTAGATTGTCAACATCTTGACTTTTCTGCCATATATTAACAGACTAATTGCTGTATCACATAGTCCCTGTTTACATGACAAGAACAAGTTCTGTTCACAAAGAAAGGCAGTGAAAGGGAACATGAGGATTGTGTGTTGGTGGCAGCAAAGGAGGCACATACTAAGTGTGGGCCAAGCAACCCAAAGACAGGACAGTAGGTAGATCACGAGGCTCACACATCAGAGGTCCTGGGACCACATGAGGGCCTGTTTGGAAATCCTGAAGGCACATTGGCCAGTCCAGCATTATGGCTAGCTTGCAAAGGGCTAGTGTGTTTGTAATGCACTGGAATATTATAATGTTGATTTAGTGTTTGTGGGAGAAAATGCAGATGAAATAAAGTCAGATTCAGGACACCATTAGAAAGAATACCACAGTCTCATTTCAGGGAACATCATTAAATACAAGTGCAGATGTAATGCAGATTTTTTTCAGGTGCATGCTCAGTATTGCTTTTTGTTTTGCACTTTATCACATTTGACTACATTGTGTATTCAAAATACATAAAAGTTAGAGATGAAAAGAACAGTTACAATTTAAAAGGTAAAAGTGGGAACAAAAAGAGATAATCAACAGTCAGCCCTGAACACCGGGGTGAGAGAGACAAAACTGGTTCAGGACGCATCAATTCCCCCAGGACACGACTTTGAATCATTCATTGTTTTAGCCCTAGCTCGCTGCTCAGGTGACCATCTAATAGAAGCTTAATAAATGAACAAGTCATGTATGAAAACACAGTACTGGTGAGTAACAAAGAAAGACATCTGGCACCGTACAATTTTGAAAAGGCCCTGGTACTCGTCTGTGAGAGACTCAGCTGTGGGAAAAGGTGCTGCTAGCCCAGATGCTGGTCACATGAGGAGAATGGTAGGGGGAGATGTGACTGAGACTTGAGTGGCCGGAGCACTTTCATGAATTTGTCCCATAATAGAGACAGAGCTCCCACCGGGCAGAATGCCACAGATGTGAAAATGGCATAGACTCGGCCCTCCCTCATGGAGCTCAGGGTCCAGGGGAGGCAGTGGAGGGGATCATTACATAAGATGTGACAGGTGCTGTTGAGGGGAGTATGGGCACAGTGAGGTGCTGAGGAGAGCAGGTGAGTCCTCACTACATACTCGCCTGGGTCCCACAGCATCTGGCGTGCCTCTGACAGCAAGTATGGCACTTTGCTGGTGTTTGCACCTTCAAACAGGTCTCCCCAAGGTTACAGAAGCACATGTTCCCTGGGAACTGCACTGTGTTTCTCCAGCAGCTCGCTGCCCTCTTCCTGGGCTGTGTACAACATCAGCTTATTATTAAGAGTGGAACTAGTCGAGCATATGTAATGCAAAACCAGTAATGTCTATTCATGCCTATTTGATAGCTAATATGTGCCAGGTTGTATTTTAAGTATTTACATGTTTTTATTCATTTAGTCTTCATGATAACTATAGGTAGGAACTGCTGATTCTCCCATTTTTCAATTGAGAAAACCAAAGCCTCTTACCCGAGATAGGCCCACAGCTGGGACTTGAACCTGGACAGCTGAGCTCCAGACCCTACCCTCTCATAACAATGTGCCTCTTAGGAAGTTGAATAGAACAAGAAACATAGAATCAGAGGCTAAGTACAAAAAAAACTGTTCAAAGAAATTAGATGTTTAATAGACAACCAGAAACACAAATGTTTGATGCTCACTTAAGAATAAATAAGTAGATGCCCTGGCTGGTGTGGCTCAGTGGATTGAGCACCGGCCTGTCAAACCAAAAGGTTACTTGTTTGATTCCCAATCAGGGCACATGCCTGAGTTGTGGGCCAGGTCCCCAGTTGGGGGGTGCAAGAGGCAACCCGTCAATGTATCTCTCATACATTGATGTTTCTCTCCCTCTTTTTCTCCCTCCCTTCCTGTCTCTCTAAAAATAAAGAAATAAAATCTCATTAAAGAATAAATAAGTAGAAATGTATATGAAAGTAGGTGAAATCATTAATAAAATTATGAAATAATCTAGGATTGTACTATATGTA
The DNA here is from genome assembly GCF_987537825.1 of Furipterus horrens. Lineage (NCBI taxonomy): Eukaryota > Metazoa > Chordata > Mammalia > Chiroptera > Furipteridae > Furipterus > Furipterus horrens. The sequence continues at coordinate 94,652,198 of NW_028327174.1, read as the reverse complement.
TGCACAACTGGAAACATTGATTATGAAACCTTGACAGAGACAGAACTTTAAGGTATAAACATGAATATTTTCATTCTCTCTGAATAATTGGTTGTGAAAGATTAAATATTTTTGTATTACTGTCATTATTATTGTCTAGTGCATGAGCACTATGTGCATATTTCATTTCATTGTTAAAACCACCCTAGGCCCAGGCTGAGTAGCTCAGTTGGTTAGATTGTCATCTTGATAAGCCAACGTTGTGGGTTCAATCCCCAACTGGGCACATACAAGAATCAAGCAATAAATGTACAAATAATTGGAACAACAAATCATTGTTTCCCTCTTTCTCTAAAATCAATAAATAAAATATTTAAAAAGCACCCTATGGAGAGTTTATTATTATCTTCATTTTGTAAATGGGGAAACTGAGGCACAGAGACCCTAAATAAATGACCCCTGGTCTTCAGCTGCATGTGTTTGACAGAACTAAAATTCAAGTCACTGTTCACCTAGCTTTCAAAGCCCCAGTGAACCCAGTATGGTGATCTCATCACTTTTCTCTGCGGAAGGGCCCATCAAGTCACAGCACAGACACTGCTGTGCTATAGTAGGAGTACCCAGAAGCTAGAGGCCGTGACTTGGCTTCCATTTCCAGACTGCGTGACTTGGGGGAAGTTTCTGAACCCATGTGAATGTCAATGTTCTCATCTGTAACATGATGAGAATTATATCTCTTACCAGGGTTACTGACAGAAAGAATTAAAATAAGTGAGGATGTAGACAGGAACTTGTCAACGCTTCAGTGTGTATGTCTGGGGATGAGGTTGGTGCCCAGGTGTTTGGGCTAACACTAGTCTAGATGTTGCTGTGAAGATGTTTTCTGGATGAGATTAACACTGAAATTGTTGGGCTTTCAGTAAAGCAGATTACCCTCCATCTTGTGGGTGGGCCTCATCCAATCAATTGAAGGTTTAAAGACAAAGATGAAAGCTTTTCAAGCAAGAAGGAATTTGGACTTGACACTGCAACGTAGAAATCCTGCTTTAGCTTCCAACTTGCCAGCCTGCCCTGCAGATTTTGATTAAATCTCTCTCCCT